>NW_028295719.1:878951-1598368 GCF_964341445.2 Mesoplodon mirus
TACATTGTAGCCTACTCCTGGCCCGTACGCTGGCACTGACCCGTGCGTCAGCACGTAGCCTGACCCTCCCACGTTTCCGTACCCTCACCTGTGCCCTAAGCCTTGCCGTTCCCTAACCCTAACCCTAGCCCGGAACGGAAACCCACCACCAGCCCTACACCTTACCCCCAAGCCGTAGCCTACTCCTGGCCCGTACGCTGGCACTGACCCGTGCGTCAGCACGTAGCCTGACCCTCCCACGTTTCCGTACCCTCACCTGTGCCCTAAGCCTTGCCGTTCCCTAACCCTAACCCTAGCCCGGAACGGAAACCCACCACCAGCCCTACACCTTACCCACGAGCAGTAGCCTACACCTGGCCAGTACGCTGTCACTGACCCGTGCATCAGCACGTAGCCTGACCCTCCCACGTTTCCGTACCCTCAACTGTGCCCTAAGCCTTGCCGTTCCCTAACCCTAACCCTAGCCTGGAACGGAAACCCACCACCAGCCCTACACCTTACCCTACGCCGTAGCCTACTCCTGGCCCGTACGCTGGCACTGACCCGTGCATCAGCACGTAGCCTGACCCTCCCACGTTTCCGTACCCTCACCTGTGCCCTCAGCCTTGCCGTTCCCTAACCCTAACCCTAGCCCGGAATGGTAACCCACCACCAGCCCTACACCTTACCCTACGCCGTAGCCTACTCCTGGCCCGTACGCTGGCACTGACCCGTGCGTCAGCACGTAGCCTGACCCTCCCACGTTTCTGTACCCTCACCTGTGCCCTAAGCCTTGCCGTTCCCTAACCCTAAACCTAGCCCGGAATGGAAACCCACCACCAGCCCTACACCTTACCCACAACCCGTAGCCTACACCTGGCCGGTACGCTGGCACTGACCCGTGCATCAGCACGTAGCCTGACCCTCCCACGTTTCCGTACCCTCACCTGTGCCCTAAGCCTTGCCGTTCCCTAACCCTAACCCTAGCCCGGAACGGAAACCCACCACCAGCCCTACACCTTACCCCCAAGCCGTAGCCTACTCCTGGCCCGTACGCTGGCACTGACCCGTGCGTCAGCACGTAGCCTGACCCTCCCACGATTCCGTACCCTCACCTGTGCCCTAAGCCTTGCCGTTCCCTAACCCTAACCCTAGCCCGGAAAGGAAACCCACCACCAGCCCTACACCTTACCCACAAGCCGTAGCCTATACCTGGCGGGTACGCTGGCACTGACCCGTGCCTCAGCACGTAGCCTGACCCTCCCACGTTTCCGTACCCTCACCTGTGCCCTAAGCCTTGCCGTTCCCTAACCCTAACCCTAGCACGGAACGGAAACCCACCACCAGCCCTACACCTTACCCTACACCGTAGCGTACTCCTGGCCCGTACGCTGGCACTGACCCGTGCATTAGCACGTAGCCTGACCCTCCCACGTTTCCGTACCCTCACCTGTGCCCTAAGCCTTGCCGTTCCCTAACCCTAACCCTAGCCCCGAACGGAAACCCACCACCAGCCCTACACCTTACCCTACACCGTAGCCTACTCCTGGCCCGTACACTGGCACTGACCCGTGCATCAGCACGTTGCCTGACCCTCCCACGTTTCCGTACCCTCACCTGTGCCCTCAGCCTTGCCGTTCCCTAACCCTAACCCTAGCCCGGAACGGAAACCCACCACCAGCCCTACAACTTACCCCCAAGCCGTAGCCTACTCCTGGCCCGTACGCTGGCACTGACCCGTGCGTCAGCACGTAGCCTGACCCTCCCACGTTTCCGTACCCTCACCTGTGCCCTAAGCCTTGCCGTTCCTTAACCCTAACCCTAGCCCGGAACGGAAACCCACCACCAGCCCTACACCTTACCCTACGCCGTAGCCTACTCCTGGCCCGTACGCTGGCACTGACCCATGCGTCAGCACGTAGCCTGACCCTCCCACGTTTCCGTACCCTCACCTGTGCCCTAAGCCTTGCCGTTCCCTAACCCTAACCCTAGCCCGGAACGGAAACCCACCACCAGCCCTACAGCTTACCCCCAAGCCGTAGCCTACTCCTTGCCCGTATGCTGGCGTTGACCCGTGCGTCAGCACGTAGCCTGACCCTCCCACGTTTCCGTACCCTCACCTGTGCCCTAAGCCTTGCCGTTCCCTAACCCTAACCCTAGCACGGAACGGAAACCCACCACCAGCCCTACAGCTTACCCCCAAGCCGTAGCCTACTCCTGGCCAGTACGAGGCACTGACCCGTGCGTCAGCACGTAGCCTGACCCTCCCACGTTTCCGTACCCTCACCTGTGCCCTAAGCCTTGCCGTTCCCTAACCCTAACCCTAGCCCAGAACGGAAACCCACCACCAGCCCTACACCTTACCCTACATTGTAGCCTACTCCTGGCCCGTACGCTGGCACTGACCCGTGCGTCAGCACGTAGCCTGACCCTCCCACGTTTCCGTACCCTCACCTGTGCCCTAAGCCTTGCCGTTCCCTAACCCTAACCCTAGCCCGGAACGGAAACCCACCACCAGCCCTACACCTTACCCCCAAGCCGTAGCCTACTCCTGGCCCGTACGCTGGCACTGACCCGTGCGTCAGCACGTAGCCTGACCCTCCCACGTTTCCGTACCCTCACCTGTGCCCTAAGCCTTGCCGTTCCCTAACCCTAACCCTAGCCCGGAACGGAAACCCACCACCAGCCCTACACCTTACCCACGAGCAGTAGCCTACACCTGGCCAGTACGCTGGCACTGACCCGTGCATCAGCACGTAGCCTGACCCTCCCACGTTTCCGTACCCTCACCTGTGCCCTAAGCCTTGCCGTTCCCTAACCCTAACCCTAGCCTGGAACGGAAACCCACCACCAGCCCTACACCTTACCCTACGCCGTAGCCTACTCCTGGCCCGTACGCTGGCACTGACCCGTGCATCAGCACGTAGCCTGACCCTCCCACGTTTCCGTACCCTCACCTGTGCCCTCAGCCTTGCCGTTCCCTAACCCTAACCCTAGCCCGGAATGGTAACCCACCACCAGCCCTACACCTTACCCTACGCCGTAGCCTACTCCTGGCCCGTACGCTGGCACTGACCCGTGCGTCAGCACGTAGCCTGACCCTCCCACGTTTCTGTACCCTCACCTGTGCCCTAAGCCTTGCCGTTCCCTAACCCTAAACCTAGCCCGGAATGGAAACCCACCACCAGCCCTACACCTTACCCACAACCCGTAGCCTACACCTGGCCGGTACGCTGGCACTGAACCGTGCATCAGCACGTAGCCTGACCCTCCCACGTTTCCGTACCCTCACCTGTGCCCTAAGCCTTGCCGTTCCCTAACCCTAACCCTAGCCCGGAACGGAAACCCACCACCAGCCCTACACCTTACCCCCAAGCCGTAGCCTACTCCTGGCCCGTACGCTGGCACTGACCCGTGCGTCAGCACGTAGCCTGACCCTCCCACGATTCCGTACCCTCACCTGTGCCCTAAGCCTTGCCGTTCCCTAACCCTAACCCTAGCCCGGAAAGGAAACCCACCACCAGCCCTACACCTTACCCACAAGCCGTAGCCTATACCTGGCGGGTACGCTGGCACTGACCCGTGCGTCAGCACGTAGCCTGACCCTCCCACGTTTCCGTACCCTCACCTGTGCCCTAAGCCTTGCCGTTCCCTAACCCTAACCCTAGCACGGAACGGAAACCCACCACCAGCCCTACACCTTACCCTACACCGTAGCGTACTCCTGGCCCGTACGCTGGCACTGACCCGTGCATTAGCACGTAGCCTGACCCTCCAACGTTTCCGTACCCTCACCTGTGCCCTAAGCCTTGCCGTTCCCTAACCCTAACCCTAGCCCCGAACGGAAACCCACCACCAGCCCTACACCTTACCCTACACCGTAGCCTACTCCTGGCCCGTACGCTGGCACGGACCCGTGCATCAGCACGTTGCCTGACCCTCCCACGTTTCCGTACCCTCACCTGTGCCCTCAGCCTTGCCGTTCCCTAACCCTAACCCTAGCCCGGAATGGTAACCCACCACCAGCCCTACACCTTACCCTACGCCGTAGCCTACTCCTGGCCCGTACGCTGGCACTGACCCGTGCATCAGCACGTAGCCTGACCCTCCCACTTTTCCGTAACCTCACCTGTGCCCTAAGCCTTGCCGTTCCCTAACCCTAACCCTAGCCCGGAACGGAAACCCACCACCAGCCCTACACCTTACCCAGAAGCCGTAGCATACACCTGGCCGGTACGCTGGCACTGACCCGTGCGTCAGCACGTAGCCTGACCCTCCCACGTTTCCATACCCTCACCTGTGCCCTAAGCCTTGCCGTTCCCTAACCCTAACCCTAGCCCGGAACGGAAACCCACCAACAGCCCTACACCTTACCCTACGCTGTAGCCTACTCCTGGCCCGTACGCTGGCACTGACCCGTGCGTCAGCACGTAGCCTGACCCTCCCACGTTTCCGTACCCTCACCTGTGCCCTCAGCCTTGCCGTTCCCTAACCCTAACCCTAGCCCGGAACGGAAACCCACCACCAGCCCTACAACTTACCCAGAAGCCGTAGCATACACCTGGCCGGTACGCTGGCACTGACCCGTGCGTCAGCACGTAGCCTGACCCTCCCACGTTTCCGTACCCTCACCTGTGCCCTACGCCTTGCCATTCCCTAACCCTAACCCTAGCCCGGAACGGAAACCCACCACCAGCCCTACACCTTACCCCCAAGCCGTAGCCTACTCCTGGCCCGTACGCTGGCACTGACCCGTGCGTCAGCACGTAGCCTGACCCTCCCACGTTTCTGTACCCTCACCTGTGCCCTAAGCCTTGCCGTTCCCTAACCCTAACCCTAGCACGGAACGGAAACCCACCACCAACCCTACACCTTACCCTACGCCGTAGCCTACTCCTGGCCCGTACGCTGGCACTGACCCGTGCGTCAGCACGTAGCCTGACCCTCCCACGTTTCCGTAACCTCACCTGTGCCCTAAGCCTTGCCGTTCCCTAACCCTAACCCTAGCCCGGAACGGAAACCCACCACCAGCCCTACACCTTACCCCCAAGCCGTAGCCTACTCCTGGCCCGTACGCTGGCACTGACCCGTGCGTCAGCACGTACCCTGACCCTCCCACGTTTCCGTACCCTCACCTGTGCCCTAAGCCTTGCCGTTCCCTAACCCTAACCCTAGCCCGGAACGGAAACCCACCACCAGCCCTACACCTTACCCACAAGCCGTAGCCTATACCTGGCCGGTACGCTGGCACTGACCCGTGCGGCAGCACGTAGCCTGACCCTCCCACGTTTCCTTACCCTCACCTGTGCCCTAAGCCTTGCCGTTCCCTAACCCTAACCCTAGCCCGGAACGGAAACCCACCACCAGCCCTACACCTTACCCTTCGCCGAAGCCTACTCCTGGCCCGTACGCTGGCACTGACCCGTGCGTCAGCACGTAGCCTGACCCTCCTACGTTTCCGTACCCTCACCTGTGCCCTAAGCCTTGCCGTTCCCTAACCCTAACCCTAGCCCGGAACGGAAACCCACCACCAGCCCTACACCTTACCCCCAAGCCGTAGCCTACTCCTGGCCCGTACGCTGGCACTGACCCGTGCGTCAGCACGTAGCCTGACCCTCCCACGTTTCCGTACCCTCACCTGTGCCCTAAGCCTTGCCGTTCCCTAACCCTAACCCTAGCCCGGAACGGAAACCCACCAAGAGCCCTACACCTTACCCTACGCCGTAGCCTACTCCTGGCCCGTACGCTGGCACTGACCCGTGCGTCAGCACGTAGCCTGACGCTCCTACGTTTCCGTACCCTCACCTGTGCCGTAAGCCTTGCCGTTCCCTAACCCTAACCCTAGCCCGGAACGGAAACCCACCACCAGCCCTACACCTTACCCCCAAGCCGTAGCCTACTCCTGGCCCGTACGCTGGCACTGTCCCGTGCGTCAGCACGTAGCCTGACCCTCCCACGTTTCCGTACCCTCACCTGTGCCCTAAGCCTTGCCGTTCCCTAACCCTAACCCTAGCCCGGAACGGAAACCTACCACCAGCCCTACACCTTACCCACAAGCAGTAGCCTACACCTGTCCAGTACGCTGGCACTGACCCGTGCATCAGCACGTAGCCTGACCCTCCCACGTTTCCGTACCCTCACCTGTGCCCTAAGCCTTGCCGTTCCCTAACCCTAACCCTAGCCCGGAACGGAAACCCACCACCAGCCCTACACCTTACCCTACGCCGTAGCCTACTCCTGGCCCGTACGCTGGCACTGACCCGTGCGTCAGCACGTAGCCTGACCCTCCCACGTTTCCGTAACCTCACCTGTGCCCTAAGCCTTGCCGTTCCCTAACCCTAACCCTAGCCCGGAACGGAAACCCACCACCAGCCCTACACCTTACCCCCAAGCCGTAGCCTACTCCTGGCCCGTACGCTGGCACTGACCCGTGCGTCAGCACGTAGCCTGACCCTCCCACGTTTCCGTACCCTCACCTGTGCCCTAAGCCTTGCCGTTCCCTAACCCTAACCCTAGCCCGGAACGGAAACCCACCACCAGCCCTACACCTTACCCCCAAGCCGTAGCCTACTCCTGGCCCGTACGCTGGCACTGACCCGTGCGTCAGCACGTAGCCTGACCCTCCCACGTTTCCGTACCCTCACCTGTGCCCTAAGCCTTGCCGTTCCCTAACCCTAACCCTAGCCCGGAACGGAAACCCACCACCAGCCCTACACCTTACCCACGAGCAGTAGCCTACACCTGGCCAGTACGCTGTCACTGACCCGTGCATCAGCACGTAGCCTGACCCTCCCACGTTTCCGTACCCTCAACTGTGCCCTAAGCCTTGCCGTTCCCTAACCCTAACCCTAGCCTGGAACGGAAACCCACCACCAGCCCTACACCTTACCCTACGCCGTAGCCTACTCCTGGCCCGTACGCTGGCACTGACCCGTGCATCAGCACGTAGCCTGACCCTCCCACGTTTCCGTACCCTCACCTGTGCCCTCAGCCTTGCCGTTCCCTAACCCTAACCCTAGCCCGGAATGGTAACCCACCACCAGCCCTACACCTTACCCTACGCCGTAGCCTACTCCTGGCCCGTACGCTGGCACTGACCCGTGCGTCAGCACGTAGCCTGACCCTCCCACGTTTCTGTACCCTCACCTGTGCCCTAAGCCTTGCCGTTCCCTAACCCTAAACCTAGCCCGGAATGGAAACCCACCACCAGCCCTACACCTTACCCACAACCCGTAGCCTACACCTGGCCGGTACGCTGGCACTGACCCGTGCATCAGCACGTAGCCTGACCCTCCCACGTTTCCGTACCCTCACCTGTGCCCTAAGCCTTGCCGTTCCCTAACCCTAACCCTAGCCCGGAACGGAAACCCACCACCAGCCCTACACCTTACCCCCAAGCCGTAGCCTACTCCTGGCCCGTACGCTGGCACTGACCCGTGCGTCAGCACGTAGCCTGACCCTCCCACGATTCCGTACCCTCACCTGTGCCCTAAGCCTTGCCGTTCCCTAACCCTAACCCTAGCCCGGAAAGGAAACCCACCACCAGCCCTACACCTTACCCACAAGCCGTAGCCTATACCTGGCGGGTACGCTGGCACTGACCCGTGCCTCAGCACGTAGCCTGACCCTCCCACGTTTCCGTACCCTCACCTGTGCCCTAAGCCTTGCCGTTCCCTAACCCTAACCCTAGCACGGAACGGAAACCCACCACCAGCCCTACACCTTACCCTACACCGTAGCGTACTCCTGGCCCGTACGCTGGCACTGACCCGTGCATTAGCACGTAGCCTGACCCTCCCACGTTTCCGTACCCTCACCTGTGCCCTAAGCCTTGCCGTTCCCTAACCCTAACCCTAGCCCCGAACGGAAACCCACCACCAGCCCTACACCTTACCCTACACCGTAGCCTACTCCTGGCCCGTACACTGGCACTGACCCGTGCATCAGCACGTTGCCTGACCCTCCCACGTTTCCGTACCCTCACCTGTGCCCTCAGCCTTGCCGTTCCCTAACCCTAACCCTAGCCCGGAACGGAAACCCACCACCAGCCCTACAACTTACCCCCAAGCCGTAGCCTACTCCTGGCCCGTACGCTGGCACTGACCCGTGCGTCAGCACGTAGCCTGACCCTCCCACGTTTCCGTACCCTCACCTGTGCCCTAAGCCTTGCCGTTCCTTAACCCTAACCCTAGCCCGGAACGGAAACCCACCACCAGCCCTACACCTTACCCTACGCCGTAGCCTACTCCTGGCCCGTACGCTGGCACTGACCCATGCGTCAGCACGTAGCCTGACCCTCCCACGTTTCCGTACCCTCACCTGTGCCCTAAGCCTTGCCGTTCCCTAACCCTAACCCTAGCCCGGAACGGAAACCCACCACCAGCCCTACAGCTTACCCCCAAGCCGTAGCCTACTCCTTGCCCGTATGCTGGCGTTGACCCGTGCGTCAGCACGTAGCCTGACCCTCCCACGTTTCCGTACCCTCACCTGTGCCCTAAGCCTTGCCGTTCCCTAACCCTAACCCTAGCACGGAACGGAAACCCACCACCAGCCCTACAGCTTACCCCCAAGCCGTAGCCTACTCCTGGCCAGTACGAGGCACTGACCCGTGCGTCAGCACGTAGCCTGACCCTCCCACGTTTCCGTACCCTCACCTGTGCCCTAAGCCTTGCCGTTCCCTAACCCTAACCCTAGCCCAGAACGGAAACCCACCACCAGCCCTACACCTTACCCTACATTGTAGCCTACTCCTGGCCCGTACGCTGGCACTGACCCGTGCGTCAGCACGTAGCCTGACCCTCCCACGTTTCCGTACCCTCACCTGTGCCCTAAGCCTTGCCGTTCCCTAACCCTAACCCTAGCCCGGAACGGAAACCCACCACCAGCCCTACACCTTACCCCCAAGCCGTAGCCTACTCCTGGCCCGTACGCTGGCACTGACCCGTGCGTCAGCACGTAGCCTGACCCTCCCACGTTTCCGTACCCTCACCTGTGCCCTAAGCCTTGCCGTTCCCTAACCCTAACCCTAGCCCGGAACGGAAACCCACCACCAGCCCTACACCTTACCCACGAGCAGTAGCCTACACCTGGCCAGTACGCTGGCACTGACCCGTGCATCAGCACGTAGCCTGACCCTCCCACGTTTCCGTACCCTCACCTGTGCCCTCAGCCTTGCCGTTCCCTAACCCTAACCCTAGCCCGGAATGGTAACCCACCACCAGCCCTACACCTTACCCTACGCCGTAGCCTACTCCTGGCCCGTACGCTGGCACTGACCCGTGCATCAGCACGTAGCCTGACCCTCCCACGTTTCCGTACCCTCACCTGTGCCCTCAGCCTTGCCGTTCCCTAACCCTAACCCTAGCCCGGAATGGTAACCCACCACCAGCCCTACACCTTACCCTACGCCGTAGCCTACTCCTGGCCCGTACGCTGGCACTGACCCGTGCGTCAGCACGTAGCCTGACCCTCCCACGTTTCTGTACCCTCACCTGTGCCCTAAGCCTTGCCGTTCCCTAACCCTAAACCTAGCCCGGAATGGAAACCCACCACCAGCCCTACACCTTACCCACAACCCGTAGCCTACACCTGGCCGGTACGCTGGCACTGAACCGTGCATCAGCACGTAGCCTGACCCTCCCACGTTTCCGTACCCTCACCTGTGCCCTAAGCCTTGCCGTTCCCTAACCCTAACCCTAGCCCGGAACGGAAACCCACCACCAGCCCTACACCTTACCCCCAAGCCGTAGCCTACTCCTGGCCCGTACGCTGGCACTGACCCGTGCGTCAGCACGTAGCCTGACCCTCCCACGATTCCGTACCCTCACCTGTGCCCTAAGCCTTGCCGTTCCCTAACCCTAACCCTAGCCCGGAAAGGAAACCCACCACCAGCCCTACACCTTACCCACAAGCCGTAGCCTATACCTGGCGGGTACGCTGGCACTGACCCGTGCGTCAGCACGTAGCCTGACCCTCCCACGTTTCCGTACCCTCACCTGTGCCCTAAGCCTTGCCGTTCCCTAACCCTAACCCTAGCACGGAACGGAAACCCACCACCAGCCCTACACCTTACCCTACACCGTAGCGTACTCCTGGCCCGTACGCTGGCACTGACCCGTGCATTAGCACGTAGCCTGACCCTCCCACGTTTCCGTACCCTCACCTGTGCCCTAAGCCTTGCCGTTCCCTAACCCTAACCCTAGCCCCGAACGGAAACCCACCACCAGCCCTACACCTTACCCTACACCGTAGCCTACTCCTGGCCCGTACGCTGGCACGGACCCGTGCATCAGCACGTTGCCTGACCCTCCCACGTTTCCGTACCCTCACCTGTGCCCTCAGCCTTGCCGTTCCCTAACCCTAACCCTAGCCCGGAATGGTAACCCACCACCAGCCCTACACCTTACCCTACGCCGTAGCCTACTCCTGGCCCGTACGCTGGCACTGACCCGTGCATCAGCACGTAGCCTGACCCTCCCACTTTTCCGTAACCTCACCTGTGCCCTAAGCCTTGCCGTTCCCTAACCCTAACCCTAGCCCGGAACGGAAACCCACCACCAGCCCTACACCTTACCCAGAAGCCGTAGCATACACCTGGCCGGTACGCTGGCACTGACCCGTGCGTCAGCACGTAGCCTGACCCTCCCACGTTTCCATACCCTCACCTGTGCCCTAAGCCTTGCCGTTCCCTAACCCTAACCCTAGCCCGGAACGGAAACCCACCACCAGCCCTACACCTTACCCCCAAGCCGTAGCCTACTCCTGGCCCGTACGCTGGCACTGACCCGTGCGTCAGCACGTAGCCTGACCCTCCCACGTTTCTGTACCCTCACCTGTGCCCTAAGCCTTGCCGTTCCCTAACCCTAACCCTAGCACGGAACGGAAACCCACCACCAACCCTACACCTTACCCTACGCCGTAGCCTACTCCTGGCCCGTACGCTGGCACTGACCCGTGCGTCAGCACGTAGCCTGACCCTCCCACGTTTCCGTAACCTCACCTGTGCCCTAAGCCTTGCCGTTCCCTAACCCTAACCCTAGCCCGGAACGGAAACCCACCACCAGCCCTACACCTTACCCCCAAGCCGTAGCCTACTCCTGGCCCGTACGCTGGCACTGACCCGTGCGTCAGCACGTACCCTGACCCTCCCACGTTTCCGTACCCTCACCTGTGCCCTAAGCCTTGCCGTTCCCTAACCCTAACCCTAGCCCGGAACGGAAACCCACCACCAGCCCTACACCTTACCCACAAGCCGTAGCCTATACCTGGCCGGTACGCTGGCACTGACCCGTGCGGCAGCACGTAGCCTGACCCTCCCACGTTTCCTTACCCTCACCTGTGCCCTAAGCCTTGCCGTTCCCTAACCCTAACCCTAGCCCGGAACGGAAACCCACCACCAGCCCTACACCTTACCCTTCGCCGAAGCCTACTCCTGGCCCGTACGCTGGCACTGACCCGTGCGTCAGCACGTAGCCTGACCCTCCTACGTTTCCGTACCCTCACCTGTGCCCTAAGCCTTGCCGTTCCCTAACCCTAACCCTAGCCCGGAACGGAAACCCACCACCAGCCCTACACCTTACCCCCAAGCCGTAGCCTACTCCTGGCCCGTACGCTGGCACTGACCCGTGCGTCAGCACGTAGCCTGACCCTCCCACGTTTCCGTACCCTCACCTGTGCCCTAAGCCTTGCCGTTCCCTAACCCTAACCCTAGCCCGGAACGGAAACCCACCAAGAGCCCTACACCTTACCCTACGCCGTAGCCTACTCCTGGCCCGTACGCTGGCACTGACCCGTGCGTCAGCACGTAGCCTGACGCTCCTACGTTTCCGTACCCTCACCTGTGCCGTAAGCCTTGCCGTTCCCTAACCCTAACCCTAGCCCGGAACGGAAACCCACCACCAGCCCTACACCTTACCCCCAAGCCGTAGCCTACTCCTGGCCCGTACGCTGGCACTGTCCCGTGCGTCAGCACGTAGCCTGACCCTCCCACGTTTCCGTACCCTCACCTGTGCCCTAAGCCTTGCCGTTCCCTAACCCTAACCCTAGCCCGGAACGGAAACCTACCACCAGCCCTACACCTTACCCACAAGCAGTAGCCTACACCTGTCCAGTACGCTGGCACTGACCCGTGCATCAGCACGTAGCCTGACCCTCCCACGTTTCCGTACCCTCACCTGTGCCCTAAGCCTTGCCGTTCCCTAACCCTAACCCTAGCCCGGAACGGAAACCCACCACCAGCCCTACACCTTACCCTACGCCGTAGCCTACTCCTGGCCCGTACGCTGGCACTGACCCGTGCGTCAGCACGTAGCCTGACCCTCCCACGTTTCCGTAACCTCACCTGTGCCCTAAGCCTTGCCGTTCCCTAACCCTAACCCTAGCCCGGAACGGAAACCCACCACCAGCCCTACACCTTACCCCCAAGCCGTAGCCTACTCCTGGCCCGTACGCTGGCACTGACCCGTGCGTCAGCACGTACCCTGACCCTCCCACGTTTCCGTACCCTCACCTGTGCCCTAAGCCTTGCCGTTCCCTAACCCTAACCCTAGCCCGGAACGGAAACCCACCACCAGCCCTACACCTTACCCCCAAGCCGTAGCCTATACCTGGCCGGTACGCTGGCACTGACCCGTGCGGCAGCACGTAGCCTGACCCTCCCACGTTTCCTTACCCTCACCTGTGCCCTAAGCCTTGCCGTTCCCTAACCCTAACCCTAGCCCGGAACGGAAACCCACCACCAGCCCTACACCTTACCCTTCGCCGTAGCCTACTCCTGGCCCGTACGCTGGCACTGACCCGTGCGTCAGCACGTAGCCTGACCCTCCTACGTTTCCGTACCCTCACCTGTGCCCTAAGCCTTGCCGTTCCCTAACCCTAACCCTAGCCCGGAACGGAAACCCACCACCAGCCCTACACCTTACCCCCAAGCCGTAGCCTACTCCTGGCCCGTACGCTGGCACTGACCCGTGCGTCAGCACGTAGCCTGACCCTCCCACGTTTCCGTACCCTCACCTGTGCCCTAAGCCTTGCCGTTCCCTAACCCTAACCCTAGCCCGGAACGGAAACCCACCAAGAGCCCTACACCTTACCCTACGCCGTAGCCTACTCCTGGCCCGTACGCTGGCACTGACCCGTGCGTCAGCACGTAGCCTGACGCTCCTACGTTTCCGTACCCTCACCTGTGCCGTAAGCCTTGCCGTTCCCTAACCCTAACCCTAGCCCGGAACGGAAACCCACCACCAGCCCTACACCTTACCCCCAAGCCGTAGCCTACTCCTGGCCCGTACGCTGGCACTGTCCCGTGCGTCAGCACGTAGCCTGACCCTCCCACGTTTCCGTACCCTCATCTGTGCCCTAAGCCTTGCCGTTCCCTAACCCTAACCCTAGCCCGGAATGGAAACCTACCACCAGCCCTACACCTTACCCACAAGCAGTAGCCTACACCTGTCCAGTACGCTGGCACTGACCCGTGCATCAGCACGTAGCCTGACCCTCCCACGTTTCCGTACCCTCACCTGTGCCCTAAGCCTTGCCGTTCCCTAACCCTAACCCTAGCCCGGAACGGAAACCCACCACCAGCCCTACACCTTACCCTACGCCGTAGCCTACTCCTGGCCCGTACGCTGGCACTGACCCGTGCATCAGCACGTAGCCTGACCCTCCCACGTTTCCGTACCCTCACCTGTGCCCTCAGCCTTGCCATTCCCTAACCCTAACCCTAGCCCGGAACGGAAACCCACCACCATCCCTACACCTTACCCTACGCCGTTGGCTACTCCTGGCCCGTACGCTGGCACTGACCCGTGCATCAGCACGTAGCCTGACCCTACCACGATTCTGTACCCTCACCTGTGCCCTAAGCCTTGCCGTTCCCTAACCCTTAACCTAGCCTGGAATGGAAACCCACCACCAGCCCTACACCTTACCCACAAGCCGTAGCCTACACCTGGCCGGTACGCTGGCACTGACCCGTGCATCAGCACGTAGTCTGACCCTCCCACGTTTCCGTACCCTCACCTGTGCCCTAAGCCTTGCCGTTCCCTAACCCTAACCCTAGCCCGGAACGGAAACCCACCACCAGCCCTACACCTTACCCCCAAGCCGTAGCCTACTCCTGGCCCGTACGCTGGCACTGACCCGTGCATCAGCACGTAGCCTGACCCTCCCACGTTTCCGTACCCTCACCTGTGCCCTAAGCCTTGCCGTTCCCTAACCCTAACCCTAGCCCGGAACGGAAACCCACCACCAGCCCTACACCTTACCCAGAAGCCGTAGCCTACACCTGGCCGGTACGCTGGCACTGACCCGTGCATCAGCACGTAGCCTGACCCTCCCACGTTTCCATACCCTCACCTGTGCCCTAAGCCTTGCCGTTCCCTAACCCTAACCCTAGCCCGGAACGGAAACCCACCACCAGCCCTACACCTTACCCTACACCTTAGCCTACTCCTGGCCCGTACGCTGGCACTCACCCGTGCGTCACCACGTAGCCTGACCCTCCCACGTTTCCATACCCTCACCTGTGCCCTAAGCCTTGCCGTTCCCTAACCCTAACCCTAGCCCGGAACGGAAAACCACCACCAGCCCTACACATTACCCTACGCCGTAGCCTACTCCTGCCCCGTACGCTGGCACTGACCCGTGCGTCAGCACGTAGCCTGACCCTCCCACGTTTCCGTACCCTCACCTGTGCCCTAAGCCTTGCCGTTCCCTAACCCTAACCCTAGCCCGGAACGGAAACCCACCACCAGCCCTACACCTTACCCTACACCTTAGCCTACTCCTGGCCCGTACGCTGGCACTGACCCGTGCGTCAGCACGTAGCCTGACCCTCCCACGTTTCCATACCCTCACCTGTGCCCTAAGCCTTGCCGTTCCCTAACCCTAACCCTAGCCCGGAACGGAAACCCACCACCAGCCCTACAACTTACCCCCAAGCCGTAGCCTACTCCTGGCCCGTACGCTGGCACTGACCCGTGCGTCAGCACGTAGCCTGACCCTCCCACGTTTCCGTACCCTCACCTGTGCCCTAAGCCTTGCCGTTCCCTAACCCTAACCCTAGCCCGGAACGGAAACCCACCACCAGCCCTACACCTTACCCTACGCTGTAGCCTACTCCAGGCCAGTGCGCTGGCACTGACCCATGCGTCAGCACGTAGTCTGACCCTCCCACGTTTCCATACCCTCACCTGGGCCCTAAGCCTTGCCGTTCCCTAACCCTAACCCTAGCCCGGAACGGAAACCCACCAAAAGCCCTACACCTTACCCCCAAGCCGTAGCCTACACCTGGCCTGTACGCTGGCACTGACACGTGCATCAGCACGTAGCCTGACCCTCCCACGTTTCCGTACCCTCACCTGTGCCCTAAGCCTTGCCGTTCCCTAACCCTAACCCTAGCCCGGAACGGAAACCCACCACCAGCCCTACAACTTACCCCCAAGCCGTAGCCTACTCCTGGCCCGTACGCTCGCACTGACCCGTGTGTCAGCACGTAGCCTGACCCTCCCACGTTTCCGTACCCTCATCTGTGCCCTAAGCCTTGCCGTTCCCTAACCCTAACCCTAGCCCGGAACGGAAAACCACCACCAGCCCTACACCTTACCCTACGCCGTAGCCTACTCCTGGCCCGTACGCTGGCACTGACCCATGCGTCAGCACGTAGCCTGACCCTCCCACGTTTCCGTACCCTCACCTGTGCCCTAAGCCTTGCCGTTCCCTAACCCTAACCCTAGCCCGGAACGGAAACCCACCACCAGCCCTACAGCTTACCCCCAAGCCGTAGCCTACTCCTTGCCCGTATGCTGGCGTTGACCCGTGCGTCAGCACGTAGCCTGACCCTCCCACGTTTCCGTACCCTCATCTGTGCCCTAAGCCTTGCCGTTCCCTAACCCTAACCCTAGCACGGAACGGAAACCCACCACCAGCCCTACAGCTTACCCCCAAGCCGTAGCCTACTCCTGGCCGGTACGAGGCACTGACCCGTGCGTCAGCAAGTAGCCTGACCCTCCCACGTTTCCGTACCCTCACCTGTGCCCTAAGCCTTGCCGTTCCCTAACCCTAACCCTAGCCCAGAACGGAAACCCACCACCAGCCCTACACCTTACCCTACATTGTAGCCTACTCCTGGCCCGTACGCTGGCACTGACCCGTGCGTCAGCACGTAGCCTGACCCTCCCACGTTTCCGTACCCTCACCTGTGCCCTAAGCCTTGCCGTTCCCTAACCCTAACCCTAGCCCGGAACGGAAACCCACCACCAGCCCTACACCTTACCCCCAAGCCGTAGCCTACTCCTGGCCCGTACGCTGGCACTGACCCGTGAGTCAGCACGTAGCCTGACCCTCCCACGTTTCCGTACCCTCACCTGTGCCCTAAGCCTTGCCGTTCCCTAACCCTAACCCTAGCCCGGAACGGAAACCCACCACCAGCCCTACACCTTACCCAGAAGCCGTAGCCTGCACCTGGCCGGTACGCTGGCACTGACCCGTGCATCAGCACGTAGCCTGACCCTCCCACGTTTCCATACCCTCACCTGTGCCCTAAGCCTTGCCGTTCCCTAACCCTAACCCTAGCCCGGAACGGAAACCCACCACCAGCCCTACACCTTACCCTACACCTTAGCCTACTCCTGGCCCGTACGCTGGCACTCACCCGTGCGTCACCACGTAGCCTGACCCTCCCACGTTTCCATACCCTCACCTGTGCCCTAAGCCTTGCCGTTCCCTAACCCTAACCCTAGCCCGGAACGGAAAACCACCACCAGCCCTACACATTACCCTACGCCGTAGCCTACTCCTGCCCCGTACGCTGGCACTGACCCGTGCGTCAGCACGTAGCCTGACCCTCCCACGTTTCCGTACCCTCACCTGTGCCCTAAGCCTTGCCGTTCCCTAACCCTAACCCTAGCCCAGAACGGAAACCCACCACCAGCCCTACACCTTACCCTACACCTTAGCCTACTCCTGGCCCGTACGCTGGCACTGACCCGTGCGTCAGCACGTAGCCTGACCCTCCCACGTTTCCATACCCTCACCTGTGCCCTAAGCCTTGCCGTTCCCTAACCCTAACCCTAGCCCGGAACGGAAACCCACCACCAGCCCTACAACTTACCCCAAGCCGTAGCCTACTCCTGTCCCGTACGCTGGCACTGACCCGTGCGTCAGCACGTAGCCTGACCCTCCCACGTTTCCGTACCCTCACCTGTGCCCTAAGCCTTGCCGTTCCCTAACCCTAACCCTAGCTCGGAACGGAAACCCACCACCAGCCCTACACCTTACCCTACGCTGTAGCCTACTCCAGGCCAGTGCGCTGGCACTGACCCATGCGACAGCACGTAGTCTGACCCTCCCACGTTTCCGTACCCTCACCTGGGCCCCAAGCCTTGCCGTTCCCTAACCCTAACCCTAGCCCGGAACGGAAACCCACCAAAAGCCCTACACCTTACCCCCAAGCCGTAGCCTACACCTGGCCTGTACGCTGGCACTGACACGTGCATCAGCACGTAGCCTGACCCTCCCACGTTTCCGTACCCTCACCTGTGCCCTAAGCCTTGCCGTTCCCTAACCCTAACCCTAGCCCGGAACGGAAACCCACCACCAGCCCTACAACTTACCCCCAAGCCGTAGCCTACTCCTGGCCCGTACGCTCGCACTGACCCGTGTGTCAGCACGTAGCCTGACCCTCCCACGTTTCCGTACCCTCATCTGTGCCCTAAGCCTTGCCGTTCCCTAACCCTAACCCTAGCCCGGAACGGAAAACCACCACCAGCCCTACACCTTACCCTACGCCGTAGCCTACTCCTGGCCCGTACGCTGGCACTGACCCATGCGTCAGCACGTAGCCTGACCCTCCCACGTTTCCGTACCCTCACCTGTGCCCTAAGCCTTGCCGTTCCCTAACCCTAACCCTAGCCCGGAACGGAAACCCACCACCAGCCCTACAGCTTACCCCCAAGCCGTAGCCTACTCCTTGCCCGTATGCTGGCATTGACCCGTGCGTCAGCACGTAGCCTGACCCTCCCACGTTTCCGTACCCTCACCTGTGCCCTAAGCCTTGCCGTTCCCTAACCCTAACCCTAGCACGGAACGGAAACCCACCACCAGCCCTACAGCTTACCCCCAAGCCGTAGCCTACTCCTGGCCGGTACGAGGCACTGACCCGTGCGTCAGCACGTAGCCTGACCCTCCCACGTTTCCGTACCCTCACCTGTGCCCTAAGCCTTGCCGTTCCCTAACCCTAACCCTAGCCCGGAACGGAAACCCACCACCAGCCCTACACCTTACCCTACGCCGTAGCCTACTCCTGGCCCGTACGCTGGCACTGACCCGTGCGTCAGCACGTAGCCTGACCCTCCCACGTTTCCGTAACCTCACCTGTGCCCTAAGCCTTGCCGTTCCCTAACCCTAACCCTAGCCCGGAACGGAAACCCACCACCAGCCCTACACCTTACCCCCAAGCCGTAGCCTACTCCTGGCCCGTACGCTGGCACTGACCCGTGCGTCAGCACGTACCCTGACCCTCCCACGTTTCCGTACCCTCACCTGTGCCCTAAGCCTTGCCGTTCCCTAACCCTAACCCTAGCCCGGAACGGAAACCCACCACCAGCCCTACACCTTACCCACAAGCCGTAGCCTATACCTGGCCGGTACGCTGGCACTGACCCGTGCGGCAGCACGTAGCCTGACCCTCCCACGTTTCCTTACCCTCACCTGTGCCCTAAGCCTTGCCGTTCCCTAACCCTAACCCTAGCCCGGAACGGAAACCCACCACCAGCCCTACACCTTACCCTTCGCCGTAGCCTACTCCTGGCCCGTACGCTGGCACTGACCCGTGCGTCAGCACGTAGCCTGACCCTCCTACGTTTCCGTACCCTCACCTGTGCCCTAAGCCTTGCCGTTCCCTAACCCTAACCCTAGCCCGGAACGGAAACCCACCACCAGCCCTACACCTTACCCCCAAGCCGTAGCCTACTCCTGGCCCGTACGCTGGCACTGACCCGTGCGTCAGCACGTAGCCTGACCCTCCCACGTTTCCGTACCCTCACCTGTGCCCTAAGCCTTGCCGTTCCCTAACCCTAACCCTAGCCCGGAACGGAAACCCACCAAGAGCCCTACACCTTACCCTACGCCGTAGCCTACTCCTGGCCCGTACGCTGGCACTGACCCGTGCGTCAGCACGTAGCCTGACGCTCCTACGTTTCCGTACCCTCACCTGTGCCGTAAGCCTTGCCGTTCCCTAACCCTAACCCTAGCCCGGAACGGAAACCCACCACCAGCCCTACACCTTACCCCCAAGCCGTAGCCTACTCCTGGCCCGTACGCTGGCACTGTCCCGTGCGTCAGCACGTAGCCTGACCCTCCCACGTTTCCGTACCCTCACCTGTGCCCTAAGCCTTGCCGTTCCCTAACCCTAACCCTAGCCCGGAATGGAAACCTACCACCAGCCCTACACCTTACCCACAAGCAGTAGCCTACACCTGTCCAGTACGCTGGCACTGACCCGTGCATCAGCACGTAGCCTGACCCTCCCACGTTTCCGTACCCTCACCTGTGCCCTAAGCCTTGCCGTTCCCTAACCCTAACCCTAGCCCGGAACGGAAACCCACCACCAGCCCTACACCTTACCCTACGCCGTAGCCTACTCCTGGCCCGTACGCTGGCACTGACCCGTGCATCAGCACGTAGCCAGACCCTCCCACGTTTCCGTACCCTCACCTGTGCCCTCAGCCTTGCCATTCCCTAACCCTAACCCTAGCCCGGAACGGAAACCCACCACCATCCCTACACATTACCCTACGCCGTTGGCTACTCCTGGCCCGTACGCTGGCACTGACCCGTGCATCAGCACGTAGCCTGACCCTACCACGTTTCTGTACCCTCACCTGTGCCCTAAGCCTTGCCGTTCCCTAACCCTTAACCTAGCCTGGAATGGAAACCCACCACCAGCCCTACACCTTACCCACAAGCCGTAGCCTACACCTGGCCGGTACGCTGGCACTGACCCGTGCATCAGCACGTAGTCTGACCCTCCCACGTTTCCGTACCCTCACCTGTGCCCTAAGCCTTGCCGTTCCCTAACCCTAACCCTAGCCCGGAACGGAAACCCACCACCAGCCCTACACCTTACCCCCAAGCCGTAGCCTACTCCTGGCCCGTACGCTGGCACTGACCCGTGCATCAGCACGTAGCCTGACCCTCCCACGTTTCCGTACCCTCACCTGTGCCCTAAGCCTTGCCGTTCCCTAACCCTAACCCTAGCCCGGAACGGAAACCCACCACCAGCCCTACACCTTACCCAGAAGCCGTAGCCTACACCTGGCCGGTACGCTGGCACTGACCCGTGCATCAGCACGTAGCCTGACCCTCCCACGTTTCCATACCCTCACCTGTGCCCTAAGCCTTGCCGTTCCCTAACCCTAACCCTAGCCCGGAACGGAAACCCACCACCAGCCCTACACCTTACCCTACACCTTAGCCTACTCCTGGCCCGTACGCTGGCACTCACCCGTGCGTCACCACGTAGCCTGACCCTCCCACGTTTCCATACCCTCACCTGTGCCCTAAGCCTTGCCGTTCCCTAACCCTAACCCTAGCCCGGAACGGAAAACCACCACCAGCCCTACACATTACCCTACGCCGTAGCCTACTCCTGCCCCGTACGCTGGCACTGACCCGTGCGTCAGCACGTAGCCTGACCCTCCCACGTTTCCGTACCCTCACCTGTGCCCTAAGCCTTGCCGTTCCCTCACCCTAACCCTAGCCCGGAACGGAAACCCACCACCAGCCCTACACCTTACCCTACACCTTAGCCTACTCCTGGCCCGTACGCTGGCACTGACCCGTGCGTCAGCACGTAGCCTGACCCTCCCACGTTTCCATACCCTCACCTGTGCCCTAAGCCTTGCCGTTCCCTAACCCTAACCCTAGCCCGGAACGGAAACCCACCACCAGCCCTACAACTTACCCCCAAGCCGTAGCCTACTCCTGGCCCGTACGCTGGCACTGACCCGTGCGTCAGCACGTAGCCTGACCCTCCCACGTTTCCGTACCCTCACCTGTGCCCTAAGCCTTGCCGTTCCCTAACCCTAACCCTAGCCCGGAACGGAAACCCACCACCAGCCCTACACCTTACCCTACGCTGTAGCCTACTCCAGGCCAGTGCGCTGGCACTGACCCATGCGTCAGCACGTAGTCTGACCCTCCCACGTTTCCATACCCTCACCTGGGCCCTAAGCCTTGCCGTTCCATAACCCTAACCCTAGCCCGGAACGGAAACCCACCAAAAGCCCTACACCTTACCCCCAAGCCGTAGCCTACACCTGGCCTGTACGCTGGCACTGACACGTGCATCAGCACGTAGCCTGACCCTCCCACGTTTCCGTACCCTCACCTGTGCCCTAAGCCTTGCCGTTCCCTAACCCTAACCCTAGCCCGGAACGGAAACCCACCACCAGCCCTACAACTTACCCCCAAGCCGTAGCCTACTCCTGGCCCGTACGCTCGCACTGACCCGTGTGTCAGCACGTAGCCTGACCCTCCCACGTTTCCGTACCCTCATCTGTGCCCTAAGCCTTGCCGTTCCCTAACCCTAACCCTAGCCCGGAACGGAAAACCACCACCAGCCCTACACCTTACCCTACGCCGTAGCCTACTCCTGGCCCGTACGCTGGCACTGACCCATGCGTCAGCACGTAGCCTGACCCTCCCACGTTTCCGTACCCTCACCTGTGCCCTAAGCCTTGCCGTTCCCTAACCCTAACCCTAGCCCGGAACGGAAACCCACCACCAGCCCTACAGCTTACCCCCAAGCCGTAGCCTACTCCTTGCCCGTATGCTGGCGTTGACCCGTGCGTCAGCACGTAGCCTGACCCTCCCACGTTTCCGTACCCTCATCTGTGCCCTAAGCCTTGCCGTTCCCTAACCCTAACCCTAGCACGGAACGGAAACCCACCACCAGCCCTACAGCTTACCCCCAAGCCGTAGCCTACTCCTGGCCGGTACGAGGCACTGACCCGTGCGTCAGCAAGTAGCCTGACCCTCCCACGTTTCCGTACCCTCACCTGTGCCCTAAGCCTTGCCGTTCCCTAACCCTAACCCTAGCCCAGAACGGAAACCCACCACCAGCCCTACACCTTACCCTACATTGTAGCCTACTCCTGGCCCGTACGCTGGCACTGACCCGTGCGTCAGCACGTAGCCTGACCCTCCCACGTTTCCGTACCCTCACCTGTGCCCTAAGCCTTGCCGTTCCCTAACCCTAACCCTAGCCCGGAACGGAAACCCACCACCAGCCCTACACCTTACCCCCAAGCCGTAGCCTACTCCTGGCCCGTACGCTGGCACTGACCCGTGAGTCAGCACGTAGCCTGACCCTCCCACGTTTCCGTACCCTCACCTGTGCCCTAAGCCTTGCCGTTCCCTAACCCTAACCCTAGCCCGGAACGGAAACCCACCACCAGCCCTACACCTTACCCAGAAGCCGTAGCCTGCACCTGGCCGGTACGCTGGCACTGACCCGTGCATCAGCACGTAGCCTGACCCTCCCACGTTTCCATACCCTCACCTGTGCCCTAAGCCTTGCCGTTCCCTAACCCTAACCCTAGCCCGGAACGGAAACCCACCACCAGCCCTACACCTTACCCTACACCTTAGCCTACTCCTGGCCCGTACGCTGGCACTCACCCGTGCGTCACCACGTAGCCTGACCCTCCCACGTTTCCATACCCTCACCTGTGCCCTAAGCCTTGCCGTTCCCTAACCCTAACCCTAGCCCGGAACGGAAAACCACCACCAGCCCTACACATTACCCTACGCCGTAGCCTACTCCTGCCCCGTACGCTGGCACTGACCCGTGCGTCAGCACGTAGCCTGACCCTCCCACGTTTCCGTACCCTCACCTGTGCCCTAAGCCTTGCCGTTCCCTAACCCTAACCCTAGCCCAGAACGGAAACCCACCACCAGCCCTACACCTTACCCTACACCTTAGCCTACTCCTGGCCCGTACGCTGGCACTGACCCGTGCGTCAGCACGTAGCCTGACCCTCCCACGTTTCCATACCCTCACCTGTGCCCTAAGCCTTGCCGTTCCCTAACCCTAACCCTAGCCCGGAACGGAAACCCACCACCAGCCCTACAACTTACCCCAAGCCGTAGCCTACTCCTGTCCCGTACGCTGGCACTGACCCGTGCGTCAGCACGTAGCCTGACCCTCCCACGTTTCCGTACCCTCACCTGTGCCCTAAGCCTTGCCGTTCCCTAACCCTAACCCTAGCTCGGAACGGAAACCCACCACCAGCCCTACACCTTACCCTACGCTGTAGCCTACTCCAGGCCAGTGCGCTGGCACTGACCCATGCGACAGCACGTAGTCTGACCCTCCCACGTTTCCGTACCCTCACCTGGGCCCCAAGCCTTGCCGTTCCCTAACCCTAACCCTAGCCCGGAACGGAAACCCACCAAAAGCCCTACACCTTACCCCCAAGCCGTAGCCTACACCTGGCCTGTACGCTGGCACTGACACGTGCATCAGCACGTAGCCTGACCCTCCCACGTTTCCGTACCCTCACCTGTGCCCTAAGCCTTGCCGTTCCCTAACCCTAACCCTAGCCCGGAACGGAAACCCACCACCAGCCCTACAACTTACCCCCAAGCCGTAGCCTACTCCTGGCCCGTACGCTCGCACTGACCCGTGTGTCAGCACGTAGCCTGACCCTCCCACGTTTCCGTACCCTCATCTGTGCCCTAAGCCTTGCCGTTCCCTAACCCTAACCCTAGCCCGGAACGGAAAACCACCACCAGCCCTACACCTTACCCTACGCCGTAGCCTACTCCTGGCCCGTACGCTGGCACTGACCCATGCGTCAGCACGTAGCCTGACCCTCCCACGTTTCCGTACCCTCACCTGTGCCCTAAGCCTTGCCGTTCCCTAACCCTAACCCTAGCCCGGAACGGAAACCCACCACCAGCCCTACAGCTTACCCCCAAGCCGTAGCCTACTCCTTGCCCGTATGCTGGCATTGACCCGTGCGTCAGCACGTAGCCTGACCCTCCCACGTTTCCGTACCCTCACCTGTGCCCTAAGCCTTGCCGTTCCCTAACCCTAACCCTAGCACGGAACGGAAACCCACCACCAGCCCTACAGCTTACCCCCAAGCCGTAGCCTACTCCTGGCCGGTACGAGGCACTGACCCGTGCGTCAGCACGTAGCCTGACCCTCCCACGTTTCCGTACCCTCACCTGTGCCCTAAGCCTTGCCGTTCCCTAACCCTAACCCTAGCCCAGAACAGAAACCCACCACCAGCCCTACACCTTACCCTACATTGTAGCCTACTCCTGGCCCGTACGCTGGCACTGACCCGTGCGTCAGCACGTAGCCTGACCCTCCCACGTTTCCGTACCCTCACCTGTGCCCTAAGCCTTGCCGTTCCCTAACCCTAACCCTAGCCCGGAACGGAAACCCACCACCAGCCCTACACCTTACCCCCAAGCCGTAGCCTACTCCTGGCCCGTACGCTGGCACTGACCCGTGAGTCAGCACGTAGCCTGACCCTCCCACGTTTCTGTACCCTCACCTGTGCCCTAAGCCTTGCCGTTCCCTAACCCTAACCCTAGCCCGGAACGGAAACCCACCGCCAGCCCTAAACCTTACCCCCAAGCCGTAGCCTACTCCTGGCCCGTACGCTGGCACTGACCCATGCGTCAGCACGTAGCCTGACCCTCCCACGTTTCTGTTCCCTCACCTGTGCCCTAAGCCTTGCCGTTCCCTAACCCTAACCCTAGCCCGGAACGGAAACCCACCACCAGCCCTACACCTTACCCTACGCTGTAGCCTACTCCAGGCCCGTATGCTGGCACTGACACATGCGTCAGCACGTAGTCTGACCCTCCCACGTTTCCGTACCCTCACCTGTGCCCTAAGCCTTGCCGTTCCCTAACCCTAACCCTAGCCCGGAACGGAAACCCACCACCAGCCCTACACGTTACCCCCAAGCCGTAGCCTACACCTGGTCTGTACGCTGGCACTGACCCGTGCGTCAGCACGTAGCCTGACCCTCCCACGTTTCTGTACCCTCACCTGTGCCCTAAGCCTTGCCGTTCCCTAACCCTAACCCTAGCCCGGAATGGAAACCCACCACCAGCCCTTCACCTTACCCTACGCCGTAGCCTACTCCGGGCCCGTACGCTGGCACTGACCCGTGCGTCAGCACGTAGCCTGACCCTCCCACGTTTCCGTACCCTCACCTGTGCCCTAAGCCTTGCCGTTCCCTAACCCTAACCCTAGCCCGGAACGGAAACCGACCAAAAGCCCTACACCTTACCCCCAAGCCGTAGCGTACTCCTGGCCCGTACGCTGGCACTGACCCGTGCGTCAGCACGTAGCCTGACCCTCCCACGTTTCCGTACCCTCACCTGTGCCCTAAGCCTTGCCGTTCCCTAACCCTAACCCTAGCCCGGAACGGACACCCACCACCAGCCCTACACCTTACCCCCAAGCCGTAGCCTACTCCTGGCCCGTACGCTGGCACTGACCCGTGCGTCAGCACGTAGCCTGACCCTCCCACGTTTCCGTACCCTCACCTGTGCCCTAAGCCTTGCCGTTCCCTAACCCTAACCCTAGCCCGGAACGGACACCCACCACCAGCCCTACACCTTACCCCCAAGCCGTAGCCTACTCCTGGCCCGTACGCTGGCACTGACCCGTGAGTCAGCACGTAGCCTGACCCTCCCACGTTTCTGTACCCTCACCTGTGCCCTAAGCCTTGCCGTTCCCTAACCCTAACCCTAGCCCGGAACGGAAACCCACCGCCAGCCCTAAACCTTACCCCCAAGCCGTAGCCTACTCCTGGCCCGTACGCTGGCACTGACCCATGCGTCAGCACGTAGCCTGACCCTCCCACGTTTCTGTTCCCTCACCTGTGCCCTAAGCCTTGCCGTTCCCTAACCCTAACCCTAGCCCGGAACGGAAACCCACCACCAGCCCTACACCTTACCCTACGCTGTAGCCTACTCCAGGCCCGTATGCTGGCACTGACACATGCGTCAGCACGTAGTCTGACCCTCCCACGTTTCCGTACCCTCACCTGTGCCCTAAGCCTTGCCGTTCCCTAACCCTAACCCTAGCCCGGAACGGAAACCCACCACCAGCCCTACACGTTACCCCCAAGCCGTAGCCTACACCTGGTCTGTACGCTGGCACTGACCCGTGCGTCAGCACGTAGCCTGACCCTCCCACGTTTCTGTACCCTCACCTGTGCCCTAAGCCTTGCCGTTCCCTAACCCTAACCCTAGCCCGGAATGGAAACCCACCACCAGCCCTTCACCTTACCCTACGCCGTAGCCTACTCCGGGCCCGTACGCTGGCACTGACCCGTGCGTCAGCACGTAGCCTGACCCTCCCACGTTTCCGTACCCTCACCTGTGCCCTAAGCCTTGCCGTTCCCTAACCCTAACCCTAGCCCGGAACGGAAACCGACCAAAAGCCCTACACCTTACCCCCAAGCCGTAGCGTACTCCTGGCCCGTACGCTGGCACTGACCCGTGCGTCAGCACGTAGCCTGACCCTCCCACGTTTCCGTACCCTCACCTGTGCCCTAAGCCTTGCCGTTCCCTAACCCTAACCCTAGCCCGGAACGGACACCCACCACCAGCCCTACACCTTACCCCCAAGCCGTAGCCTACTCCTGGCCCGTACGCTGGCACTGACCCGTGCGTCAGCACGTAGCCTGACCCTCCCACGTTTCCGTACCCTCACCTGTGCCCTAAGCCTTGCCGTTCCCTAACCCTAACCCTAGCCCGGAACGGAAACCCACCACCAGCCCTACACCTTACCCCCAAGCCGTAGCCTACTCCTGGCCCGTACGCTGGCACTGACCCGTGCATCAGCACGTAGCCTGACCCTCCCACGTTTCCGTACCCTCACCTGTGCCCTAAGCCTTGCCGTTCCCTAACCCTAACCCTAGCCCGGAACGGAAACCCACCACCAGCCCTACACCTTACCCTACACCTTAGCCTACTCCTGGCCCGTACGCTGGCACTGACCCGTGCGTCACCACGTAGCCTGACCCTCCCACGTTTCCATACCCTCACCTGTGCCCTAAGCCTTGCCGTTCCCTAACCCTAACCCTAGCCCGGAATGGAAACCCACCACCAGCCCTTCACCTTACCCTACGCCGTAGCCTACTCCTGGCCCGTACGCTGGCACTGACCCGTGCGTCAGCACGTAGCCTGACCCTCCCACGTTTCCGTACCCTCACCTGTGCCCTAAGCCTTGCCGTTCCCTAACCCTAACCCTAGCCCGGAACGGAAACCGACCAACAGCCCTACACCTTACCCCCAAGCCGTAGCGTACTCCTGGCCCGTACGCTGGCACTGACCCGTGCGTCAGCACGTAGCCTGACCCTCCCACGTTTCCGTACCCTCACCTGTGCCCTAAGCCTTGCCGTTCCCTAACCCTAACCCTAGCCCGGAACGGACACCCACCACCAGCCCTACACCTTACCCCCAAGCTGTAGCCTACTCCTGGCCCGTACGCTGGCACTGACACGTGCGTCAGCACGTAGCCTGACCCTCCCACGATTCCGTACCCTCACCTGTGCCCTAAGCCTTGCCGTTCCCTAACCCTAACCCTAGCCTGGAAAGGAAACCCACCACCAGCCCTACAACTTACCCACAAGCCGTAGCCTATACCTGGCCGGTACGCTGGCACTGACCCGTGCGTCAGCACGTAGCCTGACCCTCCCACGTTTCCGTACCCTCACCTGTGCCCTAAGCCTTGCTGTTCCCTAACCCTAACCCTAGCCCGGAATGGAAACCCACCACCAGCCCTACACCTTACCCCCAAGCCGTAGCCTACTCCTGGCCCGTACGCTGGCACTGACCCGTGCATCAGCACGTAGCCTGACCCTCCCACGTTTCCGTACCCTCACCTGTGCCCTAAGCCTTGCCGTTCCCTAACCCTAACCCTAGACCGGAACGGAAACCCACCACCAGCCCTACACCTTACCCAGAAGCCGTAGCCTACACCTGGCCGGTACGCTGGCACTGACCCGTGCGTCAGCACGTAGCCTGACCCTCCCACGTTTCCATACCCTCACCTGTGCCCTAAGCCTTGCCGTTCCTTAACCCTAACCCTAGCCCGGAACGGAAACCCACCACCAGCCCTAAACCTTACCCTACACCATAGCCTACTCCTGGCCCATACGCTGGCACTGACCCGTGCGTCACCACGTAGCCTGACCCTCCCACGTTTCCATACCTTCACCTGTGCCCTAAGCCTTGCCGTTCCCTAACCCTAAACCTAGCCCGGAATGGAAACCCACCACCAGCCCTACACCTTACCCTACGCCGTAGCCTACTCCTGGCCCGTACGCTGGCAATGACCCGTGCGTCAGCACGTAGCCTGACCCTCCCACGTTTCCGTACCCTCACCTGTGCCCTAAGCCTTGCCGTTCCCTAACCCTAACCCTAGCCCGGAACGGAAACCCACCACCAGCCCTACACCTTACCCCCAAGCCGTAGCCTACTCCTGGCCCGTACGCTGGCACTGACCCGTGCGTCAGCACGTAGCCTGACCCTCCCACGATTCCGTACCCTCACCTGTGCCCTAAGCCTTGCCGTTCCCTAACCCTAACCCTAGCCCGGAAAGGAAACCCACCACCAGCCCTACACCTTACCCACAAGCCGTAGCCTATACCTGGCGGGTACGCTGGCACTGACCCATGCGTCAGCACGTAGCCTGACCCTCCCACGTTTCCGTACCCTCACCTGTGCCCTAAGCCTTGCCGTTCCCTAACCCTAACCCTAGCACCGAACGGAAACCCACCACCAGCCCTACACCTTACCCTACACCGTAGCGTACTCCTGGCCCGTACGCTGGCACTGACCCGTGCATTAGCACGTAGCCTGACCCTCCCACGTTTCCGTACCCTCACCTGTGCCCTAAGCCTTGCCGTTCCCTAACCCTAACCCTAGCCCCGAACGGAAAACCACCACCAGCCCTACACCTTACCCTACACCGTAGCCTACTCCTGGCCCGTACGCTGGCACTGACCCGTGCATCAGCACGTTGCCTGACCCTCCCACGTTTCCGTACCCTCACCTGTGCCCAAAGCCTTGCCATTCCCTAACCCTAACCCTAGCCCCGAACGGAAACCCACCACCAGCCCTACAACTTACCCCCAAGCCGTAGCCTACTCCTGGCCCGTACGCTGGCACTGACCCGTGCGTCAGCACGTAGCCTGACCCTCCCACGTTTCCGTACCCTCACCTGTGCCCTAAGCCTTGCCATTCCCTAACCCTAACCCTAGCCCGGAACGGAAACCCACCACCAGCCCTACAGCTTACCCCCAAGCCGTAGCCTACTCCTGGCCGGTACGAGGCACTGACCCCTGCGTCAGCACGTAGCCTGACCCTCCCACGTTTCCGTACCCTCACCTGTGCCCTAAGCCTTGCCGTTCCCTAACCCTAACCCTAGCCCAGAACGGAAACCCACCACCAGCCCTACACCTTACCCAACATTGTAGCCTACTCCTGGCCCGTACGCTGGCACTGACCCGTGCGTCAGCACGTAGCCTGACCCTCCCACGTTTCCGTACCCTCACCTGTGCCCTAAGCCTTGCCGTTCCCTAACCCTAACCCTAGCCCGGAACGGAAACCCACCACCAGCCCTACACCTTACCCACGAGCAGTAGCCTACACCTGGCCAGTACGCTGGCACTGACCCGTGCATCAGCACGTAGCCTGACCCTCCCACGTTTCCGTACCCTCACCTGTGCCCTAAGCCTTGCCGTTCCCTAACCCTAACCCTAGCCTGGAACGGAAACCCACCACCAGCCCTACACCTTACCCTACGCCGTAGCCTACTCCTGGCCCGTACGCTGGCACTGACCCGTGCATCAGCACGTAGCCTGACCCTCCCACGTTTCCGTACGCTCACCTGTGCCCTCAGCCTTGCCGTTCCCTAACCCTAACCCTAGCCCGGAATGGTAACCCACCACCAGCCCTACACCTTACCCTACGCCGTAGCCTACTCCTGGCCCGTACGCTGGCACTGACCCGTGCGTCAGCACGTAGCCTGACCCTCCCACGTTTCTGTACCCTCACCTGTGCCCTAAGCCTTGCCGTTCCCTAACCCTAAACCTAGCCCGGAATGGAAACCCACCACCAGCCCTACACCTTACCCACAACCCGTAGCCTACACCTGGCCGGTACGCTGGCACTGACCCGTGCATCAGCACGTAGCCTGACCCTCCCACGTTTCCGTACCCTCACCTGTGCCCTAAGCCTTGCCGTTCCCTAACCCTAACCCTAGCCCGGAACGGAAACCCACCACCAGTCCTACACCTTACCCCCAAGCCGTAGCCTACTCCTGGCCCGTACGCTGGCACTGACCCGTGCGTCAGCACGTAGCCTGACCCTCCCACGATTCCGTACCCTCACCTGTGCCCTAAGCCTTGCCGTTCCCTTACCCTAACCCTAGCCCGGAAAGGAAACCCACCACCAGCCCTACACCTTACCCACAAGCCGTAGCCTATACCTGGCGGGTACGCTGGCACTGACCCGTGCGTCAGCACGTAGCCTGACCCTCCCACGTTTCCGTACCCTCACCTGTGCCCTAAGCCTTGCCGTTCCCTAACCCTAACCCTAGCACGGAACGGAAACCCACCACCAGCCCTACACCTTACCCTACACCGTAGCGTACTCCTGGCCCGTACGCTGGCACTGACCCGTGCATTAGCACGTAGCCTGACCCTCCCACGTTTCCGTACCCTCACCTGTGCCCTAAGCCTTGCCGTTCCCTAACCCTAACCCTAGCCCCGAACGGAAACCCACCACCAGCCCTACACCTTACCCTACACCGTAGCCTACTCCTGGCCCGTACGCTGGCACTGACCCGTGCATCAGCACGTTGCCTGACCCTCCCACGTTTCCGTACCCTCACCTGTGCCCTCAGCCTTGCCGTTCCCTAACCCTAACCCTAGCCCGGAATGGTAACCCACCACCAGCCCTACACCTTACCCTACGCCGTAGCCTACTCCTGGCCCGTACGCTGGCACTGACCCGTGCATCAGCACGTAGCCTGACCCTCCCACTTTTCCGTAACCTCACCTGTGCCCTAAGCCTTGCCGTTCCCTAACCCTAACCCTAGCCCCGAACGGAAACCCACCACCAGCCCTACACCTTACCCAGAAGCCGTAGCATACACCTGGCCGGTACGCTGGCACTGACCCGTGCGTCAGCACGTAGCCTGACCCTCCCACTTTTCCGTAACCTCACCTGTGCCCTAAGCCTTGCCGTTCCCTAACCCTAACCCTAGCACGGAACGGAAACCCACCACCAGCCCTACACCTTACCCAGAAGCCGTAGCATACACCTGGCCGGTACGCTGGCACTGACCCGTGCGTCAGCACATAGCCTGACCCTCCCACGTTTCCATACCCTCACCTGTGCCCTAAGCCTTGCCGTTCCCTAACCCTAACCCTAGCCCGGAACGGAAACCCACCACCAGCCCTACACCTTACCCTACGCCGTAGCCTACTCCTGGCCCGTACGCTGGCACTGACCCGTGCGTCAGCACGTAGCCTGACCCTCCCACGTTTCCGTACCCTCACCTGTGCCTTCAGCCTTGCCGTTCCCTAACCCTAACCCTAGCCCGGAACGGAAACCCACCACCAGCCCTACACCTTACCCTACGCCGTAGCCTACTCCTGGCCCGTACGCTGGCACTGACCCGTGCGTCAGCACGTAGCCTGACCCTCCCACGTTTCCGTACCCTCACCTGTGCCCTAAGCCTTGCCGTTCCCTAACCCTAAACCTAGCCCGGAATGGAAACACACCACCAGCCCTACACCTTAGCCACAAGCCGTAGCCTACACCTGGCCGGTACGCTGGCACTGACCCGTGCATCAGCACGTAGCCTGACCCTCCCACGTTTCCATACCCTCACCTGTGCCCTAAGCCTTGCCGTTCCCTAACCCTAACCCTAGCCCTGAACGGAAACCCACCACCAACCCTACACCTTACCCAGAAGCCGTAGCCTACACCTGGCCGGTACGCTGGCACTGACCAGTGCATCAGCACGTAGCCTGACCCTCCCACGTTTCCGTACCCTCACCTGTGCCCTAAGCCTTGCCGTTCCCTAACCCTAACCCTAGACCGGAACGGAAACCCAACACCAGCCCTACACCTTACCCTACGCCGTAGCCTACTCCTGGCCCGTACGCTGGCACTGACCCGTGCATCAGCACGTAGCCTGACCCTCCCACGTTTCCGTACCCTCACCTGTGCCCTCAGCCTTGCCGTTCCCTAACCCTAACCCTAGCCCGGAACGGAAACCCACCACCAGCCCTACACCTTACCCTACGCCGTAGCCTACTCCTGGCCCGTACGCTGGCACTGACCCGTGCGTCAGCACGTAGCCTGACCCTCCCACGTTTCTGTACCCTCACCTGTGCCCTAAGCCTTGCCGTTCCCTAACCCTAAACCTAGCCCGGAATGGAAACACACCACCAGCCCTACACCTTACCCACAAGCCGTAGCCTACACCTGGCCGGTACGCTGGCACTGACCCGTGCATCAGCACGTAGCCTGACCCTCCCACGTTTCCGTACCCTCACCTGTGCCCTAAGCCTTGCCGTTCCCTAACCCTAACCCTAGCCCGGAACGGAAACCCACCACCAGCCCTACAGCTTACCCCCAAGCCGTAGCCTACTCCTGGCCGGTACGAGGCACTGACCCGTGCGTCAGCACGTAGCCTGAACCTCCCACGTTTCCGTACCCTCACCTGTGCCCTAAGCCTTGCCGTTCCCTAACCCTAACCCTAGCCCAGAACGGAAACCCACCACCAGCCCTACACCATACCCTACATTGTAGCCTACTCCTGGCCCATACGCTGGCACTGACCCGTGCGTCAGCACGTAGCCTGACCCTCCCACGTTTCCGTACCCTCACCTGTGCCCTAAGCCTTGCCGTTCCCTAACCCTAACCCTAGCCCGGAACGGGAACCCACCACCAGCCCTACACCTTACCCACAAGCAGTAGCCTACACCTGGCCAGTACGCTGGCACTGACCCGTGCATCAGCACGTAGCCTGACCCTCCCACGTTTCCGTACCCTCACCTGTGCCCTAAGCCTTGCCGTTCCCTAACCCTAACCCTAGCCTGGAACGGAAACCCACCACCAGCCCTACACCTTACCCTACGCCGTAGCCTACTCCTGGCCCGTACGCTGGCACTGACCCGTGAGTCAGCACGTAGCCTGACCCTCCCACGTTTCCGTACCCTCACCTGTGCCCTAAGCCTTGCCGTTCCCTAACCCTAACCCTAGCCCAGAACGGAAACCCACCACCAGCCCTACACCTTACCCTACATTGTAGCCTACTCCTGGCCCGTACGCTGGCACTGACCCGTGCGTCAGCACGTAGCCTGACCCTCCCACGTTTCCGTACCCTCACCTGTGCCCTAAGCCTTGCCGTTCCCTAACCCTAACCCTAGCCCGGAACGGAAATCCACCACCAGCCCTACACCTTACCCACGAGCAGTAGCCTACACCTGGCCAGTACGCTGGCACTGACCCGTGCATCAGCACGTAGCCTGACCCTCCCACGTTTCCGTACCCTCACCTGTGCCCTAAGCCTTGCCGTTCCCTAACCCTAACCCTAGCCTGGAACGGAAACCCACCACCAGCCCTACACCTTACCCTACGCCGTAGCCTACTCCTGGCCCGTACGCTGGCACTGACCCGTGCATCAGCACGTAGCCTGACCCTCCCACGTTTCCGTACCCTCACCTGTGCCCTCAGCCTTGCCGTTCCCTAACCCTAACCCTAGCCCGGAATGGTAACCCACCACCAGCCCTACACCTTACCCTACGCCGTAGCCTACTCCTGGCCCGTACGCTGGCACTGACCCGTGCGTCAGCACGTAGCCTGACCCTCCCACGTTTCTGTACCCTCACCTGTGCCCTAAGCCTTGCCGTTCCCTAACCCTAAACCTAGCCCGGAATGGAAACCCACCACCAGCCCTACACCTTACCCACAACCTGTAGCCTACACCTGGCCGGTACGCTGGCACTGACCCGTGCGTCAGCACGTAGCCTGACCCTCCCACGTTTCCATACCCTCACCTGTGCCCTAAGCCTTGCCGTTCCCTAACCCTAACCCTAGCCCGGAACGGAAACCCACCACCAGCCCTACAACTTACCCCCAAGCCGTAGCCTACTCCTGGCCCGTACGCTGGCACTGACCCGTGCGTCAGCACGTAGCCTGACCCTCCCACGTTTCCGTACCCTCACCTGTGCCCTAAGCCTTGCCGTTCCCTAACCCTAACCCTAGCCCGGAACGGAAACCCACCACCAGCCCTACACCTTACCCTACGCTGTAGCCTACTCCAGGCCAGTGCGCTGGCACTGACCCATGCGACAGCACGTAGTCTGACCCTCCCACGTTTCCGTACCCTCACCTGGGCCCTAAGCCTTGCCGTTCCCTAACCCTAACCCTAGCCCGGAACGGAAACCCACCAAAAGCCCTACACCTTACCCCCAAGCCGTAGCCTACACCTGGCCTGTACGCTGGCACTGACACGTGCATCAGCACGTAGCCTGACCCTCCCACGTTTCCGTACCCTCACCTGTGCCCTAAGCCTTGCCGTTCCCTAACCCTAACCCTAGCCCGGAACGGAAACCCACCACCAGCCCTACAACTTACCCCCAAGCCGTAGCCTACTCCGGGCCCGTACGCTCGCACTGACCCGTGCGTCAGCACGTAGCCTGACCCTCCCACGTTTCCGTACCCTCATCTGTGCCCTAAGCCTTGCCGTTCCCTAACCCTAACCCTAGCCCGGAACGGAAAACCACCACCAGCCCTACACCTTACCCTACGCCGTAGCCTACTCCTGGCCCATACGCTGGCACTGACCCATGCGTCAGCACGTAGCCTGACCCTCCCACGTTTCCGTACCCTCACCTGTGCCCTAAGCCTTGCCGTTCCCTAACCCTAACCCTAGCCCGGAACGGAAACCCACCACCAGCCCTACAGCTTACCCCCAAGCCGTAGCCTACTCCTTGCCCGTATGCTGGCATTGACCCGTGCGTCAGCACGTAGCCTGACCCTCCCACGTTTCCGTACCCTCACCTGTGCCCTAAGCCTTGCCGTTCCCTAACCCTAACCCTAGCACGGAACGGAAACCCACCACCAGCCCTACAGCTTACCCCCAAGCCGTAGCCTACTCCTGGCCGGAACGAGGCACTGACCCGTGCGTCAGCACGTAGCCTGACCCTCCCACGTTTCCGTACCCTCACCTGTGCCCTAAGACTTGCCGTTCCCTAACCTTAACCCTAGCCCAGAACAGAAACCCACCACCAGCCCTACACCTTACCCTACATTGTAGCCTACTCCTGGCCCGTACGCTGGCACTGACCCGTGCGTCAGCACGTAGCCTGACCCTCCCACGTTTCCGTACCCTCACCTGTGCCCTAAGCCTTGCCGTTCCCTAACCCTAACCCTAGCCCGGAACGGAAACCCACCACCAGCCCTACACCTTACCCCCAAGCCGTAGCCTACTCCTGGCCCGTACGCTGGCACTGACCCGTGAGTCAGCACGTAGCCTGACCCTCCCACGTTTCTGTACCCTCACCTGTGCCCTAAGCCTTGCCGTTCCCTAACCCTAACCCTAGCCCGGAACGGAAACCCACCGCCAGCCCTAAACCTTACCCCCAAGCCGTAGCCTACTCCTGGCCCATACGCTGGCACTGACCCATGCGTCAGCACGTAGCCTGACCCTCCCACGTTTCTGTACCCTCACCTGTGCCCTAAGCCTTGCCGTTCCCTAACCCTAACCCTAGCCCGGAACGGAAACCCACCACCAGCCCTACACCTTACCCTACGCTGTAGCCTACTCCAGGCCCGTATGCTGGCACTGACACATGCGTCAGCACGTAGTCTGACCCTCCCACGTTTCCGTACCCTCACCTGTGCCCTAAGCCTTGCCGTTCCCTAACCCTAACCCTAGCCCGGAACGGAAACCCACCACCAGCCCTACACCTTACCCCCAAGCCGTAGCCTACACCTGGTCTGTACGCTGGCACTGACCCGTGCGTCAGCACGTAGCCTGACCCTCCCACGTTTCTGTACCCTCACCTGTGCCCTAAGCCTTGCCGTTCCCTAACCCTAACCCTAGCCCGGAATGGAAACCCACCACCAGCCCTTAACCTTACCCTACGCCGTAGCCTACTCCGGGCCCGTACGCTGGCACTGACCCGTGCGTCAGCACGTAGCCTGACCCTCCCACGTTTCCGTACCCTCACCTGTGCCCTAAGCCTTGCCGTTCCCTAACCCTAACCCTAGCCCGGAACGGAAACCGACCAAAAGCCCTACACCTTACCCCCAAGCCGTAGCGTACTCCTGGCCCGTACGCTGGCACTGACCCGTGCGTCAGCACGTAGCCTGACCCTCCCACGTTTCCGTACCCTCACCTGTGCCCTAAGCCTTGCCGTTCCCTAACCCTAACCCTAGCCCGGAACGGACACCCACCACCAGCCCTACACCTTACCCCCAAGCCGTAGCCTACTCCTGGCCCGTACGCTGGCACTGACCCGTGCGTCAGCACGTAGCCTGACCCTCCCACGTTTCCGTACCCTCACCTGTGCCCTAAGCCTTGCCGTTCCCTAACCCTAACCCTAGCCCGGAACGGAAACCCACCACCAGCCCTACACCTTACCCCCAAGCCGTAGCCTACTCCTGGCCCGTACGCTGGCACTGACCCGTGCATCAGCACGTAGCCTGACCCTCCCACGTTTCCGTACCCTCACCTGTGCCCTAAGCCTTGCCGTTCCCTAACCCTAACCCTAGCTCGGAACGGAAACCCACCACCAGCCCTACACCTTACCCTACACCTTAGCCTACTCCTGGCCCGTACGCTGGCACTGACCCGTGCGTCACCACGTAGCCTGACCCTCCCACGTTTCCATACCCTCACCTGTGCCCTAAGCCTTGCCGTTCCCTAACCCTAACCCTAGCCCGGAATGGAAACCCACCACCAGCCCTTCACCTTACCCTACGCCGTAGCCTACTCCTGGCCCGTACGCTGGCACTGACCCGTGCGTCAGCACGTAGCCTGACCCTCCCACGTTTCCGTACCCTCACCTGTGCCCTAAGCCTTGCCGTTCCCTAACCCTAACCCTAGCCCGGAACGGAAACCGACCAACAGCCCTACACCTTACCCCCAAGCCGTAGCGTACTCCTGGCCCGTACGCTGGCACTGACCCGTGCGTCAGCACGTAGCCTGACCCTCCCACGTTTCCGTACCCTCACCTGTGCCCTAAGCCTTGCCGTTCCCTAACCCTAACCCTAGCCTGGAAAGGAAACCCACCACCAGCCCTACAACTTACCCACAAGCCGTAGCCTATACCTGGCCGGTACGCTGGCACTGACCCGTGCGTCAGCACGTAGCCTGACCCTCCCACGTTTCCGTACCCTCACCTGTGCCCTAAGCCTTGCCGTTCCCTAACCCTAACCCTAGCATGGAACGGAAACCCACCACCAGCCCTACACCTTACCCTACACCGTAGCCTACTCCAGGCCCGTACGCTGGCACTGACCCGTGCATCAGCACGTAGCCTGACCCTCCCAAGTTTCCGTACCCTCACCTGTGCCCTAAGCCTTGCTGTTCCCTAACCCAAACCCTAGCCCGGAATGGAAACCCACCACCAGCCCTACACCTTACCCCCAAGCCGTAGCCTACTCCTGGCCCGTACGCTGGCACTGACCCGTGCATCAGCACGTAGCCTGACCCTCCCACGTTTCCGTACCCTCACCTGTGCCCTAAGCCTTGCCGTTCCCTAACCCTAACCCTAGACCGGAACGGAAACCCACCACCAGCCCTACACCTTACCCAGAAGCCGTAGCCTACACCTGGCCGGTACGCTGGCACTGACCGGTGCGTCAGCACGTAGCCTGACCCTCCCACGTTTCCATACCCTCACCTGTGCCCTAAGCCTTGCCGTTCCTTAACCCTAACCCTAGCATGGAACGGAAACCCACCACCAGCCCTACACCTTACCCCCAAGCCGTAGCCTACTCCTGGCCCGTACGCTGGCACTGACCCGTGCGTCAGCACGTAGCCTGACCCTCCCACGATTCCGTACCCTCACCTGTGCCCTAAACCTTGCCGTTCCCTAACCCTAACCCTAGCCCGGAAAGGAAACCCACCACCAGCCCTACACCTTACCCACAAGCCGTAGCCTATACCTGGCGGGTACGCTGGCACTGACCCATGCGTCAGCACGTAGCCTGACCCTCCCACGTTTCCGTACCCTCACCTGTGCCCTAAGCCTTGCCGTTCCCTAACCCTAACCCTAGCACCGAACGGAAACCCACCACCAGCCCTACACCTTACCCTACACCGTAGCGTACTCCTGGCCCGTACGCTGGCACTGACCCGTGCATTAGCACGTAGCCTGACCCTCCCACGTTTCCGTACCCTCACCTGTGCCCTAAGCCTTGCCGTTCCCTAACCCTAACCCTAGCCCCGAACGGAAACCCACCACCAGCCCTACACCTTACCCTACACCGTAGCCTACTCCTGGCCCGTACGCTGGCACTGACCCGTGCATCAGCACGTTGCCTGACCCTCCCACGTTTCCGTACCCTCACCTGTGCCCAAAGCCTTGCCATTCCCTAACCCTAACCCTAGCCCCGAACGGAAACCCACCACCAGCCCTACAACTTACCCCCAAGCCGTAGCCTACTCCTGGCCCGTACGCTGGCACTGACCCGTGCGTCAGCACGTAGCCTGACCCTCCCACGTTTCCGTACCCTCACCTGTGCCCTAAGCCTTGCCGTTCCCTAACCCTAACCCTAGCCCGGAACGGAAACCCACCACCAGCCCTACAGCTTACCCCCAAGCCGTAGCCTACTCCTGGCCGGTACGAGGCACTGACCCCTGCGTCAGCACGTAGCCTGACCCTCCCACGTTTCCGTACCCTCACCTGTGCCCTAAGCCTTGCCGTTCCCTAACCCTAACCCTAGCCCAGAACGGAAACCCACCACCAGCCCTACACCTTACCCAACATTGTAGCCTACTCCTGGCCCGTACGCTGGCACTGACCCGTGCGTCAGCACGTAGCCTGACCCTCCCACGTTTCCGTACCCTCACCTGTGCCCTAAGCCTTGCCGTTCCCTAACCCTAACCCTAGCCCGGAACGGAAACCCACCACCAGCCCTACACCTTACCCACGAGCAGTAGCCTACACCTGGCCAGTACGCTGGCACTGACCCGTGCATCAGCACGTAGCCTGACCCTCCCACGTTTCCGTACCCTCACCTGTGCCCTAAGCCTTGCCGTTCCCTAACCCTAACCCTAGCCTGGAACGGAAACCCACCACCAGCCCTACACCTTACCCTACGCCGTAGCCTACTCCTGGCCCGTACGCTGGCACTGACCCGTGCATCAGCACGTAGCCTGACCCTCCCACGTTTCCGTACGCTCACCTGTGCCCTCAGCCTTGCCGTTCCCTAACCCTAACCCTAGCCCGGAATGGTAACCCACCACCAGCCCTACACCTTACCCTACGCCGTAGCCTACTCCTGGCCCGTACGCTGGCACTGACCCGTGCGTCAGCACGTAGCCTGACCCTCCCACGTTTCTGTACCCTCACCTGTGCCCTAAGCCTTGCCGTTCCCTAACCCTAAACCTAGCCCGGAATGGAAACCCACCACCAGCCCTACACCTTACCCACAACCCGTAGCCTACACCTGGCCGGTACGCTGGCACTGACCCGTGCATCAGCACGTAGCCTGACCCTCCCACGTTTCCGTACCCTCACCTGTGCCCTAAGCCTTGCCGTTCCCTAACCCTAACCCTAGCCCGGAACGGAAACCCACCACCAGTCCTACACCTTACCCCCAAGCCGTAGCCTACTCCTGGCCCGTACGCTGGCACTGACCCGTGCGTCAGCACGTAGCCTGACCCTCCCACGATTCCGTACCCTCACCTGTGCCCTAAGCCTTGCCGTTCCCTAACCCTAACCCTAGCCCGGAAAGGAAACCCACCACCAGCCCTACACCTTACCCACAAGCCGTAGCCTATACCTGGCGGGTACGCTGGCACTGACCCGTGCGTCAGCACGTAGCCTGACCCTCCCACGTTTCCGTACCCTCACCTGTGCCCTAAGCCTTGCCGTTCCCTAACCCTAACCCTAGCACGGAACGGAAACCCACCACCAGCCCTACACCTTACCCTACACCGTAGCGTACTCCTGGCCCGTACGCTGGCACTGACCCGTGCATTAGCACGTAGCCTGACCCTCCCACGTTTCCGTACCCTCACCTGTGCCCTAAGCCTTGCCGTTCCCTAACCCTAACCCTAGCCCCGAACGGAAACCCACCACCAGCCCTACACCTTACCCTACACCGTAGCCTACTCCTGGCCCGTACGCTGGCACTGACCCGTGCATCAGCACGTTGCCTGACCCTCCCACGTTTCCGTACCCTCACCTGTGCCCTCAGCCTTGCCGTTCCCTAACCCTAACCCTAGCCCGGAATGGTAACCCACCACCAGCCCTACACCTTACCCTACGCCGTAGCCTACTCCTGGCCCGTACGCTGGCACTGACCCGTGCATCAGCACGTAGCCTGACCCTCCCACTTTTCCGTAACCTCACCTGTGCCCTAAGCCTTGCCGTTCCCTAACCCTAACCCTAGCCCCGAACGGAAACCCACCACCAGCCCTACACCTTACCCAGAAGCCGTAGCATACACCTGGCCGGTACGCTGGCACTGACCCGTGCGTCAGCACGTAGCCTGACCCTCCCACGTTTCCATACCCTCAACTGTGCCCTAAGCCTTGCCGTTCCCTAACCCTAACCCTAGCCCGGAACGGAAACCCACCACCAGCCCTACACCTTACCCTACGCCGTAGCCTACTCCTGGCCCGTACGCTGGCACTGACCCGTGCGTCAGCACGTAGCCTGACCCTCCCACGTTTCCGTACCCTCACCTGTGCCCTCAGCCTTGCCGTTCCCTAACCCTAACCCTAGCCCGGAACGGAAACCCACCAGCAGCCCTACACCTTACCCTACGCCGTAGCCTACTCCTGGCCCGTACGCTGGCACTGACCCGTGCGTCAGCACGTAGCCTGACCCTCCCACGTTTCTGTACCCTCACCTGTGCCCTAAGCCTTGCCGTTCCCTAACCCTAAACCTAGCCCGGAATGGAAACACACCACCAGCCCTACACCTTACCCAAAACCCGTAGCCTACACCTGGCCGGTACGCTGGCACTGACCCGTGCATCAGCACGTAGCCTGACCCTCCCACGTTTCCGTACCCTCACCTGTGCCCTAAGCCTTGCCGTTCCCTAACCCTAACCCTAGCCCGGAACGGAAACCCACCACCAGCCCTACAGCTTACCCCCAAGCCGTAGCCTACTCCTGGCCGGTACGAGGCACTGACCCGTGCATCAGCACGTAGCCTGAACCTCCCACGTTTCCGTACCCTCACCTGTGCCCTAAGCCTTGCCGTTCCCTAACCCTAACCCTAGCCCAGAACGGAAACACACCACCAGCCCTACACCTTACCCTACATTGTAGCCTACTCCTGGCCCGTACGCTGGCACTGACCCGTGCGTCAGCACGTAGCCTGACCCTCCCACGTTTCCGTACCCTCACCTGTGCCCTAAGCCTTGCCGTTCCCTAACCCTAACCCTAGCCCGGAACGGAAACCCACCACCAGCCCTACACCTTACCCACAAGCAGTAGCCTACACCTGGCCAGTACGCTGGCACTGACCCGTGCATCAGCACGTAGCCTGACCCTCCCACGTTTCCGTACCCTCACCTGTGCCCTAAGCCTTGCCGTTCCCTAACCCTAACCCTAGCCTGGAACAGAAACCCACCACCAGCCCTACACCTTACCCTACGCCGTAGCCTACTCCTGGCCCGTACGCTGGCACTGACCCGTGCATCAGCACGTAGCCTGACCCTCCCACGTTTCCGTACCCTCACCTGTGCCCTCAGCCTTGCCGTTCCCTAACCCTAACCCTAGCCCGGAACGGAAATCCACCACCAGCCCTACACCTTACCCTACGCCGTAGCCTACTCCTGGCCTGTACGCTGGCACTGACCCGTGCGTCAGCACGTAGCCTGACCCTCCCAAGTTTCTGTACCCTCACCTGTGCCCTAAGCCTTGCCGTTCCCTAACCCTAAACCTAGCCCGGAATGGAAACCCACCACCAGCCCTACACCTTACCCACAAGCCGTAGCCTACACCTGGCCGGTACGCTGGCACTGACCCGTGCATCAGCACGTAGCCTGACCCTCCCACGTTTCCGTACCCTCACCTGTGCCCTAAGCCTTGCCGTTCCCTAACCCTAACCCTAGCCCGGAACGGAAACCCACCACCTGCCCTACACCTTACCCCCAAGCCGTAGCCTACTCCTGGCCCGTACGCTGGCACTGACCCGTGCATCAGCACGTAGCCTGACCCTCCCTCTTTTCCGTAACCTCACCTGTGCCCTAAGCCTTGCCGTTCCCTAACCCTAACCCTAGCACGGAACGGAAACCCACCACCAGCCCTACACCTTACCCAGAAGCCGTAGCATACACCTGGCCGGTACGCTGGCACTGACCCGTGCGTCAGCACATAGCCTGACCCTCCCACGTTTCCATACCCTCACCTGTGCCCTAAGCCTTGCCGTTCCCTAACCCTAACCCTAGCCCGGAACGGAAACCCACCACCAGCCCTTCACCTTACCCTACGCCGTAGCCTACTCCTGGCCCGTACGCTGGCACTGACCCGTGCGTCAGCACGTAGCCTGACCCTCCCACGTTTCCGTACCCTCACCTGTGCCCTCAGCCTTGCCGTTCCCTAACCCTAACCCTAGCCCGGAACGGAAACCCACCACCAGCCCTACACCTTACCCTACGCCGTAGCCTACTCCTGGCCCGTACGCTGGCACTGACCCGTGCGTCAGCACGTAGCCTGACCCTCCCACGTTTCCGTACCCTCACCTGTGCCCTAAGCCTTGCCGTTCCCTAACCCTAAACCTAGCCCGGAATGGAAACACACCACCAGCCCTACACCTTAGCCACAAGCCGTAGCCTACACCTGGCCGGTACGCTGGCACTGACCCGTGCATCAGCACGTAGCCTGACCCTCCCACGTTTCCGTACCCTCACCTGTGCCCTAAGCCTTGCCGTTCCCTAACCCTAACCCTAGCCCTGAACGGAAACCCACCACCAACCCTACACCTTACCCAGAAGCCGTAGCCTACACCTGGCCGGTACGCTGGCACTGACCAGTGCATCAGCACGTAGCCTGACCCTCCCACGTTTCCGTACCCTCACCTGTGCCCTAAGCCTTGCCGTTCCCTAACCCTAACCCTAGCCCGGAACGGAAACCCAACACCAGCCCTACACCTTACCCTACGCCGTAGCCTACTCCTGGCCCGTACGCTGGCACTGACCCGTTCATCAGCACGTAGCCTGACCCTCCCACGTTTCCGTACCCTCACCTGTGCCCTCAGCCTTGCCGTTCCCTAACCCTAACCCTAGCCCGGAACGGAAACCCACCACCAGCCCTACACCTTACCCTACGCCGTAGCCTACTCCTGGCCCGTACGCTGGCACTGACCTGTGCGTCAGCACGTAGCCTGACCCTCCCACGTTTCTGTACCCTCACCTGTGCCCTAAGCCTTGCCGTTCCCTAACCCTAAACCTAGCCCGGAATGGAAACACACCACCAGCCCTACACCTTACCCACAAGCCGTAGCCTACACCTGGCCGGTACGCTGGCACTGACCCGTGCATCAGCACGTAGCCTGACCCTCCCACGTTTCCGTACCCTCACCTGTGCCCTAAGCCTTGCCGTTCCCTAACCCTAACCCTAGCCCGGAACGGAAACCCACCACCAGCCCTACAGCTTACCCCCAAGCCGTAGCCTACTCCTGGCCGGTACGAGGCACTGACCCGTGCGTCAGCACGTAGCCTGAACCTCCCACGTTTCCGTACCCTCACCTGTGCCCTAAGCCTTGCCGTTCCCTAACCCTAACCCTAGCCCAGAACGGAAACCCACCACCAGCCCTACACCATACCCTACATTGTAGCCTACTCCTGGCCCATACGCTGGCACTGACCCGTGCGTCAGCACGTAGCCTGACCCTCCCACGTTTCCGTACCCTCACCTGTGCCCTAAGCCTTGCCGTTCCCTAACCCTAACCCTAGCCCGGAACGGAAACCCACCACCAGCCCTACACCTTACCCCCAAGCCGTAGCCTACTCCTGGCCCGTACGCTGGCACTGACCCGTGCGTCAGCACGTAGCCTGACCCTCCCACGATTCCGTACCCTCACCTGTGCCCTAAGCCTTGCCGTTCCCTAACCCTAACCCTAGCCCGGAAAGGAAACCCACCACCAGCCCTACACCTTACCCACAAGCCGTAGCCTATACCTGGCAGGTACGCTGGCACTGACCCGTGCGTCAGCACGTAGCCTGACCCTCCCACGTTTACGTACCCTCACCTGTGCCCTAAGCCTTGCCGTTCCCTAACCCTAACCCTAGCACGTAACAGAAACCCACCACCAGCCCTACACATTACCCTACACCGTAGCCTACTCCTGGCCCGTACGCTGGCACTGACCCGTGCATCAGCACGTAGCCTGACCCTCCCACGTTTCCGTACCCTCACCTGTGCCCTAAGCCTTGCCGTTCCCTAACCCTAACCCTAGCCCCGAACGGAAACCCACCACCAGCCCTACACCTTACCCTACACCGTAGCCTACTCCTGGCCCGTACGCTGGCACTGACCCGTGCATCAGCACGTAGCCTGACCCTCCCACGTTTCCGTACCCTCACCTGTGCCCAAAGCCTTGCCGTTCCCTAACCCTAACCCTAGCCCCGAACGGAAACCCACCACCAGCCCTACAACTTACCCCCAAGCCGTAGCCTACTCCTGGCCCGTACGCTGGCACTGACCCGTGCGTCAGCACGTAGCCTGACCCTCCCACGTTTCCGTACCCTCACCTGTGCCCTAAAACTTGCCGTTCCCTAACCCTAACCCTAGCCCGGAATGGAAACCCACCACCAGCCCTACAGCTTACCCCCAAGCCGTAGCCTACTGCTGGCCGGTACAAGGCACTGACCCGTGCGTCAGCACGTACCCTGACCCTCCCACGTTTCCGTACCCTCACCTGTGCCCTAAGCCTTGCCGTTCCCTAACCCTAACCCTAGACCAGAACGGAAACCCACCACCAGCCCTACACCTTACCCTACGCCGTAGCCTACTCCTGGCCCGTACGCTGGCACTGACCCGTGCATCAGCACGTAGCCTGACCCTCCCACGTTTCCGTACCCTCACCTGTGCCCTCAGCCTTGCCGTTCCCTAACCCTAACCCTAGCCCGGAACAGAAACCTACCACCAGCCCTACACCTTACCCTACGCCGTAGCCTACTCCTGGCCCGTACGCTGGCAGTGACCCGTGCATCAGCACGTAGCCTGACCCTCCCACGTTTCCGTACCCTCACCTGTGCCCTCAGCCTTGCCGTTCCCTAACCCTAACCCTAGCCCGGAACAGAAACCCACCACCAGCCCTACACCTTACCCTACGCCGTAGCCTACTCCTGGCCCGTATGCTGGCACTGACCCGTGCGTCAGCACGTAGCCTGACCCTCCTAAGTTTCCGTACCCTCACCTGTGCCATAAGCCTTGCCGTTCCCTAACCCTAACCCTAGCCCGGAACGGAAACCCACCACCAGCCCTACACCTTACCCCCAAGCCGTAGCCTACTCCTGGCCCGTACGCTGGCACTGACCCGTGCATCAGCACGTAGCCTGACCCTCCCACGTTTCCGTACCCTCACCTGTGCCCTAAGCCTTGCCGTTCCCTAACCCTAACCCTAGCCCGGAACGGAAACCCACCACCAGCCCTACACCTTACCCAGAAGCCGTAGCCTACACCTGGCCGGTACGCTGGCACTGACCCGTGCGTCAGCACGTAGCCTGACCCTCCCAAGTTTCCATACCCTCACCTGTGCCCTAAGCCTTGCCGTTCCCTAACCCTAACCCTAGCCCGGAACGGAAACCCACCACCAGCCCTACACCTTACCCTACACCTTAGCCTACTCCTGGCCCGTACGCTGGCACTGACCCGTGCGTCACCACGTAGCCTGACCCTCCCACGTTTCCATACCTTCACCTGTGCCCTAAGCCTTGCCGTTCCCTAACCCTAACCCTAGCCCGGAATGGAAACCCACCACCAGCCCGACACCTTACCCACAAGCCGTAGCCTACTCCTGGCCCGTACGCTGGCACTGACCCGTGCGTCAGCACGTAGCCTGACCCTCCCACGATTCCGTACCCTCACCTGTGCCCTAAGCCTTGCCGTTCCCTAACCCTAACCCTAGCCCGGAAAGGAAACCCACCACCAGCCCGACACCTTACCCACAAGCCGTAGCCTATACCTGGCAGGTACGCTGGCACTGACCCGTGCGTCAGCACGTAGCCTGACCCTCCCACGTTTACGTACCCTCACCTGTGCCCTAAGCCTTGCCGTTCCCTAACCCTAACCCTAGCCTGGAACGGAAACCCACCACCAGCCCTACACCTTACCCTACGCCGTAGCCTACTCCTGGCCCGTATGCTGGCACTGACCCGTGCGTCAGCACGTAGCCTGACCCTCCTAAGTTTCCGTACCCTCACCTGTGCCATAAGCCTTGCCGTTCCCTAACCCTAACCCTAGCCCGGAACGGAAACCCACCACCAGCCCTACACCTTACCCCCAAGCCGTAGCCTACTCCTGGCCCGTACGCTGGCACTGACCCGTGCATCAGCACGTAGCCTGACCCTCCCACGTTTCCGTACCCTCACCTGTGCCCTAAGCCTTGCCGTTCCCTAACCCTAACCCTAGCCCGGAACGGAAACCCACCACCAGCCCTACACCTTACCCAGAAGCCGTAGCCTACACCTGGCCGGTACGCTGGCACTGACCCGTGCGTCAGCACGTAGCCTGACCCTCCCAAGTTTCCATACCCTCACCTGTGCCCTAAGCCTTGCCGTTCCCTAACCCTAACCCTAGCCCGGAATGGAAACCCACCACCAGCCCTACACCTTACCCTACACCTTAGCCTACTCCTGGCCCGTACGCTGGCACTGACCCGTGCGTCACCACGTAGCCTGACCCTCCCACGTTTCCATACCTTCACCTGTGCCCTAAGCCTTGCCGTTCCCTAACCCTAACCCTAGCCCGGAATGGAAACCCACCACCAGCCCGACACCTTACCCACAAGCCGTAGCCTACTCCTGGCCCGTACGCTGGCACTGACCCGTGCGTCAGCACGTAGCCTGACCCTCCCACGATTCCGTACCCTCACCTGTGCCCTAAGCCTTGCCGTTCCCTAACCCTAACCCTAGCCCGGAAAGGAAACCCACCACCAGCCCGACACCTTACCCACAAGCCGTAGCCTATACCTGGCAGGTACGCTGGCACTGACCCGTGCGTCAGCACGTAGCCTGACCCTCCCACGTTTACGTACCCTCACCTGTGCCCTAAGCCTTGCCGTTCCCTAACCCTAACCCTAGCCTGGAACGGAAACCCACAACCAGCCCTACACCTTACCCTACACCGTAGCCTACTCCTGGCCCGTACGCTGGCACTGACCCGTGCATCAGCACGTAGCCTGACCCTCCCACGTTTCCGTACCCTCACCTGTGCCCAAAGCCTTGCCGTTCCCTAACCCTAACCCTAGCCCCGAACGGAAACCCACCACCAGCCCTACAACTTACCCCCAAGCCGTAGCCTACTCCTGGCCCGTACGCTGGCACTGACCCGTGCGTCAGCACGTAGCCTGACCCTCCCACGTTTCCGTACCCTCACCTGTGCCCTAAAACTTGCCGTTCCCTAACCCTAACCCTAGCCCGGAACGGAAACCCACCACCAGCCCTACAGCTTACCCCCAAGCCGTAGCCTACTCCTGGCCGGTACGAGGCACTGACCCGTGCGTCAGCACGTAGCCTGACACTCCCACGTTTCCGTACCCTCACCTGTGCCCTAAGCCTTGCCGTTCCCTAACCCTAACCCTAGCCCAGAACGGAAACCCACCACCAGCCCTACACCTTACCCTACATTGTAGCCTACTCCTGGCCCGTACGCTGGCACTGACCCGTGCGTCAGCACGTAGCCTGACCCTCCCACGTTTCCGTACCCTCACCTGTGCCCTAAGCCTTGCCGTTCCCTAACCCTAACCCTAGCCCGGAACGGAAACCCACCACCAGCCCTACACCTTACCCACAAGCAGTAGCCTACACCTGGCCAGTACGCTGGCACTGACCCGTGCATCAGCACGTAGCCTGACCCTCCCACGTTTCCGTACCCTCACCTGTGCCCTAAGCCTTGCCGTTCCCTAACCCTAACCCTAGCCTGGAACGGAAACCCACCACCAGCCCTACACCTTACCCTACGCCGTAGCCTACTCCTGGCCCGTACGCTGGCACTGACCCGTGCATCAGCACGTAGCCTGACCCTCCCACGTTTCCGTACCCTCACCTGTGCCCTCAGCCTTGCCGTTCCCTAACCCTAACCCTAGCCCGGAACAGAAACCCACCACCAGCCCTACACCTTACCCTACGCCGTAGCCTACTCCTGGCCCGTACGCTGGCACTGACCCGTGCGTCAGCACGTAGCCTGACCCTCCCACGTTTCTGTACCCTCACCTGTGCCCTAAGCCTTGCCGTTCCCTAACCCTAAACCTAGCCCGGAATGGAAACCCACCACCAGCCCTACACCTTACCCACAAGCCGTAGCCTACACCTGGCCGGTACGCTGGCACTGACCCGTGCATCAGCACGTAGCCTGACCCTCCCACGTTTCCGTACCCTCACCTGTGCCCTAAGCCTTGCCGTTCCCTAACCCTAACCCTAGCCCGGAACGGAAACCCACCACCAGCCCTACACCTTACCCTACGCCGTAGCCTACTCCTGGCCCGTACGCTGGCACTGACCCGTGCGTCAGCACGTAGCCTGACCCTCCTACGTTTCCGTAGCCTCACCTGTGCCGTAAGCCTTGCCGTTCCCTAACCCTAACCCTAGCCCGGAACGGAAACCCACCACCAGCCCTACACCTTACCCCCAAGCCGTAGCCTACTCCTGGCCCGTACGCTGGCACTGACCCGTGCGTCAGCACGTAGCCTGACCCTCCCACGTTTCCGTACCCTCACCTGTGCCCTAAGCCTTGCAGTTCCCTAACCCTAACCCTAGCCCGGAACGGAAACCCACCACCAGCCCTACACCTTACCCACAAGCAGTAGCCTACACCTGTCCGGTACGCTGGCACTGACCCGTGCATCAGCACGTAGCCTGACCCTCCCACGTTTCCGTACCCTCACCTGTGCCCTCACCCTTGCCGTTCCCTAACCCTAACCCTAGCCCGGAACGGAAACCCACCACCAGCCCTACACCTTACCCTACGCCGTAGCCTACTCCTGGCCCGTACGCTGGCACTGACCCGTGCGTCAGCACGTAGCCTGACCCTCCCACGTTTCTGTACCCTCACCTGTGCCCTAAGCCTTGCCGTTCCCTAACCCTAAACCTAGCCCGGAATGGAAACACACCACCAGCCCTACACCTTACCCACAAGCCGTAGCCTACACCTGGCCGGTACGCTGGCACTGACCCGTGCATCAGCACGTAGCCTGACCCTCCCACGTTTCCGTACCCTCACCTGTGCCCTAAGCCTTGCCGTTCCCTAACCCTAACCCTAGCCCGGAATGGAAACCCACCACCAGCCCTACACCTTGCCCCCAAGCCGTAGCCTACTCCTGGCCCGTACGCTGGCACTGACCCGTGCATCAGCACGTAGCCTGACCCTCCCACGTTTCCGTACCCTCACCTGTGCCCTAAGCCTTGCCGTTCCCTAACCCTAACCCTAGCCCGGAACGGAAACCCACCACCAGCCCTACACCTTACCCAGAAGCCGTAGCCTACACCTGGCCGGTACGCTGGCACTGACCCATGCGTCAGCACGTAGCCTGACCCTCCCACGTTTCCATACCCTCACCTGTGCCCTAAGCCTTGCCGTTCCCTAACCCTAACCCTAGCCCGGAACAGACACCCACCACCAGCCCTACACCTTACCCTACACCTTAGCCTACTCCTGGCCCGTACGCTGGCACTGACACGTGCGTCACCACGTAGCCTGACCCTCCCACGTTTCCATACCTTCACCTGTGCCCTAAGCCTTGCCGTTCCCTAACCCTAACCCTAGCCCGGAATGGAAACCCACCACCAGCCCTACACCTTACACTACGCCGTAGCCTACTCCTGGCCCGTACGCTGGCACTGACCCGTGCGTCAGCACGTAGCCTGACCCTCCCACGTTTCCGTACCCTCACCTGTGCCCTAAGCCTTGCCGTTCCCTAACCCTAACCCTAGCCCGGAATGAAAACCCACCACGAGCCCTACACCTTACCCCCAAGCCGTAGCCTACTCCTGGCCCGTACGCTGGCACTGACCCGTGCGTCAGCACGTAGCCTGACCCTCCCACGATTCCGTACCCTCACCTGTGCCCTAAGCCTTGCCGTTCCCTAACCCTAACCCTAGCCCGGAAAGGAATCCCACCACCAGCCCTACACCTTACCCACAAGCCGTAGCCTATACCTGGCAGGTACGCTGGCACTGACCCGTGCGTCAGCACGTAGCCTGACCCTCCCACGTTTACGTACCCTCACCTGTGCCCTAAGCCTTGCCGTTCCCTAACCCTAACCCTAGCACGTAACAGAAACCCACCACCAGCCCTACACATTACCCTACACCGTAGCCTACTCCTGGCCCGTACGCTGGCACTGACCCGTGCATCAGCACGTAGCCTGACCCTCCCACGTTTCCGTACCCTCACCTGTGCCCTAAGCCTTGCCGTTCCCTAACCCTAACCCTAGCCCCGAACGGAAACCCACCACCAGCCCTACACCTTACCCTACACCGTAGCCTACTCCTGGCCCGTACGCTGGCACTGACCCGTGCATCAGCACGTAGCCTGACCCTCCCACGTTTCCGTACCCTCACCTGTGCCCAAAGCCTTGCCGTTCCCTAACCCTAACCCTAGCCCCGAACGGAAAACCACCACCAGCCCTACAACTTACCCCCAAGCCGTAGCCTACTCCTGGCCCGTACGCTGGCACTGACCCGTGCGTCAGCACGTAGCCTGACCCTCCCACGTTTCCGTACCCTCACCTGTGCCCTAAAACTTGCCGTTCCCTAACCCTAACCCTAGCCCGGAACGGAAACCCACCACCAGCCCTACAGCTTACCCCCAAGCCGTAGCCTACTGCTGGCCGGTACGAGGCACTGACCCGTGCGTCAGCACGTACCCTGACCCTCCCACGTTTCCGTACCCTCACCTGTGCCCTAAGCCTTGCCTTTCCCTAACCCTAACCCTAGACCAGAACGGAAACCCACCACCAGCCCTACACCTTACCCTACGCCGTAGCCTACTCCTGGCCCGTACGCTGGCACTGACCCGTGCATCAGCACGTAGCCTGACCCTCCCACGTTTCCGTACCCTCACCTGTGCCCTCAGCCTTGCCGTTCCCTAACCCTAACCCTAGCCCGGAACAGAAACCCACCACCAGCCCTACACCTTACCCTACGCCGTAGCCTACTCCTGGCCCGTACGCTGGCACTGACCCGTGCGTCAGCACGTAGCCTGACCCTCCCACGTTTCTGTACCCTCACCTGTGCCCTAAGCCTTGCCGTTCCCTAACCCTAAACCTAGCCCGGAATGGAAACCCACCACCAGCCCTACACCTTACCCACAAGCCGTAGCCTACACCTGGCCCGTACGCTGGCACTGACCCGTGCATCAGCACGTAGCCTGACCCTCCCACGTTTCCGTACCCTCACCTGTGCCCTAAGCCTTGCCGTTCCCTAACCCTAACCCTAGCCCGGAAAAGAAACCCACCACCAGCCCTACACCTTACCCTACGCCGTAGCCTACTCCTGGCCCGTATGCTGGCACTGACCCGTGCGTCAGCACGTAGCCTGACCCTCCTAAGTTTCCGTACCCTCACCTGTGCCGTAAGCCTTGCCGTTCCCTAACCCTAACCCTAGCCCGGAACGGAAACCCACCACCAGCCCTACACCTTAACCCCAAGCCGTAGCCTACTCCTGGCCCGTACGCTGGCACTGACCCGTGCATCAGCACGTAGCCTGACCCTCCCACGTTTCCGTACCCTCACCTGTGCCCTAAGCCTTGCCGTTCCCTAACCCTAACCCTAGCCCGGAACGGAAACCCACCACCAGCCCTACACCTTACCCCCAAGCCGGAGCCTACTCCTGGCCCGTACGCTGGCACTGACACGTGCATCTTCACGTAGCCTGACCCTCCCACGTTTCCGTACCCTCACCTGTGCCCTAAGCCTTGCCGTTCCCTAACCCTAACCCTAGCCCGGAACGGAAACACACCACCAGCCCTACAACTTACCCCCAAGCCGTAGCCTACTCCTGGCCCGTACGCTGGCACTGACCCGTGGGTCAGCACGTAGCCTGACCCTCCCACGTTTCCGTAACCTCATCTGTGCCCTAAGCCTTTCCGTTCCCTAACCCTAACCCTAGCCCGGAACGGAAAACCACCACCAGCCCTACACCTTACCCTACGCCGTAGCCTACTCCTGGCCCGTAAGCTGGCACTGACCCATGCGTCAGCACGTAGCCTGACCCTCCCACGTTTCCGTACCCTCACCTGTGCCCTAAGCCTTGCCGTTCCCTAACCCTAACCCTAGCCCGGAACGGAAACCCACCACCAGCCCTACAGCTTACTCCGAAGCCGTAGCCTACTCCTGGCCGGTACGAGGCACTGACCCGTGCGTCAGCACGTAGCCTGACCCTCCCACGTTTCCGTACCCTCACCTGTGCCCTAAGCCTTGCCGTTCCCTAACCCTAACCCTAGCCCGGAACGGAAAACCACCGCCAGCCCTACACCTTACCCCCAAGCCGTAGCCTACTCCTGGCCCGTACGCTGGGACTGACGCATGCGTCAGCACGTAGCCTGACCCTCCCACGTTTGTGTACCCTCACCTGTGCCCTAAGCCTTGCCGTTCCCTAATCCTAACCCTAGCCCGGAACGGAAACCCACCACCAGCCCTACACCTTACCCTACGCTGTAGCCTACTCCAGGCCCGTATGCTGGCACTGACACATGCGTCAGCACGTAGCCTGACCCTCCAACGTTTCCGTACCCTCACCTGTGCCCTAAGCCTTGCCGTTCCCTAACCCTAACCCTAGCCCGGAACGGAAACCCACCACCAGCCCTACACCTTACCCCCAAGCCGTAGCCTACACCTGGCCTGTACGCTGGCACTGACCCGTGTGTCAGCACGTAGCCTGACCCTCCCACGTTTCTGTACCCTCACCTGTGCCCTAAGCCTTGCCGTTCCCTAACCCTAACCCTAGCCCGGAATGGAAACCCACCACCAGCCCTTCACCTTACCCTACGCCGTAGCCTACTCCTGGCCCGTACGCTGGCACTGACCCGTGCGACAGCACGTAGCCTGACCCTCCCACGTTTCCGTACCCTCACATGTGCCCTAAGCCTTGCCGTTCCCTAACCCTAACCCTAGCCCGGACCGGAAACCGACCAAAAGCCCTACACCTTACCCCCAAGCCGTAGCGTACTCCTGGCCCGTACGCTGGCACTGACCCGTGCGTCAGCACGTAGCCTGACCCTCCCACGTTTCCGTACCCTCACCTGTGCCCTAAGCCTTGCCGTTCCCTAACCCTAACCCTAGCCCGGAACGGACACACACCACCAGCCCTACACCTTACCCACAAGCCGTAGCCTACTCCTGGCCCGTACGCTGGCACTGACCCGTGCGTCAGCACGTAGCCTGACCCTCCCACGATTCCGTACCCTCACCTGTGCCCTAAGCCTTGCCGTTCCCTAACCCTAACCCTAGCCCGGAAAGGAAACCCACCACCAGCCCGACACCTTACCCACAAGCCGTAGCCTATACCTGGCAGGTACGCTGGCACTGACCCGTGCGTCAGCACGTAGCCTGACCCTCCCACGTTTACGTACCCTCACCTGTGCCCTAAGTCTTGCCGTTCCCTAACCCTAACCCTAGCCTGGAACGGAAACCCACCACCAGCCCTACACCTTACCCTACGCCGTAGCCTACTCCTGGCCCGTATGCTGGCACTGACCCGTGCGTCAGCACGTAGCCTGACCCTCCTAAGTTTCCGTACCCTCACCTGTGCCATAAGCCTTGCCGTTCCCTAACCCTAACCCTAGCCCGGAACGGAAACCCACCACCAGCCCTACACCTTACCCCCAAGCCGTAGCCTACTCCTGGCCCGTACGCTGGCACTGACCCGTGCATCAGCACGTAGCCTGACCCTCCCACGTTTCCGTACCCTCACCTGTGCCCTAAGCCTTGCCGTTCCCTAACCCTAACCCTAGCCCGGAACGGAAACCCACCACCAGCCCTACACCTTACCCAGAAGCCGTAGCCTACACCTGGCCGGTACGCTGGCACTGACCCGTGCGTCAGCACGTAGCCTGACCCTCCCAAGTTTCCATACCCTCACCTGTGCCCTAAGCCTTGCCGTTCCCTAACCCTAACCCTAGCCCGGAATGGAAACCCACCACCAGCCCTACACCTTACCCTACACCTTAGCCTACTCCTGGCCCGTACGCTGGCACTGACCCGTGCGTCACCACGTAGCCTGACCCTCCCACGTTTCCATACCTTCACCTGTGCCCTAAGCCTTGCCGTTCCCTAACCCTAACCCTAGCCCGGAATGGAAACCCACCACCAGCCCGACACCTTACCCACAAGCCGTAGCCTACTCCTGGCCCGTACGCTGGCACTGACCCGTGCGTCAGCACGTAGCCTGACCCTCCCACGATTCCGTACCCTCACCTGTGCCCTAAGCCTTGCCGTTCCCTAACCCTAACCCTAGCCCGGAAAGGAAACCCACCACCAGCCCGACACCTTACCCACAAGCCGTAGCCTATACCTGGCAGGTACGCTGGCACTGACCCGTGCGTCAGCACGTAGCCTGACCCTCCCACGTTTACGTACCCTCACCTGTGCCCTAAGCCTTGCCGTTCCCTAACCCTAACCCTAGCCTGGAACGGAAACCCACAACCAGCCCTACACCTTACCCTACACCGTAGCCTACTCCTGGCCCGTACGCTGGCACTGACCCGTGCATCAGCACGTAGCCTGACCCTCCCACGTTTCCGTACCCTCACCTGTGCCCAAAGCCTTGCCGTTCCCTAACCCTAACCCTAGCCCCGAACGGAAACCCACCACCAGCCCTACAACTTACCCCCAAGCCGTAGCCTACTCCTGGCCCGTACGCTGGCACTGACCCGTGCGTCAGCACGTAGCCTGACCCTCCCACGTTTCCGTACCCTCACCTGTGCCCTAAAACTTGCCGTTCCCTAACCCTAACCCTAGCCCGGAACGGAAACCCACCACCAGCCCTACAGCTTACCCCCAAGCCGTAGCCTACTCCTGGCCGGTACGAGGCACTGACCCGTGCGTCAGCACGTAGCCTGACCCTCCCACGTTTCCGTACCCTCACCTGTGCCCTAAGCCTTGCCGTTCCCTAACCCTAACCCTAGCCCAGAACGGAAACCCACCACCAGCCCTACACCTTACCCTACATTGTAGCCTACTCCTGGCCCGTACGCTGGCACTGACCCGTGCGTCAGCACGTAGCCTGACCCTCCCACGTTTCCGTACCCTCACCTGTGCCCTAAGCCTTGCCGTTCCCTAACCCTAACCCTAGCCCGGAACGGAAACCCACCACCAGCCCTACACCTTACCCACAAGCAGTAGCCTACACCTGGCCAGTACGCTGGCACTGACCCGTGCATCAGCACGTAGCCTGACCCTCCCACGTTTCCGTACCCTCACCTGTGCCCTAAGCCTTGCCGTTCCCTAACCCTAACCCTAGCCTGGAACGGAAACCCACCACCAGCCCTACACCTTACCCTACGCCGTAGCCTACTCCTGGCCCGTACGCTGGCACTGACCCGTGCATCAGCACGTAGCCTGACCCTCCCACGTTTCCGTACCCTCACCTGTGCCCTCAGCCTTGCCGTTCCCTAACCCTAACCCTAGCCCGGAACAGAAACCCACCACCAGCCCTACACCTTACCCTACGCCGTAGCCTACTCCTGGCCCGTACGCTGGCACTGACCCGTGCGTCAGCACGTAGCCTGACCCTCCCACGTTTCTGTACCCTCACCTGTGCCCTAAGCCTTGCCGTTCCCTAACCCTAAACCTAGCCCGGAATGGAAACCCACCACCAGCCCTACACCTTACCCACAAGCCGTAGCCTACACCTGGCCGGTACGCTGGCACTGACCCGTGCATCAGCACGTAGCCTGACCCTCCCACGTTTCCGTACCCTCACCTGTGCCCTAAGCCTTGCCGTTCCCTAACCCTAACCCTAGCCCGGAACGGAAACCCACCACCAGCCCTACACCTTACCCTACGCCGTAGCCTACTCCTGGCCCGTACGCTGGCACTGACCCGTGCGTCAGCACGTAGCCTGACCCTCCTACGTTTCCGTAGCCTCACCTGTGCCGTAAGCCTTGCCGTTCCCTAACCCTAACCCTAGCCCGGAACGGAAACCCACCACCAGCCCTACACCTTACCCCCAAGCCGTAGCCTACTCCTGGCCCGTACGCTGGCACTGACCCGTGCGTCAGCACGTAGCCTGACCCTCCCACGTTTCCGTACCCTCACCTGTGCCCTAAGCCTTGCAGTTCCCTAACCCTAACCCTAGCCCGGAACGGAAACCCACCACCAGCCCTACACCTTACCCACAAGCAGTAGCCTACACCTGTCCGGTACGCTGGCACTGACCCGTGCATCAGCACGTAGCCTGACCCTCCCACGTTTCCGTACCCTCACCTGTGCCCTCAGCCTTGCCGTTCCCTAACCCTAACCCTAGCCCGGAACGGAAACCCACCACCAGCCCTACACCTTACCCTACGCCGTAGCCTACTCCTGGCCCGTACGCTGGCACTGACCCGTGCGTCAGCACGTAGCCTGACCCTCCCACGTTTCTGTACCCTCACCTGTGCCCTAAGCCTTGCCGTTCCCTAACCCTAAACCTAGCCCGGAATGGAAACACACCACCAGCCCTACACCTTACCCACAAGCCGTAGCCTACACCTGGCCGGTACGCTGGCACTGACCCGTGCATCAGCACGTAGCCTGACCCTCCCACGTTTCCGTACCCTCACCTGTGCCCTAAGCCTTGCCGTTCCCTAACCCTAACCCTAGCCCGGAATGGAAACCCACCACCAGCCCTACACCTTACCCCCAAGCCGTAGCCTACTCCTGGCCCGTACGCTGGCACTGACCCGTGCATCAGCACGTAGCCTGACCCTCCCACGTTTCCGTACCCTCACCTGTGCCCTAAGCCTTGCCGTTCCCTAACCCTAACCCTAGCCCGGAACGGAAACCCACCACCAGCCCTACACCTTACCCAGAAGCCGTAGCCTACACCTGGCCGGTACGCTGGCACTGACCCATGCGTCAGCACGTAGCCTGACCCTCCCACGTTTCCATACCCTCACCTGTGCCCTAAGCCTTGCCGTTCCCTAACCCTAACCCTAGCCCGGAACAGACACCCACCACCAGCCCTACACCTTACCCTACACCTTAGCCTACTCCTGGCCCGTACGCTGGCACTGACACGTGCGTCACCACGTAGCCTGACCCTCCCACGTTTCCATACCTTCACCTGTGCCCTAAGCCTTGCCGTTCCCTAACCCTAACCCTAGCCCGGAATGGAAACCCACCACCAGCCCTACACCTTACACTACGCCGTAGCCTACTCCTGGCCCGTACGCTGGCACTGACCCGTGCGTCAGCACGTAGCCTGACCCTCCCACGTTTCCGTACCCTCACCTGTGCCCTAAGCCTTGCCTTTCCCTAACCCTAACCCTAGCCCGGAATGAAAACCCACCACGAGCCCTACACCTTACCCCCAAGCCGTAGCCTACTCCTGGCCCGTACGCTGGCACTGACCCGTGCGTCAGCACGTAGCCTGACCCTCCCACGATTCCGTACCCTCACCTGTGCCCTAAGCCTTGCCGTTCCCTAACCCTAACCCTAGCCCGGAAAGGAATCCCACCACCAGCCCTACACCTTACCCACAAGCCGTAGCCTATACCTGGCAGGTACGCTGGCACTGACCCGTGCGTCAGCACGTAGCCTGACCCTCCCACGTTTACGTACCCTCACCTGTGCCCTAAGCCTTGCCGTTCCCTAACCCTAACCCTAGCACGTAACAGAAACCCACCACCAGCCCTACACATTACCCTACACCGTAGCCTACTCCTGGCCCGTACGCTGGCACTGACCCGTGCATCAGCACGTAGCCTGACCCTCCCACGTTTCCGTACCCTCACCTGTGCCCTAAGCCTTGCCGTTCCCTAACCCTAACCCTAGCCCCGAACGGAAACCCACCACCAGCCCTACACCTTACCCTACACCGTAGCCTACTCCTGGCCCGTACGCTGGCACTGACCCGTGCATCAGCACGTAGCCTGACCCTCCCACGTTTCCGTACCCTCACCTGTGCCCAAAGCCTTGCCGTTCCCTAACCCTAACCCTAGCCCCGAACGGAAACCCACCACCAGCCCTAAAACTTACCCCCAAGCCGTAGCCTACTCCTGGCCCGTACGCTGGCACTGACCCGTGCGTCAGCACGTAGCCTGACCCTCCCACGTTTCCGTACCCTCACCTGTGCCCTAAAACTTGCCGTTCCCTAACCCTAACCCTAGCCCGGAAAGGAAACCCACCACCAGCCCTACAGCTTACCCCCAAGCCGTAGCCTACTGCTGGCCGGTACGAGGCACTGACCCGTGCGTCAGCACGTACCCTGACCCTCCCACGTTTCCGTACCCTCACCTGTGCCCTAAGCCTTGCCTTTCCCTAACCCTAACCCTAGACCAGAACGGAAACCCACCACCAGCCCTACACCTTACCCTACGCCGTAGCCTACTCCTGGCCCGTACGCTGGCACTGACCCGTGCATCAGCACGTAGCCTGACCCTCCCACGTTTCCGTACCCTCACCTGTGCCCTCAGCCTTGCCGTTCCCTAACCCTAACCCTAGCCCGGAACAGAAACCCACCACCAGCCCTACACCTTACCCTACGCCGTAGCCTACTCCTGGCCCGTACGCTGGCACTGACCCGTGCGTCAGCACGTAGCCTGACCCTCCCACGTTTCTGTACCCTCACCTGTGCCCTAAGCCTTGCCGTTCCCTAACCCTAAACCTAGCCCGGAATGGAAACCCACCACCAGCCCTACAACTTACCCACAAGCCGTAGCCTACACCTGGCCCGTACGCTGGCACTGACCCGTGCATCAGCACGTAGCCTGACCCTCCCACGTTTCCGTACCCTCACCTGTGCCCTAAGCCTTGCCGTTCCCTAACCCTAACCCTAGCCCGGAAAAGAAACCCACCACCAGCCCTACACCTTACCCTATGCCGTAGCCTACTCCTGGCCCGTATGCTGGCACTGACCCGTGCGTCAGCACGTAGCCTGACCCTCCTAAGTTTCCGTACCCTCACCTGTGCCGTAAGCCTTGCCGTTCCCTAACCCTAACCCTAGCCCGGAACGGAAACCCACCACCAGCCCTACACCTTACCCCCAAGCCGTAGCCTACTCCTGGCCCGTACGCTGGCACTGACCCGTGCATCAGCACGTAGCCTGACCCTCCCACGTTTCCGTACCCTCACCTGTGCCCTAAGCCTTGCCGTTACCTAACCCTAACCCTAGCCCGGAACGGAAACCCACCACCAGCCCTACACCTTACCCCCAAGCCGGAGCCTACTCCTGGCCCGTACGCTGGCACTGACACGTGCATCTTCACGTAGCCTGACCCTCCCACGTTTCCGTACCCTCACCTGTGCCCTAAGCCTTGCCGTTCCCTAACCCTAACCCTAGCCCGGAACGGAAACACACCACCAGCCCTACAACTTACCCCCAAGCCGTAGCCTACTCCTGGCCCGTACGCTGGCACTGACCCGTGGGTCAGCACGTAGCCTGACCCTCCCACGTTTCCGTAACCTCATCTGTGCCCTAAGCCTTTCCGTTCCCTAACCCTAACCCTAGCCCGGAACGGAAAACCACCACCAGCCCTACACCTTACCCTACGCCGTAGCCTACTCCTGGCCCGTAAGCTGGGACTGACGCATGCGTCAGCACGTAGCCTGACCCTCCCACGTTTGTGTACCCTCACCTGTGCCCTAAGCCTTGCCGTTCCCTAATCCTAACCCTAGCCCGGAACGGAAACCCACCACCAGCCCTACACCTTACCCTACGCTGTAGCCTACTCCAGGCCCGTATGCTGGCACTGACACATGCGTCAGCACGTAGCCTGACCCTCCAACGTTTCCGTACCCTCACCTGTGCCCTAAGCCTTGCCGTTCCCTAACCCTAACCCTAGCCCGGAATGGAAACCCACCACCAGCCCTTCACCTTACCCTACGCCGTAGCCTACTCCTGGCCCGTACGCTGGCACTGACCCGTGCGACAGCACGTAGCCTGACCCTCCCACGTTTCCGTACTCTCACATGTGCCCTAAGCCTTGCCGTTCCCTAACCCTAACCCTAGCCCGGACCGGAAACCGACCAAAAGCCCTACACCTTACCCCCAAGCCGTAGCGTACTCCTGGCCCGTACGCTGGCACTGACCCGTGCGTCAGCACGTAGCCTGACCCTCCCACGTTTCCGTACCCTCACCTGTGCCCTAAGCCTTGCCGTTCCCTAACCCTAACCCTAGCCCGGAACGGACACACACCACCAGCCCTACACCTTACCCCTAAGCCGTAGCCTACTCCTGGCCCGTACGCTGGCACTGACCCGTGCGTCAGCACGTAGCCTGACCCTCCCACGATTCCGTACCCTCACCTGTGCCCTAAGCCTTGCCGTTCCCTAACCCTAACCCTAGCCCGGAAAGGAAACCCACCACCAACCCTACACCTTACCCACAAGCCGTAGCCTATACCTGGCCAGTACGCTGGCACTGACCCGTGCGTCAGCACGTAGCCTGACCCTCCCACGTTTCCGTACCCTCACCTGTGCCCTAAGCCTTGCCGTTCCCTAACCCTAACCCTAGCATGGCACGGAAACCCACCACCAGCCCTACACCATACCCTACACCGTAGCCTACTCCTGGCCCGTACGCTGGCACTGACCCGTGCATCAGCACGTAGCCTGACCCTCCCACGTTTCCGTACCCTCACCTGTGCCCTAAGCCTTGCAGTTCCCTAACCCTAACCCTAGCCCCGAACGGAAACCCACCACCAGCCCTACACCTTACCCTACACCGTAGCCTACTCCTGGCCCGTACGCTGGCACTGACCCGTGCATCAGCACGTAGCCTGACCCTCCCACGTTTCCGTACCCTCACCTGTGCCCTAAGCCTTGCCGTTCCCTAACCCTAACCCTAGCCCGGAACGGAAACCCACCACCAGCCCTAGAGCTTACCCCCAAGCCGTAGCCTACTCCTGGCCGGTACGAGGCACTGACCCGTGCGTCAGCACGTAGCCTGACCCTCCCACGTTTCCGTACCCTCACCTGTGCCCTAAGCCTTGCCGTTCCCTAACCCTAACCCTAGCCCAGAACGGAAACCCACCACCAGCCCTACACCTTACCCTACATTGTAGCCTACTCCTGGCCCGTACGCTGGCACTGACCCGTGCGTCAGCACGTAGCCTGACCCTCCCACGTTTCCGTACCCTCACCTGTGCCCTAAGCCTTGCCGTTCCCTAAGCCTAACCCTAGCCCGGAACGGAAACCCACCACCAGCCCTACACCTTACCCACAAGCAGTAGCCTACACCTGGCCAGTACGCTGGCACTGACCCGTGCATCAGCACGTAGCCTGACCCTCCCACGTTTCCGTACCCTCACCTGTGCCCTAAGCCTTGCTGTTCCCTAACCCTAACCCTAGCCCGGAACGGAAACCCACCACCAGCCCTACACCTTACCCCCAAGCCGTAGCCTACTCCTGGCCCGTACGCTGGCACTAACCCGTGCGTCAGCACGTAGCCTGACCCTCCCACGATTCCGTACCCTCACCTGTGCCCTAAGCCTTGCCGTTCCCTAACCCTAACCCTAGCCCGGAAAGGAAACCCACCACCAGCCCGACACCTTACCCACAAGCCGTAGCCTATACCTGGCAGGTACGCTGGCACTGACCCGTGCGTCAGCACGTAGCCTGACCCTCCCACGTTTACGTACCCTCACCTGTGCCCTAAGCCTTGCCGTTCCCTAACCCTAACCCTAGCACGTAACGGAAACCCACCACCAGCCCTACACCTTACCCTACACCGTAGCCTACTCCTGGCCCGTACGCTGGCACTGACCCGTGCATCAGCACGTAGCCTGACCCTCCCACGTTTCCGTACCCTCACCTGTGCCCTAAGCCTTGCCGTTCCCTAACCCTAACCCTAGCCCCGAACGGAAACCCACCACCAGCCCTACACCTTACGCTACACCGTAGCCTACTCCTGGCCCGTACGCTGGCACTGACCCGTGCATCAGCACGTAGCCTGACCCTCCCACGTTTCCGTACCCTCACCTGTGCCCAAAGCCTTGCCGTTCCCTAACCCTAACCCTAGCCCCGAACGGAAACCCACCACCAGCCCTACAACTTACCCCCAAGCCGTAGCCTACTCCTGGCCCGTACGCTGGCACTGACCCATGCGTCAGCACGTAGCCTGACCCTCCCACGTTTCCGTACCCTCACCTGTGCCCTAAAACTTGCCGTTCCCTAACCCTAACCCTAGCCCGGAACGGAAACCCACCACCAGCCCTACAGCTTACCCCCAAGCCGTAGCCTACTCCTGGCCGGTACGAGGCACTGACCCGTGCGTCAGCACGTACCCTGACCCTCCCACGTTTCCGTACCCTCACCTGTGCCCTAAGCCTTGCCGTTCCCTAACCCTAACCCTAGACCAGAACGGAAACCCACCACCAGCCCTACACCTTACCCTACATTGTAGCCTACTCCTGGCCCGTACGCTGGCACTGACCCGTGCGTCAGCACGTAGCCTGACCCTCCCACGTTTCCGTACCCTCACCTGTGCCCTAAGCCTTGCCGTTCCCTAACCCTAACCCTAGCCCGGAACGGAAACCCACCACCAGCCCTACACCTTACCCACAAGCAGTAGCCTACACCTGGCCAGTACGCTGGCACTGACCCGTGCATCAGCACGTAGCCTGACCCTCCCACGTTTCCGTACCCTCACCTGTGCCCTAAGCCTTGCCGTTCCCTAAACCTAACCCTAGCCTGGAACGGAAACCCACCACCAGCCCTACACCTTACCCTACGACGTAGCCTACTCCTGGCCCGTACGCTGGCACTGACCCGTGCATCAGCACGTAGCCTGACCCTCCCACGTTTCCGTACCCTCACCTGTGCCCTCAGCCTTGCCGTTCCCTAACCCTAACCCTAGCCCGGAACAGAAACACACCACCAGCCCTACACCTTACCCTACGCCGTAGCCTACTCCTGGCCCGTACGCTGGCACTGACCCATGCGTCAGCACGTAGCCTGACCCTCCCACGTTTCTGTACCCTCACCTGTGCCCTAAGCCTTGCCGTTCCCTAACCCTAAACCTAGCCCGGAATGGAAACCCACCACCAGCCCTACACCTTACCCACAAGCCGTAGCCTACACCTGGCCGGTACGCTGGCACTGACCCGTGCATCAGCACGTAGCCTGACCCTCCCACGTTTCCGTACCCTCACCTGTGCCCTAAGCCTTGCCGTTCCCTAACCCTAACCCTAGCCCGGAACGGAAACCCACCACCAGCTCTACACCTTGCCCTACGCCGTAGCCTACTCCTGGCCCGTACGCTGGCACTGACCCGTGCGTCAGCACGTAGCCTGACCCTCCTACGTTTCCGTACCCTCACCTGTGCCGTAAGCCTTGCCGTTCCCTAACCCTAACCCTAGCCCGGAACGGAAACCCACCACCAGCCCTACACCTTACCCCCAAGCCGTAGCCTACTCCTGGCCCGTACGCTGGCACTGACCCGTGCGTCAGCACGTAGCCTGACCCTCCCACGTTTCCGTACCCTCACCTGTGCCCTAAGCCTTGCAGTTCCCTAACCCTAACCCTAGCCCGGAACGGAAACCCACCACCAGCCCTACACCTTACCCACAAGCAGTAGCCTACACCTGTCCGGTACGCTGGCACTGACCCGTGCATCAGCACGTAGCCTGACCCTCCCACGTTTCCGTACCCTCACCTGTGCCCTCAGCCTTGCCGTTCCCTAACCCTAACCCTAGCCCGGAACGGAAACCCACCACCAGCCCTACACCTTACCCTACGCCGTAGCCTACTCCTGGCCCGTACGCTGGCACTGACCCGTGCGTCAGCACGTAGCCTGACCCTCCCACGTTTCCGTACCCTCACCTGTGCCCTAAGCCTTGCCGTTCCCTAACCCTAAACCTAGCCCGGAATGGAAACACACCACCAGCCCTACACCTTACCCACAAGCCGTAGCCTACACCTGGCCGGTACGCTGGCACTGACCCGTGCATCAGCACGTAGCCTGACCCTCCCACGTTTCCGTACCCTCACCTGTGCCCTAAGCCTTGCCGTTCCCTAACCCTAACCCTAGCCCGGAATGGAAACCCAGCACCAGCCCTACACCTTACCCCCAAGCCGTAGCCTACTCCTGGCCCGTACGCTGGCACTGACCCGTGCATCAGCACGTAGCCTGACCCTCCCACGTTTCCGTACCCTCACCTGTGCCCTAAGCCTTGCCGTTCCCTAACCCTAACCCTAGCCCGGAACGGAAACCCACCACCAGCCCTACACCTTACCCAGAAGCCGTAGCCTACACCTGGCCGGTACGCTGGCACTGACCCGTGCATCAGCACGTAGCCTGACCCTCCCATGTTTCCATACCCTCACCTGTGCCCTAAGCCTTGCCGTTCCCTAACCCTAACCCTAGCCCGGAACGGACACCCACCACCAGCCCTACACCTTACCCTACACCTTAGCCTACTCCTGGCCCGTACGCTGGCACTGACCCGTGCGTCACCACGTAGCCTGACCCTCCCACGTTTCCATACCTTCACCTGTGCCCTAAGCCTTGCCGTTCCCTAACCCTAACCCTAGCCCGGAATGGAAACCCACCACCAGCCCTACACCTTACACTACGCCGTAGCCTACTCCTGGCCCGTACGCTGGCACTGACCCGTGCGTCAGCACGTAGCCTGACCCTCCCACGTTTCCGTACCCTCACCTGTGCCCTAAGCCTTGCCGTTCCCTAACCCTAACCCTAGCCCGGAACGGAAACCCACCACCAGCCCTACACCTTACCCCCAAGCCGTAGCCTACTCCGGGCCCGTACGCTGGCACTGACCCGTGCGTCAGCACGTAGCCTGACCCTCCCACGATTCCGTACCCTCACCTGTGCCCTAAGCCTTGCCGTTCCCTAACCCTAACCCTAGCCCGGAAAGGAAACCCACCACCAGCCCTACACCTTACCCACAAGCCGTAGCCTATACCTGGCAGGTACGCTGGCACTGACACGTGCGTCAGCACGTATCCTGACCCTCCCACGTTTACGTACCCTCACCGGTGCCCTAAGCCTTGCCGTTCCCTAACCCTAACCCTAGCACGTAACAGAAACCCACCACCAGCCCTACACCTTACCCTACACCGTAGCCTACTCCTGGCCCGTACGCTGGCACTGACCCGTGCATCAGCACGTAGCCTGACCCTCCCACGTTTCCGTACCCTCACCTGTGCCCTAAGCCTTGCCGTTCCCTAACCCTAACCCTAGCCCCGAAAGGAAACCCACCACCAGCCCTACACCTTACCCTACACCGTAGCCTACTCCTGGCCCGTACGCTGGCACTGACCCGTGCATCAGCACGTAGCCTGACCCTCCCACGTTTCCGTACCCTCACCTGTGCCCTAAAACTTGCCGTTCTCTAACCCTAACCCTAGCCCGGAACGGAAACCCACCACCAGCCCTACAGCTTACCCCCAAGCCGTAGCCTACTGCTGGCCGGTACGAGGCACTGACCCGTGCGTCAGCACGTACCCTGACCCTCCCACGTTTCCGTACCCTCACCTGTGCCCTAAGCCTTGCCGTTCCCTAACCCTAACCCTAGACCAGAACGGAAACCCACCACCAGCCCTACACCTTACCCTACATTGTAGCCTACTCCTGGCCCGTACGCTGGCACTGACCCGTGCGTCAGCACGTAGCCTGACCCTCCCACGTTTCCGTACCCTCACCTGTGCCCTAAGCCTTGCCGTTCCCTAACCCTAACCCTAGCCCGGAACGGAAACCCACCACCAGCCCTACACCTTACCCACAAGCAGTAGCCTACACCTGGCCAGTACGCTGGCACTGACCCGTGCATCAGCACGTAGCCTGACCCTCCCACGTTTCCGTACCCTCACCTGTGCCCTAAGCCTTGCCGTTCCCTAACCCTAACCCTAGCCTGGAACGGAAACCCACCACCAGCCCTACACCTTACCCTACGCCGTAGCCTACTCCTGGCCCGTACGCTGGCACTGACCCGTGCATCAGCACGTAGCCTGACCCTCCCACGTTTCCGTACCCTCACCTGTGCCCTCAGCCTTGCTGTTCCCTAACCCTAACCCTAGCCCGGAACAGAAACCCACCACCAGCCCTACACCTTACCCTACGCCGTAGCCTACTCCTGGCCCGTACGCTGGCACTGACCCGTGCGTCAGCACGTAGCCTGACCCTCCCACGTTTCTGTACCCTCACCTGTGCCCTAAGCCTTGCCGTTCCCTAACCCTAAACCTAGCCCGGAATGGAAACCCACCACCAGCCCTACACCTTACCCACAAGCCGTAGCCTACACCTGGCCGGTACGCTGGCACTGACCCGTGCATCAGCACGTAGCCTGACCCTCCCACGTTTCCGTACCCTCACCTGTGCCCTAAGCCTTGCCGTTCCCTAACCCTAACCCTAGCCCGGAACAGAAACCCACCACCAGCCCTACACCTTACCCTACGCCGTAGCCTACTCCTGGCCCGTACGCTGGCACTGACCCGTGCGTCAGCACGTAGCCTGACCCTCCTACGTTTCCGTACCCTCACCTGTGCCGTAAGCCTTGCCGTTCCCTAACCCTAACCCTAGCCCGGAACGGAAACCCACCACCAGCCCTACACCTTACCCCCAAGCCGTAGCCTACTCCTGGCCCGTACGCTGGCACTGACCCGTGCGTCAGCACGTAGCCTGACCCTCCGACGTTTCCGTACGCTCACCTGTGCCCTAAGCCTTGCAGTTCCCTAACCCTAACCCTAGCCCGGAACGGAAACCCACCACCAGCCCTACAGCTTACCCACAAGCAGTAGCCTACACCTGTCCGGTACGCTGGCACTGACCCGTGCATCAGAACGTAGCCTGACCCTCCCACGTTTCCGTACGCTCACCTGTGCCCTAAGCCTTGCCGTTCCCTAACCCTAACCCTAGCCCGGAACGGAAACCCACCACCAGCCCTACACCTTACCCCCAAGCCGTAGCCTACTCCTGGCCCGTACGCTGGCACTGACCCGTGCGTCAGCACGTAGCCTGACCCTCCCACGTTTCCGTACCCTCACCTGTGCCCTAAGCCTTGCCGTTCCCTAACCCTAACCCTAGCCCGGAACGGAAACCCACCACCAGCCCTACACCTTACCCTACGCCGTAGCCTACTCCTGGCCCGTACGCTGGCACTGACCCGTGCGTCAGCACGTAGCCTGACCCTCCCACGTTTCCGTACCCTCACCTGTGCCCTCAGCCTTGCCGTTCCCTAACCCTAACCCTAGCCCGGAACGGAAACCCACCACCAGCCCTAAACCTTACCCTACGCCGTAGCCTACTCCTGGCCCGTACGCTGGCACTGACCCGTGCGTCAGCACGTAGCCTGACCCTCCCACGTTTCCGTACCCTCACCTGTGCCCTAAGCCTTGCCGTTCCCTAACCCTAACCCTAGCCCGGAACGGAAACCCACCACCAGCCCTACAACTTACCCCCAAGCCGTAGCCTACTCCTGGCCCGTACGCTGGCACTGACACGTGCGTCAGCACGTAGCCTGACCCTCCCACGTTTCCGTACCCTCACCTGTGCCCTAAGCCTTGCCGTTCCCTAACCCTAACCCTAGCCCGAAACGGAAACCCACCACCAGCCCTACACCTTACCCCCAAGCCGTAGCCTACTCCTGGCCCGTACGCTGGCACTGACCCGTGAGTCAGCACGTAACCTGATCCTCCCACGTTTCTGTACCCTCACCTGTGCCCTAAGCCTTGCCGTTCCCTAACCCTAACCCTAGCCCGGAACGGAAACGCACCGCCAGCCCTACACCTTACCCCCAAGCCGTAGCCTACTCCTGGCCCGTACGCTGGCACTGACCCATGCGTCAGCACGTAGCCTGACCCTCCCACGTTTCTGTACCCTCACCTGTGCCCTAAGCCTTGCCGTTCCCTAACCCTAACCCTAGCCCGGAACGGAAACCCACCACCAGCCCTACACCTTACCCTACGCTGTAGCCTACTCCAGGCCCGTACGCTGGCACTGACCCATGCGTCAGCACGTACTCTGACCCTCCCACGTTTCCATACACTCACCTGTGCCCTAAGCCTTGCCGTTCCCTAACCCTAACCCTAGCCCGGAACGGAAACCCACCACCAGCCCTACAACATACCCCCAAACCGTAGCCTACTCCTGGCCCGTACGCTGGCACTGACCCGTGCGTCAGCACGTAGCCTGACCCTCCCACGTTTCCGTACCCTCACCTGTGCCCTACGCCTTGCCATTCCCTAACCCTAACCCTAGCCCGGAACGGAAACCCACCACCAGCCCTACACCTTACCCCCAAGCCGTAGCCTACTCCTGGCCCGTACGCTGGCACTGACCCGTGCGTCAGCACGTAGCCTGACCCTCCCACGTTTCTGTACCCTCACCTGTGCCCTAAGCCTTGCCGTTCCCTAACCCTAACCCTAGCACGGAACGGAAACCCACCACCAACCCTACACCTTACCCTACGCCGTAGCCTACTCCTGGCCCGTACGCTGGCACTGACCCGTGCGTCAGCACGTAGCCTGACCCTCCCACGTTTCCGTACCCTCACCTGTGCCCTAAGCCTTGCCGTTCCCTAACCCTAACCCTAGCCCGGAACGGAAACCCACCACCAGCCCTACACCTTACCCCCAAGCCGTAGCCTACTCCTGGCCCGTACACTGGCACTGACCCGTGCGTTAGCACGTAGCCTGACCCTCCCACGTTTCCGTACCCTCACCTGTGCCCTAAGCCTTGCCGTTCCCTAACCCTAACCCTAGCCCGGAACGGAAACCCACCACCAGCCCTACACCTTACCCACAAGCCGTAGCCTATACCTGGCCGGTACGCTGGCACTGACCCATGCGGCAGCACGTAGCCTGACCCTCCCACCTTTCCGTACCCTCACCTGTGCCCTAAGCCTTGCCGTTCCCTAACCCTAACCCTAGCCCGGAACGGAAACCCACCACCAGCCCTACACCTTACCCTTCGCCGTAGCCTACTCCTGGCCCGTACGCTGGCACTGACCCGTGCGTCAGCACGTAGCCTGACCCTCCTACGTTTCCGTACCCTCACCTGTGCCCTAAGCCTTGCCGTTCCCTAACCCTAACCCTAGCACGGAACGGAAACCCACCACCAGCCCTACACCTTACCCTACACCGTAGCCTACTCCTGGCCCGTACGCTGGCACTGACCCGTGCGTCAGCACGTAGCCTGACCCTCCCACGTTTCCGTAACCTCACCTCTGCCCTAAGCCTTGCCGTTCCCTAACCCTAACACTAGCCCGGAACGGAAACCCACCACCAGCCCTACACCTTACCCCCAAGCCGTAGCCTACTCCTGGCCCGTACGCTGGCACTGACCCGTGCGTCAGCACGTAGCCTGACCCTCCCACGTTTCCGTACCCTCACCTGTGCCCTAAGCCTTGCAGTTCCCTAACCCTAACCCTAGCCCGGAACGGAAACCCACCACCAGCCCTACACCTTACCCACAAGCAGTAGCCTACACCTGTCCGGTACGCTGGCACTGACCCGTGCATCAGCACGTAGCCTGACCCTCCCACGTTTCCGTACCCTCACCTGTGCCCTAAGCCTTGCCGTTCCCTAACCCTAACCCTAGCCCGGAACGGAAACCCACCACCAGCCCTACACCTTACCCTACGCCGTAGCCTACTCCTGGCCCGTACGCTGGCACTGACCCGTGCATCAGCACGTAGCCTGACCCTCCCACGTTTCCGTACCCTCACCTGTGCCCTCAGCCTTGCCATTCCCTAACCCTAACCCTAGCCCGGAACGGAAACCCACCACCAGCCCTACACCTTACCCTACGCCGTAGCCTACTCCTGGCCCGTACGCTGGCACTGACCCATGCGTCAGCACGTAGCCTGACCCTACCACGTTTCTGTACCCTCACCTGTGCCCTAAGCCTTGCCGTTCCCTAACCCTTAACCTAGCCTGGAATGGAAACCCACCACCAGCCCTACACCTTACCCACAAGCCGTAGCATACACCTGGCCGGTACGCTGGCACTGACCCGTGCATCAGCACGTAGCCTGACCCTCCCACGTTTCCGTACCCTCACCTGTGCCCTAAGCCTTGCCGTTCCCTAACCCTAACCCTAGCCCGGAACGGAAACCCACGACCAGCCCTACAACTTACCCCCAAGCCGTAGCCTACTCCTGGCCCGTACGCTGGCACTGACCCGTGCATCAGCACGTAGCCTGACCCTCCCACGTTTCCGTACCCTCACCTGTGCCCTAAGCCTTGCCGTTCCCTAACCCTAACGCTAGCCCGGAACGGAAACCCACCACCAGCCCTAAATCTTACCCAGAAGCCGTAGCCTACACCTGGCCGGTACGCTGGCACTGACCCGTGCATCAGCACGTAGCCTAACCCTCCCAGGTTTCCATACCCTCACCTGTGCCCTAAGCCTTGCCGTTCCCTAACCCTAACCCTAGCCCGGAACGGAAACCCACCACCAGCCCTACACCTTACCCTACACCTTAGCCTACTCCTGGCCCGTACGCTGGCACTGACCCGTGCGTCACCACGTAGCCTGACCCTCCCACGTTTCCATACCCTCACCTGTGCCCTAAGCCTTGCCGTTCCCTAACCCTAACCCTAGCCCGGAATGGAAAACCACCACCAGCCCTACACATTACCCTACGCCGTAGCCTACTCCTGGCCCGTACGCTGGCACTGACCTGTGCGTCACCACGTAGCCTGACCCTCCCACGTTTCCGTACCCTCACCTGTGCCCTAAGCCTTGCCGTTCCCTAACCCTAACCCTAGCCCGGAACGGAAACCCACCACCAGCCCTACACCTTACCCTACACCTTAGCCTACTCCTGGCCCGTACGCTGGCACTGACCCGTGCGTCAGCACGTAGCCTAACCCTCCCACGTTTCCATACCCTCACCTGTGCCCTAAGCCTTGCCGTTCCCTAACCCTAACCCTAGCCCGGAACGGAAACCCACCACCAGCCCTACAACTTACCCCCAAGCCGTAGCCTACTCCTGGCCCGTACGCTGGCACTGACCCGTGCGTCAGCACGTAGCCTGACCCTCCCACGTTTCCGTACCCTCACCTGTGCCCTAAGCCTTGCCGTTCCCTAACCCTAACCCTAGCCCGGAACGGAAACCCACCACCTGCCCTACACCTTACCGTACGCCGTAGCCTACTCCTGGCCCGTACGCTGGCACTGACCCGTGCGTCAGCACGTAGCCTGACCCTCCCACGTTTCCGTAACCTCACCTGTGCCCTAAGCCTTGCCGTTCCCTAACCATAACCCTAGCCCGGAACGGAAACCCACCACCAGCCCTACAACTTACCCCCAAGCCGTAGCCTACTCCTGGCACGTACGCTGGCACTTACCCGTGTGTCAGCACGTAGCCTGACCCTCCCACGTTTCCGTACCCTCACCTGTGCACTAAGCCTTGCCGTTCCCTAACCCTAACCCTAGCCCGGAATGAAAACCCACCACCAGCCCTACACCTTACCCCCAAGCCGTAGCCTATTCCTGGCCCGTACGCTGGCACTGACCCGTGCATCAGCACGTAGCCTTACCCTCCCACGTTTCCGTACCCTCACCTGTGCCCTAAGCCTTGCCGTTCCCTAACCCTAACCCTAGCCCGGAACGGAAACCCACCACCAGCCCTACACCTTACCCCCAAGCCGTAGCCTACTCCTGGCCCGTACGCTGGCACTGACCCGTGCGTCAGCACGTAGCCTGACCCTCCCACGTTTCCGTACCCTCACCTGTGCCCTAAGCCTTGCCGTTCCCTAACCCTAACCCTAGCCCGGAACGGAAACCCACCACCAGCCCTACACCTTACCCTACGCCGTAGCCTACTCCTGGCCCGTACGCTAGCACTGACCCGTGCGTCAGAATGTAGCCTGACCCTCCTACGTTTCCGTACCCTCACCTGTGCCCTAAGCCTTGCCGTTCCCTAACCCTAACCCTAGCCCGGAACGGAAACCCACCACCAGCCCTACACCTTACCCCCAAGCCGTAGCCTACTCCTGGCCCGTACGCTGGCACTGACCCGTGCGTCAACACGTAGCCTGACCCTCCCACGTTTCTGTACCCTCACCTGTGCCCTAAGCCTTGCCGTTCCCTAACCCTAAACCTAGCCCGGAATGGAAACCCACCACCAGCCCTACACCTTACCCACAAGCCGTAGCTTACACCTGGCCGGTACGCTGGCACTGACCCGTGCGTCAGCACGTAGCGTGACCCTCCCACGTTTCCGTACCCTCACCTGTGCCCTAAGCCTTGCCGTTCCCTAACCCTAACCCTAGCCCGGAACGGAAACCCACCACCTGCCCTACACCTTACCCCCAAGCCGTAGCCTACTCCTGGCCCGTACGCTGGCACTGACCCGTGCGTCAGCACGTAGCCTGACCCTCCCACGTTTCCGTACCCTCACCTGTGCCCTAGGCCTTGCCGTTCCCTAACCCTAACCCTAGCCCGGAACGGAAACCCACCACCAGCCCTACACCTTACCCTACGCCGTAGCCTACTCCTGGCCCGTACGCTGGCACTGACCCGTGCGTCATCATGTAGCCTGACCCTCCCACGTTTCCGTACCCTCACCTGTGCCCTAAGCCTTGCCGTTCCCTAACCCTAACCCTAGCCCGGAACGGAAACCCAACACCAGCCCTACACCTTACCCCCAAGCCGTAGCCTACTCCTGGCCCGTACGCTGGCACTGACACGTGCGTCAACACGTAGCCTGACCCTCCCACGTTTCTGTACCCTCACCTGTGCCCTAAGCCTTGCCGTTCCCTAACCCTAAACCTAGCCCGGAATGGAAACACACCACCAGCCCTACACCTTACCCACAAGCCGTAGCTTACACCTGGCCGGTACGCTGGCACTTACCCGTGCGTCAGCATGTAGCCTGACCCTCCCACGTTTCCTTACCCTCACCTGTGCCCTAAGCCTTGCCGTTCCCTAACCCTAACCCTAGCCCGGAACGGAAACCCACCACCTGCCCTACACCTTACCCCCAAGCCGTAGCCTACTCCTGGCCCGTACGCTGGCACTGACCCGTGCGTCAGCACGTAGCCTGACCCTCCCACGTTTCCGTACCCTCACCTGTGCCCTAAGCCTTGCCGTTCCCTAACCCTAACCCTAGCCCGGAACGGAAACCCACCACCAGCCCTACACCTTACCCAGAAGCCGTAGCCTACACCTGGCCGGTACGCTGGCACTGACCCGTGCATCAGCACGTAGCCTGACCCTCCCACGTTTCCGTACCCTCACCTGTGCCCTAAGCTTTGCCGTTCCCTAACCCTAACCCTAGCCCGGAACGGAAACCCACCACCAGCCCTACACCTTACCCAGAAGCCGTAGCCTACACCTGGCCGGTACGCTGGCACTGACCCGTGCATCAGCACGTAGCCTGACCCTCCCACGTTTCCGTACCCTCACCTGTGCCCTAAGCCTTGCCGTTCCCTAACCCTAACCCTAGCCCGGAACGGAAACCCAACACCAGCCCTACACCTTACCCTACGCCGTAGCCTACTCCTGGCCCGTACGCTGGCACTAACCCGTGCATCAGCACGTAGCCTGACCCTCCCACGTTTCCGTACCCTCACCTGTGCCCTAAGCCTTGCCGTTCCCTAACCCTAACCCTAGCCCGGAACGGAAACCCACCACCAGCCCTACACCTTACCCAGAAGCCGTAGCATACACCTGGCTGGTACGCTGGCACTGACCCGTGCGTCAGCACGTAGCCTGACCCTCCCACGTTTCCATACCCTCACCTGTGCCCTAAGCCTTGCAGTTCCCTAACCCTAACCCTAGCCCGGAACGGAAACCCACCACCAGCCCTACACCTTACCCCCAAGCCGTAGCCTACTCCTGGCCCGTACGCTGGCACTGACCCGTGCGTCAGCACGTAGCCTGACCCTCCCACGTTTCTGTACCCTCACCTGTGCCCTAAGCCTTGCCGTTCCCTAACCCTAACCCTAGCCCGGAACGGAAACCCACCACCAGCCCTACACCTTACCCCCAAGCCGTAGCCTACTCCTGGCCCGTACACTGGCACTGACCCGTGCGACAGCACGTAGCCTGACCCTCCCACGATTCCGTACCCTCACCTGTGCCCTAAGCCTTGCCGTTCCCTAACCCTAACCCTAGCCCGGAAAGGAAACACACCACCAGCCCTACAACTTACCCACAAGCCGAAGCCTATACCTGGCCGGTACGCTGGCACTGACCCGTGCGTCAGCACATAGCCTGACCCTCCCACGTTTCCGTACCCTCACCTGTGCCCTAAGCCTTGCCGTTCCCTAACCCTAACCCTAGCACGGAACGGAAACCCACCACCAGCCCTACACCTTACCCTACACCGTAGCCTACTCCTGGCCCGTACGCTGGCACTGACCCGTGCATCAGCACGTAGCCTGACCCTCCCACGTTTCCGTACCCTCACCTGTGCCCTAAGCCTTGCCGTTCCCTAACCCTAACCCTAGCCCGGAACGGCAACCCACCACCCGCCCTACACCTTACCCTACACCGTAGCCTACTCCTGGCCCGTACGCTGGCACTGACCCGTGCATCAGCACGTAGCCTGACCCTCCCACGTTTCCGTACCCTCACCTGTGCCCAAAGCCTTGCCGTTCCCTAACCCTAACCCTAGCCCCGAACGGAAACCCACCACCTGCCCTACAACTTACCCCCAAGCCGTAGCCTACTCCTGGCCCGTACGCTGGCACTGACCCGTGCGTCAGCACGTAGCCTGACCCTCCCACGTTTCCGTACCCTCACCTGTGCCCTAAGCCTTGCCGTTCCCTAACCCTAACCCTAGCCCGGAACGGAAACCCACCACCAGCCCTACAGCTTACCCCCAAGCCGTAGCCTACTCCTGGCCGGTACGAGGCACTGACCCGTGCGTCAGCACGTAGCCTGACCCTCCCACGTTTCCGTACCCTCACCTGTGCCCTAAGCCTTGCCGTTCCCTAACCCTAACCCTAGCCCAGAACGGAAACCCACCACCAGCCCTACACCTTACCCTACATTGTAGCCTACTCCTGGCCAGTACGCTGGCACTGACCCGTGCGTCAGCACGTAGCCTGACCCTCCCACGTTTCCGTACCCTCACCTGTGCCCTAAGCCTTGCCGTTCCCTAACCCTAACCCTAGCCTGGAACGGAAACCCACCACCAGCCCTACACCTTACCCTACGCCGTAGCCTACTCCTGGCCCGTACGCTGGCACTGACCCGTGCATCAGCACGTAGCCTGACCCTCCCACGTTTCCGTACCCTCACCTGTGACCTCAGCCTTGCCGTTCCCTAACCCTAACCCTAGCCCGGAACGGAAACCCACCACCAGCCCTACACCTTACCCTACGCCGTAGCCTACTCCTGGCCCGTACGCTGGCACTGACCCGTGCGTCAGCACGTAGCCTGACCCTCCCACGTTTCTGTACCCTCACCTGTGCCCTAAGGCTTGCCGTTCCCTAACCCTAAACCTAGCCCGGAATGGAAACCCACCACCAGCCCTACACCTTACCCACAAGCCGTAGCCTACACCTGGCCGGTACGCTGGCACTGACCCGTGCATCAGCACGTAGCCTGACCCTCCCACGTTTCCGTACCCTCACCTGTGCCCTAAGCCTTGCCGTTCCCTAACCCTAACCCTAGCCCGGAACGGAAACCCACCACCTGCCCTACACCTTACCCCCAAGCCGTAGCCTACTCCTGGCCCGTACGCTGGCACTGACCCGTGCATCAGCACATAGCCTGACCCTCCCACGTTTCCGTACCCTCACCTGTGCCCTAAGCCTTGCCGTTCCCTAACCCTAAACCTAGCCCGGAATGGAAAACCACCACCAGCCCTACAACTTACCCCCAAGCCGTAGCCTACTCCTGGCCCGTACGCTGGCACTGACCCATGCGTCAGCACGTAGCCTGACCCTCCCACGTTTCCGTACCCTCAACTGTGCCCTAAGCCTTGCCGTTCCCTAACCCTAACCCTAGCCCGGAACGGAAACCCACCACCAGCCCTACACCTTACCCTACGCCGTAGCCTACTCCTGGCCCGTGTGCTGGCACTGACCCATGCGTCAGCACGTAGCCTGACCCTCCCACGTTTCCGTACCCTCACCTGTGCCCTAAGCCTTGCCGTTCCCTAACCCTAACCCTAGCCCGGAACGGAAACCCACCACCAGCCCTACAGCTTACCCCGAAGCCGTAGCCTACTCCTGGCCCGTACGCTGGCACTGACCCGTGCGTCAGCACGTAGCCTGACCCTCCCACGTTTCCGTACCCTCACCTGTGCCCTAAGCCTTGCCGTTCCCTAACCCTAACCCTAGCCCGGAACGGAAACCCACCACCAGCCCTACAGCTTACCCCCAAGCCGTACCCGACTCCTGGCCGGTACGAGGCACTGACCCGTGCGTCAGCACGTAGCCTGACCCTCCCACGTTTCCGTACCCTCACCTGTGCCCTAAGCCTTGCCGTTCCCTAACCCTAACCCTAGCCCAGAACGGAAACCCACCACCAGCCCTACACCTTACCATACATTGTAGCCTACTCCTGGCCCGTACGCTGGCACTGACCCGTGCGTCAGCACGTAGCCTGACCCTCCCACGTTTCCGTACCCTCACCTGTGCCCTAAGCCTTGCCGTTCCCTAACCCTAACCCTAGCCCGGAACGGAAATCCACCACCAGCACTACACCTTACCCCCAAGCCGTAGCCTACTCCTGGCCCGTACGCTGGCACTGACCCGTGAGTCAGCACGTAGCCTGACCCTCCCACGTTTCTGTACCCTCACCTGTGCCCTAAGCCTTGCCGTTCCCTAACCCTAACCCTAGCCCGGAACGGAAATCCACCACCAGCCCTACACCTTACCCTACGCTGTAGACTACTCCAGGCCCGTACGCTGGCACTGACCCATGCGTCAGCACGTAGTCTGACCCTCCCACGTTTCCGTACCCTCACCTGTGCCCCAAGCCTTGCCGTTCCCTAACCCTAACCCTAGCCCGGAACGGAAACCCACCACCAGCCCTACACCTTACCCCCAAGCCGTAGCCTACACCTGGCCTGTACGCTGGCACTGACACGTGCGTCAGCACGTAGCCTGACCCTCCCACGTTTCTGTACCCTCACCTGTGCCCTAAGCCTTGCCGTTCCCTAACCCTAACCCTAGCCCGGAATGGAAACCCACCACCAGCCCTACACCTTACACTACGCCGTAGCCTACTCCTGGCCCGTACGCTGGCACTGACCCGTGCGTCAGCACGTAGCCTGACCCTCCCACGTTTCCGTACCCTCACCTGTGCCCTAAGCCTTGCCGTTCCCTAACCCTAACCCTAGCCCGGAATGGAAACCCACCACCAGCCCTACACCTTACACTACGCCGTAGCCTACTCCTGGCCCGTACGCTGGCACTGACACGTGCGTCAGCACGTAGCCTGACCCTCCCACGTTTCCATACCCTCACCTGTGCCCTAAGCCTTGCCGTTCCCTAACCCTAACCCTAGCCCGGAACGGAAACCCACCAAAAGCCCTACACCTTACCCACAAGCCGTAGCGTACTCATGGCCCGTACGCTGGCACTGACCCGTGCGTCAGCACGTAGCCTGACCCTCCCACGTTTCCGTACCCTCACCTGTGCCCTAAGCCTTGCCGTTCCCTAACCCTAACCCTAGCTCGGAACGGAAAACCACCACCAGCCCTACACCTTACCCCAAAGCCGTAGCCTACTCCTGGCCCGTACGCTGGCACTGACCCGTGCGTCAGCACGTAGCCTGACCCTCCCACGTTTCCGTACCCTCACCTGTGCCCTCAGCCTTGCCGTTCCCTAACCGTAACCCTAGCCCGGAACGGAAACCCACCACCAGCCCTACACCTTACCCACAAGCCGTAGCCTATACCTGGCCCGTACGCTGGCACTGACCCGTGCGTCAGCACGTAGCCTGACCCTCCCACGTTTCCGTACCCTCACCTGTGCCCTAAGCCTTGCCGTTCCCTAACCCTAACCCTAGCCCGGAACGGAAACCCACCACCAGCCCTACAACTTACCCCCAAGCCGTAGCCTACTCCTGGCCCGTACGCTGGCACTGACCCGTGAGTCAGCACGTAACCTGACCCTCCCACGTTTCTGTACCCTCACCTGTGCCCTAAGCCTTGCCGTTCCCTAACCCTAACCCTAGCCCGGAAAGGAAACGCACCGCCAGCCCTACACCTTACCCCCAAGCCGTAGCCTACTCTTGGCCCGTACGCTGGCACTGACCCATGCGTCAGCACGTAGCCTGACCCTCCCACGTTTCTGTACCCTCACCTGTGCCCTAAGCCTTGCCGTTCCCTAACCCTAACCCTAGCCCGGAACGGAAACCCACCACCAGCCCTACACCTTACTCTACGCTGTAGCCTACTCCAGGCCCGTACGCTGGCACTGACCCATGCGTCAGCACGTACTCTGACCCTCCCACGTTTCCATACACTCACCTGTGCCCTAAGCCTTGCCGTTCCCTAACCCTAACCCTAGCCCGGAACGGAAACCCACCACCAGCCCTACAACATACCCCCAAGCCGTAGCCTACTCCTGGCCCGTACGCTGGCACTGACCCGTGCGTCAGCACGTAGCCTGACCCTCCCACGTTTCCGTACCCTCACCTGTGCCCTACGCCTTGCCATTCCCTAACCCTAACCCTAGCCCGGAACGGAAACCCACCACCAGCCCTACACCTTACCCCCAAGCCGTAGCCTACTCCTGGCCCGTACGCTGGCACTGACCCGTGCGTCAGCACGTAGCCTGACCCTCCCACGTTTCTGTACCCTCACCTGTGCCCTAAGCCTTGCCGTTCCCTAACCCTAACCCTAGCACGGAACGGAAACCCACCACCAACCCTACACCTTACCCTACGCCGTAGCCTACTCCTGGCCCGTACGCTGGCACTGACCCGTGCGTCAGCACGTAGCCTGACCCTCCCACGTTTCCGTAACCTCACCTGTGCCCTAAGCCTTGCCGTTCCCTAACCCTAACCCTAGCCCGGAACGGAAACCCACCACCAGCCCTACACCTTACCCCCAAGCCGTAGCCTACTCCTGGCCCGTACGCTGGCACTGACCCGTGTGTCAGCACGTACCCTGACCCTCCCACGTTTCCGTACCCTCACCTGTGCCCTAAGCCTTGCCGTTCCCTAACCCTAACCCTAGCCCGGAACGGAAACCCACCACCAGCCCTACACCTTACCCACAAGCCGTAGCCTATACCTGGCCGGTACGCTGGCACTGACCCGTGCGGCAGCACGTAGCCTGACCCTCCCACGTTTCCGTACCCTCACCTGTGCCCTAAGCCTTGCCGTTCCCTAACCCTAACCCTAGCCCGGAACGGAAACCCACCACCAGCCCTACACCTTACCCTTCGCCGTAGCCTACTCCTGGCCCGTACGCTGGCACTGACCCGTGCGTCAGCATGTAGCCTGACCCTCCTACGTTTCCGTACCCTCACCTGTGCCCTAAGCCTTGCCGTTCCCTAACCCTAACCCTAGCAAGGAACGGAAACCCACCACCAGCCCTACACCTTACCCTACACCGTAGCCTACTCCTGGCCCGTACGCTGGCACTGACCCGTGCGTCAGCACGTAGCCTGACCCTCCCACGTTTCCGTAACCTCACCTGTGCCCTAAGCCTTGCCGTTCCCTAACCCTAACCCTAGCCCGGAACGGAAACCCACCACCAGCCCTACACCTTACCCTACGCCGTAGCCTACTCCTGGCCCGTACGCTGGCACTGACCCGTGCGTCAGCACGTAGCCTGACGCTCCTACGTTTCCGTACCCTCACCTGTGCCGTAAGCCTTGCCGTTCCCTAACCCTAACCCTAGCCCGGAACGGAAACCCACCACCAGCCCTACACCTTACCCCCAAGCCGTAGCCTACTCCTGGCCCGTACGCTGGCACTGACCCGTGCGTCAGCACGTAGCCTGACCCTCCCACGTTTCCGTACCCTCACCTGTGCCCTAAGCCTTGCCGTTCCCTAACCCTAACCCTAGCCCGGAACGGAAACCTACCACCAGCCCTACAACTTACCCACAAGCAGTAGCCTACACCTGTCCGGTACGCTGGCACTGACCCGTGCATCAGCACGTAGCCTGACCCTCCCACGTTTCCGTACCCTCACCTGTGCCCTAAGCCTTGCCGTTCCCTAACCCTAACCCTAGCCCGGAACGGAAACCCACCACCAGCCCTACACCTTACCCTACGCCGTAGCCTACTCCTGGCCCGTACGCTGGCACTGACCCGTGCATCAGCACGTAGCCTGACCCTCCCACGTTTCCGTACCCTCAACTGTGCCCTCACCCTTGCCATTCCCTAACCCTAACCCTAGCCCGGAACGGAAACCCACCACCATCCCTACACCTTACCCTACGCCGTTGGCTACTCCTGGCCCGTACGCTGGCACTGACCCGTGCGTCAGCACGTAGCCTGACCCTACCACGTTTCTGTACCCTCACCTGTGCCCTAAGCCTTGCCGTTCCCTAACCATTAACCTAGCCTGGAATGGAAACCCACCACCAGCCCTACACCTTACCCACAAGCCGTAGCCTACACCTGGCCGGTACGCTGGCACTGACCCGTGCATCAGCACGTAGCCTGACCCTCCCACGTTTCCGTACCCTCACCTGTGCCCTAAGCCTTGCCGTTCCCTAACCCTAACCCTAGCCCGGAACGGAAACCCACCACCAGCCCTACACCTTACCCCCAAGCCGTAGCCTACTCCTGGCCCGTACGCTGGCACTGACCCGTGCATCAGCACGTAGCCTGAACCTCCCACGTTTCCGTACCCTCACCTGTGCCCTAAGCCTTGCCGTTCCCTAACCCTAACCCTAGCCCGGAACGGAAACCCACCACCAGCCCTACACCTTACCCAGAAGCCGTAGCCTACACCTGGCCGGTACGCTGGCACTGACCCGTGCATCAGCACGTAGGCTGACCCTCCCACGTTTCCATACCCTCACCTGTGCCCTAAGCCTTGCCTTTCCCTAACCCTAACCCTAGCCCGGAACGGAAACCCACCACCAGCCGTACACCTTACCCTACACCTTAGCCTACTCCTGGCCCGTACGCTGGCACTCACCCGTGCGTCACCACGTAGCCTGACCCTCCCACGTTTCCATACCCTCACCTGTGCCCTAAGCCTTGCCGTTCCCTAACCCTAACCCTAGCCCGGAACGGAAAACCACCACCAGCCCTACACATTACCCTACGCCGTAGCCTACTCCTGCCCCGTACGCTGGCACTGACCCGTGCGTCAGCACGTAGCCTGACCCTCCCACGTTTCCGTACCCTCACCTGTGCCCTAAGCCTTGCCGTTCCCTAACCCTAACCCTAGCCCGGAACGGAAACCCACCACCAGCCCTACACCTTACCCTACACCTTAGCCTACTCCTGGCCCGTACGCTGGCACTGACCCGTGCGTCAGCACGTAGCCTGACCCTCCCACGTTTCCATACCCTCACCTGTGCCCTAAGCCTTGCCGTTCCCTAACCCTAACCCTAGCCCGGAACGGAAACCCACCACCAGCCCTACAACTTACCCCCAAGCCGTAGCCTACTCCTGGCCCGTACGCTGGCACTGACCCGTGCGTCAGCACGTAGCCTGACCCTCCCACGTTTCCGTACCCTCACCTGTGCCCTAAGCCTTGCCGTTCCCTAACCCTAACCCTAGCCCGGAACGGAAACCCACCACCAGCCCTACACCTTACCCTACGCTGTAGCCTACTCCAGGCCAGTGCGCTGGCACTGACCCATGCGTCAGCACGTAGTCTGACCCTCCCACGTTTCCGTACCCTCACCTGGGCCCTAAGCCTTGCCGTTCCCTAACCCTAACCCTAGCCCGGAACGGAAACCCACCAAAAGCCCTACACCTTACCCCCAAGCCGTAGCCTACACCTGGCCTGTACGCTGGCACTGACACGTGCATCAGCACGTAGCCTGACCCTCCCACGTTTCCGTACCCTCACCTGTGCCCTAAGCCTTGCCGTTCCCTAACCCTAACCCTAGCCCGGAACGGAAACCCACCACCAGCCCTACAACTTACCCCCAAGCCTTAGCCTACTCCTGGCCCGTACGCTCGCACTGACCCGTGTGTCAGCACGTAGCCTGACCCTCCCACGTTTCCGTACCCTCATCTGTGCCCTAAGCCTTGCCGTTCCCTAACCCTAACCCTAGCCCGGAACGGAAAACCACCACCAGCCCTACACCTTACCCTACGCCGTAGCCTACTCCTGGCCCGTACGCTGGCACTGACCCATGCGTCAGCACGTAGCCTGACCCTCCCACGTTTCCGTACCCTCACCTGTGCCCTAAGCCTTGCCGTTCCCTAACCCTAACCCTAGCCCGGAACGGAAACCAACCACCAGCCCTACAGCTTACCCCCAAGCCGTAGCCTACTCCTTGCCCGTATGCTGGCGTTGACCCGTGCGTCAGCACGTAGCCTGACCCTCCCACGTTTCCGTACCCTCACCTGTGCCCTAAGCCTTGCCGTTCCCTAACCCTAACCCTAGCCCGGAACGGAAACCAACCACCAGCCCTACAGCTTACCCCCAAGCCGTAGCCTACTCCTTGCCCGTATGCTGGCGTTGACCCGTGCGTCAGCACGTAGCCTGACCCTCCCACGTTTCCGTACCCTCACCTGTGCCCTAAGCCTTGCCGTTCCCTAACCCTAACCCTAGCCCAGAACGGAAACCCACCACCAGCCCTACACCTTACCCTACATTGTAGCCTACTCCTGGCCCGTACGCTGGCACTGACCCGTGCGTCAGCACGTAGCCTGACCCTCCCACGTTTCCGTACCCTCACCTGTGCCCTAAGCCTTGCCGTTCCCTAACCCTAACCCTAGCCCGGAACGGAAACCCACCACCAGCCCTACACCTTACCCCCAAGCCGTAGCCTACTCCTGGCCCGTACGCTGGCACTGACCCGTGCGTCAGCACGTAGCCTGACCCTCCCACGTTTCCGTACCCTCACCTGTGCCCTAAGCCTTGCCGTTCCCTAACCCTAACCCTAGCCCGGAACGGAAACCCACCACCAGCCCTACACCTTACCCAGAAGCCGTAGCCTACACCTGGCCGGTACGCTGGCACTGACCCGTGCGTCAGCACGTAGCCTGACCCTCCCACGTTTCCATACCCTCACCTGTGCCCTAAGCCTTGCCGTTCCCTAACCCTAACCCTAGCCCGGAACGGAAACCGACCAAAAGCCCTACACCTTACCCCCAAGCCGTAGCGTACTCCTGGCCCGTACGCTGGCACTGACCCGTGCGTCAGCACGTAGCCTGACCCTCCCACGTTTCCGTACCCTCACCTGTGCCCTAAGCCTTGCCGTTCCCTAACCCTAACCCTAGCCCGGAAGGGACACCCACCACCAGCCCTACACCTTACCCCTAAGCCGTAGCCTACTCCTGGCCCGTACGCTGGCACTGACCCGTGCGTCAGCACGTAGCCTGACCCTCCCACGATTCCGTACCCTCACCTGTGCCCTAAGCCTTGCCGTTCCCTAACCCTAACCCTAGCCCGGAAAGGAAACCCACCACCAGCCCTACACCTTACCCTACGCCGTAGCCTACTCCTGGCCCGTACGCTGGCACTGACCCGTGCATCAGCACGTAGCCTGACGCTCCCACGTTTCCGTACCCTCACCTGTGCCCTCAGCCTTGCCGTTCCCTAACCCTAACCCTAGCCCGGAACGGAAACCCACCACCAGCCCTACACCTTACCCTACGCCGTAGCCTACTCCTGGCCCGTACGCTGGCACTGACCCGTGCGTCAGCACGTAGCCTGACCCTCCCACGTTTCTGTACCCTCACCTGTGCCCTAAGCCTTGCCGTTCCCTAACCCTAAACCTAGCCCGGAATGGAAACACACCACCAGCCCTACACCTTACCCACAAGCCGTAGCCTACACCTGGCCGGTACGCTGGCACTGACCCGTGCATCAGCACGTAGCCTGACCCTCCCACGTTTCCGTACCCTCACCTGTGCCCTAAGCCTTGCCGTTCCCTAACCCTAACCCTAGCCCGGAACGGAAACCCACCACCAGCCCTACAGCTTACCCCCAAGCCGTAGCCAACTCCTGGCCGGTACGAGGCACTGACCCGTGCGTCAGCACGTAGCCTGAACCTCCCACGTTTCCGTACCCTCACCTGTGCCCTAAGCCTTGCCGTTCCCTAACCCTAACCCTAGCCCAGAACGGAAACCCACCACCAGCCCTACACCTTACCCTACATTGTAGCCTACTCCTGGCCCGTACGCTGGCACTGACCCGTGCGTCAGCACGTAGCCTGACCCTCCCACGTTTCCGTACCCTCACCTGTGCCCTAAGCCTTGCCGTTCCCTAACCCTAACCCTAGCCCGGAACGGAAACCCACCACCAGCCCTACACCTTACCCACAAGCAGTAGCCTACACCTGGCCAGTACGCTGGCACTGACCCGTGCATCAGCACGTAGCCTGACCCTCCCACGTTTCCGTACCCTCACCTGTGCCCTAAGCCTTGCCGTTCCCTAAACCTAACCCTAGCCTGGAACGGAAACCCACCACCCGCCCTACACCTTACCCTACGCCGTAGCCTACTCCTGGCCCGTACGCTGGCACTGACCCGTGCATCAGCATGTAGCCTGACCCTCCCACGTTTCCGTACCCTCACCTGTGCCCTCAGCCTTGCCGTTCCCTAACCCTAACCCTAGCCCGGAACGGAAACCCACCACCATCCCTACACCTTACCCTACGCCGTAGCCTATTCCTGGCCCGTACGCTGGCACTGACCCGTGCGTCAGCACGTAGCCTGACCCTCCCAAGTTTCTGTACCCTCACCTGTGCCCTAAGCCTTGCCGTTCCCTAACCCTAAACCTAGCCCGGAATAGAAACCCACCACCAGCCCTACACCTTACCCACAAGCCGTAGCCTACACCTGGCCGGTACGCTGGCACTGACCCGTGCATCAGCACGTAGCCTGACCCTCCCACGTTTCCGTACCCTCACCTGTGCCCTAAGCCTTGCCGTTCCCTAACCCTAAACCTAGCCCGGAATGGAAACACACCACCATCCCTACACCTTACCCACAAGCCGTAGCCTACACCTGGCCGGTACGCTGGCACTGACCCGTGCATCAGCACGTAGCCTGACCCTCCCACGTTTCCGTACCCTCACCTGTGCCCTAAGCCTTGCCGTTCCCTAACCCTAACCCTAGCCCGGAATGGAAACCCACCACCAGCCCTACACCTTACCCCCAAGCCGTAGCCTACTCCTGGCCCGTACGCTGGCACTGACCCGTGTGTCAGCACGTAGCCTTACCCTCCCACGTTTCCGGACCCTCACCTGTGCCCTAAGCCTTGCCGTTCCCTAACCCTAACCCTAGCCCGGAACGGAAACCCACCACCAGCCCTACACCTTACCCAGAAGCCGTAGCCTACACCTGGCCGGTACGCTGGCACTGACCCGTGCGTCAGCACGTAGCCTGACCCTCCCACGTTTCCATACCCTCACCTGTGCCCTAAGCCTTGCCGTTCCCTAACCCTAACCCTAGCCTGGAACGGAAACCCACCACCAGCCCTACACCTTACCCTACACCTTAGCCTACTCCTGGCCCGTACGCTGGCACTGACCCGTGCGTCAGCACGTAGCCTGACCCTCCCACGTTTCCGTACCCACACCTGTGCCCTAAGCCTTGCCGTTCCCTAACCCTAACCCTAGCCCGGAACGGAAACCCACCACCTGCCCTACACCTTACCCCCAAGCCGTAGCCTACTCCTGGCCCGTACGCTGGCACTGACCCGTGCGTCAGCACGTAGCCTGACCCTCCCACGTTTCCGTACCCTCACCTGTGCCCTAAGCCTTGCCGTTCCCTAACCCTAACCCTAGCCCGGAACGGAAACCCACCACCAGCCCTACACCTTACCCAGAAGCCGTAGCCTACACCTGGCCGGTACGCTGGCACTGACCCGTGCATCAGCACGTAGCCTGACCCTCCCACGTTTCCGTACCCTCACCTGTGCCCTAAGAATTGCCGTTCCCTAACCCTAACCCTAGCCCGGAACGGAAACCCACCACCAGCCCTACACCTTACCCAGAAGCCGTAGCCTACACCTGGCCGGTACGCTGGCACTGACCCGTGCATCAGCACGTAGCCTGACCCTCCCACGTTTCCGTACCCTCACCTGTGCCCTAAGCCTTGCCGTTCCCTAACCCTAACCCTAGCCCGGAACGGAAACCCAACACCAGCCCTACACCTTACCCTACGCCGTAGCCTACTCCTGGCCCGTACGCTGGCACTGACCCGTGCATCAGCACGTAGCCTGACCCTCCCACGTTTCCGTACCCTCACCTGTGCCCTAAGCCTTGCCGTTCCCTAACCCTAACCCTAACCCGGAACGGAAACCCAACACCAGCCCTACACCTTACCCTACGCCGTAGCCTACTCCTGGCCCGTACGCTGGCACTGACCCGTGCATCAGCACGTAGCCTGACCCTCCCACGTTTCCGTACCCTCACCTGTGCCCTAAGCCTTGCCGTTCCCTAACCCTAAACCAAGCCCGGAATGGAAACACACCACCAGCCCTACACCTTACCCACAAGCCGTAGCCTACACCTGGCCGGTACGCTGGCACTGACCCGTGCATCAGCACGTAGCCTGACCCTCCCACGTTTCCGTACCCTCACCTGTGCCCTAAGCCTTGCCGTTCCCTAACCCTAACCCTAGCCCGGAATGGAAACCCACCACCAGCCCTACACCTTACCCCCAAGCCGTAGCCTACTCCTGGCCCATACGCTGGCACTGACCCGTGCATCAGCACGTAGCCTGACCCTCCCACGTTTCCGTACCCTCACCTGTGCCCTAAGCCTTGCCGTTCCGTAACCCTAACCCTAGCCCGGAACGGAAACCCACCACCAGCCCTACACCTTACCCAGAAGCCGTAGCCTACACCTGGCCGGTACGCTGGCACTGACCCGGGCGTCAGCACGTAGCCTGACCCTCCCACGTTTCCATACCCTCACCTGTGCCCTAAGCCTTGCCGTTCCCTAACCCTAACCCTAGCCTGGAACGGAAACCCACCACCAGCCCTACACCTTACCCTACACCTTAGCCTACTCCTGGCCCGTACGCTGGCACTGACCCGTGCGTCACCACGTAGCCTGACCCTCCCACGTTTCTGTACCCTCACCTGTGCCCTAAGCCTTGCCGTTCCCTAACCCTAACCCTAGCCCGGAACGGAAACCCACCACCAGCCCTACACCTTACCGTACGCCGTAGCCTACTCCTGGCCCGTACGCTGGCACTGACCCGTGCGTCAGCACGTAGCCTGACCCTCCCACGTTTCCGTACCCTCACCTGTGCCCTAAGCCTTGCCGTTCCCTAACCCTAACCCTAGCCCGGAACGGAAACCCACCACCAGCCCTACAACTTACCCCCAAGCCGTAGCCTACTCCTGGCCCGTACGCTGGCACTGACCCGTGCGTCAGCACGTAGCCTGACCCTCCCACGTTTCCGTACCCTCACCTGTGCCCTAAGCCTTGCCGTTCCCTAACCCTAACCCTAGCCCGGAATGGAAACCCACCACCAGCCCTACACCTTACCCCCAAGCCGTAGCCTACTCCTGGCCCGTACGCTGGCACTGACCTGTGCATCAGCATGTAGCCTGACCCTCCCACGTTTCCGTACCCTCACTTGTGCCCTAAGCCTTGCCGTTCCCTAACCCTAACCCTAGCCCGGAACGGAAACCCACCACCAGCCCTACACCTTACCCACAAGCCGTAGCCTACACCTGGCCGGTACGATGGCACTGACCCGTGCGTTAGCACGTAGCCTGACCCTCCCACGTTTCCGTACCCTCACCTGTGCCCTAAGCCTTGCCGTTCCCTAACCCTAACCCTAGCCCGGAACGGAAACCCACCACCTGCCCTACACCTTACCCCCAAGCCGTAGCCTACTCCTGGCCCGTACGCTGGCACTGACCCGTGCGTCAGCACGTAGCCTGACCCTCCCACGTTTCCGTACCCTCACCTGTGCCCTAAGCCTTGCCGTTCCCTAACCCTAACCCTAGCCCGGAACGGAAACCCACCACCAGCCCTACACCTTACCCAGAAGCCGTAGCCTACACCTGGCCGGTACGCTGGCACTGACCCGTGCATCAGCACGTAGCCTGACCCTCACACGTTTCTGTACCCTCACCTGTGCCCTAAGCCTTGCCGTTCCCTAACCCTAACCCTAGCCCGGAACGGAAACCCACCACCAGCCCTACACCTTACCCAGAAGCCGTAGCCTACACCTGGCCGGTACGCTGGCACTGACCCGTGCATCAGCACGTAGCCTGACCCTCCCACGTTTCCGTACCCTCACCTGTGCCCTAAGCCTTGCCGTTCCCTAACCCTAACCCTAGCCCGGAACGGAAACCCAACACCAGCCCTACACCTTACCCTATGCCGTAGCCTACTCCTGGCCCGTACGCTGGCACTGACCCGTGCATCAGCACGTAGCCTGACCCTCCCACGTTTCCGTACCCTCACCTGTGCCCTCAGCCTTGCCGTTCCCTAACCCTAACCCTAGCCCGGAACGGAAACCCACCACCAGCCCTACACCTTACCCTACGCCGTAGCCTACTCCTGGCCCGTACGCTGGCACTGACCCGTGCGTCAGCACGTAGCCTGGCCCTCCCACGTTTCTGTACCCTCACCTGTGCCCTAAGCCTTGCCGTTCCCTAACCCTAAACCTAGCCCGGAATGGAAACACACCACCAGCCCTACACCTTACCCACAAGCCGTAGCCTACACCTGGCCGGTACGCTGGCACTGACCCGTGCATCAGCACGTAGCCTGACCCTCCCACGTTTCCGTACCCTCACCTGTGCCCTAAGCCTTGCCGTTCCCTAACCCTAACCCTAGCCCGGAATGGAAACCCACCACCAGCCCTACACCTTAACCCCAAGCCGTAGCCTACTCCTGGCCCGTACGCTGGCACTGACCCGTGCATCAGCACGTAGCCTGACCCTCCCACGTTTCCGTACCCTCACCTGTGCCCTAAGCCTTGCCGTTCCCTAAACCTAACCCTAGCCCGGAACGGAAACCCACCACCAGCCCTACAACTTACCCCCAAGCCGTAGCCTACTCCTGGCCCGTACGCTGGCACTGACCCGTGCGTCAGCACGTAGCCTGACCCTCCCACGTTTCCGTACCCTCACCTGTGCCCTAAGCCTTGCCGTTCCCTAACCATAACCCTAGCCCGGAACGGAAACTCACCACCAGCCCTACACCTTACCCAGAAGCCGTAGCCTACACCTGGCCGGTACGCTGGCACTGACCCGTGCGTCAGCACGTAGCCTGACCCTCCCACGTTTCCGTACCCTCACCTGTGCCCTAAGCCTTGCCGTTCCCTAACCCTAACCCTAGCCCGGAACGGAAACCCACCACCAGCCCTACACCTTACCCTACGCCGTAGCCTACTCCTGGCCCGTACGCTGTCACTGACCCGTGCATCAGCACGTAGCCTGACCCTCCCACGTTTCCGCACCCTCACCTGTGCCCTCAGCCTTGCCGTTCCCTAACCCTAACCCTAGCCCGGAACGGAAACCCACCACCAGCCCTACACCTTACCCTACGCCGTAGCCTACTCCTGGCCCGTACGCTGGCACTGACCCGTGCGTCAGCACGTAGCCTGACCCTCCCACGTTTCTGTACCCTCACCTGTGCCCTAAGGCTTGCCGTTCCCTAACCCTAAACCTAGCCCGGAATGGAAACACACCACCAGCCCTACACCTTACCCACAAGCCGTAGCCTACACCTGGCCGGTACGCTGGCACTGACCCGTGCATCAGCACGTAGCCTGACCCTCCCACGTTTCCGTACCCTCACCTGTGCCCTAAGCCTTGCCGTTCCCTAACCCTAACCCTAGCCCGGAACGGAAACCCACCACCAGCCCTACACCTTACCCAGAAGCCGTAGCCTACACCTGGCCGGTACGCTGGCACTGACCCGTGCGTCAGCACGTAGCCTGACCCTCCCACGTTTCCGTACCCTCACCTGTGCCCTAAGCCTTGCCGTTCCCTAAGCCTAACCCTAGCCCGGAACGGAAACCCAACACCAGCCCTACACCTTACCCTACGCCGTAGCCTACTCCTGGCCCGTACGCTGGCACTGACCCGTGCATCAGCACGTAGCCTGACCCTCCCACGTTTCCGTACCCTCACCTGTGCCCTCAGCCTTGCCGTTCCCTAACCCTAACCCTAGCCCGGAACGGAAACCCACCACCAGCCCTACACCTTACCCTACGCCGTAGCCTACTCCTGGCCCGTACGCTGGCACTGACCCGTGCGTCAGCACGTAGCCTGACCCTCCCACGTTTCTGTACCCTCACCTGTGCCCTAAGCCTTGCCGTTCCCTAACCCTAAACCTAGCCCGGAATGGAAACACACCACCAGCCCTACACCTTACCCACAAGCCGTAGCCTACACCTGGCCGGTACGCTGGCACTGACCCGTGCATCAGCACGTAGCCTGACCCTCCCACGTTTCCGTACCCTCACCTGTGCCCTAAGCCTTGCCGTTCCCTAACCCTAACCCTAGCCCGGAACGGAAACCCACCACCAGCCCTACAGCTTACCCCCAAGCCGTAGCCTACTCCTGGCCGGTACGAGGCACTGACCCGTGCGTCAGCACGTAGCCTGAACCTCCCACGTTTCCGTACCCTCACCTGTGCCCTAAGCCTTGCCGTTCCCTAACCCTAACCCTAGCACGGAACGGAAACCCACCACCAGCCCTACACCTTACCCTACACCGTAGCCTACTCCTGGCCCGTACGCTGGCACTGACCCGTGCATCAGCACGTAGCCTGACCCTCCCACGTTTCCGTACCCTCACCTGTGCCCTAAGCCTTGCCGTTCCCTAACCCTAACCCTAGCCCCGAACGGAAACCCACCACCAGCCCTACACCTTACCCTACACCGTAGCCTACTCCTGGCCCGTACGCTGGCACTGACCCGTGCATCAGCACGTAGCCTGACCCTCCCACGTTTCCGTACCCTCACCTGTGCCCAAAGCCTTGCCGTTCCCTAACCCTAACCCTAGCCCCGAACGGAAACCCACCACCAGCCCTACAACTTACCCCCAAGCCGTAGCCTACTCCTGTTCCGTATGCTGGCACTGACCCGTGCGTCAGCACGTAGCCTGACCCTCCCACGTTTCCGTACCCTCACCTGTGCCCTAAGCCTTGCCGTTCCCTAACCCTAACCCTAGCCTGGAACGGAAACCCACCACCAGCCCTACACCTTACCCTAAGCCGTAGCCTACTCCTGGCCCGTACGCTGGCACTGACCCGTGCATCAGCACGTAGCCTGACCCTCCCACGTTTCCGTACCCTCACCTGTGCCCTAAGCCTTGCCGTTCCCTAACCCTAACCCTAGCCCGGAACGGAAACCCACCACCAGCCCTACAGCTTACCCCCAAGCCGTAGCCTACTCCTGGCCGGTACGAGGCACTGACCCGTGCGTCAGCACGTAGCCTGAACCTCCCACGTTTCCGTACCCTCACCTGTGCCCTAAGCCTTGCCGTTCCCTAACCCTAACCCTAGCACGGAACGGAAACCCACCACCAGCCCTACACCTTACCCTACACCGTAGCCTACTCCTGGCCCGTACGCTGGCACTGACCCGTGCATCAGCACGTAGCCTGACCCTCCCACGTTTCCGTACCCTCACCTGTGCCCTAAGCCTTGCCGTTCCCTAACCCTAACCCTAGCCCCGAACGGAAACCCACCACCAGCCCTACACCTTACCCTACACCGTAGCCTACTCCTGGCCCGTACGCTGGCACTGACCCGTGCATCAGCACGTAGCCTGACCCTCCCACGTTTCCGTACCCTCACCTGTGCCCAAAGCCTTGCCGTTCCCTAACCCTAACCCTAGCCCCGAACGGAAACCCACCACCAGCCCTACAACTTACCCCCAAGCCGTAGCCTACTCCTGGTCCGTATGCTGGCACTGACCCGTGCGTCAGCACGTAGCCTGACCCTCCCACGTTTCCGTACCCTCACCTGTGCCCTAAGCCTTGCCGTTCCCTAACCCTAACCCTAGCCTGGAACGGAAACCCACCACCAGCCCTACACCTTACCCTACATTGTAGCCTACTCCTGGCCCGTACGCTGGCACTGACCCGTGCGTCAGCACGTAGCCTGACCCTCCCACGTTTCCGTACCCTCACCTGTGCCCTAAGCCTTGCCGTTCCCTAACCCTAACCCTAGCCCGGAACGGAAACCCACCACCAGCCCTACACCTTACCCACAAGCAGTAGCCTACACCTGGCCAGTACGCTGGCACTGACCCGTGCATCAGCACGTAGCCTGACCCTCCCACGTTTCCGTACCCTCACCTGTGCCCTAAGCCTTGCCGTTTCCTAACCCTAACCCTAGCCCCGAACGGAAACCCACCACCAGCCCTACACCTTACCCTACACCGTAGCCTACTCCTGGCCCGTACGCTGGCACTGACCCGTGCATCAGCACGTAGCCTGACCCTCCCACGTTTCCATACCCTCACCTGTGCCCAAAGCCTTGCCGTTCCCTAACCCTAACCCTAGCCCCGAACGGAAACCCACCACCAGCCCTACAACTTACCCCCAAGCCGTAGCCTACTCCTGGCCCGTACGCTGGCACTGACACGTGCGTCAGCACGTAGCCTGAGCCTCCCACGTTTCCGTACCCTCACCTGTGCCCTAAGCCTTGCCGTTCCCTAACCCTAACCCTAGCCTGGAACGGAAACCCACCACCAGCCCTACACCTTACCCTACATTGTAGCCTACTCCTGGCCCGTACGCTGGCACTGACCCGTGCGTCAGCACGTAGCCTGACCCTCCCACGTTTCCGTACCCTCACCTGTGCCCTAAGCCTTGCCGTTCCCTAACCCTAACCCTAGCCCGGTACGGAAACCCACCACCAGCCCTACACCTTACCCACAAGCAGTAGCCTACACCTGGCCAGTACGCTGGCACTGACCCGTGCATCAGCACGTAGCCTGACCCTCCCACGTTTCCGTACCCTCACCTGTGCCCTAAGCCTTGCCGTTCCCTAACCCTAACCCTAGCCTGGAACGGAAACCCACCACCAGCCCTACACCTTACCCTACGCCGTAGCCTACTCCTGGCCCGTACGCTGGCACTGACCCGTACATCAGCACGTAGCCTGACCCTCCAACGTTTCCGTACCCTCACCTGTGCCCTCAGCCTTGCCGTTCCCTAACCCTAACCCTAGCCCGGAACGGAAACCCACCACCAGCCCTACACCTTACCCTACGCCGTAGCCTACTCCTGGCCCGTACGCTGGCACTGAACCGTGCGTCAGCACGTACCCTGACCCTCCCACGTTTCTGTACCCTCACCTGTGCCCTAAGGCTTGCCGTTCCCTAACCCTAAACCTAGCCCGGAATGGAAACCCACCACCAGCCCTACACCATAGCCACAAGCCGTAGCCTACACCTGGCCGGTACGCTGGCACTGACCCGTGCATCAGCACGTAGCCTGACCCTCCCACGTTTCCGTACCCTCACCTGTGCCCTAAGCCTTGCCGTTCCCTAACCCTAACCCTAGCCCTGAACGGAAACCCACCACCAACCCTACACCTTACCCAGAAGCCGTAGCCTACACCTGGCCGGTACGCTGGCACTGACCAGTGCATCAGCACGTAGCCTGACCCTCCCACGTTTCCGTACCCTCACCTGTGCCCTAAGCCTTGCCGTTCCCTAACCCTAACCCTAGCCCGGAACGGAAACCCAACACCAGCCCTACACCTTACCCTACGCCGTAGCCTACTCCTGGCCCGTACGCTGGCACTGACCCGTGCATCAGCACGTAGCCTGACCCTCCCACGTTTCCGTACCCTCACCTGTGCCCTCAGCCTTGCCGTTCCCTAACCCTAACCCTAGCCCGGAACGGAAACCCACCACCAGCCCTACACCTTACCCTACGCCGTAGCCTACTCCTGGCCCGTACGCTGGCACTGACCCGTGCGTCAGCACGTAGCCTGACCCTCCCACGTTTCTGTACCCTCACCTGTGCCCTAAGCCTTGCCGTTCCCTAACCCTAAACCTAGCCCGGAATGGAAACACACCACCAGCCCTACACCTTACCCACAAGCCGTAGCCTACACCTGGCCGGTACGCTGGCACTGACCCGTGCATCAGCACGTAGCCTGACCCTCCCACGTTTCTGTACCCTCACCTGTGCCCTAAGCCTTGCCGTTCCCTAACCCTAAACCTAGCCCGGAATGGAAACACACCACCAGCCCTACACCTTACCCACAAGCCGTAGCCTACACCTGGCCGGTACGCTGGCACTGACCCGTGCATCAGCACGTAGCCTGACCCTCCCACGTTTCCGTACCCTCACCTGTGCCCTAAGCCTTGCCGTTCCCTAACCCTAACCCTAGCCCGGAACGGAAACCCACCACCAGCCCTACAGCTTACCCCCAAGCCGTAGCCTACTCCTGGCCGGTACGAGGCACTGACCCGTGCGTCAGCACGTAGCCTGAACCTCCCACGTTTCCGTACCCTCACCTGTGCCCTAAGCCTTGCCGTTCCCTAACCCTAACCCTAGCACGGAACGGAAACCCACCACCAGCCCTACACCTTACCCTACACCGTAGCCTACTCCTGGCCCGTACGCTGGCACTGACCCGTGCATCAGCACGTAGCCTGACCCTCCCACGTTTCCGTACCCTCACCTGTGCCCTAAGCCTTGCCGTTCCCTAACCCTAACCCTAGCCCCGAACGGAAACCCACCACCAGCCCTACACCTTACCCTACACCGTAGCCTACTCCTGGCCCGTACGCTGGCACTGACCCGTGCATCAGCACGTAGCCTGACCCTCCCACTTTTCCGTACCCTCACCTGTGCCCAAAGCCTTGCCGTTCCCTAACCCTAACCCTAGCCCCGAACGGAAACCCACCACCAGCCCTACAACTTACCCCCAAGCCGTAGCCTACTCCTGGTCCGTATGCTGGCACTGACCCGTGCGTCAGCACGTAGCCTGACCCTCCCACGTTTCCGTACCCTCACCTGTGCCCTAAGCCTTGCCGTTCCCTAACCCTAACCCTAGCCTGGAACGGAAACCCACCACCAGCCCTACACCTTACCCTACGCCGTAGCCTACTCCTGGCCCGTACGCTGGCACTGACCCGTGCATCAGCACGTAGCCTGACCCTCCCACGTTTCCGTACCCTCACCTGTGCCCTAAGCCTTGCCGTTCCCTAACCCTAACCCTAGCCCGGAACGGAAACCCACCACCAGCCCTACACCTTACCCACAAGCAGTAGCCTACACCTGGCCAGTACGCTGGCACTGACCCGTGCATCAGCACGTAGCCTGACCCTCCCACGTTTCCGTACCCTCACCTGTGCCCTAAGCCTTGCCGTTCCCTAACCCTAACCCTAGCCTGGAACGGAAACCCACCACCAGCCCTACACCTTACCCCCAAGCCGTAGCCTACTCCTGGTCCGTATGCTGGCACTGACCCGTGCGTCAGCACGTAGCCTGACGCTCCCACGATTCCGTACCCTCACCTGTGCCCTAAGCCTTGCCATTCCCTAACCCTAACGCTAGCCCGGAAAGGAAACCCACCACCAGCCCTACACTTTACCCACAAGCCGTAGCCTATACCTGGCCGGTACGCTGGCACTGACCCGTGCGTCAGCACATAGCCTGACCCTCCCACGTTTCCGTACCCTCACCTGTGCCCTAAGCCTTGCCGTTCCCTAACCCTAACCCTAGCACGGAACGGAAACCCACCACCAGCCCTACACCTTACCCTACACCGTAGCCTACTCCTGGCCCGTACGCTGGCACTGACCCGTGCATCATCACGTAGCCTGACCCTCCCACGTTTCCGTACCCTCACCTGTGCCCTAAGCCTTGCCGTTTCCTAACCCTAACCCTAGCCCCGAACGGAAACCCACCACCAGCCCTACACCTTACCCTACACCGTAGCCTACTCCTGGCCCGTACGCTGGCACTGACCCGTGCATCAGCACGTAGCCTGACCCTCCCACGTTTCCATACCCTCACCTGTGCCCAAAGCCTTGCCGTTCCCTAACCCTAACCCTAGCCCCGAACGGAAACCCACCACCAGCCCTACAACTTACCCCCAAGCCGTAGCCTACTCCTGGCCCGTACGCTGGCACTGACCCGTGCGTCAGCACGTAGCCTGACCCTCCCACGTTTCCGTACCCTCACCTGTGCCCTAAGCCTTGCCGTTCCCTAACCCTAACCCTAGCCTGGAACGGAAACCCACCACCAGCCCTACACCTTACCCTACGCCGTAGCCTACTCCTGGCCGGTACGCTGGCACTGACCCGTGCGTCAGCACATAGCCTGACCCTCCCACGTTTCCGTACCCTCACCTGTGCCCTAAGCCTTGCCGTTCCCTAACCCTAACCCTAGCACGGAACGGAAACCCACCAGCAGCCCTACACCTTACCCTACACCGTAACCTACTCCTGGCCCGTACGCTGGCACTGACCCATGCGTCAGCACGTAGCCTGACCCTCCCACGTTTCCGTACCCTCACCTGTGCCCTAAGCCTTGCCGTTCCCTAACCCTAACCCTAGCCCCGAACGGAAACCCACCACCAGCCCTACAACTTACCCCCAAGCCGTAGCCTACTCCTGGCCCGTACGCTGGCACTGACCCGTGCGTCAGCACGTAGCCTGACCCTCCCACGTTTCCGTACCCTCACCTGTGCCCTAAGCCTTGCCGTTCCCTAACCCTAACCCTAGCCTGGAACGGAAACCCACCACCAGCCCTACACCTTACCCCCAAGCCGTAGCCTACTCCTGGCCCGTACACTGGCACTGACCCGTGCGTCAGCACGTAGCCTGACGCTCCCACGATTCCGTACCCTCACCTGTGCCCTAAGCCTTGCCATTCCCTAACCCTAACGCTAGCCCGGAAAGGAAACCCACCACCAGCCCTACACTTTACCCACAAGCCGTAGCCTATACCTGGCCGGTACGCTGGCACTGACCCGTGCGTCAGCACATAGCCTGACCCTCCCACGTTTCCGTACCCTCACCTGTGCCCTAAGCCTTGCCGTTCCCTAACCCTAACCCTAGCACGGAACGGAAACCCACCACCAGCCCTACACCTTACCCTACACCGTAGCCTACTCCTGGCCCGTACGCTGGCACTGACCCGTGCATCAGCACGTAGCCTGACCCTCCCACGTTTCCGTACCCTCACCTGTGCCCTAAGCCTTGCCGTTTCCTAACCCTATCCCTAGCCCCGAACGGAAACCCACCACCAGCCCTACACCTTACCCACAAGCAGTAGCCTACACCTGGCCAGTACGCTGGCACTGACCCGTGCATCAGCACGTAGCCTGACCCTCCCACGTTTCCGTACCCTCACCTGTGCCCTAAGCCTTGCCGTTCCCTAACCCTAACCCTAGCCTGGAACGGAAACCCACCACCAGCCCTACACCTTACCCTACGCCGTAGCCTACTCCTGGCCCGTACGCTGGCACTGACCCGTGCATCAGCACGTAGCCTGACCCTCCCACGTTTCCGTACCCTCACCTGTGCCCTCAGCCTTGCCGTTCCCTAACCCTAACCCTAGCCCGGAACGGAAACCCACCACCAGCCCTACACCTTACCCTACGCCGTAGCCTACTCCTGGCCCGTACACTGGCACTGACCCGTGCGTCAGCACGTAGCCTGACCCTCCCACGTTTCTGTACCCTCACCTGTGCCCTAAGGCTTGCCGTTCCCTAACCCTAACCCTAGCCCGGAACGGAAACCCACCACCAGCCCTACACCTTACCCCCAAGCCGTAGCCTACTCCTGGCCCGTACACTGGCACTGACCCGTGCGTCAGCACGTAGCCTGACCCTCCCACGATTCCGTACCCTCACCTGTGCCCTAAGCCTTGCCATTCCCTAACCCTAACCCTAGCCCGGAAAGGAAACCCACCACCAGCCCTACACTTTACCCACAAGCCGTAGCCTATACCTGGCCGGTACGCTGGCACTGACCCGTGCGTCAGCACATAGCCTGACCCTCCCACGTTTCCGTACCCTCACCTGTGCCCTAAGCCTTGCCGTTCCCTAACCCTAACCCTAGCACGGAACGGAAACCCACCACCAGCCCTACACCTTACCCTACACCGTAGCCTACTCCTGGCCCGTACGCTGGCACTGACCCGTGCATCAGCACGTAGCCTGACCCTCCCACGTTTCCGTACCCTCACCTGTGCCCTAAGCCTTGCCGTTCCCTAACCCTAACCCTAGCCCCGAACGGAAACCCACCACCAGCCCTACACCTTACCCTACACCGTAGCCTACTCCTGGCCCGTACGCTGGCACTGACCCGTGCATCAGCACGTAGCCTGACCCTCCCACGTTTCCGTACCCTCACCTGTGCCCAAAGCCTTGCCGTTCCCTAACCCTAACCCTAGCCCCGAACGGAAACCCACCACCAGCCCTACAACTTACCCCCAAGCCGTAGCCTACTCCTGGCCCGTACGCTGGCACTGACCCGTGCGTCAGCACGTAGCCTGACCCTCCCACGTTTCCGTACCCTCACCTGTGCCCTAAGCCTTGCCGTTCCCTAACCCTAACCCTAGCCTGGAACGGAAACCCACCACCAGCCCTACACCTTACCCTACATTGTAGCCTACTCCTGGCCCGTACGCTGGCACTGACCCGTGCGTCAGCACGTAGCCTGACCCTCCCACGTTTCCGTACCCTCACCTGTGCCCTAAGCCTTGCCGTTCCCTAACCCTAACCCTAGCCCGGAACGGAAACCCACCACCAGCCCTACACCTTACCCACAAGCAGTAGCCTACACCTGGCCAGTACGCTGGCACTGACCCGTGCATCAGCACGTAGCCTGACCCTCCCACGTTTCCGTACCCTCACCTGTGCCCTAAGCCTTGCCGTTCCCTAACCCTAACCCTAGCCTGGAACGGAAACCCACCACCAGCCCTACACCTTACCCTACGCCGTAGCCTACTCCTGGCCCGTACGCTGGCACTGACCCGTACATCAGCACGTAGCCTGACACTCCAACGTTTCCGTACCCTCACCTGTGCCCTCAGCCTTGCCGTTCCCTAACCCTAACCCTAGCCCGGAACGGAAACCCACCACCAGCCCTACACCTTACCCTACGCCGTAGCTTACTCCTGGCCCGTACGCTGGCACTGACCCGTGCGTCAGCACGTAGCCTGACCCTCCCACGTTTCCGTACCCTCACCTGTGCCCTAAGCCTTGCCGTTCCCTAACCCTAACCCTAGCCTGGAACGGAAACCCACCACCAGCCCTACACCTTACCCCCAAGCCGTAGCCTACTCCTGGCCCGTACACTGGCACTGACCCGTGCGTCAGCACGTAGCCTGACGCTCCCACGATTCCGTACCCTCACCTGTGCCCTAAGCCTTGCCATTCCCTAACCCTAACGCTAGCCCGGAAAGGAAACCCACCACCAGCCCTACACTTTACCCACAAGCCGTAGCCTATACCTGGCCGGTACGCTGGCACTGACCCGTGCGTCAGCACATAGCCTGACCCTCCCACGTTTCCGTACCCTCACCTGTGCCCTAAGCCTTGCCGTTCCCTAACCCTAACCCTAGCACGGAACGGAAACCCACCACCAGCCCTACACCTTACCCTACACCGTAGCCTACTCCTGGCCCGTACGCTGGCACTGACCCGTGCATCATCACGTAGCCTGACCCTCCCACGTTTCCGTACCCTCACCTGTGCCCTAAGCCTTGCCGTTTCCTAACCCTATCCCTAGCCCCGAACGGAAACCCACCACCAGCCCTACACCTTACCCACAAGCAGTAGCCTACACCTGGCCAGTACGCTGGCACTGACCCGTGCATCAGCACGTAGCCTGACCCTCCCACGTTTCCGTACCCTCACCTGTGCCCTAAGCCTTGCCGTTCCCTAACCCTAACCCTAGCCTGGAACGGAAACCCACCACCAGCCCTACACCTTACCCTACGCCGTAGCCTACTCCTGGCCCGTACGCTGGCACTGACCCGTGCATCAGCACGTAGCCTGACCCTCCCACGTTTCCGTACCCTCACCTGTGCCCTCAGCCTTGCCGTTCCCTAACCCTAACCCTAGCCCGGAACGGAAACCCACCACCAGCCCTACACCTTACCCTACGCCGTAGCCTACTCCTGGCCCGTACGCTGGCACTGACCCGTGCGTCAGCACGTAGCCTGACCCTCCCACGTTTCTGTACCCTCACCTGTGCCCTAAGGCTTGCCGTTCCCTAACCCTAACCCTAGCCCGGAACGGAAACCCACCAGCAGCCCTACACCTTACCCCCAAGCCGTAGCCTACTCCTGGCCCGTACACTGGCACTGACCCGTGCGTCAGCACGTAGCCTGACCCTCCCACGATTCCGTACCCTCACCTGTGCCCTAAGCCTTGCCATTCCCTAACCCTAACCCTAGCCCGGAAAGGAAACCCACCACCAGCCCTACACTTTACCCACAAGCCGTAGCCTATACCTGGCCGGTACGCTGGCACTGACCCGTGCGTCAGCACATAGCCTGACCCTCCCACGTTTCCGTACCCTCACCTGTGCCCTAAGCCTTGCCGTTCCCTAACCCTAACCCTAGCACGGAACGGAAACCCACCACCAGCCCTACACCTTACCCTACACCGTAGCCTACTCCTGGCCCTTACGCTGGCACTGACCCGTGCATCAGCACGTAGCCTGACCCTCCCACGTTTCCGTACCCTCACCTGTGCCCTAAGCCTTGCCGTTCCCTAACCCTAACCCTAGCCCCGAACGGAAACCCACCACCAGCCCTACACCTTACCCTACACCGTAGCCTACTCCTGGCCCGTACGCTGGCACTGACCCGTGCATCAGCACGTAGCCTGACCCTCCCACGTTTCCGTACCCTCACCTGTGCCCAAAGCCTTGCCGTTCCCTAACCCTAACCCTAGCCCCGAACGGAAACCACCACCAGCCCTACCACTTACCCCCAAGCCGTAGCCTACTCCTGGCCCGTACGCTGGCACTGACCCGTGCGTCAGCACGTAGCCTGACCCTCCCACGTTTCCGTACCCTCACCTGTGCCCTAAGCCTTGCCGTTCCCTAACCCTAACCCTAGCCTGGAACGGAAACCCACCACCAGCCCTACACCTTACCCTACATTGTAGCCTACTCCTGGCCCGTACGCTGGCACTGACCCGTGCGTCAGCACGTAGCCTGACCCTCCCACGTTTCCGTACCCTCACCTGTGCCCTAAGCCTTGCCGTTCCCTAACTCTAACCCTAGCCTGGAACGGAAACCCACCACCAGCCCTACACCTTACCCTACGCCGTAGCCTACTCCTGGCCCGTACGCTGGCACTGACCCGTGCATCAGCACGTAGCCTGACCCTCCCACGTTTCCGTACCCTCACCTGTGCCCTAAGCCTTGCCGTTCCCTAACCCTAACCCTAGCCCAGAACGGAAACCCACCACCAGCCCTACACCTTACCCTACATTGTAGCCTACTCCTGGCCCGTACGCTGGCACTGACCCGTGCGTCAGCACGTAGCCTGACCCTCCCACGTTTCCGTACCCTCACCTGTGCCCTAAGCCTTGCCGTTCCCTAACCCTAACCCTAGCCCGGAACGGAAACCCACCACCAGCTCTACACCTTACCCACGAGCAGTAGCCTACACCTGGCCAGTACGCTGGCACTGACCCGTGCATCAGCACGTAGCCTGACCCTCCCACGTTTCCGTACCCTCACCTGTGCCCTAAGCCTTGCCGTTCCCTAACCCTAACCCTAGCCTTGAACGGAAACCCACCACCAGCCCTACACCTTACCCTACGCCGTAGCCTACTCCTGGCCCGTACGCTGGCACTGACCCGTGCATCAGCACGTAGCCTGACCCTCCCACGTTTCCGTACCCTCACCTGTGCCCTCAGCCTTGCCGTTCCCTAACCCTAACCCTAGCCCGGAATGGTAACCCACCACCAGCCCTACACCTTACCCTACGCCGTAGCCTACTCCTGGCCCGTACGCTGGCACTGACCCGTGCGTCAGCACGTAGCCTGACCCTCCCACGTTTCTGTACCCTCACCTGTGCCCTAAGCCTTGCCGTTCCCTAACCCTAAACCTAGCCCGGAATGGAAACCCACCACCAGCCCTACACCTTACCCACAACCCGTAGCCTACACCTGGCCGGTACGCTGGCACTGACCCGTGCATCAGCACGTAGCCTGACCCTCCCACGTTTCCATACCCTCACCTGTGCCCTAAGCCTTGCCGTTCCCTAACCCTAACACTAGCCCGGAACGGAAACCCACCACCAGCCCTACACCTTACCCTACGCCGTAGCCTACTCCTGGCCCGTACGCTGGCACTGACCCGTGCGTCAGCACGTAGCCTGACCCTCCCACGTTTCCGTACCCTCACCTGTGCCCTCAGCCTTGCCGTTCCCTAACCCTAACCCTAGCCCGGAACGGAAACCCACCACCAGCCCTACACCTTACCCTACGCCGTAGCCTACTCCTGGCCCGTACGCTGGCACTGACCCGTGCGTCAGCACGTAGCCTGACCCTCCCACGTTTCTGTACCCTCACCTGTGCCCTAAGCCTTGCCGTTCCCTAACCCTAAACCTAGCCCGGAATGGAAACACACCACCAGCCCTACACCTTACCCACAAGCCGTAGCCTACACCTGGCCGGTACGCTGGCACTGACCCGTGCATCAGCACGTAGCCTGACCCTCCCACGTTTCCGTACCCTCACCTGTGCCCTAAGCCTTGCCGTTCCCTAACCCTAACCCTAGCCCGGAACGGAAACCCACCACCAGCCCTACAGCTTACCCCCAAGCCGTAGCCTACTCCTGGCCGGTACGAGGCACTGACCCGTGCGTCAGCACGTAGCCTGAACCTCCCACGTTTCCGTACCCTCACCTGTGCCCTAAGCCTTGCCGTTCCCTAACCCTAACCCTAGCCTGGAACGGAAACCCACCACCAGCCCTACACCTTACCCTACATTGTAGCCTACTCCTGGCCCGTACGCTGGCACTGACCCGTGCGTCAGCACGTAGCCTGACCCTCCCACGTTTCCGTACCCTCACCTGTGCCCTAAGCCTTGCCGTTCCCTAACCCTAACCCTAGCCCGGAACGGAAACCCACCACCAGCCCTACACCTTACCCACAAGCAGTAGCCTACACCTGGCCAGTACGCTGGCACTGACCCGTGCATCAGCACGTAGCCTGACCCTCCCACGTTTCCGTACCCTCACCTGTGCCCTAAGCCTTGCCGTTTCCTAACCCTAACCCTAGCCCCGAACGGAAACCCACCACCAGCCCTACACCTTACCCTACACCGTAGCCTACTCCTGGCCCGTACGCTGGCACTGACCCGTGCATCAGCACGTAGCCTGACCCTCCCACGTTTCCATACCCTCACCTGTGCCCAAAGCCTTGCCGTTCCCTAACCCTAACCCTAGCCCCGAACGGAAACCCACCACCAGCCCTACAACTTACCCCCAAGCCGTAGCCTACTCCTGGTCCGTATGCTGGCACTGACCCGTGCGTCAGCACGTAGCCTGACCCTCCCACGTTTCCGTACCCTCACCTGTGCCCTAAGCCTTGCCGTTCCCTAACCCTAACCCTAGCCTGGAACGGAAACCCACCACCAGCCCTACACCTTACCCTACATTGTAGCCTACTCCTGGCCCGTACGCTGGCACTGACCCGTGCGTCAGCACGTAGCCTGACGCTCCCACGTTTCCGTACCCTCACCTGTGCCCTAAGCCTTGCCGTTCCCTAACCCTAACCCTAGCCCGGAACGGAAACCCACCACCAGCCCTACACCTTACCCACAAGCAGTAGCCTACACCTGGCCAGTACGCTGGCACTGACCCGTGCATCAGCACGTAGCCTGACCCTCCCACGTTTCCGTACCCTCACCTGTGCCCTAAGCCTTGCCGTTTCCTAACCCTAACCCTAGCCCCGAACGGAAACCCACCACCAGCCCTACACCTTACCCTACACCGTAGCCTACTCCTGGCCCGTACGCTGGCACTGACCCGTGCATCAGCACGTAGCCTGACCCTCCCACGTTTCCATACCCTCACCTGTGCCCAAAGCCTTGCCGTTCCCTAACCCTAACCCTAGCCCCGAACGGAAACCCACCACCAGCCCTACAACTTACCCCCAAGCCGTAGCCTACTCCTGGCCCGTACGCTGGCACTGACACGTGCGTCAGCACGTAGCCTGAGCCTCCCACGTTTCCGTACCCTCACCTGTGCCCTAAGCCTTGCCGTTCCCTAACCCTAACCCTAGCCTGGAACGGAAACCCACCACCAGCCCTACACCTTACCCTACATTGTAGCCTACTCCTGGCCCGTACGCTGGCACTGACCCGTGCGTCAGCACGTAGCCTGACCCTCCCACGTTTCCGTACCCTCACCTGTGCCCTAAGCCTTGCCTTTCCCTAACCCTAACCCTAGCCCGGTACGGAAACCCACCACCAGCCCTACACCTTACCCACAAGCAGTAGCCTACACCTGGCCAGTACGCTGGCACTGACCCGTGCATCAGCACGTAGCCTGACCCTCCCACGTTTCCGTACCCTCACCTGTGCCCTAAGCCTTGCCGTTCCCTAACCCTAACCCTAGCCTGGAACGGAAACCCACCACCAGCCCTACACCTTACCCTACGCCGTAGCCTACTCCTGGCCCGTACGCTGGCACTGACCCGTACATCAGCACGTAGCCTGACCCTCCAACGTTTCCGTACCCTCACCTGTGCCCTCAGCCTTGCCGTTCCCTAACCCTAACCCTAGCCCGGAACGGAAACCCACCACCAGCCCTACACCTTACCCTACGCCGTAGCCTACTCCTGGCCCGTACGCTGGCACTGAACCGTGCGTCAGCACGTACCCTGACCCTCCCACGTTTCTGTACCCTCACCTGTGCCCTAAGGCTTGCCGTTCCCTAACCCTAAACCTAGCCCGGAATGGAAACCCACCACCAGCCCTACACCATAGCCACAAGCCGTAGCCTACACCTGGCCGGTACGCTGGCACTGACCCGTGCATCAGCACGTAGCCTGACCCTCCCACGTTTCCGTACCCTCACCTGTGCCCTAAGCCTTGCCGTTCCCTAACCCTAACCCTAGCCCTGAACGGAAACCCACCACCAACCCTACACCTTACCCAGAAGCCGTAGCCTACACCTGGCCGGTACGCTGGCACTGACCAGTGCATCAGCACGTAGCCTGACCCTCCCACGTTTCCGTACCCTCACCTGTGCCCTAAGCCTTGCCGTTCCCTAACCCTAACCCTAGCCCGGAACGGAAACCCAACACCAGCCCTACACCTTACCCTACGCCGTAGCCTACTCCTGGCCCGTACGCTGGCACTGACCCGTGCATCAGCACGTAGCCTGACCCTCCCACGTTTCCGTACCCTCACCTGTGCCCTCAGCCTTGCCGTTCCCTAACCCTAACCCTAGCCCGGAACGGAAACCCACCACCAGCCCTACACCTTACCCTACGCCGTAGCCTACTCCTGGCCCGTACGCTGGCACTGACCCGTGCGTCAGCACGTAGCCTGACCCTCCCACGTTTCTGTACCCTCACCTGTGCCCTAAGCCTTGCCGTTCCCTAACCCTAAACCTAGCCCGGAATGGAAACACACCACCAGCCCTACACCTTACCCACAAGCCGTAGCCTACACCTGGCCGGTACGCTGGCACTGACCCGTGCATCAGCACGTAGCCTGACCCTCCCACGTTTCTGTACCCTCACCTGTGCCCTAAGCCTTGCCGTTCCCTAACCCTAAACCTAGCCCGGAATGGAAACACACCACCAGCCCTACACCTTACCCACAAGCCGTAGCCTACACCTGGCCGGTACGCTGGCACTGACCCGTGCATCAGCACGTAGCCTGACCCTCCCACGTTTCCGTACCCTCACCTGTGCCCTAAGCCTTGCCGTTCCCTAACCCTAACCCTAGCCCGGAACGGAAACCCACCACCAGCCCTACAGCTTACCCCCAAGCCGTAGCCTACTCCTGGCCGGTACGAGGCACTGACCCGTGCGTCAGCACGTAGCCTGAACCTCCCACGTTTCCGTACCCTCACCTGTGCCCTAAGCCTTGCCGTTCCCTAACCCTAACCCTAGCACGGAACGGAAACCCACCACCAGCCCTACACCTTACCCTACACCGTAGCCTACTCCTGGCCCGTACGCTGGCACTGACCCGTGCATCAGCACGTAGCCTGACCCTCCCACGTTTCCGTACCCTCACCTGTGCCCTAAGCCTTGCCGTTCCCTAACCCTAACCCTAGCCCCGAACGGAAACCCACCACCAGCCCTACACCTTACCCTACACCGTAGCCTACTCCTGGCCCGTACGCTGGCACTGACCCGTGCATCAGCACGTAGCCTGACCCTCCCACGTTTCCGTACCCTCACCTGTGCCCAAAGCCTTGCCGTTCCCTAACCCTAACCCTAGCCCCGAACGGAAACCCACCACCAGCCCTACAACTTACCCCCAAGCCGTAGCCTACTCCTGGTCCGTATGCTGGCACTGACCCGTGCGTCAGCACGTAGCCTGACCCTCCCACGTTTCCGTACCCTCACCTGTGCCCTAAGCCTTGCCGTTCCCTAACCCTAACCCTAGCCTGGAACGGAAACCCACCACCAGCCCTACACCTTACCCTACGCCGTAGCCTACTCCTGGCCCGTACGCTGGCACTGACCCGTGCATCAGCACGTAGCCTGACCCTCCCACGTTTCCGTACCCTCACCTGTGCCCTAAGCCTTGCCGTTCCCTAACCCTAACCCTAGCCCGGAACGGAAACCCACCACCAGCCCTACACCTTACCCACAAGCAGTAGCCTACACCTGGCCAGTACGCTGGCACTGACCCGTGCATCAGCACGTAGCCTGACCCTCCCACGTTTCCGTACCCTCACCTGTGCCCTAAGCCTTGCCGTTCCCTAACCCTAACCCTAGCCTGGAACGGAAACCCACCACCAGCCCTACACCTTACCCCCAAGCCGTAGCCTACTCCTGGCCCGTACACTGGCACTGACCCGTGCGTCAGCACGTAGCCTGACGCTCCCACGATTCCGTACCCTCACCTGTGCCCTAAGCCTTGCCATTCCCTAACCCTAACGCTAGCCCGGAAAGGAAACCCACCACCAGCCCTACACTTTACCCACAAGCCGTAGCCTATACCTGGCCGGTACGCTGGCACTGACCCGTGCGTCAGCACATAGCCTGACCCTCCCACGTTTCCGTACCCTCACCTGTGCCCTAAGCCTTGCCGTTCCCTAACCCTAACCCTAGCACGGAACGGAAACCCACCACCAGCCCTACACCTTACCCCCAAGCCGTAGCCTACTCCTGGCCCGTACGCTGGCACTGACCCGTGCATCATCACGTAGCCTGACCCTCCCACGTTTCCGTACCCTCACCTGTGCCCTAAGCCTTGCCGTTTCCTAACCCTAACCCTAGCCCCGAACGGAAACCCACCACCAGCCCTACACCTTACCCTACACCGTAGCCTACTCCTGGCCCGTACGCTGGCACTGACCCGTGCATCAGCACGTAGCCTGACCCTCCCACGTTTCCATACCCTCACCTGTGCCCAAAGCCTTGCCGTTCCCTAACCCTAACCCTAGCCCCGAACGGAAACCCACCACCAGCCCTACAACTTACCCCCAAGCCGTAGCCTACTCCTGGCCCGTACGCTGGCACTGACCCGTGCGTCAGCACGTAGCCTGACCCTCCCACGTTTCCGTACCCTCACCTGTGCCCTAAGCCTTGCCGTTCCCTAACCCTAACCCTAGCCTGGAACGGAAACCCACCACCAGCCCTACACCTTACCCTACGCCGTAGCCTACTCCTGGCCGGTACGCTGGCACTGACCCGTGCGTCAGCACATAGCCTGACCCTCCCACGTTTCCGTACCCTCACCTGTGCCCTAAGCCTTGCCGTTCCCTAACCCTAACCCTAGCACGGAACGGAAACCCACCACCAGCCCTACACCTTACCCTACACCGTAACCTACTCCTGGCCCGTACGCTGGCACTGACCCATGCGTCAGCACGTAGCCTGACCCTCCCACGTTTCCGTACCCTCACCTGTGCCCTAAGCCTTGCCGTTCCCTAACCCTAACCCTAGCCCCGAACGGAAACCCACCACCAGCCCTACAACTTACCCCCAAGCCGTAGCCTACTCCTGGCCCGTACGCTGGCACTGACCCGTGCGTCAGCACGTAGCCTGACCCTCCCACGTTTCCGTACCCTCACCTGTGCCCTAAGCCTTGCCGTTCCCTAACCCTAACCCTAGCCTGGAACGGAAACCCACCACCAGCCCTACACCTTACCCCCAAGCCGTAGCCTACTCCTGGCCCGTACACTGGCACTGACCCGTGCGTCAGCACGTAGCCTGACGCTCCCACGATTCCGTACCCTCACCTGTGCCCTAAGCCTTGCCATTCCCTAACCCTAACGCTAGCCCGGAAAGGAAACCCACCACCAGCCCTACACTTTACCCACAAGCCGTAGCCTATACCTGGCCGGTACGCTGGCACTGACCCGTGCGTCAGCACATAGCCTGACCCTCCCACGTTTCCGTACCCTCACCTGTGCCCTAAGCCTTGCCGTTCCCTAACCCTAACCCTAGCACGGAACGGAAACCCACCACCAGCCCTACACCTTACCCTACACCGTAGCCTACTCCTGGCCCGTACGCTGGCACTGACCCGTGCATCAGCACGTAGCCTGACCCTCCCACGTTTCCGTACCCTCACCTGTGCCCTAAGCCTTGCCGTTTCCTAACCCTATCCCTAGCCCCGAACGGAAACCCACCACCAGCCCTACACCTTACCCACAAGCAGTAGCCTACACCTGGCCAGTACGCTGGCACTGACCCGTGCATCAGCACGTAGCCTGACCCTCCCACGTTTCCGTACCCTCACCTGTGCCCTAAGCCTTGCCGTTCCCTAACCCTAACCCTAGCCTGGAACGGAAACCCACCACCAGCCCTACACCTTACCCTACGCCGTAGCCTACTCCTGGCCCGTACGCTGGCACTGACCCGTGCATCAGCACGTAGCCTGACCCTCCCACGTTTCCGTACCCTCACCTGTGCCCTCAGCCTTGCCGTTCCCTAACCCTAACCCTAGCCCGGAACGGAAACCCACCACCAGCCCTACACCTTACCCTACGCCGTAGCCTACTCCTGGCCCGTACGCTGGCACTGACCCGTGCGTCAGCACGTAGCCTGACCCTCCCACGTTTCTGTACCCTCACCTGTGCCCTAAGGCTTGCCGTTCCCTAACCCTAACCCTAGCCCGGAACGGAAACCCACCACCAGCCCTACACCTTACCCCCAAGCCGTAGCCTACTCCTGGCCCGTACACTGGCACTGACCCGTGCGTCAGCACGTAGCCTGACCCTCCCACGATTCCGTACCCTCACCTGTGCCCTAAGCCTTGCCATTCCCTAACCCTAACCCTAGCCCGGAAAGGAAACCCACCACCAGCCCTACACTTTACCCACAAGCCGTAGCCTATACCTGGCCGGTACGCTGGCACTGACCCGTGCGTCAGCACATAGCCTGACCCTCCCACGTTTCCGTACCCTCACCTGTGCCCTAAGCCTTGCCGTTCCCTAACCCTAACCCTAGCACGGAACGGAAACCCACCACCAGCCCTACACCTTACCCTACACCGTAGCCTACTCCTGGCCCGTACGCTGGCACTGACCCGTGCATCAGCACGTAGCCTGACCCTCCCACGTTTCCGTACCCTCACCTGTGCCCTAAGCCTTGCCGTTCCCTAACCCTAACCCTAGCCCCGAACGGAAACCCACCACCAGCCCTACACCTTACCCTACACCGTAGCCTACTCCTGGCCCGTACGCTGGCACTGACCCGTGCATCAGCACGTAGCCTGACCCTCCCACGTTTCCGTACCCTCACCTGTGCCCAAAGCCTTGCCGTTCCCTAACCCTAACCCTAGCCCCGAACGGAAACCCACCACCAGCCCTACAACTTACCCCCAAGCCGTAGCCTACTCCTGGCCCGTACGCTGGCACTGACCCGTGCGTCAGCACGTAGCCTGACCCTCCCACGTTTCCGTACCCTCACCTGTGCCCTAAGCCTTGCCGTTCCCTAACCCTAACCCTAGCCTGGAACGGAAACCCACCACCAGCCCTACACCTTACCCTACATTGTAGCCTACTCCTGGCCCGTACGCTGGCACTGACCCGTGCGTCAGCACGTAGCCTGACCCTCCCACGTTTCCGTACCCTCACCTGTGCCCTAAGCCTTGCCGTTCCCTAACCCTAACCCTAGCCCGGAACGGAAACCCACCACCAGCCCTACACCTTACCCACAAGCAGTAGCCTACACCTGGCCAGTACGCTGGCACTGACCCGTGCATCAGCACGTAGCCTGACCCTCCCACGTTTCCGTACCCTCAACTGTGCCCTAAGCCTTGCCGTTCCCTAACCCTAACCCTAGCCTGGAACGGAAACCCACCACCAGCCCTACACCTTACCCTACGCCGTAGCCTACTCCTGGCCCGTACGCTGGCACTGACCCGTACATCAGCACGTAGCCTGACCCTCCAACGTTTCCGTACCCTCACCTGTGCCCTCAGCCTTGCCGTTCCCTAACCCTAACCCTAGCCCGGAACGGAAACCCACCACCAGCCCTACACCTTACCCTACGCCGTAGCCTACTCCTGGCCCGTACGCTGGCACTGACCCGTGCGTCAGCACGTAGCCTGACCCTCCCACGTTTCCGTACCCTCACCTGTGCCCTAAGCCTTGCCGTTCCCTAACCCTAACCCTAGCCTGGAACGGAAACCCACCACCAGCCCTACACCTTACCCCCAAGCCGTAGCCTACTCCTGGCCCGTACACTGGCACTGACCCGTGCGTCAGCACGTAGCCTGACGCTCCCACGATTCCGTACCCTCACCTGTGCCCTAAGCCTTGCCATTCCCTAACCCTAACGCTAGCCCGGAAAGGAAACCCACCACCAGCCCTACACTTTACCCACAAGCCGTAGCCTATACCTGGCCGGTACGCTGGCACTGACCCGTGCGTCAGCACATAGCCTGACCCTCCCACGTTTCCGTACCCTCACCTGTGCCCTAAGCCTTGCCGTTCCCTAACCCTAACCCTAGCACGGAACGGAAACCCACCACCAGCCCTACACCTTACCCTACACCGTAGCCTACTCCTGGCCCGTACGCTGGCACTGACCCGTGCATCAGCACGTAGCCTGACCCTCCCACGTTTCCGTACCCTCACCTGTGCCCTAAGCCTTGCCGTTCCCTAACCCTAACCGTAGCCCCGAACGGAAACCCACCACCAGCCCTACACCTTACCCTACACCGTAGCCTACTCCTGGCCCGTACGCTGGCACTGACCCGTGCATCAGCACGTAGCCTGACCCTCCCACGTTTCCGTACCCTCACCTGTGCCCAAAGCCTTGCCGTTCCCTAACCCTAACCCTAGCCCCGAACGGAAACCCACCACCAGCCCTACAACTTACCCCCAAGCCGTAGCCTACTCCTGGCCCGTACGCTGGCACTGACCCGTGCGTCAGCACGTAGCCTGACCCTCCCACGTTTCCGTACCCTCACCTGTGCCCTAAGCCTTGCCGTTCCCTAACCCTAACCCTAGCCTTGAACGGAAACCCACCACCAGCCCTACACCTTACCCTACATTGTAGCCTACTCCTGGCCCGTACGCTGGCACTGACCCGTGCGTCAGCACGTAGCCTGACCCTCCCACGTTTCCGTACCCTCACCTGTGCCCTAAGCCTTGCCGTTCCCTAACCCTAACCCTAGCCCGGAACGGAAACCCACCACCAGCCCTACACCTTACCCACAAGCAGTAGCCTACACCTGGCCAGTACGCTGGCACTGACCCGTGCATCAGCACGTAGCCTGACCCTCCCACGTTTCCGTACCCTCACCTGTGCCCTAAGCCTTGCCGTTCCCTAACCCTAACCCTAGCCTGGAACGGAAACCCACCACCAGCCCTACACCTTACCCTACGCCGTAGCCTACTCCTGGCCCGTACGCTGGCACTGACCCGTACATCAGCACGTAGCCTGACCCTCCAACGTTTCCGTACCCTCACCTGTGCCCTCAGCCTTGCCGTTCCCTAACCCTAACCCTAGCCCGGAACGGAAACCCACCACCAGCCCTACACCTTACCCTACGCCGTAGCCTACTCCTGGCCCGTACGCTGGCACTGAACCGTGCGTCAGCACGTACCCTGACCCTCCCACGTTTCTGTACCCTCACCTGTGCCCTAAGGCTTGCCGTTCCCTAACCCTAAACCTAGCCCGGAATGGAAACCCACCACCAGCCCTACACCTTACCCACAAGCCGTAGCCTACACCTGGCCGGTACGCTGGCACTGACCCGTGCATCAGCACGTAGCCTGACCCTCCCACGTTTCCGTACCCTCACCTGTGCCCTAAGCCTTGCCGTTCCCTAACCCTAACCCTAGCCCGGAACGGAAAGCCACCACCTGCCCTACACCTTACCCCCAAGCCGTAGCCTACTCCTGGCCCGTACGCTGGCACTGACCCGTGCATCACCACGTAGCCTGACCCTCCCACGTTTCCGTATCCTCACCTGTGCCCTAAGCCTTGCCGTTCCGTAACCCTAACCCTAGCCCGGAACGGAAACCCACCACCAGCCCTACACCTTACCCAGAAGCCGTAGCATACACCTGGCCGGTACGCTGGCACTGACCCGTGCGTCAGCACGTAGCCTGACCCTCCCACGTTTCCATACCCTCACCTGTGCCCTAATCCTTGCCGTTCCCTAACCCTAACCCTAGCCCGGAACGGAAACCCACCACCAGCCCTACACCTTACCCCCAAGCCGTAGCCTACTCCTGGCCCGTACGCTGGCACTGACCCGTGCGTCAGCACGTAGCCTGACCCTCCCACGTTTCCGTACCCTCACCTGTGCCCTAAGCCTTGCCGTTCCCTAACCCTAACCCTAGCCCGGAACGGAAACCCACCACCAGCCCTACACCTTACCCCCAAGCCGTAGCCTACTCCTGGCCCGTACACTGGCACTGACCCGTGCGTCAGCACGTAGCCTGACCCTCCCACGATTCCGTACCCTCACCTGTGCCCTAAGCCTTGCCATTCCCTAACCCTAACCATAGCCCGGAAAGGAAACCCACCACCAGCCCTACACTTTACCCACAAGCCATAGCCTATACCTGGCCGGTACGCTGGCACTGACCCGTGCGTCAGCACATAGCCTGACCCTCCCACGTTTCCGTACCCTCACCTGTGCCCTAAGACTTGCCGTTCCCTAACCCTAACCCTAGCACGGAACGGAAACCCACCACCAGCCCTACACCTTACCCTACACCGTAGCCTACTCCTGGCCCGTACGCTGGCACTGACCCGTGCATCAGCACGTAGCCTGACCCTCCCACGTTTCCATACCCTCACCTGTGCCCAAAGCCTTGCCGTTCCCTAACCCTAACCCTAGCCCCGAACGGAAACCCACCACCAGCCCTACAACTTACCCCCAAGCCGTAGCCTACTCCTGGCCCGTACGCTGGCACTGACCCGTGCGTCAGCACGTAGCCTGACCCTCCCACGTTTCCGTACCCTCACCTGTGCCCTAAGCCTTGCCGTTCCCTAACCCTAACCCTAGCCTGGAACGGAAACCCACCACCAGCCCTACACCTTACCCTACGCCGTAGCCTACTCCTGGCCGGTACGCTGGCACTGACCCGTGCGTCAGCACATAGCCTGACCCTCCCACGTTTCCGTACCCTCACCTGTGCCCTAAGCCTTGCCGTTCCCTAACCCTAACCCTAGCACGGAACGGAAACCCACCACCAGCCCTACACCTTACCCTACACCGTAGCCTACTCCTGGCCCGTACGCTGGCACTGACCCATGCGTCAGCACGTAGCCTGACCCTCCCACGTTTCCGTACCCTCACCTGTGCCCTAAGCCTTGCCGTTCCCTAACCCTAACCCTAGCCCCGAACGGAAACCCACCACCAGCCCTACAACTTACCCCCAAGCCGTAGCCTACTCCTGGCCCGTACGCTGGCACTGACCCGTGCGTCAGCACGTAGCCTGACCCTCCCAAGTTTCCGTACCCTCACCTGTGCCCTAAGCCTTGCCGTTCCCTAACCCTAACCCTAGCCTGGAACGGAAACCCACCACCAGCCCTACACCTTACCCCCAAGCCGTAGCCTACTCCTGGCCCGTACACTGGCACTGACCCGTGCGTCAGCACGTAGCCTGACGCTCCCACGATTCCGTACCCTCACCTGTGCCCTAAGCCTTGCCATTCCCTAACCCTAACGCTAGCCCGGAAAGGAAACCCACCACCAGCCCTACACTTTACCCACAAGCCGTAGCCTATACCTGGCCGGTACGCTGGCACTGACCCGTGCGTCAGCACATAGCCTGACCCTCCCACGTTTCCGTACCCTCACCTGTGCCCTAAGCCTTGCCGTTCCCTAACCCTAACCCTAGCACGGAACGGAAACCCACCACCAGCCCTACACCTTACCCTACACCGTAGCCTACTCCTGGCCCGTACGCTGGCACTGACCCGTGCATCATCACGTAGCCTGACCCTCCCACGTTTCCGTACCCTCACCTGTGCCCTAAGCCTTGCCGTTTCCTAACCCTATCCCTAGCCCCGAACGGAAACCCACCACCAGCCCTACACCTTACCCACAAGCAGTAGCCTACACCTGGCCAGTACGCTGGCACTGACACGTGCATCAGCACGTAGCCTGACCCTCCCACGTTTCCGTACCCTCACCTGTGCCCTAAGCCTTGCCGTTCCCTAACCCTAACCCTAGCCTGGAACGGAAACCCACCACCAGCCCTACACCTTACCCTACGCCGTAGCCTACTCCTGGCCCGTACGCTGGCACTGACCCGTGCGTCAGCACGTAGCCTGACCCTCCCACGTTTCCGTACCCTCACCTGTGCCCTCAGCCTTGCCGTTCCCTAACCCTAACCCTAGCCCGGAACGGAAACCCACCACCAGCCCTACACCTTACCCTACGCCGTAGCCTTCTCCTGGCCCGTACGCTGGCACTGACCCGTGCGTCAGCACGTAGCCTGACCCTCCCACGTTTCTGTACCCTCACCTGTGCCCTAAGGCTTGCCGTTCCCTAACCCTAACCCTAGCCCGGAACGGAAACCCACCACCAGCCCTACACCTTACCCCCAAGCCGTAGCCTACTCCTGGCCCGTACAATGGCACTGACCCGTGCGTCAGCACGTAGCCTGACCCTCCCACGATTCCGTACCCTCACCTGTGCCCTAAGCCTTGCCATTCCCTAACCCTAACCCTAGCCCGGAAAGGAAACCCACCACCAGCCCTACACTTTACCCACAAGCCGTAGCCTATACCTGGCCGGTACGCTGGCACTGACCCGTGCGTCAGCACATAGCCTGACCCTCCCACGTTTCCGTACCCTCACCTGTGCCCTAAGCCTTGCCGTTCCCTAACCCTAACCCTAGCCTGGAACGGAAACCCACCACCAGCCCTACACCTTACCCTACATTGTAGCCTTCTCCTGGCCCGTACGCTGGCACTGACCCGTGCGTCAGCACGTAGCCTGACCCTCCCACGTTTCCGTACCCTCACCTGTGCCCTAAGCCTTGCCGTTCCCTAACCCTAACCCTAGCCCGGAACGGAAACCCACCACCAGCCCTACAGCTTACCCACAAGCAGTAGCCTACACCTGGCCAGTACGCTGGCACTGACCCGTGCATCAGCACGTAGCCTGACCCTCCCACGTTTCCGTACCCTCACCTGTGCCCTAAGCCTTGCCGTTCCCTAACCCTAACCCTAGCCTGGAACGGAAACCCACCACCAGCCCTACACCTTACCCTACGCCGTAGCCTACTCCTGGCCCGTACGCTGGCACTGACCCGTACATCAGCACGTAGCCTGACCCTCCAACGTTTCCGTACCCTCACCTGTGCCCTCAGCCTTGCCGTTCCCTAACCCTAACCCTAGCCCGGAACGGAAACCCACCACCAGCCCTACACCTTACCCTACGCCGTAGCCTACTCCTGGCCCGTACGCTGGCACTGAACCGTGCGTCAGCACGTACCCTGACCCTCCCACGTTTCTGTACCCTCACCTGTGCCCTAAGGCTTGCCGTTCCCTAACCCTAAACCTAGCCCGGAATGGAAACCCACCACCAGCCCTACACCTTACACACAAGCCGTAGCCTACACCTGGCCGGTACGCTGGCACTGACCCGTGCATCAGCACGTAGCCTGACCCTCCCACGTTTCCGTACCCTCACCTGTGCCCTAAGCCTTGCCGTTCCCTAACCCTAACCCTAGCCCGGAACGGAAACCCACCACCTGCCCTACACCTTACCCCCAAGCCGTAGCCTACTCCTGGCCCGTACGCTGGCACTGACCCGTGCATCAGCACGTAGCCTGACCCTCCCACGTTTCCGTATCCTCACCTGTGCCCTAAGCCTTGCCGTTCCGTAACCCTAACCCTAGCCCGGAACGGAAACCCACCACCAGCCCTACACCTTACCCAGAAGCCGTAGCATACACCTGGCCGGTACGCTGGCACTGACCCGTGCGTCAGCACGTAGCCTGACCCTCCCACGTTTCCATACCCTCACCTGTGCCCTAATCCTTGCCGTTCCCTAACCCTAACCCTAGCCCGGAACGGAAACCCACCACCAGCCCTACACCTTACCCCCAAGCCGTAGCCTACTCCTGGCCCGTACGCTGGCACTGACCCGTGCGTCAGCACGTAGCCTGACCCTCCCACGTTTCCGTACCCTCACCTGTGCCCTAAGCCTTGCCGTTCCCTAACCCTAACCCTAGCCCGGAACGGAAACCCACCACCAGCCCTACACCTTACCCCCAAGCCGTAGCCTACTCCTGGCCCGTACACTGGCACTGACCCGTGCGTCAGCACGTAGCCTGACCCTCCCACGATTCCGTACCCTCACCTGTGCCCTAAGCCTTGCCATTCCCTAACCCTAACCATAGCCCGGAAAGGAAACCCACCACCAGCCCTACACTTTACCCACAAGCCATAGCCTATACCTGGCCGGTACGCTGGCACTGACCCGTGCGTCAGCACATAGCCTGACCCTCCCACGTTTCCGTACCCTCACCTGTGCCCTAAGCCTTGCCGTTCCCTAACCCTAACCCTAGCACGGAACGGAAACCCACCACCAGCCCTACACCTTACCCTACACCGTAGCCTACTCCTGGCCCGTACGCTGGCACTGACCCGTGCATCAGCACGTAGCCTGACCCTCCCACGTTTCCGTACCCTCACCTGTGCCCTAAGCCTTGCCGTTCCCTAACCCTAACCCTAGCCCCGAACGGAAACCCACCACCAGCCCTACACCTTACCCTACACCGTAGCCTACTCCTGGCCCGTACGCTGGCACTGACCCGTGCATCAGCACGTAGCCTGACCCTCCCACGTTTCCATACCCTCACCTGTGCCCAAAGCCTTGCCGTTCCCTAACCCTAACCCTAGCCCCGAACGGAAACCCACCACCAGCCCTACAACTTACCCCCAAGCCGTAGCCTACTCCTGGCCCGTACGCTGGCACTGACCCGTGCGTCAGCACGTAGCCTGACCCTCCCACGTTTCCGTACCCTCACCTGTGCCCTAAGCCTTGCCGTTCCCTAACCCTAACCCTAGCCTGGAACGGAAACCTACCACCAGCCCTACACCTTACCCTACGCCGTAGCCTACTCCTGGCCCGTACGCTGGCACTGACCCGTGCATCAGCACGTAGCCTGACCCTCCCACGTTTCCGTACCCTCACCTGTGCCCTAAGCCTTGCCGTTCCCTAACCCTAACCCTAGCCCGGAACGGAAACCCACCACCAGCCCTACAACTTACCCACAAGCAGTAGCCTACACCTGGCCAGTACGCTGGCACTGACCCGTGCATCAGCACGTAGCCTGACCCTCCCACGTTTCCGTACCCTCACCTGTGCCCTAAGCCTTGCCGTTCCCTAACCCTAACCCTAGCCTGGAACGGAAACCCACCACCAGCCCTACACCTTACCCTACCCCGTAGCCTACTCCTGGCCCGTACGCTGGCACTGACCCGTGCATCAGCACGTAGCCTGACCCTCCCACGTTTCCGTACCCTCACCTGTGCCCTCAGCCTTGCCGTTCCCTAACCCTAACCCTAGCCCGGAATGGAAACCCACCACCAGCCCTACACCTTACCCTACGCCGTAGCCTACTCCTGGCCCGTACGCTGGCACTGACCCGTGCGTCAGCACGTAGCCTGACCCTCCCACGTTTCTATACCCTCACCTGTGCCCTAAGGCTTGCCGTTCCCTAACCCTAACCCTAGCCCGGAACGGAAACCCACCACCAGCCCTACACCTTACCCCCAAGCCGTAGCCTACTCCTGGCCCGTACACTGGCACTGACCCGTGCGTCAGCACGTAGCCTGACCCTCCCACGATTCCGTACCCTCACCTGTGCCCTAAGCCTTGCCGTTCCCTAACCCTAACCCTAGCCTGGAACGGAAACCCACCACCAGCCCTACACCTTACCCCCAAGCCGTAGCCTACTCCTGGCCCGTACACTGGCACTGACCCGTGCGTCAGCACGTAGCCTGACGCTCCCACGATTCCGTACCCTCACCTGTGCCCTAAGCCTTGCCATTCCCTAACCCTAACGCTAGCCCGGAAAGGAAACCCACCACCAGCCCTACACTTTACCCACAAGCCGTAGCCTATACCTGGCCGGTACGCTGGCACTGACCCGTGCGTCAGCACATAGCCTGACCCTCCCACGTTTCCGTACCCTCACCTGTGCCCTAAGCCTTGCCGTTCCCTAACCCTAACCCTAGCACGGAACAGAAACCCACCACCAGCCCTACACCTTACCCTACACCGTAGCCTACTCCTGGCCCGTACGCTGGCACTGACCCGTGCATCATCACGTAGCCTGACCCTCCCACGTTTCCGTACCCTCACCTGTGCCCTAAGCCTTGCCGTTTCCTAACCCTAACCCTAGCCCCGAACGGAAACCCACCACCAGCCCTACACCTTACCCTACACCGTAGCCTACTCCTGGCCCGTACGCTGGCACTGACCCGTGCATCAGCACGTAGCCTGACCCTCCCACGTTTCCGTACCCTCACCTGTGCCCTAAGCCTTGCCGTTCCCTAACCCTAACCCTAGCCTGGAACGGAAACCCACCACCAGCCCTACACCTTACCCCCAAGCCGTAGCCTACTCCTGGCCCGTACACTGGCACTGACCCGTGCGTCAGCACGTAGCCTGACGCTCCCACGATTCCGTACCCTCACCTGTGCCCTAAGCCTTGCCATTCCCTAACCCTAACGCTAGCCCGGAAAGGAAACCCACCACCAGCCCTACACTTTACCCACAAGCCGTAGCCTATACCTGGCCGGTACGCTGGCACTGACCCGTGCGTCAGCACATAGCCTGACCCTCCCACGTTTCCGTACCCTCACCTGTGCCCTAAGCCTTGCCGTTCCCTAACCCTAACCCTAGCACGGAACGGAAACCCACCACCAGCCCTACACCTTACCCTACACCGTAGCCTACTCCTGGCCCGTACGCTGGCACTGACCCGTGCATCATCACGTAGCCTGACCCTCCCACGTTTCCGTACCCTCACCTGTGCCCTAAGCCTTGCCGTTTCCTAACCCTAACCCTAGCCCCGAACGGAAACCCACCACCAGCCCTACACCTTACCCACAAGCAGTAGCCTACACCTGGCCAGTACGCTGGCACTGACCCGTGCATCAGCACGTAGCCTGACCCTCCCACGTTTCCGTACCCTCACCTGTGCCCTAAGCCTTGCCGTTCCCTAACCCTAACCCTAGCCTGGAACGGAAACCCACCACCAGCCCTACACCTTACCCTACGCCGTAGCCTACTCCTGGCCCGTACGCTGGCACTGACCCGTGCATCAGCACGTAGCCTGACCCTCCCACGTTTCCGTACCCTCACCTGTGCCCTCAGCCTTGCCGTTCCCTAACCCTAACCCTAGCCCGGAACGGAAACCCACCACCAGCCCTACACCTTACCCTACGCCGTAGCCTACTCCTGGCCCGTACGCTGGCACTGACCCATGCGTCAGCACGTAGCCTGACCCTCCCACGTTTCTGTACCCTCACCTGTGCCCTAAGGCTTGCCGTTCCCTAACCCTAACCCTAGCCCGGAACGGAAACCCACCACCAGCCCTACACCTTACCCCCAAGCCGTAGCCTACTCCTGGCCCGTACACTGGCACTGACCCGTGCGTCAGCACGTAGCCTGACCCTCCCACGATTCCGTACCCTCACCTGTGCCCTAAGCCTTGCCATTCCCTAACCCTAACCCTAGCCCGGAAAGGAAACCCACCACCAGCCCTACACTTTACCCACAAGCCGTAGCCTATACCTGGCCGGTACGCTGGCACTGACCCGTGCGTCAGCACATAGCCTGACCCTCCCACGTTTCCGTACCCTCACCTGTGCCCTAAGCCTTGCCGTTCCCTAACCCTAACCCTAGCACGGAACGGAAACCCACCACCAGCCCTACACCTTACCCTACACCGTAGCCTACTCCTGGCCCGTACGCTGGCACTGACCCGTGCATCAGCACGTAGCCTGACCCTCCCACGTTTCCGTACCCTCACCTGTGCCCTAAGCCTTGCCGTTCCCTAACCCTAACCCTAGCCCCGAACGGAAACCCACCACCAGCCCTACACCTTACCCTACACCGTAGCCTACTCCTGGCCCGTACGCTGGCACTGACCCGTGCATCAGCACGTAGCCTGACCCTCCCACGTTTCCGTACCCTCACCTGTGCCCAAAGCCTTGCCGTTCCCTAACCCTAACCCTAGCCCCGAACGGAATCCCACCACCAGCCCTACAACTTACCCCCAAGCCGTAGCCTACTCCTGGCCCGTACGCTGGCACTGACCCGTGCGTCAGCACGTAGCCTGACCCTCCCACGTTTCCGTACCCTCACCTGTGCCCTAAGCCTTGCCGTTCCCTAACCCTAACCCTAGCCTGGAACGGAAACCCACCACCAGCCCTACACCTTACCCTACATTGTAGCCTACTCCTGGCCCGTACGCTGGCACTGACCCGTGCGTCAGCACGTAGCCTGACCCTCCCACGTTTCCGTACCCTCACCTGTGCCCTAAGCCTTGCCGTTCCCTAACCCTAACCCTAGCCCGGAACGGAAACCCACCACCAGCCCTACACCTTACCCACAAGCAGTAGCCTACACCTGGCCAGTACGCTGGCACTGACCCGTGCATCAGCACGTAGCCTGACCCTCCCACGTTTCCGTACCCTCACCTGTGCCCTAAGCCTTGCCGTTCCCTAACCCTAACCCTAGCCTGGAACGGAAACCCACCACCAGCCCTACACCTTACCCTACGCCGTAGCCTACTCCTGGCCCGTACGCTGGCACTGACCCGTACATCAGCACGTAGCCTGACCCTCCAACGTTTCCGTACCCTCACCTGTGCCCTCAGCCTTGCCGTTCCCTAACCCTAACCCTAGCCCGGAACGGAAACCCACCACCAGCCCTACACCTTACCCTACGCCGTAGCCTACTCCTGGCCCGTACGCTGGCACTGACCCGTGCGTCAGCACGTACCCTGACCCTCCCACGTTTCTGTACCCTCACCTGTGCCCTAAGGCTTGCCGTTCCCTAACCCTAAACCTAGCCCGGAATGGAAACCCACCACCAGCCCTACACCTTACCCACAAGCCGTAGCCTACACCTGGCCGGTACGCTGGCACTGACCCGTGCATCAGCACGTAGCCTGACCCTCCCACGTTTCCGTACCCTCACCTGTGCCCTAAGCCTTGCCGTTCCCTAACCCTAACCCTAGCCCGGAACGGAAACCCACCACCTGCCCTACACCTTACCCCCAAGCCGTAGCCTACTCCTGGCCCGTACGCTGGCACTGACCCGTGCATCAGCACGTAGCCTGACCCTCCCACGTTTCCGTATCCTCACCTGTGCCCTAAGCCTTGCCGTTCCGTAACCCTAACCCTAGCCCGGAACGGAAACCCACCACCAGCCCTACACCTTACCCAGAAGCCGTAGCATACACCTGGCCGGTACGCTGGCACTGACCCGTGCGTCAGCACGTAGCCTGACCCTCCCACGTTTCCGTACCCTCACCTGTGCCCTAATCCTTGCCGTTCCCTAACCCTAACCCTAGCCCGGAACGGAAACCCACCACCAGCCCTACACCTTACCCCCAAGCCGTAGCCTACTCCTGGCCCGTACGCTGGCACTGACCCGTGCGTCAGCACGTAGCCTGACCCTCCCACGTTTCCGTACCCTCACCTGTGCCCTAAGGCTTGCCGTTCCCTAACCCTAACCCTAGCCCGGAACGGAAACCCACCACCAGCCCTACACCTTACCCCCAAGCCGTAGCCTACTCCTGGCCCGTACACTGGCACTGACCCGTGCGTCAGCACGTAGCCTGACCCTCCCACGATTCCGTACCCTCACCTGTGCCCTAAGCCTTGCCATTCCCTAACCCTAACCCTAGCCCGGAAAGGAAACCCACCACCAGCCCTACACTTTACCCACAAGCCATAGCCTACACCTGGCCAGTACGCTGGCACTGACCCGTGCATCAGCACGTAGCCTGACCCTCCCACGTTTCCGTACCCTCACCTGTGCCCTAAGCCTTGCCGTTCCCTAACCCTAACCCTAGCCTGGAACGGAAACCCACCACCAGCCCTACACCTTACCCCCAAGCCGTAGCCTACTCCTGGCCCGTACACTGGCACTGACCCGTGCGTCAGCACGTAGCCTGACGCTCCCACGATTCCGTACCCTCACCTGTGCCCTAAGCCTTGCCATTCCCTAACCCTAACGCTAGCCCGGAAAGGAAACCCACCACCAGCCCTACACTTTACCCACAAGCCGTAGCCTATACCTGGCCGGTACGCTGGCACTGACCCGTGCGTCAGCACATAGCCTGACCCTCCCACGTTTCCGTACCCTCACCTGTGCCCTAAGGCTTGCCGTTCCCTAACCCTAAACCTAGCACGGAACGGAAACCCACCACCAGCCCTACACCTTAGCCTACACCGTAGCCTACTCCTGGCCCGTACGCTGGCACTGACCCGTGCGTCAGCACGTAGCCTGACCATCCCACGTTTCCGTACCCTCACCTGTGCCCTAAGCCTTGCCGTTCCCTAACCCTAACCCTAGCCTGGAACGGAAACCTACTACCAGCCTTACACCTTACCCTACGCCGTAGCCTACTCCTGGCCCGTACGCTGGCACTGACCCGTGCATCAGCACGTAGCCTGACCCTCCCACGTTTCCGTACCCTCACCTGTGCCCTAAGCCTTGCCGTTCCCTAACCCTAACCCTAGCCCGGAACGGAAACCCACCACCAGCCCTACACCTTACCCACAAGCAGTAGCCTACACCTGGCCAGTACGCTGGCACTGACCCGTGCATCAGCACGTAGCCTGACCCTCCCACGTTTCCGTACCCTCACCTGTGCCCTAAGCCTTGCCGTTCCCTAACCCTAACCCTAGCCTGGAACGGAAACCCACCACCAGCCCTACACCTTACCCTACGCCGTAGCCTACTCCTGGCCCGTACGCTGGCACTGACCCGTGCATCAGCACGTAGCCTGACCCTCCCACGTTTCCGTACCCTCACCTGTGCCCTCAGCCTTGCCGTTCCCTAACCCTAACCCTAGCCCGGAACGGAAACCCACCACCAGCCCTACACCTTACCCTACGCCGTAGCCTACTCCTGGCCCGTACGCTGGCACTGACCCGTTCGTCAGCACGTAGCCTGACCCTCCCACGTTTCTGTACCCTCACCTGTGCCCTAAGGCTTGCCGTTCCCTAACCCTAACCCTAGACCGGAACGGAAACCCACCACCAGCCCTACACCTTACCCCCAAGCCGTAGCCTACTCCTGGCCCGTACACTGGCACTGACCCGTGCGTCAGCACGTAGCCTGACCCTCCCACGATTCCGTACCCTCACCTGTGCCCTAAGCCTTGCCATTCCCTAACCCTAACCCTAGCCCGGAAAGGAAACCCACCACCAGCCCTACACTTTACCCACAAGCCGTAGCCTATACCTGGCCGGTACGCTGGCACTGACACGTGCGTCAGCACATAGCCTGACCCTCCCACGTTTCCGTACCCTCACCTGTGCCCTAAGCCTTGCCGTTCCCTAACCCTAACCCTAGCACGGAACGGAAACCCACCACCAGCCCTACACCTTACCCTACACCGTAGCCTACTCCTGGCCCGTACGCTGGCACTGACCCGTGCATCAGCACGTAGCCTGACCCTCCCACGTTTCCGTACCCTCACCTGTGCCCTAAGCCTTGCCGTTCCCTAACCCTAACCCTAGCCCCGAACGGAAACCCACCACCAGCCCTACACCTTGCCATACACCGTAGCCTACTCCTGGCCCGTACGCTGGCACTGACCCGTGCATCAGCACGTAGCCTGACCCTCCCACGTTTCCGTACCCTCACCTGTGCCCAAAGCCTTGCCGTTCCCTAACCCTAACCCTAGCCCCGAACGGAAAGCCACCACCAGCCCTACAACTTACCCCCAAGCCGTAGCCTACTCCTGGCCCGTACGCTGGCACTGACCCGTGCGTCAGCACGTAGCCTGACCCTCCCACGTTTCCGTCCCTCACCTGTGCCCTAAGCCTTGCCGTTCCCTAACCCTAACCCTAGCCTGGAGCGGAAACCCACCACCAGCCCTACACCTTACCCTACGCCGTAGCCTACTCCTGGCCCGTACGCTGGCACTGACCCGTGCATCAGCACGTAGCCTGACCCTCCCACGTTTCCGTACCCTCACCTGTGCCCTAAGCCTTGCCGTTCCCTAACCCTAACCCTAGCCCGGAACGGAAACCCACCACCAGCCCTACACCTTACCCACAAGCAGTAGCCTACACCTGGCCAGTACGCTGGCACTGACCCGTGCATCAGCACGTAGCCTGACCCTCCCACGTTTCCGTACCCTCACCTGTGCCCTAAGCCTTGCCGTTCCCTAACCCTAACCCTAGCCTGGAACGGAAACCCACCACCAGCCCTACACCTTACCCCCAAGCCGTAGCCTACTCCTGGCCCGTACACTGGCACTGACCCGTGCGTCAGCACGTAGCCTGACGCTCCCACGATTCCGTACCCTCACCTGTGCCCTAAGCCTTGCCATTCCCTAACCCTAACGCTAGCCCGGAAAGGAAACCCACCACCAGCCCTACACTTTACCCACAAGCCGTAGCCTATACCTGGCCGGTACGCTGGCACTGACCCGTGCGTCAGCACATAGCCTGACCCTCCCACGTTTCCGTACCCTCACCTGTGCCCTAAGCCTTGCCGTTCCCTAACCCTAACCCTAGCACGAAACGGAAACCCACCACCAGCCCTACACCTTACCCTACACCGTAGCCTACTCCTGGCCCGTACGCTGGCACTGACCCGTGCATCAGCACGTAGCCTGACCCTCCCACGTTTCCGTACCCTCACCTGTGCCCTAAGCCTTGCCGTTCCCTAACCCTAACCCTAGCCCCGAACGGAAATCCACCACCAGCCCTACACCTTACCCTACACCGTAGCCTACTCCTGGCCCGTACGCTGGCACTGACCCGTGCATCAGCACGTAGCCTGACCCTCCCACGTTTCCATACCGTCACCTGTGCCCAAAGCCTTGCCGTTCCCTAACCCTAACCCTAGCCCCGAACGGAAACCAACCACCAGCCCTACAACTTACCCCCAAGCCGTAGCCTACTCCTGGCCCGTACGCTGGCACTGACCCGTGCGTCAGCACGTAGCCTGACCCTCCTACGTTTCCGTACCCTCACCTGTGCCCTAAGCCTTGCCGTTCCCTAACCCTAACCCTAGCCTGGAACGGAAACCCACCACCAGCCCTACACCTTACCCTACGCCGTAGCCTACTCCTGGCCCGTACGCTGGCACTGACCCGTGCATCAGCACGTAGCCTGACCCTCCCACGTTTCCGTACCCTCACCTGTGCCCTAAGCCTTGCCGTTCCCTAACCCTAACCCTAGCCCGGAACGGAAACCCACCACCAGCCCTACACCTTACCCACAAGCAGTAGCCTACACCTGGCCAGTACGCTGGCACTGACCCGTGCATCAGCACGTAGCCTGACCCTCCCACGTTTCCGTACCCTCACCTGTGCCCTAAGCCTTGCCGTTCCCTAAACCTAACCCTAGCCTGGAACGGAAACCCACCACCAGCCCTACACTTTACCCTACGCCGTAGCCTACTCCTGGCCCGTACGCTGGCACTGACCCGTGCATCAGCACGTAGCCTGACCCTCCCACGTTTCCGTACCCTCACCTGTGCCCTCAGCCTTGCCGTTCCCTAACCCTAACCCTAGCCCGGAACGGAAACCCACCACCAGCCCTACACCTTACCCTACGCCGTAGCCTACTCCTGGCCCGTACGCTGGCACTGACCCGTGCGTCAGCACGTAGCCTGACCCTCCCACGTTTCTGTACCCTCACCTGTGCCCTAAGGCTTGCCGTTCCCTAACCCTAACCCTAGCCCGGAACGGAAACCCACCACCAGCCCTACACCTTACCCCCAAGCCGTAGCCTACTCCTGGCCCGTACACTGGCACTGACCCGTGCGTCAGCACGTAGCCTGACCCTCCCACGATTCCGTACCCTCACCTGTGCCCTAAGCCTTGCCATTCCCTAACCCTAACCCTAGCCCGGAAAGGAAACCCACCACCAGCCCTACACTTTACCAACAAGCCGTAGCCTATACCTGGCCGGTACGCTGGCACTGACCCGTGCGTCAGCACATAGCCTGACCCTCCCACGTTTCCGTACCCTCACCTGTGCCCTAAGCCTTGCCGTTCCCTAACCCTAACCCTAGCACGGAACGGAAACCCACCACCAGCCCTACACCTTACCCTACACCGTAGCCTACTCCTGGCCCGTACGCTGGCACTGACCCGTGCATCAGCACGTAGCCTGACCCTCCCACGTTTCCGTACCCTCACCTGTGCCCTAAGCCTTGCCGTTCCCTAACCCTAATCCTAGCCCCGAACGGAAACCCACCACCAGCCCTACACCTTACCCTACACCGTAGCCTACTCCTGGCCCATACGCTGGCACTGACCCGTGCATCAGCACGTAGCCTGACCCTCCCACGTTTCCGTACCCTCACCTGTGCCCAAAGCCTTGCCGTTCCCTAACCCTAACCCTAGCCCCGAACGGAAACCCACCACCAGCCCTCCAACTTACCCCCAAGCCGTAGCCTACTCCTGGCCCGTACGCTGGCACTGACCCGTGCGTCAGCACGTAGCCTGACCCTCCCACGTTTCCGTACCCTCACCTGTGCCCTAAGCCTTGCCGTTCCCTAACCCTAACCCTAGCCTGGAACGGAAACCCACCACCAGCCCTACACCTTACCCTACGCCGTAGCCTACTCCTGGCCCGTACGCTGGCACTGACCCGTGCATCAGCACGTAGCCTGACCCTCCCACGTTTCCGTACCCTCACCTGTGCCCTAAGCCTTGCCATTCCCTAACCCTAACCCTAGCCCGGAACGGAAACCCACCACCAGCCCTACACCTTACCCACAAGCAGTAGCCTACACCTGGCCAGTACGCTGGCACTGACCCGTGCATCAGCACGTAGCCTGACCCTCCCACGTTTCCGTACCCTCACCTGTGCCCTCAGCCTTGCCGTTCCCTAACCCTAACCCTAGCCCGGAACGGAAACCCACCACCAGCCCTACACCTTACCCTACGCCGTAGCCTACTCCTGGCCCGTACGCTGGCACTGACCCGTGCGTCAGCACGTAGCCTGACCCTCCCACGTTTCTGTACCCTCACCTGTGCCCTAAGGCTTGCCGTTCCCTAACCCTAAACCTAGCCCGGAATGGAAACCCACCACCAGCCCTACACCTTACCCACAAGCCGTAGCCTACACCTGGCCGGTACGCTGGCACTGACCCGTGCATCAGCACGTAGCCTGACCCTCCCACGTTTCCGTACCCTCACCTGTGCCCTAAGCCTTGCCGTTCCCTAACCATAACCCTAGCCCGGAACGGAAACCCACCACCTGCCCTACACCTTACCCCCAAGCCGTAGCCTACTCCTGGCCCGTACGCTGGCACTGACCCGTGCATCAGCACGTAGCCTGACCCTCCCACGTTTCCGTACCCTCACCTGTGCCCTAAGCCTTGCCGTTCCCTAACCCTAACCCTAGCCCGGAATGGAAACCCACCACCAGCCCTACAACTTACCCCCAAGCCGTAGCCTACTCCTGGCCCGTACGCTGGCACTGACCCGTGCGTCAGCACGTAGCCTGACCCTCCCACGTTTCCGTACCCTCACCTGTGCCCTAAGCCTTGCCGTTCCCTAACCCTGACCCTAGCCCGGTACGGAAACCCACCACCAGCCCTACACCTTACCCTACGCCGTAGCCTACTCCTGGCCCGTACGCTGGCACTGACCCATGCGTCAGCACGTAGCCTGACCCTCCCACGTTTCCGTACCCTCACCTGTGCCCTAAGGCTTGCCGTTCCCTAACCCTAACCCTAGCCCGGAACGGAAACCCACCACCTGCCCTACACCTTACCCCCAAGCCGTAGCCTACTCCTGGCCCGTACGCTGGCACTGACCCGTGCATCAGCACGTAGCCTGACCCTCCCACGTTTCCGTACCCTCACCTGTGCCCTAAGCCTTGCCGTTCCCTAACCCTAACCCTAGCCCGGAACTGAAACCCACCACCAGCCCTACACCTTACCCAGAAGCCGTAGCATACACCTGGCCGGTACGCTGGCACTGACCCGTGCGTCAGCACGTAGCCTGACCCTCCCACGTTTCCATACCCTCACCTCTGCCCTAAGCCTTGCCGTTCCCTAACCCTAACCCTAGCCCGGAATGGAAACCCACCACCAGCCCTACACCTTAACCCCAAGCCGTAGCCTACTCCTGGCCCGTACGCTGGCACTGACCCGTGCGTCAGCACGTAGCCTGACCCTCCCACGTTTCCGTACCCTCACCTGTGCCCTAAGCCTTGCCGTTCCCTAACCCTAACCCTAGCCCGGAACGGAAACCCACCACCAGCCCTACACCTTACCCCCAAGCCGTAGCCTACTCCTGGCCCGTACACTGGCACTGACCCGTGCGTCAGCACGTAGCCTGACCCTCCCACGATTCCGTACCCTCACCTGTGCCCTAAGCCTTGCCATTCCCTAACCCTAACCCTAGCCCGGAAAGGAAACCCACCACCAGCCCTACACTTTACCCACAAGCCGTAGCCTATACCTGGCCGGTACGCTGGCACTGACCCGTGCGTCAGCACATAGCCTGACCCTCCCACGTTTCCGTACCCTCACCTGTGCCCTAAGCCTTGCCGTTCCCTAACCCTAACCCTAGCACGGAATGGAAACCCACCACCAGCCCTACACCTTACCCTACACCGTAGCCTACTCCTGGCCCGTACGCTGGCACTGACCCGTGCATCAGCACGTAGCCTGACCCTCCCACGTTTCCGTACCCTCACCTGTGCCCTAAGCCTTGCCGTTCCCTAACCCTAACCCTAGCCCCGAACGGAAACCCACCACCAGCCCTACACCTTACCCTACACCGTAGCCTACTCCTGGCCCGTACGCTGGCACTGACCCGTGCATCAGCACGTAGCCTGACCCTCCCACGTTTCCATACCCTCACCTGTGCCCAAAGCCTTGCCGTTCCCTAACCCTAACCCTAGCCCCGAACGGAAAACCACCACCAGCCCTACAACTTACCCCCAAGCCGTAGCCTACTCCTGGCCCGTACGCTGGCACTGACCCGTGCGTCAGCACGTAGCCTGACCCTCCCACGTTTCCGTACCCTCACCTGTGCCCTAAGCCTTGCCGTTCCCTAACCCTAACCCTAGCCTGGAACGGAAACCCACCACCAGCCCTACACCTTACCCTACGCCGTAGCCTACTCCTGGCCCGTACGCTGGCACTGACCCGTGCATCAGCACGTAGCCTGACCCTCCCACGTTTCCGTACCCTCACCTGTGCCCTAAGCCTTGCCGTTCCCTAACCCTAACCCTAGCCCGGAACGGAAACCCACCACCAGCCCTACACCTTACCCACAAGCAGTAGCCTACACCTGGCCAGTACGCTGGCACTGACCCGTGCATCAGCACGTAGCCTGACCCTCCCACGTTTCCGTACCCTCACCTGTGCCCTAAGCCTTGCCGTTCCCTAACCCTAACCCTAGCCTGGAACGGAAACCCACCACCAGCCCTACACCTTACCCTACGCCGTAGCCTACTCCTGGCCCGTACGCTGGCACTGACCCGTGCATCAGCACGTAGCCTGACCCTCCCACGTTTCCGTAACCTCACCTGTGCCCTCAGCCTTGCCGTTCCCTAACCCTAACCCTAGCCCGGAACGGAAACCCACCACCAGCCCTAAACCTTACCCTACGCCGTAGCCTACTCCTGGCCCGTACGCTGGCACTGAGCCGTGCGTCAGCACGTAGCCTGACCCTCCCACGTTTCTGTACCCTCACCTGTGCCCTAAGGCTTGCCGTTCCCTAACCCTAACCCTAGCCCGGAACGGAAACCCACCACCAGCCCTACACCTTACCCCCAAGCCGTAGCCTACTCCTGGCCCGTACACTGGCACTGACCCGTGCGTCAGCACGTAGCCTGACCCTCCCACGATTCCGTACCCTCACCTGTGCCCTAAGCCTTGCCATTCCCTAACCCTAACCCTAGCCCGGAAAGGAAACCCACCACCAGCCCTACACTTTACCCACAAGCCGTAGCCTATACCTGGCCGGTACGCTGGCACTGACCCGTGCGTCAGCACATAGCCTGACCCTCCCACGTTTCCGTACCCTCACCTGTGCCCTAAGCCTTGCCGTTCCCTAACCCTAACCCTAGCACGGAACGGAAACCCACCACCAGCCCTACACCTTACCCTACACCGTAGCCTACTCCTGGCCCGTACGCTGGCACTGACCCGTGCATCAGCACGTAGCCTGACCCTCCCACGTTTCCGTACCCTCACCTGTGCCCTAAGCCTTGCCGTTCCCTAACCCTAACCCTAGCCCCGAACGGAAACCCACCACCAGCCCTACACCTTACCCTACACCGTAGCCTACTCCTGGCCCGTACGCTGGCACTGACCCGTGCATCAGCACGTAGCCTGACCCTCCCACGTTTCCGTACCCTCACCTGTGCCCAAAGCCTTGCCGTTCCCTAACCCTAACCCTAGCCCCGAACGGAAACCCACCACCAGCCCTACAACTTACCCCCAAGCCGTAGCCTACTCCTGGCCCGTACGCTGGCACTGACCCGTGCGTGAGCACGTAGCCTGACCCTCCCACGTTTCCGTACCCTCACCTGTGCCCTAAGCCTTGCCGTTCCCTAACCCTAACCCTAGCCTGGAACGGAAACCCACCACCAGCCCTACACCTTACCCTACGCCGTAGCCTACTCCTGGCCCGTACGCTGGCACTGACCCGTGCATCAGCACGTAGCCTGACCCTCCCACGTTTCCGTACCCTCACCTGTGCCCTAAGCCTTGCCGTTCCCTAACCCTAACCCTAGCCCGGAACGGAAACCCACCACCAGCCCTACACCTTACCCACAAGCAGTAGCCTACACCTGGCCAGTACGCTGGCACTGACCCGTGCATCAGCACGTAGCCTGACCCTCCCACGTTTCCGTACCCTCACCTGTGCCCTAAGCCTTGCCGTTCCCTAACCCTAACCCTAGCCTGGAACGGAAACCCACCACCAGCCCTACACCTTACCCCCAAGCCGTAGCCTACTCCTGGCCCGTACACTGGCACTGACCCGTGCGTCAGCACGTAGCCTGACGCTCCCACGATTCCGTACCCTCACCTGTGCCCTAAGCCTTGCCATTCCCTAACCCTAACGCTAGCCCGGAAAGGAAACCCACCACCAGCCCTACACTTTACCCACAAGCCGTAGTCTATACCTGGCCGGTACGCTGGCACTGACCCGTGCGTCAGCACATAGCCTGACCCTCCCACGTTTCCGTACCCTCACCTGTGCCCTAAGCCTTGCCGTTCCCTAACCCTAACCCTAGCACGGAACGGAAACCCACCACCAGCCCTACACCTTACCCTACACCGTAGCCTACTCCTGGCCCGTACGCTGGCACTGACCCGTGCATCATCACGTAGCCTGACCCTCCCACGTTTCCGTACCCTCACCTGTGCCCTCAGCCTTGCCGTTCCCTAACCCTAACCCTAGCCCCGAACGGAAACCCACCACCAGCCCTACACCTTACCCTACACCGTAGCCTACTCCTGGCCCGTACGCTGGCACTGACCCGTGCATCAGCACGTAGCCTGACCCTCCCACGTTTCCATACCCTCACCTGTGCCCAAAGCCTTGCCGTTCCCTAACCCTAACCCTAGCCCCGAACGGAAACCCACCACCAGCCCTACAACTTACCCCCAAGCCGTAGCCTACTCCTGGCCCGTACGCTGGCACTGACCCGTGCGTCAGCACGTAGCCTGACCCTCCCACGTTTCCGTACCCTCACCTGTGCCCTAAGCCTTGCCGTTCCCTAACCCTAACCCTAGCCCGGAACGGAAACCCACCACCAGCCCTACACCTTACCCCCAAGCCGTAGCCTACTCCTGGCCCGTACACTGGCACTGACCCGTGCGTCAGCACGTAGCCTGACGCTCCCACGATTCCGTACCCTCACCTGTGCCCAAAGCCTTGCCATTCCCTAACCCTAACGCTAGCCCGGAAAGGAAACCCACCACCAGCCCTACACTTTACCCACAAGCCGTAGCCTATACCTGGCCGGTACGCTGGCACTGACCCGTGCGTCAGCACATAGCCTGACCCTCCCACGTTTCCGTACCCTCACCTGTGCCCTAAGCCTTGCCGTTCCCTAACCCTAACCCTAGCACGGAACGGAAACCCACCACCAGCCCTACACCTTACCCTACACCGTAGCCTACTCCTGGCCCGTACGCTGGCACTGACCCGTGCATCATCACGTAGCCTGACCCTCCCACGTTTCCGTACCCTCACCTGTGCCCTAAGCCTTGCCGTTTCCTAACCCTATCCCTAGCCCCGAACGGAAACCCACCACCAGCCCTACACCTTACCCACAAGCAGTAGCCTACACCTGGCCAGTACGCTGGCACTGACCCGTGCATCAGCACGTAGCCTGACCCTCCCACGTTTCCGTACCCTCACCTGTGCCCTAAGCCTTGCCGTTCCCTAACCCTAACCCTAGCCTGGAACGGAAACCCACCACCAGCCCTACACCTTACCCTACGCCGTAGCCTACTCCTGGCCCGTACGCTGGCACTGACCCGTGCATCAGCACGTAGCCTGACCCTCCCACGTTTCCGTACCCTCACCTGTGCCCTCAGCCTTGCCGTTCCCTAACCCTAACCCTAGCCCGGAACGGAAACCCACCACCAGCCCTACACCTTACCCTACGCCGTAGCCTTCTCCTGGCCCGTACGCTGGCACTGACCCGTGCGTCAGCACGTAGCCTGACCCTCCCACGTTTCTGTACCCTCACCTGTGCCCTAAGGCTTGCCGTTCCCTAACCCTAACCCTAGCCCGGAACGGAAACCCACCACCAGCCCTACACCTTACCCCCAAGCCGTAGCCTACTCCTGGCCCGTACACTGGCACTGACCCGTGCGTCAGCACGTAGCCTGACCCTCCCACGATTCCGTACCCTCACCTGTGCCCTAAGCCTTGCCATTCCCTAACCCTAACCCTAGCCCGGAAAGGAAACCCACCACCAGCCCTACACTTTACCCACAAGCCGTAGCCTATACCTGGCCGGTACGCTGGCACTGACCCGTGCGTCAGCACATAGCCTGACCCTCCCACGTTTCCGTACCCTCACCTGTGCCCTAAGCCTTGCCGTTCCCTAACCCTAACCCTAGCACGGAACGGAAACCCACCACCAGCCCTACACCTTACCCTACACCGTAGCCTACTCCTGGCCCGTACGCTGGCACTGACCCGTGCATCAGCACGTAGCCTGACCCTCCCACGTTTCCGTACCCTCACCTGTGCCCTAAGCCTTGCCGTTCCCTAACCCTAACCCTAGCCCCGAACGGAAACCCACCACCAGCCCTACACCTTACCCTACACCGTAGCCTACTCCTGGCCCGTACGCTGGCACTGACCCGTGCATCAGCACGTAGCCTGACCCTCCCACGTTTCCGTACCCTCACCTGTGCCCAAAGCCTTGCCGTTCCCTAACCCTAACCCTAGCCCCGAACGGAAACCCACCACCAGCCCTACAACTTACCCCCAAGCCGTAGCCTACTCCTGGCCCGTACGCTGGCACTGACCCGTGCGTCAGCACGTAGCCTGACCCTCCCACGTTTCCGTACCCTCACCTGTGCCCTAAGCCTTGCCGTTCCCTAACCCTAACCCTAGCCTGGAACGGAAACCCACCACCAGCCCTACACCTTACCCTACATTGTAGCCTACTCCTGGCCCGTACGCTGGCACTGACCCGTGTGTCAGCACGTAGCCTGACCCTCCCACGTTTCCGTACCCTCACCTGTGCCCTAAGCCTTGCCGTTCCCTAACCCTAACCCTAGCCCGGAACGGAAACCCACCACCAGCCCTACACCTTACCCACAAGCAGTAGCCTACACCTGGCCAGTACGCTGGCACTGACCCGTGCATCAGCACGTAGCCTGACCCTCCCACGTTTCCGTACCCTCACCTGTGCCCTAAGCCTTGCCGTTCCCTAACCCTAACCCTAGCCTGGAACGGAAACCCACCACCAGCCCTACACCTTACCCTACGCCGTAGCCTACTCCTGGCCCGTACGCTGGCACTGACCCGTACATCAGCACGTAGCCTGACCCTCCAACGTTTCCGTACCCTCACCTGTGCCCTCAGCCTTGCCGTTCCCTAACCCTAACCCTAGCCCGGAACGGAAACCCACCACCAGCCCTACACCTTACCCTACGCCGTAGCCTACTCCTGGCCCGTACGCTGGCACTGAACCGTGCGTCAGCACGTACCCTGACCCTCCCACGTTTCTGTACCCTCACCTGTGCCCTAAGGCTTGCCGTTCCCTAACCCTAAACCTAGCCCGGAATGGAAACCCACCACCAGCCCTACACCTTACACACAAGCCGTAGCCTACACCTGGCCGGTACGCTGGCACTGACCCGTGCATCAGCACGTAGCCTGACCCTCCCACGTTTCCGTACCCTCACCTGTGCCCTAAGCCTTGCCGTTCCCTAACCCTAACCCTAGCCCGGAACGGAAACCCACCACCTGCCCTACACCTTACCCCCAAGCCGTAGCCTACTCCTGGCCCGTACGCTGGCACTGACCCGTGCATCAGCACGTAGCCTGACCCTCCCACGTTTCCGTATCCTCACCTGTGCCCTAAGCCTTGCCGTTCCGTAACCCTAACCCTAGCCCGGAACGGAAACCCACCACCAGCCCTACACCTTACCCAGAAGCCGTAGCATACACCTGGCCGGTACGCTGGCACTGACCCGTGCGTCAGCACGTAGCCTGACCCTCCCACGTTTCCATACCCTCACCTGTGCCCTAATCCTTGCCGTTCCCTAACCCTAACCCTAGCCCGGAACGGAAACCCACCACCAGCCCTACACCTTACCCCCAAGCCGTAGCCTACTCCTGGCCCGTACGCTGGCACTGACCCGTGCGTCAGCACGTAGCCTGACCCTCCCACGTTTCCGTACCCTCACCTGTGCCCTAAGCCTTGCCGTTCCCTAACCCTAACCCTATCCCGGAACGGAAACCCACCACCAGCCCTACACCTTACCCCCAAGCCGTAGCCTACTCCTGGCCCGTACACTGGCACTGACCCGTGCGTCAGCACGTAGCCTGACCCTCCCACGATTCCGTACCCTCACCTGTGCCCTAAGCCTTGCCATTCCCTAACCCTAACCATAGCCCGGAAAGGAAACCCACCACCAGCCCTACACTTTACCCACAAGCCATAGCCTATACCTGGCCGGTACGCTGGCACTGACCCGTGCGTCAGCACATAGCCTGACCCTCCCACGTTTCCGTACCCTCACCTGTGCCCTAAGCCTTGCCGTTCCCTAACCCTAACCCTAGCACGGAACGGAAACCCACCACCAGCCCTAAACCTTACCCTACACCGTAGCCTACTCCTGGCCCGTACGCTGGCACTGACCCGTGCATCAGCACGTAGCCTGACCCTCCCACGTTTCCGTACCCTCACCTGTGCCCTAAGCCTTGCCGTTCCCTAACCCTAACCCTAGCCCCGAACGGAAACCCACCACCAGCCCTACACCTTACCCTACACCGTAGCCTACTCCTGGCCCGTACGCTGGCACTGACCCGTGCATCAGCACGTAGCCTGACCCTCCCACGTTTCCATACCCTCACCTGTGCCCAAAGCCTTGCCGTTCCCTAACCCTAACCCTAGCCCCGAACGGAAACCCACCACCAGCCCTACAACTTACCCCCAAGCCGTAGCCTACTCCTGGCCCGTACGCTGGCACTGACCCGTGCGTCAGCACGTAGCCTGACCCTCCCACGTTTCCGTACCCTCACCTGTGCCCTAAGCCTTGCCGTTCCCTAACCCTAACCCTAGCCTGGAACGGAAACCTACCACCAGCCCTACACCTTACCCTACGCCGTAGCCTACTCCTGGCCCGTACGCTGGCACTGACCCGTGCATCAGCACGTAGCCTGACCCTCCCACGTTTCCGTACCCTCACCTGTGCCCTCAGCCTTGCCGTTCCCTAACCCTAACCCTAGCCCGGAACGGAAACCCACCACCAGCCCTACAACTTACCCACAAGCAGTAGCCTACACCTGGCCAGTACGCTGGCACTGACCCGTGCATCAGCACGTAGCCTGACCCTCCCACGTTTCCGTACCCTCACCTGTGCCCTAAGCCTTGCCGTTCCCTAACCCTAACCCTAGCCTGGAACGGAAACCCACCACCAGCCCTACACCTTACCCTACGCCGTAGCCTACTCCTGGCCCGTACGCTGGCACTGACCCGTGCATCAGCACGTAGCCTGACCCTCCCACGTTTCCGTACCCTCACCTGTGCCCTCAGCCTTGCCGTTCCCTAACCCTAACCCTAGCCCGGAACGGAAACCCACCACCAGCCCTACACCTTACCCTACGCCGTAGCCTACTCCTGGCCCGTACGCTGGCACTGACCCGTGCGTCAGCACGTAGCCTGACCCTCCCACGTTTCTGTACCCTCACCTGTGCCCTAAGGCTTGCCGTTCCCTAACCCTAACCCTAGCCCGGAACGGAAACCCACCACCAGCCCTACACCTTACCCCCAAGCCGTAGCCTACTCCTGGCCCGTACACTGGCACTGACCCGTGCGTCAGCACGTAGCCTGACCCTCCCACGATTCCGTACCCTCACCTGTGCCCTAAGCCTTGCCATTCCCTAACCCTAACCCTAGCCCGGAAAGGAAACCCACCACAAGCCCTACACTTTACCCACAAGCAGTAGCCTACACCTGGCCAGTACGCTGGCACTGACCCGTGCATCAGCACGTAGCCTGACCCTCCCACGTTTCCGTACCCTCACCTGTGCCCTAAGCCTTGCCGTTCCCTAACCCTAACCCTAGCCTGGAACGGAAACCCACCACCAGCCCTACACCTTACCCCCAAGCCGTAGCCTACTCCTGGCCCGTACACTGGCACTGACCCGTGCGTCAGCACGTAGCCTGACGCTCCCACGATTCCGTACCCTCACCTGTGCCCTAAGCCTTGCCATTCCCTAACCGTAACGCTAGCCCGGAAAGGAAACCCACCACCAGCCCTACACTTTACCCACAAGCCGTAGCCTATACCTGGCCGGTACGCTGGCACTGACCCGTGCGTCAGCACATAGCCTGACCCTCCCACGTTTCCGTACCCTCACCTGTGCCCTAAGCCTTGCCGTTCCCTAACCCTAACCCTAGCACGGAACGGAAACCCACCACCAGCCCTACACCTTACCCTACACCGTAGCCTACTCCTGGCCCGTACGCTGGCACTGACCCGTGCATCATCACGTAGCCTGACCCTCCCACGTTTCCGTACCCTCACCTGTGCCCTAAGCCTTGCCGTTTCCTAACCCTAACCCTAGCCCCGAACGGAAACCCACCACCAGCCCTACACCTTACCCACAAGCAGTAGCCTACACCTGGCCAGTACGCTGGCACTGACCCGTGCATCAGCACGTAGCCTGACCCTCCCACGTTTCCGTACCCTCACCTGTGCCCTAAGCCTTGCCGTTCCCTAACCCTAACCCTAGCCTGGAACGGAAACCCACCACCAGCCCTACACCTTACCCTACGCCGTAGCCTACTCCTGGCCCGTACGCTGGCACTGACCCGTGCATCAGCACGTAGCCTGACCCTCCCACGTTTCCGTACCCTCACCTGTGCCCTCAGCCTTGCCGTTCCCTAACCCTAACCCTAGCCCGGAACGGAAACCCACCACCAGCCCTACACCTTACCCTACGCCGTAGCCTACTCCTGGCCCGTACGCTGGCACTGACCCGTGCGTCAGCACGTAGCCTGACCCTCCCACGTTTCTGTACCCTCACCTGTGCCCTAAGGCTTGCCGTTCCCTAACCCTAACCCTAGCCCGGAACGGAAACCCACCACCAGCCCTACACCTTACCCCCAAGCCGTAGCCTACTCCTGGCCCGTACACTGGCACTGACCCGTGCGTCAGCACGTAGCCTGACCCTCCCACGATTCCGTACCCTCACCTGTGCCCTAAGCCTTGCCATTCCCTAACCCTAACCCTAGCCCGGAAAGGAAACCCACCACCAGCCCTACACTTTACGCACAAGCCGTAGCCTATACCTGGCCGGTACGCTGGCACTGACACGTGCGTCAGCACATAGCCTGACCCTCCCACGTTTCCGTACCCTCACCTGTGCCCTAAGCCTTGCCGTTCCCTAACCCTAACCCTAGCACGGAACGGAAACCCACCACCAGCCCTACACCTTACCCTACACCGTAGCCTACTCCTGGCCCGTACGCTGGCACTGACCCGTGCATCAGCACGTAGCCTGACCCTCCCACGTTTCCGTACCCTCACCTGTGCCCTAAGCCTTGCCGTTCCCTAACCCTAACCCTAGCCCCGAACGGAAACCCACCACCAGCCCTACACCTTACCCTACACCGTAGCCTACTCCTGGCCCGTACGCTGGCACTGACCCGTGCATCAGCACGTAGCCTGACCCTCCCACGTTTCCGTACCCTCACCTGTGCCCAAAGCCTTGCCGTTCCCTAACCCTAACCCTAGCCCCGAACGGAATCCCACCACCAGCCCTACAACTTACCCCCAAGCCGTAGCCTACTCCTGGCCCGTACGCTGGCACTGACCCGTGCGTCAGCACGTAGCCTGACCCTCCCACGTTTCCGTACCCTCACCTGTGCCCTAAGCCTTGCCGTTCCGTAACCCTAACCCTAGCCCGGAACGGAAACCCACCACCAGCCCTACACCTTACCCAGAAGCCGTAGCATACACCTGGCCGGTACGCTGGCACTGACCCGTGCGTCAGCACGTAGCCTGACCCTCCCACGTTTCCATACCCTCACCTGTGCCCTAATCCTTGCCGTTCCCTAACCCTAACCCTAGCCCGGAACGGAAACCCACCACCAGCCCTACACCTTACCCCCAAGCCGTAGCCTACTCCTGGCCCGTACGCTGGCACTGACCCGTGCGTCAGCACGTAGCCTGACCCTCCCACGTTTCCGTACCCTCACCTGTGCCCTAAGCCTTGCCGTTCCCTAACCCTAACCCTAGCCCGGAACGGAAACCCACCACCAGCCCTACACCTTACCCCCAAGCCGTAGCCTACTCCTGGCCCGTACACTGGCACTGACCCGTGCGTCAGCACGTAGCCTGACCCTCCCACGATTCCGTACCCTCACCTGTGCCCTAAGCTTTGCCATTCCCTAACCCTAACCATAGCCCGGAAAGGAAACCCACCACCAGCCCTACACTTTACCCACAAGCCATAGCCTATACCTGGCCGGTACGCTGGCACTGACCCGTGCGTCAGCACATAGCCTGACCCTCCCACGTTTCCGTACCCTCACCTGTGCCCTAAGCCTTGCCGTTCCCTAACCCTAACCCTAGCACGGAACGGAAACCCACCACCAGCCCTACACCTTACCCTACACCGTAGCCTACTCCTGGCCCGTACGCTGGCACTGACCCGTGCATCAGCACGTAGCCTGACCCTCCCACGTTTCCGTACCCTCACCTGTGCCCTAAGCCTTGCCGTTCCCTAACCCTAACCCTAGCCCCGAACGGAAACCCACCACCAGCCCTACACCTTACCCTACACCGTAGCCTACTCCTGGCCCGTACGCTGGCACTGACCCGTGCATCAGCACGTAGCCTGACCCTCCCACGTTTCCATACCCTCACCTGTGCCCAAAGCCTTGCCGTTCCCTAACCCTAACCCTAGCCCCGAACGGAAACCCACCACCAGCCCTACAACTTACCCCCAAGCCGTAGCCTACTCCTGGCCCGTACGCTGGCACTGACCCGTGCGTCAGCACGTAGCCTGACCCTCCCACGTTTCCGTACCCTCACCTGTGCCCTAAGCCTTGCCGTTCCCTAACCCTAACCCTAGCCTGGAACGGAAACCTACCACCAGCCCTACACCTTACCCTACGCCGTAGCCTACTCCTGGCCCGTACGCTGGCACTGACCCGTGCATCAGCACGTAGCCTGACCCTCCCACGTTTCCGTACCCTCACCTGTGCCCTAAGCCTTGCCGTTCCCTAACCCTAACCCTAGCCCGGAACGGAAACCCACCACCAGCCCTACAACTTACCCACAAGCAGTAGCCTACACCTGGCCAGTACGCTGGCACTGACCCGTGCATCAGCACGTAGCCTGACCCTCCCACGTTTCCGTACCCTCACCTGTGCCCTAAGCCTTGCCGTTCCCTAACCCTAACCCTAGCCTGGAACGGAAACCCACCACCAGCCCTACACCTTACCCTACGCCGTAGCCTACTCCTGGCCCGTACGCTGGCACTGACCCGTGCATCAGCACGTAGCCTGACCCTCCCACGTTTCCGTACCCTCACCTGTGCCCTCAGCCTTGCCGTTCCCTAACCCTAACCCTAGCCCGGAACGGAAACCCACCACCAGCCCTACACCTTACCCTACGCCGTAGCCTACTCCTGGCCCGTACGCTGGCACTGACCCGTGCGTCAGCACGTAGCCTGACCCTCCCACGTTTCTGTACCCTCACCTGTGCCCTAAGGCTTGCCGTTCCCTAACCCTAACCCTAGCCCGGAACGGAAACCCACCACCAGCCCTACACCTTACCCCCAAGCCGTAGCCTACTCCTGGCCCGTACACTGGCACTGACCCGTGCGTCAGCACGTAGCCTGACCCTCCCACGATTCCGTACCCTCACCTGTGCCCTAAGCCTTGCCATTCCCTAACCCTAACCCTAGCCCGGAAAGGAAACCCACCACAAGCCCTACACTTTACCCACAAGCAGTAGCCTACACCTGGCCAGTACGCTGGCACTGACCCGTGCATCAGCACGTAGCCTGACCCTCCCACGTTTCCGTACCCTCACCTGTGCCCTAAGCCTTGCCGTTCCCTAACCCTAACCCTAGCCTGGAACGGAAACCCACCACCAGCCCTACACCTTACCCCCAAGCCGTAGCCTACTCCTGGCCCGTACACTGGCACTGACCCGTGCGTCAGCACGTAGCCTGACGCTCCCACGATTCCGTACCCTCACCTGTGCCCTAAGCCTTGCCATTCCCTAACCGTAACGCTAGCCCGGAAAGGAAACCCACCACCAGCCCTACACTTTACCCACAAGCCGTAGCCTATACCTGGCCGGTACGCTGGCACTGACCCGTGCGTCAGCACATAGCCTGACCCTCCCACGTTTCCGTACCCTCACCTGTGCCCTAAGCCTTGCCGTTCCCTAACCCTAACCCTAGCACGGAACGGAAACCCACCACCAGCCCTACACCTTACCCTACACCGTAGCCTACTCCTGGCCCGTACGCTGGCACTGACCCGTGCATCATCACGTAGCCTGACCCTCCCACGTTTCCGTACCCTCACCTGTGCCCTAAGCCTTGCCGTTTCCTAACCCTAACCCTAGCCCCGAACGGAAACCCACCACCAGCCCTACACCTTACCCACAAGCAGTAGCCTACACCTGGCCAGTACGCTGGCACTGACCCGTGCATCAGCACGTAGCCTGACCCTCCCACGTTTCCGTACCCTCACCTGTGCCCTAAGCCTTGCCGTTCCCTAACCCTAACCCTAGCCTGGAACGGAAACCCACCACCAGCCCTACACCTTACCCTACGCCGTAGCCTACTCCTGGCCCGTACGCTGGCACTGACCCGTGCATCAGCACGTAGCCTGACCCTCCCACGTTTCCGTACCCTCACCTGTGCCCTCAGCCTTGCCGTTCCCTAACCCTAACCCTAGCCCGGAACGGAAACCCACCACCAGCCCTACACCTTACCCTACGCCGTAGCCTACTCCTGGCCCGTACGCTGGCACTGACCCGTGCGTCAGCACGTAGCCTGACCCTCCCACGTTTCTGTACCCTCACCTGTGCCCTAAGGCTTGCCGTTCCCTAACCCTAACCCTAGCCCGGAACGGAAACCCACCACCAGCCCTACACCTTACCCCCAAGCCGTAGCCTACTCCTGGCCCGTACACTGGCACTGACCCGTGCGTCAGCACGTAGCCTGACCCTCCCACGATTCCGTACCCTCACCTGTGCCCTAAGCCTTGCCATTCCCTAACCCTAACCCTAGCCCGGAAAGGAAACCCACCACCAGCCCTACACTTTACCCACAAGCTGTAGCCTATACCTGGCCGGTACGCTGGCACTGACCCGTGCGTCAGCACATAGCCTGACCCTCCCACGTTTCCGTACCCTCACCTGTGCCCTAAGCCTTGCCGTTCCCTAACCCTAACCCTAGCACGGAACGGAAACCCACCACCAGCCCTACACCTTACCCTACACCGTAGCCTACTCCTGGCCCGTACGCTGGCACTGACCCGTGCATCAGCACGTAGCCTGACCCTCCCACGTTTCCGTACCCTCACCTGTGCCCTAAGCCTTGCCGTTCCCTAACCCTAACCCTAGCCCCGAACGGAAACCCACCACCAGCCCTACACCTTACCCTACACCGTAGCCTACTCCTGGCCCGTACGCTGGCACTGACCCGTGCATCAGCACGTAGCCTGACCCTCCCACGTTTCCGTACCCTCACCTGTGCCCAAAGCCTTGCCGTTCCCTAACCCTAACCCTAGCCCCGAACGGAATCCCACCACCAGCCCTACAACTTACCCCCAAGCCGTAGCCTACTCCTGGCCCGTACGCTGGCACTGACCCGTGCGTCAGCACGTAGCCTGACCCTCCCACGTTTCCGTACCCTCACCTGTGCCCTAAGCCTTGCCATTCCCTAACCCTAACCCTAGCCTGGAACGGAAACCCACCACCAGCCCTACACCTTACCCTACATTGTAGCCTACTCCTGGCCCGTACGCTGGCACTGACCCGTGCGTCAGCACGTAGCCTGACCCTCCCACGTTTCCGTACCCTCACCTGTGCCCTAAGCCTTGCCGTTCCCTAACCCTAACCCTAGCCCGGAACGGAAACCCACCACCAGCCCTACACCTTACCCACAAGCAGTAGCCTACACCTGGCCAGTACGCTGGCACTGACCCGTGCATCAGCACGTAGCCTGACCCTCCCACGTTTCCGTACCCTCACCTGTGCCCTAAGCCTTGCCGTTCCCTAACCCTAACCCTAGCCTGGAACGGAAACCCACCACCAGCCCTACACCTTACCCTACGCCGTAGCCTACTCCTGGCCCGTACGCTGGCACTGACCCGTACATCAGCACGTAGCCTGACCCTCCAACGTTTCCGTACCCTCACCTGTGCCCTCAGCCTTGCCGTTCCCTAACCCTAACCCTAGCCCGGAACGGAAACCCACCACCAGCCCTACACCTTACCCTACGCCGTAGCCTACTCCTGGCCCGTACGCTGGCACTGACCCGTGCGTCAGCACGTACCCTGACCCTCCCACGTTTCTGTACCCTCACCTGTGCCCTAAGGCTTGCCGTTCCCTAACCCTAAACCTAGCCCGGAATGGAAACCCACCACCAGCCCTACACCTTACCCACAAGCCGTAGCCTACACCTGGCCGGTACGCTGGCACTGACCCGTGCATCAGCACGTAGCCTGACCCTCCCACGTTTCCGTACCCTCACCTGTGCCCTAAGCCTTGCCGTTCCCTAACCCTAACCCTAGCCCGGAACGGAAACCCACCACCTGCCCTACACCTTACCCCCAAGCCGTAGCCTACTCCTGGCCCGTACGCTGGCACTGACCCGTGCATCAGCACGTAGCCTGACCCTCCCACGTTTCCGTATCCTCACCTGTGCCCTAAGCCTTGCCGTTCCGTAACCCTAACCCTAGCCCGGAACGGAAACCCACCACCAGCCCTACACCTTACCCAGAAGCCGTAGCATACACCTGGCCGGTACGCTGGCACTGACCCGTGCGTCAGCACGTAGCCTGACCCTCCCACGTTTCCGTACCCTCACCTGTGCCCTAATCCTTGCCGTTCCCTAACCCTAACCCTAGCCCGGAACGGAAACCCACCACCAGCCCTACACCTTACCCCCAAGCCGTAGCCTACTCCTGGCCCGTACGCTGGCACTGACCCGTGCGTCAGCACGTAGCCTGACCCTCCCACGTTTCCGTACCCTCACCTGTGCCCTAAGCCTTGCCGTTCCCTAACCCTAACCCTAGCCCGGAACGGAAACCCACCACCAGCCCTACACCTTACCCCCAAGCCGTAGCCTACTCCTGGCCCGTACACTGGCACTGACCCGTGCGTCAGCACGTAGCCTGACCCTCCCACGATTCCGTACCCTCACCTGTGCCCTAAGCCTTGCCATTCCCTAACCCTAACCCTAGCCCGGAAAGGAAACCCACCACCAGCCCTACACTTTACCCACAAGCCATAGCCTACACCTGGCCAGTACGCTGGCACTGACCCGTGCATCAGCACGTAGCCTGACCCTCCCACGTTTCCGTACCCTCACCTGTGCCCTAAGCCTTGCCGTTCCCTAACCCTAACCCTAGCCTGGAACGGAAAACCACCACCAGCCCTACACCTTACCCCCAAGCCGTAGCCTACTCCTGGCCCGTACACTGGCACTGACCCGTGCGTCAGCACGTAGCCTGACGCTCCCACGATTCCGTACCCTCACCTGTGCCCTAAGCCTTGCCATTCCCTAACCCTAACGCTAGCCCGGAAAGGAAACCCACCACCAGCCCTACACTTTACCCACAAGCCGTAGCCTATACCTGGCCGGTACGCTGGCACTGACCCGTGCGTCAGCACATAGCCTGACCCTCCCACGTTTCCGTACCCTCACCTGTGCCCTAAGCCTTGCCGTTCCCTAACCCTAACCCTAGCACGGAACGGAAACCCACCACCAGCCCTACACCTTAGCCTACACCGTAGCCTACTCCTGGCCCGTACGCTGGCACTGACCCGTGCATCAGCACGTAGCCTGACCCTCCCACGTTTCCGTACCCTCACCTGTGCCCTAAGCCTTGCCGTTCCCTAACCCTAACCCTAGCCCCGAACGGAAACCCACCACCAGCCCTACACCTTACCCTACACCGTAGCCTACTCCTGGCCCGTACGCTGGCACTGACCCGTGCATCAGCACGTAGCCTGACCCTCCCACGTTTCCGTACCCTCACCTGTGCCCAAAGCCTTGCCGTTCCCTAACCCTAACCCTAGCCCCGAACGGAAACCCACCACCAGCCCTACAACTTACCCCCAAGCCGTAGCCTACTCCTGGCCCGTACGCTGGCACTGACCCGTGCGTCAGCACGTAGCCTGACCCTCCCACGTTTCCGTACCCTCACCTGTGCCCTAAGCCTTGCCGTTCCCTAACCCTAACCCTAGCCTGGAACGGAAACCCACCACCAGCCCTACACCTTACCCTACGCCGTAGCCTACTCCTGGCCCGTACGCTGGCACTGACCCGTGCATCAGCACGTAGCCTGACCCTCCCACGTTTCCGTACCCTCACCTGTGCCCTAAGCCTTGCCGTTCCCTAACCCTAACCCTAGCCCGGAACGGAAACCCACCACCAGCCCTACACCTTACCCACAAGCAGTAGCCTACACCTGGCCAGTACGCTGGCACTGACCCGTGCATCAGCACGTAGCCTGACCCTCCCACGTTTCCGTACCCTCACCTGTGCCCTAAGCCTTGCCGTTCCCTAACCCTAACCCTAGCCTGGAACGGAAACCCACCACCAGCCCTACACCTTACCCTACGCCGTAGCCTACTCCTGGCCCGTACGCTGGCACTGACCCGTGCATCAGCACGTAGCCTGACCCTCCCACGTTTCCGTACCCTCACCTGTGCCCTCAGCCTTGCCGTTCCCTAACCCTAACCCTAGCCCGGAACGGAAACCCACCACCAGCCCTACACCTTACCCTACGCCGTAGCCTACTCCTGGCCCGTACGCTGGCACTGACCCGTGCGTCAGCACGTAGCCTGTCCCTCCCACGTTTCTGTACCCTCACCTGTGCCCTAAGGCTTGCCGTTCCCTAACCCTAACCCTAGCCCGGAACGGAAACCCACCACCAGCCCTACACCTTACCCCCAAGCCGTAGCCTACTCCTGGCCCGTACACTGGCACTGACCCGTGCGTCAGCACGTAGCCTGACCCTCCCACGATTCCGTACCCTCACCTGTGCCCTAAGCCTTGCCATTCCCTAACCCTAACCCTAGCCCCGAACGGAAACCCACCACCAGCCCTACACCTTACCCTACACCGTAGCCTACTCCTGGCCCGTACGCTGGCACTGACCCGTGCGTCAGCACGTAGCCTGACCCTCCCACGTTTCCATACCCTCACCTGTGCCCAAAGCCTTGCCGTTCCCTAACCCTAACCCTAGCCCGGAACGGAAACCCACCACCAGCCCTACAACTTACCCCCAAGCCGTAGCCTACTCCTGGCCCGTACGCTGGCACTGACCCGTGCGTCAGCACGTAGCCTGACCCTCCCACGTTTCCGTACCCTCACCTGTGCCCTAAGCCTTGCCGTTCCCTAACCCTAACCCTAGCCTGGAACAGAAACCTACTACCAGCCCTACACCTTACCCTACGCCGTAGCCTACTCCTGGCCCGTACGCTGGCACTGACCCGTGCATCAGCACGTAGCCTGACCCTCCCACGTTTCCGTACCCTCACCTGTGCCCTAAGCCTTGCCGTTCCCTAACCCTAACCCTAGCCCGGAACGGAAACCCACCACCAGCCCTACACCTTACCCACAAGCAGTAGCCTACACCTGGCCAGTACGCTGGCACTGACCCGTGCATCAGCACGTAGCCTGACCCTCCCACGTTTCCGTACCCTCACCTGTGCCCTAAGCCTTGCCGTTCCCTAACCCTAACCCTAGCCTGGAACGGAAACCCACCACCAGCCCTACACCTTACCCTACGCCGTAGCCTACTCCTGGCCCGTACGCTGGCACTGACCCGTGCATCAGCACGTAGCCTGACCCTCCCACGTTTCCGTACCCTCACCTGTGCCCTCAGCCTTGCCGTTCCCTAACCCTAACCCTAGCCCGGAACGGAAACCCACCACCAGCCCTACACCTTACCCTACGCCGTAGCCTACTCCTGGCCCGTACGCTGGCACTGACCCGTTCGTCAGCACGTAGCCTGACCCTCCCACGTTTCTGTACCCTCACCTGTGCCCTAAGGCTTGCCGTTCCCTAACCCTAACCCTAGCCCGGAACGGAAACCCACCACCAGCCCTACACCTTACCCCCAAGCCGTAGCCTACTCCTGGCCCGTACACTGGCACTGACCCGTGCGTCAGCACGTAGCCTGACCCTCCCACGATTCCGTACCCTCACCTGTGCCCTAAGCCTTGCCATTCCCTAACCCTAACCCTAGCCCGGAAAGGAAACCCACCACCAGCCCTACACTTTACCCACAAGCCGTAGCCTATACCTGGCCGGTACGCTGGCACTGACACGTGCGTCAGCACATAGCCTGACCCTCCCACGTTTCCGTACCCTCACCTGTGCCCTAAGCCTTGCCGTTCCCTAACCCTAACCCTAGCACGGAACGGAAACCCACCACCAGCCCTACACCTTACCCTACACCGTAGCCTACTCCTGGCCCGTACGCTGGCACTGACCCGTGCATCAGCACGTAGCCTGACCCTCCCACGTTTCCGTACCCTCACCTGTGCCCTAAGCCTTGCCGTTCCCTAACCCTAACCCTAGCCCCGAACGGAAACCCACCACCAGCCCTACACCTTACCCTACACCGTAGCCTACTCCTGGCCCGTACGCTGGCACTGACCCGTGCATCAGCACGTAGCCTGACCCTCCCACGTTTCCGTACCCTCACCTGTGCCCAAAGCCTTGCCGTTCCCTAACCCTAACCCTAGCCCCGAACGGAAAGCCACCACCAGCCCTACAACTTACCCCCAAGCCGTAGCCTACTCCTGGCCCGTACGCTGGCACTGACCCGTGCGTCAGCACGTAGCCTGACCCTCCCACGTTTCCGTACCCTCACCTGTGCCCTAAGCCTTGCCGTTCCCTAACCCTAACCCTAGCCTGGAGCGGAAACCCACCACCAGCCCTACACCTTACCCTACGCCGTAGCCTACTCCTGGCCCGTACGCTGGCACTGACCCGTGCATCAGCACGTAGCCTGACCCTCCCACGTTTCCGTACCCTCACCTGTGCCCTAAGCCTTGCCGTTCCCTAACCCTAACCCTAGCCCGGAACGGAAACCCACCACCAGCCCTACACCTTACCCACAAGCAGTAGCCTACACCTGGCCAGTACGCTGGCACTGACCCGTGCATCAGCACGTAGCCTGACCCTCCCACGTTTCCGTACCCTCACCTGTGCCCTAAGCCTTGCCGTTCCCTAACCCTAACCCTAGCCTGGAACGGAAACCCACCACCAGCCCTACACCTTACCCCCAAGCCGTAGCCTACTCCTGGCCCGTACACTGGCACTGACCCGTGCGTCAGCACGTAGCCTGACGCTCCCACGATTCCGTACCCTCACCTGTGCCCTAAGCCTTGCCATTCCCTAACCCTAACGCTAGCCCGGAAAGGAAACCCACCACCAGCCCTACACTTTACCCACAAGCCGTAGCCTATACCTGGCCGGTACGCTGGCACTGACCCGTGCGTCAGCACATAGCCTGACCCTCCCACGTTTCCGTACCCTCACCTGTGCCCTAAGCCTTGCCGTTCCCTAACCCTAACCCTAGCACGGAACGGAAACCCACCACCAGCCCTACACCTTACCCTACACCGTAGCCTACTCCTGGCCCGTACGCTGGCACTGACCCGTGCATCAGCACGTAGCCTGACCCTCCCACGTTTCCGTACCCTCACCTGTGCCCTAAGCCTTGCCGTTCCCTAACCCTAACCCTAGCCCCGAACGGAAATCCACCACCAGCCCTACACCTTACCCTACACCGTAGCCTACTCCTGGCCCGTACGCTGGCACTGACCCGTGCATCAGCACGTAGCCTGACCCTCCCACGTTTCCATACCGTCACCTGTGCCCAAAGCCTTGCCGTTCCCTAACCCTAACCCTAGCCCCGAACGGAAACCCACCACCAGCCCTACAACTTACCCCCAAGCCGTAGCCTACTCCTGGCCCGTACGCTGGCACTGACCCGTGCGTCAGCACGTAGCCTGACCCTCCCACGTTTCCGTACCCTCACCTGTGCCCTAAGCCTTGCCGTTCCCTAACCCTAACCCTAGCCTGGAACGGAAACCCACCACCAGCCCTACACCTTACCCTACGCCGTAGCCTACTCCTGGCCCGTACGCTGGCACTGACCCGTGCATCAGCACGTAGCCTGACCCTCCCACGTTTCCGTACCCTCACCTGTGCCCTAAGCCTTGCCGTTCCCTAACCCTAACCCTAGCCCGGAACGGAAACCCACCACCAGCCCTACACCTTACCCACAAGCAGTAGCCTACACCTGGCCAGTACGCTGGCACTGACCCGTGCATCAGCACGTAGCCTGACCCTCCCACGTTTCCGTACCCTCACCTGTGCCCTAAGCCTTGCCGTTCCCTAAACCTAACCCTAGCCTGGAACGGAAACCCACCACCAGCCCTACACCTTACCCTACGCCGTAGCCTACTCCTGGCCCGTACGCTGGCACTGACCCGTGCATCAGCACGTAGCCTGACCCTCCCACGTTTCCGTACCCTCACCTGTGCCCTCAGCCTTGCCGTTCCCTAACCCTAACCCTAGCCCGGAACGGAAACCCACCACCAGCCCTACACCTTACCCTACGCCGTAGCCTACTCCTGGCCCGTACGCTGGCACTGACCCGTGCGTCAGCACGTAGCCTGACCCTCCCACGTTTCTGTACCCTCACCTGTGCCCTAAGGCTTGCCGTTCCCTAACCCTAACCCTAGCCCGGAACGGAAACCCACCACCAGCCCTACACCTTACCCCCAAGCCGTAGCCTACTCCTGGCCCGTACACTGGCACTGACCCGTGCGTCAGCACGTAGCCTGACCCTCCCACGATTCCGTACCCTCACCTGTGCCCTAAGCCTTGCCATTCCCTAACCCTAACCCTAGCCCGGAAAGGAAACCCACCACCAGCCCTACACTTTACCAACAAGCCGTAGCCTATACCTGGCCGGTACGCTGGCACTGACCCGTGCGTCAGCACATAGCCTGACCCTCCCACGTTTCCGTACCCTCACCTGTGCCCTAAGCCTTGCCGTTCCCTAACCCTAACCCTAGCCCGGAACGGAAACCCACCACCAGCCCTACACCTTACCCTACACCGTAGCCTACTCCTGGCCCGTACGCTGGCACTGACCCGTGCATCAGCACGTAGCCTGACCCTCCCACGTTTCCGTACCCTCACCTGTGCCCTAAGCCTTGCCGTTCCCTAACCCTAATCCTAGCCCCGAACGGAAACCCACCACCAGCCCTACACCTTACCCCCAAGCCGTAGCCTACTCCTGGCCCGTACACTGGCACTGACCCGTGCGTCAGCACGTAGCCTGACCCTCCCACGATTCCGTACCCTCACCTGTGCCCTAAGCCTTGCCATTCCCTAACCCTAACCCTAGCCCGGAAAGGAAACCCACCACCAGCCCTACACTTTACCCACAAGCCGTAGCCTATACCTGGCCGGTACGCTGGCACTGACACGTGCGTCAGCACATAGCCTGACCCTCCCACGTTTCCGTACCCTCACCTGTGCCCTAAGCCTTGCCGTTCCCTAACCCTAACCCTAGCACGGAACGGAAACCCACCACCAGCCCTACACCTTACCCTACACCGTAGCCTACTCCTGGCCCGTACGCTGGCACTGACCCGTGCATCAGCACGTAGCCTGACCCTCCCACGTTTCCGTACCCTCACCTGTGCCCTAAGCCTTGCCGTTCCCTAACCCTAACCCTAGCCCCGAACGGAAACCCACCACCAGCCCTACACCTTACCCTACACCGTAGCCTACTCCTGGCCCGTACGCTGGCACTGACCCGTGCATCAGCACGTAGCCTGACCCTCCCACGTTTCCGTACCCTCACCTGTGCCCAAAGCCTTGCCGTTCCCTAACCCTAACCCTAGCCCCGAACGGAAAGCCACCACCAGCCCTACAACTTACCCCCAAGCCGTAGCCTACTCCTGGCCCGTACGCTGGCACTGACCCGTGCGTCAGCACGTAGCCTGACCCTCCCACGTTTCCGTACCCTCACCTGTGCCCTAAGCCTTGCCGTTCCCTAACCCTAACCCTAGCCTGGAGCGGAAACCCACCACCAGCCCTACACCTTACCCTACGCCGTAGCCTACTCCTGGCCCGTACGCTGGCACTGACCCGTGCATCAGCACGTAGCCTGACCCTCCCACGTTTCCGTACCCTCACCTGTGCCCTAAGCCTTGCCGTTCCCTAACCCTAACCCTAGCCCGGAACGGAAACCCACCACCAGCCCTACACCTTACCCACAAGCAGTAGCCTACACCTGGCCAGTACGCTGGCACTGACCCGTGCATCAGCATGTAGCCTGACCCTCCCACGTTTCCGTACCCTCACCTGTGCCCTAAGCCTTGCCGTTCCCTAACCCTAACCCTAGCCTGGAACGGAAACCCACCACCAGCCCTACACCTTACCCCCAAGCCGTAGCCTACTCCTGGCCCGTACACTGGCACTGACCCGTGCGTCAGCACGTAGCCTGACGCTCCCACGATTCCGTACCCTCACCTGTGCCCTAAGCCTTGCCATTCCCTAACCCTAACGCTAGCCCGGAAAGGAAACCCACCACCAGCCCTACACTTTACCCACAAGCCGTAGCCTATACCTGGCCGGTACGCTGGCACTGACCCGTGCGTCAGCACATAGCCTGACCCTCCCACGTTTCCGTACCCTCACCTGTGCCCTAAGCCTTGCCGTTCCCTAACCCTAACCCTAGCACGGAACGGAAACCCACCACCAGCCCTACACCTTACCCTACACCGTAGCCTACTCCTGGCCCGTACGCTGGCACTGACCCGTGCATCAGCACGTAGCCTGACCCTCCCACGTTTCCGTACCCTCACCTGTGCCCTAAGCCTTGCCGTTCCCTAACCCTAACCCTAGCCCCGAACGGAAATCCACCACCAGCCCTACACCTTACCCTACACCGTAGCCTACTCCTGGCCCGTACGCTGGCACTGACCCGTGCATCAGCACGTAGCCTGACCCTCCCACGTTTCCATACCGTCACCTGTGCCCAAAGCCTTGCCGTTCCCTAACCCTAACCCTAGCCCCGAACGGAAACCCACCACCAGCCCTACAACTTACCCCCAAGCCGTAGCCTACTCCTGGCCCGTACGCTGGCACTGACCCGTGCGTCAGCACGTAGCCTGACCCTCCTACGTTTCCGTACCCTCACCTGTGCCCTAAGCCTTGCCGTTCCCTAACCCTAACCCTAGCCTGGAACGGAAACCCACCACCAGCCCTACACCTTACCCTACGCCGTAGCCTACTCCTGGCCCGTACGCTGGCACTGACCCGTGCATCAGCACGTAGCCTGACCCTCCCACGTTTCCGTACCCTCACCTGTGCCCTAAGCCTTGCCGTTCCCTAACCCTAACCCTAGCCCGGAACGGAAACCCACCACCAGCCCTACACCTTACCCACAAGCAGTAGCCTACACCTGGCCAGTACGCTGGCACTGACCCGTGCATCAGCACGTAGCCTGACCCTCCCACGTTTCCGTACCCTCACCTGTGCCCTAAGCCTTGCCGTTCCCTAAACCTAACCCTAGCCTGGAACGGAAACCCACCACCAGCCCTACACTTTACCCTACGCCGTAGCCTACTCCTGGCCCGTACGCTGGCACTGACCCGTGCATCAGCACGTAGCCTGACCCTCCCACGTTTCCGTACCCTCACCTGTGCCCTCAGCCTTGCCGTTCCCTAACCCTAACCCTAGCCCGGAACGGAAACCCACCACCAGCCCTACACCTTACCCTACGCCGTAGCCTACTCCTGGCCCGTACGCTGGCACTGACCCGTGCGTCAGCACGTAGCCTGACCCTCCCACGTTTCTGTACCCTCACCTGTGCCCTAAGGCTTGCCGTTCCCTAACCCTAACCCTAGCCCGGAACGGAAACCCACCACCAGCCCTACACCTTACCCCCAAGCCGTAGCCTACTCCTGGCCCGTACACTGGCACTGACCCGTGCGTCAGCACGTAGCCTGACCCTCCCACGATTCCGTACCCTCACCTGTGCCCTAAGCCTTGCCATTCCCTAACCCTAACCCTAGCCCGGAAAGGAAACCCACCACCAGCCCTACACTTTACCCACAAGCCGTAGCCTATACCTGGCCGGTACGCTGGCACTGACCCGTGCGTCAGCACATAGCCTGACCCTCCCACGTTTCCGTACCCTCACCTGTGCCCTAAGCCTTGCCGTTCCCTAACCCTAACCCTAGCACGGAACGGAAACCCACCACCAGCCCTACACCTTACCCTACACCGTAGCCTACTCCTGGCCCGTACGCTGGCACTGACCCGTGCATCAGCACGTAGCCTGACCCTCCCACGTTTCCGTACCCTCACCTGTGCCCTAAGCCTTGCCGTTCCCTAACCCTAATCCTAGCCCCGAACGGAAACCCACCACCAGCCCTACACCTTACCCTACACCGTAGCCTACTCCTGGCCCGTACGCTGGCACTGACCCGTGCATCAGCACGTAGCCTGACCCTCCCACGTTTCCGTACCCTCACCTGTGCCCAAAGCCTTGCCGTTCCCTAACCCTAACCCTAGCCCCGAACGGAAACCCACCACCAGCCCTACAACTTACCCCCAAGCCGTAGCCTACTCCTGGCCCGTACGCTGGCACTGACCCGTGCGTCAGCACGTAGCCTGACCCTCCCACGTTTCCGTACCCTCACCTGTGCCCTAAGCCTTGCCGTTCCCTAACCCTAACCCTAGCCTGGAACGGAAACCCACCACCAGCCCTACACCTTACCCTACGCCGTAGCCTACTCCTGGCCCGTACGCTGGCACTGACCCGTGCATCAGCACGTAGCCTGACCCTCCCACGTTTCCGTACCCTCACCTGTGCCCTAAGCCTTGCCATTCCCTAACCCTAACCCTAGCCCGGAACGGAAACCCACCACCAGCCCTACACCTTACCCACAAGCAGTAGCCTACACCTGGCCAGTACGCTGGCACTGACCCGTGCATCAGCACGTAGCCTGACCCTCCCACGTTTCCGTACCCTCACCTGTGCCCTCAGCCTTGCCGTTCCCTAACCCTAACCCTAGCCCGGAACGGAAACCCACCACCAGCCCTACACCTTACCCTACGCCGTAGCCTACTCCTGGCCCGTACGCTGGCACTGACCCGTGCGTCAGCACGTAGCCTGACCCTCCCACGTTTCTGTACCCTCACCTGTGCCCTAAGGCTTGCCGTTCCCTAACCCTAAACCTAGCCCGGAATGGAAACCCACCACCAGCCCTACACCTTACCCACAAGCCGTAGCCTACACCTGGCCGGTACGCTGGCACTGACCCGTGCATCAGCACGTAGCCTGACCCTCCCACGTTTCCGTACCCTCACCTGTGCCCTAAGCCTTGCCGTTCCCTAACCCTAACCCTAGCCCGGAATGGAAACCCACCACCAGCCCTACAACTTACCCCCAAGCCGTAGCCTACTCCTGGCCCGTACGCTGGCACTGACCCGTGCGTCAGCACGTAGCCTGACCCTCCCACGTTTCCGTACCCTCACCTGTGCCCTAAGCCTTGCCGTTCCCTAACCCTGACCCTAGCCCGGTACGGAAACCCACCACCAGCCCTACACCTTACCCTACGCCGTAGCCTACTCCTGGCCCGTACGCTGGCACTGACCCATGCGTCAGCACGTAGCCTGACCCTCCCACGTTTCCGTACCCTCACCTGTGCCCTAAGGCTTGCCGTTCCCTAACCCTAACCCTAGCCCGGAACGGAAACCCACCACCTGCCCTACACCTTACCCCCAAGCCGTAGCCTACTCCTGGCCCGTACGCTGGCACTGACCCGTGCATCAGCACGTAGCCTGACCCTCCCACGTTTCCGTACCCTCACCTGTGCCCTAAGCCTTGCCGTTCCCTAACCCTAACCCTAGCCCGGAACGGAAACCCACCACCAGCCCTACACCTTACCCAGAAGCCGTAGCATACACCTGGCCGGTACGCTGGCACTGACCCGTGCGTGAGCACGTAGCCTGACCCTCCCACGTTTCCATACCCTCACCTCTGCCCTAAGCCTTGCCGTTCCCTAACCCTAACCCTAGCCCGGAACGGAAACCCACCACCAGCCCTACACCTTAACCCCAAGCCGTAGCCTACTCCTGGCCCGTACGCTGGCACTGACCCGTGCGTCAGCACGTAGCCTGACCCTCCCACGTTTCCGTACCCTCACCTGTGCCCTAAGCCTTGCCGTTCCCTAACCCTAACCCTAGCCCGGAACGGAAACCCACCACCAGCCCTACACCTTACCCCCAAGCCGTAGCCTACTCCTGGCCCGTACACTGGCACTGACCCGTGCGTCAGCACGTAGCCTGACCCTCCCACGATTCCGTACCCTCACCTGTGCCCTAAGCCTTGCCATTCCCTAACCCTAACCCTAGCCCGGAAAGGAAACCCACCACCAGCCCTACACTTTACCCACAAGCCGTAGACTATACCTGGCCGGTACGCTGGCACTGACCCGTGCGTCAGCACATAGCCTGACCCTCCCACGTTTCCGTACCCTCACCTGTGCCCTAAGCCTTGCCGTTCCCTAACCCTAACCCTAGCACGGAATGGAAACCCACCACCAGCCCTACACCTTACCCTACACCGTAGCCTACTCCTGGCCCGTACGCTGGCACTGACCCGTGCATCAGCACGTAGCCTGACCCTCCCACGTTTCCGTACCCTCACCTGTGCCCTAAGCCTTGCCGTTCCCTAACCCTAACCCTAGCCCCGAACGGAAACCCACCACCAGCCCTACACCTTACCCTACACCGTAGCCTACTCCTGGCCCGTACGCTGGCACTGACCCGTGCATCAGCACGTAGCCTGACCCTCCCACGTTTCCATACCCTCACCTGTGCCCAAAGCCTTGCCGTTCCCTAACCCTAACCCTAGCCCCGAAAGGAAACCCACCACCAGCCCTACAACTTACCCCCAAGCCGTAGCCTACTCCTGGCCCGTACGCTGGCACTGACCCGTGCGTCAGCACGTAGCCTGACCCTCCCACGTTTCCGTACCCTCACCTGTGCCCTAAGCCTTGCCGTTCCCTAACCCTAACCCTAGCCTGGAACGGAAACCCACCACCAGCCCTACACCTTACCCTACGCCGTAGCCTACTCCTGGCCCGTACGCTGGCACTGACCCGTGCATCAGCACGTAGCCTGACCCTCCCACGTTTCCGTACCCTCACCTGTGCCCTAAGCCTTGCCGTTCCCTAACCCTAACCCTAGCCCGGAACGGAAACCCACCACCAGCCCTACACCTTACCCACAAGCAGTAGCCTACACCTGGCCAGTACGCTGGCACTGACCCGTGCATCAGCACGTAGCCTGACCCTCCCACGTTTCCGTACCCTCACCTGTGCCCTAAGCCTTGCCGTTCCCTAAACCTAACCCTAGCCTGGAACGGAAACCCACCACCAGCCCTACACCTTACCCTACGCCGTAGCCTACTCCTGGCCCGTACGCTGGCACTGACCCGTGCATCAGCACGTAGCCTGACCCTCCCACGTTTCCGTACCCTCACCTGTGCCCTCAGCCTTGCCGTTCCCTAACCCTAACCCTAGCCCGGAACGGAAACCCACCACCAGCCCTACACCTTACCCTACGCCGTAGCCTACTCCTGGCCCGTACGCTGGCACTGACCCGTGCGTCAGCACGTAGCCTGACCCTCCCACGTTTCTGTACCCTCACCTGTGCCCTAAGGCTTGCCGTTCCCTAACCCTAACCCTAGCCCGGAACGGAAACCCACCACCAGCCCTACACCTTACCCCCAAGCCGTAGCCTACTCCTGGCCCGTACACTGGCACTGACCCGTGCGTCAGCACGTAGCCTGACCCTCCCACGATTCCGTACCCTCACCTGTGCCCTAAGCCTTGCCATTCCCTAACCCTAACCCTAGCCCGGAAAGGAAACCCACCACCAGCCCTACACTTTACCAACAAGCCGTAGCCTATACCTGGCCGGTACGCTGGCACTGACCCGTGCGTCAGCACATAGCCTGACCCTCCCACGTTTCCGTACCCTCACCTGTGCCCTAAGCCTTGCCGTTCCCTAACCCTAACCCTAGCACGGAACGGAAACCCACCACCAGCCCTACACCTTACCCTACACCGTAGCCTACTCCTGGCCCGTACGCTGGCACTGACCCGTGCATCAGCACGTAGCCTGACCCTCCCACGTTTCCGTACCCTCACCTGTGCCCTAAGCCTTGCCGTTCCCTAACCCTAATCCTAGCCCCGAACGGAAACCCACCACCAGCCCTACACCTTACCCCCAAGCCGTAGCCTACTCCTGGCCCGTACACTGGCACTGACCCGTGCGTCAGCACGTAGCCTGACCCTCCCACGATTCCGTACCCTCACCTGTGCCCTAAGCCTTGCCATTCCCTAACCCTAACCCTAGCCCGGAAAGGAAACCCACCACCAGCCCTACACTTTACCCACAAGCCGTAGCCTATACCTGGCCGGTACGCTGGCACTGACACGTGCGTCAGCACATAGCCTGACCCTCCCACGTTTCCGTACCCTCACCTGTGCCCTAAGCCTTGCCGTTCCCTAACCCTAACCCTAGCACGGAACGGAAACCCACCACCAGCCCTACACCTTACCCTACACCGTAGCCTACTCCTGGCCCGTACGCTGGCACTGACCCGTGCATCAGCACGTAGCCTGACCCTCCCACGTTTCCGTACCCTCACCTGTGCCCTAAGCCTTGCCGTTCCCTAACCCTAACCCTAGCCCCGAACGAAAACCCACCACCAGCCCTACACCTTACCCTACACCGTAGCCTACTCCTGGCCCGTACGCTGGCACTGACCCGTGCATCAGCACGTAGCCTGACCCTCCCACGTTTCCGTACCCTCACCTGTGCCCAAAGCCTTGCCGTTCCCTAACCCTAACCCTAGCCCCGAACGGAAAGCCACCACCAGCCCTACAACTTACCCCCAAGCCGTAGCCTACTCCTGGCCCGTACGCTGGCACTGACCCGTGCGTCAGCACGTAGCCTGACCCTCCCACGTTTCCGTACCCTCACCTGTGCCCTAAGCCTTGCCGTTCCCTAACCCTAACCCTAGCCTGGAGCGGAAACCCACCACCAGCCCTACACCTTACCCTACGCCGTAGCCTACTCCTGGCCCGTACGCTGGCACTGACCCGTGCATCAGCACGTAGCCTGACCCTCCCACGTTTCCGTACCCTCACCTGTGCCCTAAGCCTTGCCGTTCCCTAACCCTAACCCTAGCCCGGAACGGAAACCCACCACCAGCCCTACACCTTACCCACAAGCAGTAGCCTACACCTGGCCAGTACGCTGGCACTGACCCGTGCATCAGCACGTAGCCTGACCCTCCCACGTTTCCGTACCCTCACCTGTGCCCTAAGCCTTGCCGTTCCCTAACCCTAACCCTAGCCTGGAACGGAAACCCACCACCAGCCCTACACCTTACCCCCAAGCCGTAGCCTACACCTGGCCCGTACACTGGCACTGACCCGTGCGTCAGCACGTAGCCTGACGCTCCCACGATTCCGTACCCTCACCTGTGCCCTAAGCCTTGCCATTCCCTAACCCTAACGCTAGCCCGGAAAGGAAACCCACCACCAGCCCTACACTTTACCCACAAGCCGTAGCCTATACCTGGCCGGTACGCTGGCACTGACCCGTGCGTCAGCACATAGCCTGACCCTCCCACGTTTCCGTACCCTCACCTGTGCCCTAAGCCTTGCCGTTCCCTAACCCTAACCCTAGCACGGAACGGAAACCCACCACCAGCCCTACACCTTACCCTACACCGTAGCCTACTCCTGGCCCGTACGCTGGCACTGACCCGTGCATCAGCACGTAGCCTGACCCTCCCACGTTTCCGTACCCTCACCTGTGCCCTAAGCCTTGCCGTTCCCTAACCCTAACCCTAGCCCCGAACGGAAATCCACCACCAGCCCTACACCTTACCCTACACCGTAGCCTACTCCTGGCCCGTACGCTGGCACTGACCCGTGCATCAGCACGTAGCCTGACCCTCCCACGTTTCCATACCGTCACCTGTGCCCAAAGCCTTGCCGTTCCCTAACCCTAACCCTAGCCCCGAACGGAAACCCACCACCAGCCCTACAACTTACCCCCAAGCCGTAGCCTACTCCTGGCCCGTACGCTGGCACTGACCCGTGCGTCAGCACGTAGCCTGACCCTCCTACGTTTCCGTACCCTCACCTGTGCCCTAAGCCTTGCCGTTCCCTAACCCTAACCCTAGCCTGGAACGGAAACCCACCACCAGCCCTACACCTTACCCTACGCCGTAGCCTACTCCTGGCCCGTACGCTGGCACTGACCCGTGCATCAGCACGTAGCCTGACCCTCCCACGTTTCCGTACCCTCACCTGTGCCCTAAGCCTTGCCGTTCCCTAACCCTAACCCTAGCCCGGAACGGAAACCCACCACCAGCCCTACACCTTACCCACAAGCAGTAGCCTACACCTGGCCAGTACGCTGGCACTGACCCGTGCATCAGCACGTAGCCTGACCCTCCCACGTTTCCGTACCCTCACCTGTGCCCTAAGCCTTGCCGTTCCCTAAACCTAACCCTAGCCTGGAACGGAAACCCACCACCAGCCCTACACTTTACCCTACGCCGTAGCCTACTCCTGGCCCGTACGCTGGCACTGACCCGTGCATCAGCACGTAGCCTGACCCTCCCACGTTTCCGTACCCTCACCTGTGCCCTCAGCCTTGCCGTTCCCTAACCCTAACCCTAGCCCGGAACGGAAACCCACCACCAGCCCTACACCTTACCCTACGCCGTAGCCTACTCCTGGCCCGTACGCTGGCACTGACCCGTGCGTCAGCACGTAGCCTGACCCTCCCACGTTTCTGTACCCTCACCTGTGCCCTAAGGCTTGCCGTTCCCTAACCCTAACCCTAGCCCGGAACGGAAACCCACCACCAGCCCTACACCTTACCCCCAAGCCGTAGCCTACTCCTGGCCCGTACACTGGCACTGACCCGTGCGTCAGCACGTAGCCTGACCCTCCCACGATTCCGTACCCTCACCTGTGCCCTAAGCCTTGCCATTCCCTAACCCTAACCCTAGCCCGGAAAGGAAACCCACCACCAGCCCTACACTTTACCAACAAGCCGTAGCCTATACCTGGCCGGTACGCTGGCACTGACCCGTGCGTCAGCACATAGCCTGACCCTCCCACGTTTCCGTACCCTCACCTGTGCCCTAAGCCTTGCCGTTCCCTAACCCTAACCCTAGCACGGAACGGAAACCCACCACCAGCCCTACACCTTACCCTACACCGTAGCCTACTCCTGGCCCGTACGCTGGCACTGACCCGTGCATCAGCACGTAGCCTGACCCTCCCACGTTTCCGTACCCTCACCTGTGCCCTAAGCCTTGCCGTTCCCTAACCCTAATCCTAGCCCCGAACGGAAACCCACCACCAGCCCTACACCTTACCCTACACCGTAGCCTACTCCTGGCCCGTACGCTGGCACTGACCCGTGCATCAGCACGTAGCCTGACCCTCCCACGTTTCCGTACCCTCACCTGTGCCCTAAGCCTTGCCATTCCCTAACCCTAACCCTAGCCCGGAACGGAAACCCACCACCAGCCCTACACCTTACCCACAAGCAGTAGCCTACACCTGGCCAGTACGCTGGCACTGACCCGTGCATCAGCACGTAGCCTGACCCTCCCACGTTTCCGTACCCTCACCTGTGCCCTCAGCCTTGCCGTTCCCTAACCCTAACCCTAGCCCGGAACGGAAACCCACCACCAGCCCTACACCTTACCCTACGCCGTAGCCTACTCCTGGCCCGTACGCTGGCACTGACCCGTGCGTCAGCACGTAGCCTGACCCTCCCACGTTTCTGTACCCTCACCTGTGCCCTAAGGCTTGCCGTTCCCTAACCCTAAACCTAGCCCGGAATGGAAACCCACCACCAGCCCTACACCTTACCCACAAGCCGTAGCCTACACCTGGCCGGTACGCTGGCAGTGACCCGTGCATCAGCACGTAGCCTGACCCTCCCACGTTTCCGTACCCTCACCTGTGCCCTAAGCCTTGCCGTTCCCTAACCATAACCCTAGCCCGGAACGGAAACCCACCACCTGCCCTACACCTTACCCCCAAGCCGTAGCCTACTCCTGGCCCGTACGCTGGCACTGACCCGTGCATCAGCACGTAGCCTGACCCTCCCACGTTTCCGTACCCTCACCTGTGCCCTAAGCCTTGCCGTTCCCTAACCCTAACCCTAGCCCGGAATGGAAACCCACCACCAGCCCTACAACTTACCCCCAAGCCGTAGCCTACTCCTGGCCCGTACGCTGGCACTGACCCGTGCGTCAGCACGTAGCCTGACCCTCCCACGTTTCCGTACCCTCACCTGTGCCCTAAGCCTTGCCGTTCCCTAACCCTGACCCTAGCCCGGTACGGAAACCCACCACCAGCCCTACACCTTACCCTACGCCGTAGCCTACTCCTGGCCCGTACGCTGGCACTGACCCATGCGTCAGCACGTAGCCTGACCCTCCCACGTTTCCGTACCCTCACCTGTGCCCTAAGGCTTGCCGTTCCCTAACCCTAACCCTAGCCCGGAACGGAAACCCACCACCTGCCCTACACCTTACCCCCAAGCCGTAGCCTACTCCTGGCCCGTACGCTGGCACTGACCCGTGCATCAGCACGTAGCCTGACCCTCCCACGTTTCCGTACCCTCACCTGTGCCCTAAGCCTTGCCGTTCCCTAACCCTAACCCTAGCCCGGAACGGAAACCCACCACCAGCCCTACACCTTACCCAGAAGCCGTAGCATACACCTGGCCGGTACGCTGGCACTGACCCGTGCGTGAGCACGTAGCCTGACCCTCCCACGTTTCCATACCCTCACCTCTGCCCTAAGCCTTGCCGTTCCCTAACCCTAACCCTAGCCCGGAACGGAAACCCACCACCAGCCCTACACCTTAACCCCAAGCCGTAGCCTACTCCTGGCCCGTACGCTGGCACTGACCCGTGCGTCAGCACGTAGCCTGACCCTCCCACGTTTCCGTACCCTCACCTGTGCCCTAAGCCTTGCCGTTCCCTAACCCTAACCCTAGCCCGGAACGGAAACCCACCACCAGCCCTACACCTTACCCCCAAGCCGTAGCCTACTCCTGGCCCGTACACTGGCACTGACCCGTGCGTCAGCACGTAGCCTGACCCTCCCACGATTCCGTACCCTCACCTGTGCCCTAAGCCTTGCCATTCCCTAACCCTAACCCTAGCCCGGAAAGGAAACCCACCACCAGCCCTACACTTTACCCACAAGCCGTAGCCTATACCTGCCCGGTACGCTGGCACTGACCCGTGCGTCAGCACATAGCCTGACCCTCCCACGTTTCCGTACCCTCACCTGTGCCCTAAGCCTTGCCGTTCCCTAACCCTAACCCTAGCACGGAATGGAAACCCACCACCAGCCCTACACCTTACCCTACACCGTAGCCTACTCCTGGCCCGTACGCTGGCACTGACCCGTGCATCAGCACGTAGCCTGACCCTCCCACGTTTCCGTACCCTCACCTGTGCCCTAAGCCTTGCCGTTCCCTAACCCTAACCCTAGCCCCGAACGGAAACCCACCACCAGCCCTACACCTTACCCTACACCGTAGCCTACTCCTGGCCCGTACGCTGGCACTGACCCGTGCATCAGCACGTAGCCTGACCCTCCCACGTTTCCATACCCTCACCTGTGCCCAAAGCCTTGCCGTTCCCTAACCCTAACCCTAGCCCCGAACGGAAACCCACCACCAGCCCTACAACTTACCCCCAAGCCGTAGCCTACTCCTGGCCCGTACGCTGGCACTGACCCGTGCGTCAGCACGTAGCCTGACCCTCCCACGTTTCCGTACCCTCACCTGTGCCCTAAGCCTTGCCGTTCCCTAACCCTAACCCTAGCCTGGAACGGAAACCCACCACCAGCCCTACACCTTACCCTACGCCGTAGCCTACTCCTGGCCCGTACGCTGGCACTGACCCGTGCATCAGCACGTAGCCTGACCCTCCCACGTTTCCGTACCCTCACCTGTGCCCTAAGCCTTGCCGTTCCCTAACCCTAACCCTAGCCCGGAACGGAAACCCACCACCAGCCCTACAACTTACCCCCAAGCCGTAGCCTACTCCTGGCCCGTACGCTGGCACTGACTCGTGCGTCAGCACGTAGCCTGACCCTCCCACGTTTCCGTACCCTCACCTGTGCCCTAAGCCTTGCCGTTCCCTAACCCTAACCCTAGCCTGGAACGGAAACCCACCACCAGCCCTACACCTTACCCTACGCCGTAGCCTACTCCTGGCCCGTACGCTGGCACTGACCCGTGCATCAGCACGTAGCCTGACCCTCCCACGTTTCCGTACCCTCACCTGTGCCCTAAGCCTTGCCGTTCCCTAACCCTAACCCTAGCCCGGAACGGAAACCCACCACCAGCCCTACACCTTACCCACAAGCAGTAGCCTACACCTGGCCAGTACGCTGGCACTGACCCGTGCATCAGCACGTAGCCTGACCCTCCCACGTTTCCGTACCCTCACCTGTGCCCTAAGCCTTGCCGTTCCCTAACCCTAACCCTAGCCTGGAACGGAAACCCACCACCAGCCCTACACCTTACCCCCAAGCCGTAGCCTACTCCTGGCCCGTACACTGGCACTGACCCGTGCGTCAGCACGTAGCCTGACGCTCCCACGATTCCGTACCCTCACCTGTGCCCTAAGCCTTGCCATTCCCTAACCCTAACGCTAGCCCGGAAAGGAAACCCACCACCAGCCCTACACTTTACCCACAAGCCGTAGTCTATACCTGGCCGGTACGCTGGCACTGACCCGTGCGTCAGCACATAGCCTGACCCTCCCACGTTTCCGTACCCTCACCTGTGCCCTAAGCCTTGCCGTTCCCTAACCCTAACCCTAGCACGGAACGGAAACCCACCACCAGCCCTACACCTTACCCTACACCGTAGCCTACTCCTGGCCCGTACGCTGGCACTGACCCGTGCATCATCACGTAGCCTGACCCTCCCACGTTTCCGTACCCTCACCTGTGCCCTCAGCCTTGCCGTTCCCTAACCCTAACCCTAGCCCCGAACGGAAACCCACCACCAGCCCTACACCTTACCCTACACCGTAGCCTACTCCTGGCCCGTACGCTGGCACTGACCCGTGCATCAGCACGTAGCCTGACCCTCCCACGTTTCCATACCCTCACCTGTGCCCAAAGCCTTGCCGTTCCCTAACCCTAACCCTAGCCCCGAACGGAAACCCACCACCAGCCCTACAACTTACCCCCAAGCTGTAGCCTACTCCTGGCCCGTACGCTGGCACTGACCCGTGCGTCAGCACGTAGCCTGACCCTCCCACATTTCCGTACCCTCACCTGTGCCCTAAGCCTTGCCGTTCCCTAACCCTAACCCTAGCCTGGAACGGAAACCCACCACCAGCCCTACACCTTACCCTACGCCGTAGCCTACTCCTGGCCGGTACGCTGGCACTGACCCGTGCGTCAGCACATAGCCTGACCCTCCCACGTTTCCGTACCCTCACCTCTGCCCTAAGCCTTGCCGTTCCCTAACCCTAACCCTAGCACGGAACGGAAACCCACCACCAGCCCTACACCTTACCCTACACCGTAGCCTACTCCTGGCCCGTACGCTGGCACTGACCCGTGCATCAGCACGTAGCCTGACCCTCCCACGTTTCCGTACCCTCACCTGTGCCCTAAGCCTTGCCGTTCCCTAACCCTAACCCTAGCCCCGAACGGAAACATACCACCAGCCCTACAACTTACCCCAAAGCCGTAGCCTACTCCTGGCCCGTACGCTGGCACTGACCCGTGCGTCAGCACGTAGCCTGACCCTCCCACGTTTCCGTACCCTCACCTGTGCCCTAAGCCTTGCCGTTCCCTAACCCTAACCCTAGCCTGGAACGGAAACCCACCACCAGCCCTACACCTTACCCTACGCCGTAGCCTACTCCTGGCCCGTACGCTGGCACTGACCCGTGCATCAGCACGTAGCCTGACCCTCCCACGTTTCCGTACCCTCACCTGTGCCCTAAGCCTTGCCGTTCCCTAACCCTAACCCTAGCCCGGAACGGAAACCCACCACCAGCCCTACACCTTACCCACAAGCAGTAGCCTACACCTGGCCAGTACGCTGGCACTGACCCGTGCATCAGCACGTAGCCTGACCCTCCCACGTTTCCGTACCCTCACCTGTGCCCTAAGCCTTGCCGTTCCCTAACCCTAACCCTAGCCTGGAACGGAAACCCACCACCAGCCCTACGCCTTACCCTACGCCGTAGCCTACTCCTGGCCCGTACGCTGGCACTGACCCGTGCATCAGCACGTAGCCTGACCCTCCCACGTTTCCGTACCCTCACCTGTGCCCTCAGCCTTGCCGTTCCCTAACCCTAACCCTAGCCCGGAACGGAAACCCACCACCAGCCCTACACCTTACCCTACGCCGTAGCCTACTCCTGGCCCGTACGCTGGCACTGACCCGTGCGTCAGCACGTAGCCTGACCCTCCCACGTTTCTGTACCCTCACCTGTGCCCTAAGGCTTGCCGTTCCCTAACCCTAACCCTAGCCCGGAACGGAAACCCACCACCAGCCCTACACCTTACCCCCAAGCCGTAGCCTACTCCTGGCCCGTACACTGGCACTGACCCGTGCGTCAGCACGTAGCCTGACCCTCCCACGATTCCGTACCCTCACCTGTGCCCTAAGCCTTGCCATTCCCTAACCCTAACCCTAGCCCGGAAAGGAAACCCACCACCAGCCCTACACTTTACCCACAAGCCGTAGCCTATACCTGGCCGGTACGCTGGCACTGACCCGTGCGTCAGCACATAGCCTGACCCTCCCACGTTTCCGTACCCTCACCTGTGCCCTAAGCCTTGCCGTTCCCTAACCCTAACCCTACACGGAACGGAAACCCACCACCAGCCCTACACCTTACCCTACACCGTAGCCTACTCCTGGCCCGTACGCTGGCACTGACCCGTGCATCAGCACGTAGCCTGACCCTCCCACGTTTCCGTACCCTCACCTGTGCCCTAAGCCTTGCCGTTCCCTAACCCTAACCCTAGCCCCGAACGGAAACCCACCACCAGCCCTACACCTTACCCTACACCGTAGCCTACTCCTGGCCCGTACGCTGGCACTGACCCGTGCATCAGCACGTAGCCTGACCCTCCCACGTTTCCGTACCCTCACCTGTTCCCAAAGCCTTGCCGTTCCCTAACCCTAACCCTAGCCCCGAACGGAAACCCACCACCAGCCCTACAACTTACCCCCAAGCCGTAGCCTACTCCTGGCCCGTACGCTGGCACTGACCCGTGCGTCAGCACGTAGCCTGACCCTCCCACGTTTCCGTACCCTCACCTGTGCCCTAAGCCTTGCCGTTCCCTAACCCTAACCCTAGCCTGGAACGGAAACCCACCACCAGCCCTACACCTTACCCTACGCCGTAGCCTACTCCTGGCCCGTACGCTGGCACTGACCCGTACATCAGCACGTAGCCTGACCCTCCCACGTTTCCGTACCCTCACCTGTGCCCTCAGCCTTGCCGTTCCCTAACTCTAACCCTAGCCCGGAACGGAAACCCACCACCAGCCCTACACCTTACCCTACGCCGTAGCCTACTCCTGGCCCGTACGCTGGCACTGACCCGTGCGTCAGCACGTAGCCTGACCCTCCCACGTTTCTGTACCCTCACCTGTGCCCTAAGGCTTGCCGTTCCCTAACCCTAAACCTAGCCCGGAATGGAAACCCACCACCAGCCCTACACCTTACCCACAAGCCGTAGCCTACACCTGGCCGGTACGCTGGCACTGACCCGTGCATCAGCACGTAGCCTGACCCTCCCACGTTTCCGTACCCTCACCTGTGCCCTAAGCCTTGCCGTTCCCTAACCCTAACCCTAGCCCGGAACGGAAACCCACCACCTGCCCTACACCTTACCCCCAAGCCGTAGCCTACTCCTGGCCCGTACGCTGGCACTGACCCGTGCATCAGCACGTAGCCTGACCCTCCCACGTTTCCGTATCCTCACCTGTGCCCTAAGCCTTGCCGTTCCGTAACCCTAACCCTAGCCCGGAACGGAAACCCACCACCAGCCCTACACCTTACCCAGAAGCCGTAGCATACACCTGGCCGGTACGCTGGCACTGACCCGTGCGTCAGCACGTAGCCTGACCCTCCCACGTTTCCATACCCTCACCTGTGCCCTAATCCTTGCCGTTCCCTAACCCTAACCATAGCCCGGAACGGAAACCCACCACCAGCCCTACACCTTACCCCCAAGCCGTAGCCTACTCCTGGCCCGTACGCTGGCACTGACCCGTGCGTCAGCACGTAGCCTGACCCTCCCACGTTTCCGTACCCTCACCTGTGCCCTAAGCCTTGCCGTTCCCTAACCCTAACCCTAGCCCGGAACGGAAACCCACCACCAGCCCTACACCTTACCCCCAAGCCGTAGCCTACTCCTGGCCCGTACACTGGCACTGACCCGTGCGTCAGCACGTAGCCTGACCCTCCCACGATTCCGTACCCTCACCTGTGCCCTAAGCCTTGCCATTCCCTAACCCTAACCCTAGCCCGGAAAGGAAACCCACCACCAGCCCTACACTTTACCCACAAGCCGTAGCCTATACCTGGCCGGTACGCTGGCACTGACCCGTGCGTCAGCACATAGCCTGACCCTCCCACGTTTCCGTACCCTCACCTGTGCCCTAAGCCTTGCCTTTCCCTAACCCTAACCCTAGCACGGAACGGAAACCCACCACCAGCCCTACACCTTACCCTACACCGTAGCCTACTCCTGGCCCGTACGCTGGCACTGACCCGTGCATCAGCACGTAGCCTGACCCTCCCACGTTTCCGTACCCTCACCTGTGCCCTAAGCCTTGCCGTTCCCTAACCCTAACCCTAGCCCCGAACGGAAACCCACCACCAGCCCTACACCTTACCCTACACCGTAGCCTACTCCTGGCCCGTACGCTGGCACTGACCCGTGCATCAGCACGTAGCCTGACCCTCCCACGTTTCCATACCCTCACCTGTGCCCAAAGCCTTGCCGTTCCCTAACCCTAACCCTAGCCCCGAACGGAAACCCACCACCAGCCCTACAACTTACCCCCAAGCTGTAGCCTACTCCTGGCCCGTACGCTGGCACTGACCCGTGCGTCAGCACGTAGCCTGACCCTCCCACGTTTCCGTACCCTCACCTGTGCCCTAAGCCTTGCCGTTCCCTAACCCTAACCCTAGCCTGGAACGGAAACCTACCACCAGCCCTACACCTTACCCTACGCCGTAGCCTACTCCTGGCCCGTACACTGGCACTGACCCGTGCGTCAGCACGTAGCCTGACCCTCCCACGATTCCGTACCCTCACCTGTGCCCTAAGCCTTGCCATTCCCTAACCCTAACCCTAGCCCGGAAAGGAAACCCACCACCAGCCCTACACTTTACCCACAAGCCGTAGCCTATACCTGGCCGGTACGCTGGCACTGACCCGTGCGTCAGCACATAGCCTGACCCTCCCACGTTTCCGTACCCTCACCTGTGCCCTAAGCCTTGCCTTTCCCTAACCCTAACCCTAGCACGGAACGGAAACCCACCACCAGCCCTACACCTTACCCTACACCGTAGCCTACTCCTGGCCCGTACGCTGGCACTGACCCGTGCATCAGCACGTAGCCTGACCCTCCCACGTTTCCGTACCCTCACCTGTGCCCTCAGCCTTGCCGTTCCCTAACCCTAACCCTAGCCCGGAACGGAAACCCACCACCAGCCCTACACCTTACCCTACGCCGTAGCCTACTCCTGGCCCGTACGCTGGCACTGACCCGTGCGTCAGCACGTAGCCTGACCCTCCCACGTTTCTGTACCCTCACCTGTGCCCTAAGGCTTGCCGTTCCCTAACCCTAACCCTAGCCCGGAACGGAAACCCACCACCAGCCCTACACCTTACCCCCAAGCCGTAGCCTACTCCTGGCCCGTACACTGGCACTGACCCGTGCGTCAGCACGTAGCCTGACCCTCCCACGATTCCGTACCCTCACCTGTGCCCTAAGCCTTGCCATTCCCTAACCCTAACCCTAGCCCGGAAAGGAAACCCACCACCAGCCCTACACTTTACCCACAAGCCGTAGCCTATACCTGGCCGGTACGCTGGCACTGACCCGTGCGTCAGCACATAGCCTGACCCTCCCACGTTTCCGTACCCTCACCTGTGCCCTAAGCCTTGCCGTTCCCTAACCCTAACCCTAGCACGGAACGGAAACCCACCACCAGCCCTACACCTTACCCTACACCGTAGCCTACTCCTGGCCCGTACGCTGGCACTGACCCGTGCATCAGCACGTAGCCTGACCCTCCCACGTTTCCGTACCCTCACCTGTGCCCTAAGCCTTGCCGTTCCCTAACCCTAACCCTAGCCCCGAACGGAAACCCACCACCAGCCCTACACCTTACCCTACACCGTAGCCTACTCCTGGCCCGTACGCTGGCACTGACCCGTGCATCAGCACGTAGCCTGACCCTCCCACGTTTCCGTACCCTCACCTGTTCCCAAAGCCTTGCCGTTCCCTAACCCTAACCCTAGCCCCGAACGGAAACCCACCACCAGCCCTACAACTTACCCCGAAGCCGTAGCCTACTCCTGGCCCGTACGCTGGCACTGACCCGTGCGTCAGCACGTAGCCTGACCCTCCCACGTTTCCGTACCCTCACCTGTGCCCTAAGCCTTGCCGTTCCCTAACCCTAACCCTAGCCTGGAACGGAAACCCACCACCAGCCCTACACCTTACCCTACGCCGTAGCCTACTCCTGGCCCGTACGCTGGCACTGACCCGTACATCAGCACGTAGCCTGACCCTCCCACGTTTCCGTACCCTCACCTGTGCCCTCAGCCTTGCCGTTCCCTAACTCTAACCCTAGCCCGGAACGGAAACCCACCACCAGCCCTACACCTTACCCTACGCCGTAGCCTACTCCTGGCCCGTACGCTGGCACTGACCCGTGCGTCAGCACGTAGCCTGACCCTCCCACGTTTCTGTACCCTCACCTGTGCCCTAAGGCTTGCCGTTCCCTAACCCTAAACCTAGCCCGGAATGGAAACCCACCACCAGCCCTACACCTTACCCACAAGCCGTAGCCTACACCTGGCCGGTACGCTGGCACTGACCCGTGCATCAGCACGTAGCCTGACCCTCCCACGTTTCCGTACCCTCACCTGTGCCCTAAGCCTTGCCGTTCCCTAACCCTAACCCTAGCCCGGAACGGAAACCCACCACCTGCCCTACACCTTACCCCCAAGCCGTAGCCTACTCCTGGCCCGTACGCTGGCACTGACCCGTGCATCAGCACGTAGCCTGACCCTCCCACGTTTCCGTATCCTCACCTGTGCCCTAAGCCTTGCCGTTCCGTAACCCTAACCCTAGCCCGGAACGGAAACCCACCACCAGCCCTACACCTTACCCAGAAGCCGTAGCATACACCTGGCCGGTACGCTGGCACTGACCCGTGCGTCAGCACGTAGCCTGACCCTCCCACGTTTCCATACCCTCACCTGTGCCCTAATCCTTGCCGTTCCCTAACCCTAACCATAGCCCGGAACGGAAACCCACCACCAGCCCTACACCTTACCCCCAAGCCGTAGCCTACTCCTGGCCCGTACGCTGGCACTGACCCGTGCGTCAGCACGTAGCCTGACCCTCCCACGTTTCCGTACCCTCACCTGTGCCCTAAGCCTTGCCGTTCCCTAACCCTAACCCTAGCCCGGAACGGAAACCCACCACCAGCCCTACACCTTACCCCCAAGCCGTAGCCTACTCCTGGCCCGTACACTGGCACTGACCCGTGCGTCAGCACGTAGCCTGACCCTCCCACGATTCCGTACCCTCACCTGTGCCCTAAGCCTTGCCATTCCCTAACCCTAACCCTAGCCCGGAAAGGAAACCCACCACCAGCCCTACACTTTACCCACAAGCCGTAGCCTATACCTGGCCGGTACGCTGGCACTGACCCGTGCGTCAGCACATAGCCTGACCCTCCCACGTTTCCGTACCCTCACCTGTGCCCTAAGCCTTGCCTTTCCCTAACCCTAACCCTAGCACGGAACGGAAACCCACCACCAGCCCTACACCTTACCCTACACCGTAGCCTACTCCTGGCCCGTACGCTGGCACTGACCCGTGCATCAGCACGTAGCCTGACCCTCCCACGTTTCCGTACCCTCACCTGTGCCCTAAGCCTTGCCGTTCCCTAACCCTAACCCTAGCCCCGAACGGAAACCCACCACCAGCCCTACACCTTACCCTACACCGTAGCCTACTCCTGGCCCGTACGCTGGCACTGACCCGTGCATCAGCACGTAGCCTGACCCTCCCACGTTTCCATACCCTCACCTGTGCCCAAAGCCTTGCCGTTCCCTAACCCTAACCCTAGCCCCGAACGGAAACCCACCACCAGCCCTACAACTTACCCCCAAGCTGTAGCCTACTCCTGGCCCGTACGCTGGCACTGACCCGTGCGTCAGCACGTAGCCTGACCCTCCCACGTTTCCGTACCCTCACCTGTGCCCTAAGCCTTGCCGTTCCCTAACCCTAACCCTAGCCTGGAACGGAAACCTACCACCAGCCCTACACCTTACCCTACGCCGTAGCCTACTCCTGGCCCGTACGCTGGCACTGACCCGTGCATCAGCACGTAGCCTGACCCTCCCACGTTTCCGTACCCTCACCTGTGCCCTAAGCCTTGCCGTTCCCTAACCCTAACCCTAGCCCGGAACGGAAACCCACCACCAGCCCTACACCTTACCCACAAGCAGTAGCCTACACCTGGCCAGTACGCTGGCACTGACCCGTGCATCAGCACGTAGCCTGACCCTCCCACGTTTCCGTACCCTCACCTGTGCCCTAAGCCTTGCCGTTCCCTAACCCTAACCCTAGCCTGGAACGGAAACCCACCACCAGCCCTACACCTTACCCTACGCCGTAGCCTACTCCTGGCCCGTACGCTGGCACTGACCCGTGCATCAGCACGTAGCCTGACCCTCCCACGTTTCCATACCCTCACCTGTGCCCTCAGCCTTGCCGTTCCCTAACCCTAACCCTAGCCCGGAACGGAAACCCACCACCAGCCCTACACCTTACCCTACGCCGTAGCCTACTCCTGGCCCGTACGCTGGCACTGACCCGTTCGTCAGCACGTAGCCTGACTCTCACACGTTTCTGTACCCTCACCTGTGCCCTAAGGCTTGCCGTTCCCTAACCCTAACCCTAGCCCGGAACGGAAACCCACCACCAGCCCTACACCTTACCCCCAAGCCGTAGCCTACTCCTGGCCCGTACACTGGCACTGACCCGTGCGTCAGCACGTAGCCTGACCCTCCCACGATTCCGTACCCTCACCTGTGCCCTAAGCCTTGCCATTCCCTAACCCTAACCCTAGCCCGGAAAGGAAACCCACCACCAGCCCTACACTTTACCCACAAGCCGTAGCCTATACCTGGCCGGTACGCTGGCACTGACCCGTGCGTCAGCACATAGCCTGACCCTCCCACGTTTCCGTACCCTCACCTGTGCCCTAAGCCTTGCCGTTCCCTAACCCTAACCCTAGCACGGAACGGAAACCCACCACCAGCCCTACACCTTACCCTACACCGTAGCCTACTCCTGGCCCGTACGCTGGCACTGACCCGTGCATCAGCACGTAGCCTGACCCTCCCACGTTTCCGTACCCTCACCTGTGCCCTAAGCCTTGCCGTTCCCTAACCCTAACCCTAGCCCGGAACGGAAACCCACCACCAGCCCTACACCTTACCCACAAGCAGTAGCCTACACCTGGCCAGTACGCTGGCACTGACCCGTGCATCAGCACGTAGCCTGACCCTCCCACGTTTCCGTACCCTCACCTGTGCCCTAAGCCTTGCCGTTCCCTAACCCTAACCCTAGCCTGGAACGGAAACCCACCACCAGCCCTACACCTTACCCCCAAGCCGTAGCCTACTCCTGGCCCGTACACTGGCACTGACCCGTGCGTCAGCACGTAGCCTGACGCTCCCACGATTCCGTACCCTCACCTGTGCCCTAAGCCTTGCCATTCCCTAACCCTAACGCTAGCCCGGAAAGGAAACCCACCACCAGCCCTACACTTTACCCACAAGCCGTAGCCTATACCTGGCCGGTACGCTGGCACTGACCCGTGCGTCAGCACATAGCCTGACCCTCCCACGTTTCCGTACCCTCACCTGTGCCCTAAGCCTTGCCGTTCCCTAACCCTAACCCTAGCCCGGAACGGAAACCCACCACCAGCCCTACACCTTACCCTACACCGTAGCCTACTCCTGGCCCGTACGCTGGCACTGACCCGTGCATCAGCACGTAGACTGACCCTCCCACGTTTCCGTACCCTCACCTGTGCCCTAAGCCTTGCCGTTCCCTAACCCTAACCCTAGCCCAGAACGGAAACCCACCACCAGCCCTACACCTTACCCTACACCGTAGCCTACTCCTGGCCCGTACGCTGGCACTGACCCGTGCATCAGCACGTAGCCTGACCCTCCCACGTTTCCATACCCTCACCTGTGCCCAAAGCCTTGCCGTTCCCTAACCCTAACCCTAGCCCCAAACGGAAACCCACCACCAGCCCTACAACTTACCCCCAAGCCGTAGCCTACTCCTGGCCCGTACGCTGGCACTGACCCGTGCGTCAGCACGTAGCCTGACCCTCCCACGTTTCCGTACCCTCACCTGTGCCCTAAGCCTTGCCGTTCCCTAACCCTAACCCTAGCCTGGAACGGAAACCCACCACCAGCCCTACACCTTACCCTACGCCGTAGCCTACTCCTGGCCCGTACGCTGGCACTGACCCGTGCATCAGCACGTAGCCTGACCCTCCCACGTTTCCGTACCCTCACCTGTGCCCTAAGCCTTGCCGTTCCCTAACCCTAACCCTAGCCCGGAACGGAAACCCACCACCAACCCTACACCTTACCCACAAGCAGTAGCCTACACCTGGCCAGTACGCTGGCACTGACCCGTGCATCAGCACGTAGCCTGACCCTCCCACGTTTCCGTACCCTCACCTGTGCCCTAAGCCTTGCCGTTCCCTAACCCTAACCCTAGCCTGGAACGGAAACCCACCACCAGCCCTACACCTTACCCTACGCCGTAGCCTACTCCTGGCCCGTACGCTGGCACTGACCCGTGCATCAGCACGTAGCCTGACCCTCCCACGTTTCCGTACCCTCACCTGTGCCCTCAGCCTTGCCGTTCCCTAACCCTAACCCTAGCCCGGAACGGAAACCCACCACCAGCCCTACACCTTACCCTACGCCGTAGCCTACTCCTGGCCCGTACGCTGGCACTGACCCGTGCGTCAGCACGTAGCCTGACCCTCCCACGTTTCTGTACCCTCACCTGTGCCCTAAGGCTTGCCGTTCCCTAACCATAACCCTAGCCCGGAATGGAAACCCACCACCAGCCCTACACCTTACCCCCAAGCCGTAGCCTACTCCTGGCCCGTACACTGGCACTGACCCGTGCGTCAGCACGTAGCCTGACCCTCCCACGATTCCGTACCCTCACCTGTGCCCTAAGCCTTGCCATTCCCTAACCCTAACCCTAGCCCGGAAAGGAAACCCACCACCAGCCCTACACTTTACCCACAAGCCGTAGCCTATACCTGGCCGGTACGCTGGCACTGACCCGTGCGTCAGCACATAGCCTGACCCTCCCACGTTTCCGTACCCTCACCTGTGCCCTAAGCCTTGCCGTTCCCTAACCCTAACCCTAGCACGGAACGGAAACCCACCACCAGCCCTACACCTTACCCTACACCGTAGCCTACTCCTGGCCCGTACGCTGGCACTGACCCGTGCATCAGCACGTAGACTGACCCTCCCACGTTTCCGTACCCTCACCTGTGCCCTAAGCCTTGCCGTTCCCTAACCCTAACCCTAGCCCCGAACGGAAACCCACCACCAGCCCTACACCTTACCCTACACCGTAGCCTACTCCTGGCCCGTACGATGGCACTGACCCGTGCATCAGCACGTAGCCTGACCCTCCCACGTTTCCGTACCCTCACCTGTGCCCAAAGCCTTGCCGTTCCCTAACCCTAACCCTAGCCCCGAACGGAAACCCACCACCAGCCCTACAACTTACCCCCAAGCCGTAGCCTACTCCTGGCCCGTACGCTGGCACTGACCCGTGCGTCAGCACGTAGCCTGACCCTCCCACGTTTCCGTACCCTCACCTGTGCCCTAAGCCTTGCCGTTCCCTAACACTAACCCTAGCCTGGAACGGAAACCCACCACCAGCCCTACACCTTACCCTACGCCGTAGCCTACTCCTGGCCCGTACGCTGGCACTGACCCGTGCATCAGCACGTAGCCTGACCCTCCCACGTTTCCGTACCCTCACCTGTGCCCTAAGCCTTGCCGTTCCCTAACCCTAACCCTAGCCCGGAACGGAAACCCACCACCAGCCCTACACCTTACCCACAAGCAGTAGCCTACACCTGGCCAGTACGCTGGCACTGACCCGTGCATCAGCACGTAGCCTGACCCTCCCACGTTTCTGTACCCTCACCTGTGCCCTAAGCCTTGCCGTTCCCTAACCCTAACCCTAGCCTGGAACGGAAACCCACCACCAGCCCTACACCTTACCCTACGCCGTAGCCTACTCCTGGCCCGTACGCTGGCACTGACCCGTGCATCAGCACGTAGCCTGACCCTCCCACGTTTCCGTACCCTCACCTGTGCCCTCAGCCTTGCCGTTCCCTAACCCTAACCCTAGCCCGGAACGGAAACCCACCACCAGCCCTACACCTTACCCTACGCCGTAGCCTACTCCTGGCCCGTACGCTGGCACTGACCCGTGCGTCAGCACGTAGCCTGACCCTCCCACGTTTCTGTACCCTCACCTGTGCCCTAAGGCTTGCCGTTCCCTAACCCTAAACCTAGCCCGGAATGGAAACCCACCACCAGCCCTACACCTTACCCACAAGCCGTAGCCTACACCTGGCCGGTACGCTGGCACTGACCCGTGCATCAGCACGTAGCCTGACCCTCCCACGTTTCCGTACCCTCACCTGTGCCCTAAGCCTTGCCGTTCCCTAACCCTAACCCTAGCCCGGAACGGAAACCCACCACCAGCCCTACACCTTACCCACAAGCAGTAGCCTACACCTGGCCAGTACGCTGGCACTGACCCGTGCATCAGCACGTAGCCTGACCCTCCCACGTTTCCGTACCCTCACCTGTGCCCTAAGCCTTGCCGTTCCCTAACCCTAACCCTAGCCTGGAACGGAAACCCACCACCAGCCCTACACCTTACCCCCAAGCCGTAGCCTACTCCTGGCCCGTACACTGGCACTGACCCGTGCGTCAGCACGTAGCCTGACGCTCCCACGATTCCGTACCCTCACCTGTGCCCTAAGCCTTGCCATTCCCTAACCCTAACGCTAGCCCGGAAAGGAAACCCACCACCAGCCCTACACTTTACCCACAAGCCGTAGCCTATACCTGGCCGGTACGCTGGCACTGACCCGTGCGTCAGCACATAGCCTGACCCTCCCACGTTTCCGTACCCTCACCTGTGCCCTAAGCCTTGCCGTTCCCTAACCCTAACCCTAGCACGGAACGGAAACCCACCACCAGCCCTACACCTTACCCTACACCGTAGCCTACTCCTGGCCCGTACGCTGGCACTGACCCGTGCATCAGCACGTAGACTGACCCTCCCACGTTTCCATACCCTCACCTGTGCCCTAAGCCTTGCCGTTCCCTAACCCTAACCCTAGCCCAGAACGGAAACCCACCACCAGCCCTACACCTTACCCTACACCGTAGCCTACTCCTGGCCCGTACGCTGGCACTGACCCGTGCATCAGCACGTAGCCTGACCCTCCCACGTTTCCATACCCTCACCTGTGCCCAAAGCCTTGCCGTTCCCTAACCCTAACCCTAGCCCCGAACGGAAACCCACCACCAGCCCTACAACTTACCCCCAAGCCGTAGCCTACTCCTGGCCCGTACGCTGGCACTGACCCGTGCGTCAGCACGTAGCCTGACCCTCCCACGTTTCCGTACCCTCACCTGTGCCCTAAGCCTTGCCGTTCCCTAACCCTAACCCTAGCCTGGAACGGAAACCCACCACCAGCCCTACACCTTACCCTACGCCGTAGCCTACTCCTGGCCCGTACGCTGGCACTGACCCGTGCATCAGCACGTAGCCTGACCCTCCCACGTTTCCGTACCCTCACCTGTGCCCTAAGCCTTGCCGTTCCCTAACCCTAACCCTAGCCCGGAACGGAAACCCACCACCAGCCCTACAACTTACCCCCAAGCCGTAGCCTACTCCTGGCCCGTACGCTGGCACTGACCCGTGCGTCAGCACGTAGCCTGACCCTCCCACGTTTCCGTACCCTCACCTGTGCCCTAAGCCTTGCCGTTCCCTAACCCTAACCCTAGCCTGGAACGGAAACCCACCACCAGCCCTACACCTTACCCTACGCCGTAGCCTACTCCTGGCCCGTACGCTGGCACTGACCCGTGCATCAGCACGTAGCCTGACCCTCCCACGTTTCCGTACCCTCACCTGTGCCCTAAGCCTTGCCGTTCCCTAACCCTAACCCTAGCCCGGAACGGAAACCCACCACCAGCCCTACACCTTACCCACAAGCAGTAGCCTACACCTGGCCAGTACGCTGGCACTGACCCGTGCATCAGCACGTAGCCTGACCCTCCCACGTTTCCGTACCCTCACCTGTGCCCTAAGCCTTGCCGTTCCCTAACCCTAACCCTAGCCTGGAACGGAAACCCACCACCAGCCCTACACCTTACCCCCAAGCCGTAGCCTACTCCTGGCCCGTACACTGGCACTGACCCGTGCGTCAGCACGTAGCCTGACGCTCCCACGATTCCGTACCCTCACCTGTGCCCTAAGCCTTGCCATTCCCTAACCCTAACGCTAGCCCGGAAAGGAAACCCACCACCAGCCCTACACTTTACCCACAAGCCGTAGTCTATACCTGGCCGGTACGCTGGCACTGACCCGTGCGTCAGCACATAGCCTGACCCTCCCACGTTTCCGTACCCTCACCTGTGCCCTAAGCCTTGCCGTTCCCTAACCCTAACCCTAGCACGGAACGGAAACCCACCACCAGCCCTACACCTTACCCTACACCGTAGCCTACTCCTGGCCCGTACGCTGGCACTGACCCGTGCATCATCACGTAGCCTGACCCTCCCACGTTTCCGTACCCTCACCTGTGCCCTCAGCCTTGCCGTTCCCTAACCCTAACCCTAGCCCCGAACGGAAACCCACCACCAGCCCTACACCTTACCCTACACCGTAGCCTACTCCTGGCCCGTACGCTGGCACTGACCCGTGCATCAGCACGTAGCCTGACCCTCCCACGTTTCCATACCCTCACCTGTGCCCAAAGCCTTGCCGTTCCCTAACCCTAACCCTAGCCCCGAACGGAAACCCACCACCAGCCCTACAACTTACCCCCAAGCCGTAGCCTACTCCTGGCCCGTACGCTGGCACTGACCCGTGCGTCAGCACGTAGCCTGACCCTCCCACATTTCCGTACCCTCACCTGTGCCCTAAGCCTTGCCGTTCCCTAACCCTAACCCTAGCCTGGAACGGAAACCCACCACCAGCCCTACACCTTACCCTACGCCGTAGCCTACTCCTGGCCGGTACGCTGGCACTGACCCGTGCGTCAGCACATAGCCTGACCCTCCCACGTTTCCGTACCCTCACCTGTGCCCTAAGCCTTGCCGTTCCCTAACCCTAACCCTAGCACGGAACGGAAACCCACCACCAGCCCTACACCTTACCCTACACCGTAGCCTACTCCTGGCCCGTACGCTGGCACTGACCCGTGCATCAGCACGTAGCCTGACCCTCCCACGTTTCCGTACCCTCACCTGTGCCCTAAGCCTTGCCGTTCCCTAACCCTAACCCTAGCCCCGAACGGAAACATACCACCAGCCCTACAACTTACCCCAAAGCCGTAGCCTACTCCTGGCCCGTACGCTGGCACTGACCCGTGCGTCAGCACGTAGCCTGACCCTCCCACGTTTCCGTACCCTCACCTGTGCCCTAAGCCTTGCCGTTCCCTAACCCTAACCCTAGCCTGGAACGGAAACCCACCACCAGCCCTACACCTTACCCTACGCCGTAGCCTACTCCTGGCCCGTACGCTGGCACTGACCCGTGCATCAGCACGTAGCCTGACCCTCCCACGTTTCCGTACCCTCACCTGTGCCCTAAGCCTTGCCGTTCCCTAACCCTAACCCTAGCCCGGAACGGAAACCCACCACCAGCCCTACACCTTACCCACAAGCAGTAGCCTACACCTGGCCAGTACGCTGGCACTGACCCGTGCATCAGCACGTAGCCTGACCCTCCCACGTTTCCGTACCCTCACCTGTGCCCTAAGCCTTGCCGTTCCCTAACCCTAACCCTAGCCTGGAACGGAAACCCACCACCAGCCCTACACCTTACCCTACGCCGTAGCCTACTCCTGGCCCGTACGCTGGCACTGACCCGTGCATCAGCACGTAGCCTGACCCTCCCACGTTTCCGTACCCTCACCTGTGCCCTCAGCCTTGCCGTTCCCTAACCCTAACCCTAGCCCGGAACGGAAACCCACCACCAGCCCTACACCTTACCCTACGCCGTAGCCTACTCCTGGCCCGTACGCTGGCACTGACCCGTGCGTCAGCACGTAGCCTGACCCTCCCACGTTTCTGTACCCTCACCTGTGCCCTAAGGCTTGCCGTTCCCTAACCCTAACCCTAGCCCGGAACGGAAACCCACCACCAGCCCTACACCTTACCCCCAAGCCGTAGCCTACTCCTGGCCCGTACACTGGCACTGACCCGTGCGTCAGCACGTAGCCTGACCCTCCCACGATTCCGTACCCTCACCTGTGCCCTAAGCCTTGCCATTCCCTAACCCTAACCCTAGCCCGGAAAGGAAACCCACCACCAGCCCTACACTTTACCCACAAGCCGTAGCCTATACCTGGCCGGTACGCTGGCACTGACCCGTGCGTCAGCACATAGCCTGACCCTCCCACGTTTCCGTACCCTCACCTGTGCCCTAAGCCTTGCCGTTCCCTAACCCTAACCCTAGCACGGAACGGAAACCCACCACCAGCCCTACACCTTACCCTACACCGTAGCCTACTCCTGGCCCGTACGCTGGCACTGACCCGTGCATCAGCACGTAGCCTGACCCTCCCACGTTTCCGTACCCTCACCTGTGCCCTAAGCCTTGCCGTTCCCTAACCCTAACCCTAGCCCCGAACGGAAACCCACCACCAGCCCTACACCTTACCCTACACCGTAGCCTACTCCTGGCCCGTACGCTGGCACTGACCCGTGCATCAGCACGTAGCCTGACCCTCCCACGTTTCCGTACCCTCACCTGTTCCCAAAGCCTTGCCGTTCCCTAACCCTAACCCTAGCCCCGAACGGAAACCCACCACCAGCCCTACAACTTACCCCCAAGCCGTAGCCTACTCCTGGCCCGTACGCTGGCACTGACCCGTGCGTCAGCACGTAGCCTGACCCTCCCACGTTTCCGTACCCTCACCTGTGCCCTAAGCCTTGCCGTTCCCTAACCCTAACCCTAGCCTGGAACGGAAACCCACCACCAGCCCTACACCTTACCCTACGCCGTAGCCTACTCCTGGCCCGTACGCTGGCACTGACCCGTACATCAGCACGTAGCCTGACCCTCCCACGTTTCCGTACCCTCACCTGTGCCCTCAGCCTTGCCGTTCCCTAACTCTAACCCTAGCCCGGAACGGAAACCCACCACCAGCCCTACACCTTACCCTACGCCGTAGCCTACTCCTGGCCCGTACGCTGGCACTGACCCGTGCGTCAGCACGTAGCCTGACCCTCCCACGTTTCTGTACCCTCACCTGTGCCCTAAGGCTTGCCGTTCCCTAACCCTAAACCTAGCCCGGAATGGAAACCCACCACCAGCCCTACACCTTACCCACAAGCCGTAGCCTACACCTGGCCGGTACGCTGGCACTGACCCGTGCATCAGCACGTAGCCTGACCCTCCCACGTTTCCGTACCCTCACCTGTGCCCTAAGCCTTGCCGTTCCCTAACCCTAACCCTAGCCCGGAACGGAAACCCACCACCTGCCCTACACCTTACCCCCAAGCCGTAGCCTACTCCTGGCCCGTACGCTGGCACTGACCCGTGCATCAGCACGTAGCCTGACCCTCCCACGTTTCCGTATCCTCACCTGTGCCCTAAGCCTTGCCGTTCCGTAACCCTAACCCTAGCCCGGAACGGAAACCCACCACCAGCCCTACACCTTACCCAGAAGCCGTAGCATACACCTGGCCGGTACGCTGGCACTGACCCGTGCGTCAGCACGTAGCCTGACCCTCCCACGTTTCCATACCCTCACCTGTGCCCTAATCCTTGCCGTTCCCTAACCCTAACCATAGCCCGGAACGGAAACCCACCACCAGCCCTACACCTTACCCCCAAGCCGTAGCCTACTCCTGGCCCGTACGCTGGCACTGACCCGTGCGTCAGCACGTAGCCTGACCCTCCCACGTTTCCGTACCCTCACCTGTGCCCTAAGCCTTGCCGTTCCCTAACCCTAACCCTAGCCCGGAACGGAAACCCACCACCAGCCCTACACCTTACCCCCAAGCCGTAGCCTACTCCTGGCCCGTACACTGGCACTGACCCGTGCGTCAGCACGTAGCCTGACCCTCCCACGATTCCGTACCCTCACCTGTGCCCTAAGCCTTGCCATTCCCTAACCCTAACCCTAGCCCGGAAAGGAAACCCACCACCAGCCCTACACTTTACCCACAAGCCGTAGCCTATACCTGGCCGGTACGCTGGCACTGACCCGTGCGTCAGCACATAGCCTGACCCTCCCACGTTTCCGTACCCTCACCTGTGCCCTAAGCCTTGCCTTTCCCTAACCCTAACCCTAGCACGGAACGGAAACCCACCACCAGCCCTACACCTTACCCTACACCGTAGCCTACTCCTGGCCCGTACGCTGGCACTGACCCGTGCATCAGCACGTAGCCTGACCCTCCCACGTTTCCGTACCCTCACCTGTGCCCTAAGCCTTGCCGTTCCCTAACCCTAACCCTAGCCCCGAACGGAAACCCACCACCAGCCCTACACCTTACCCTACACCGTAGCCTACTCCTGGCCCGTACGCTGGCACTGACCCGTGCATCAGCACGTAGCCTGACCCTCCCACGTTTCCATACCCTCACCTGTGCCCAAAGCCTTGCCGTTCCCTAACCCTAACCCTAGCCCCGAACGGAAACCCACCACCAGCCCTACAACTTACCCCCAAGCTGTAGCCTACTCCTGGCCCGTACGCTGGCACTGACCCGTGCGTCAGCACGTAGCCTGACCCTCCCACGTTTCCGTACCCTCACCTGTGCCCTAAGCCTTGCCGTTCCCTAACCCTAACCCTAGCCTGGAACGGAAACCTACCACCAGCCCTACACCTTACCCTACGCCGTAGCCTACTCCTGGCCCGTACGCTGGCACTGACCCGTGCATCAGCACGTAGCCTGACCCTCCCACGTTTCCGTACCCTCACCTGTGCCCTAAGCCTTGCCGTTCCCTAACCCTAACCCTAGCCCGGAACGGAAACCCACCACCAGCCCTACACCTTACCCACAAGCAGTAGCCTACACCTGGCCAGTACGCTGGCACTGACCCGTGCATCAGCACGTAGCCTGACCCTCCCACGTTTCCGTACCCTCACCTGTGCCCTAAGCCTTGCCGTTCCCTAACCCTAACCCTAGCCTGGAACGGAAACCCACCACCAGCCCTACACCTTACCCTACGCCGTAGCCTACTCCTGGCCCGTACGCTGGCACTGACCCGTGCATCAGCACGTAGCCTGACCCTCCCACGTTTCCGTACCCTCACCTGTGCCCTCAGCCTTGCCGTTCCCTAACCCTAACCCTAGCCCGGAACGGAAACCCACCACCAGCCCTACACCTTACCCTACGCCGTAGCCTACTCCTGGCCCGTACGCTGGCACTGACCCGTTCGTCAGCACGTAGTCTGACTCTCACACGTTTCTGTACCCTCACCTGTGCCCTAAGGCTTGCCGTTCCCTAACCCTAACCCTAGCCCGGAACGGAAACCCACCACCAGCCCTACACCTTACCCCCAAGCCGTAGCCTACTCCTGGCCCGTACACTGGCACTGACCCGTGCGTCAGCACGTAGCCTGACCCTCCCACGATTCCGTACCCTCACCTGTGCCCTAAGCCTTGCCATTCCCTAACCCTAACCCTAGCCCGGAAAGGAAACCCACCACCAGCCCTACACTTTACCCACAAGCCGTAGCCTATACCTGGCCGGTACGCTGGCACTGACCCGTGCGTCAGCACATAGCCTGACCCTCCCACGTTTCCGTACCCTCACCTGTGCCCTAAGCCTTGCCGTTCCCTAACCCTAACCCTAGCACGGAACGGAAACCCACCACCAGCCCTACACCTTACCCTACACCGTAGCCTACTCCTGGCCCGTACGCTGGCACTGACCCGTGCATCAGCACGTAGCCTGACCCTCCCACGTTTCCGTACCCTCACCTGTGCCCTAAGCCTTGCCGTTCCCTAACCCTAACCCTAGCCCGGAACGGAAACCCACCACCAGCCCTACACCTTACCCACAAGCAGTAGCCTACACCTGGCCAGTACGCTGGCACTGACCCGTGCATCAGCACGTAGCCTGACCCTCCCACGTTTCCGTACCCTCACCTGTGCCCTAAGCCTTGCCGTTCCCTAACCCTAACCCTAGCCTGGAACGGAAACCCACCACCAGCCCTACACCTTACCCCCAAGCCGTAGCCTACTCCTGGCCCGTACACTGGCACTGACCCGTGCGTCAGCACGTAGCCTGACACTCCCACGATTCCGTACCCTCACCTGTGCCCTAAGCCTTGCCATTCCCTAACCCTAACGCTAGCCCGGAAAGGAAACCCACCACCAGCCCTACACTTTACCCACAAGCCGTAGCCTATACCTGGCCGGTACGCTGGCACTGACCCGTGCGTCAGCACATAGCCTGACCCTCCCACGTTTCCGTACCCTCACCTGTGCCCTAAGCCTTGCCGTTCCCTAACCCTAACCCTAGCACGGAACGGAAACCCACCACCAGCCCTACACCTTACCCTACACCGTAGCCTACTCCTGGCCCGTACGCTGGCACTGACCCGTGCATCAGCACGTAGACTGACCCTCCCACGTTTCCGTACCCTCACCTGTGCCCTAAGCCTTGCCGTTCCCTAACCCTAACCCTAGCCCAGAACGGAAACCCACCACCAGCCCTACACCTTACCCTACACCGTAGCCTACTCCTGGCCCGTACGCTGGCACTGACCCGTGCATCAGCACGTAGCCTGACCCTCCCACGTTTCCATACCCTCACCTGTGCCCAAAGCCTTGCCGTTCCCTAACCCTAACCCTAGCCCCGAACGGAAACCCACCACCAGCCCTACAACTTACCCCCAAGCCGTAGCCTACTCCTGGCCCGTACGCTGGCACTGACCCGTGCGTCAGCACGTAGCCTGACCCTCCCACGTTTCCGTACCCTCACCTGTGCCCTAAGCCTTGCCGTTCCCTAACCCTAACCCTAGCCTGGAACGGAAACCCACCACCAGCCCTACACCTTACCCTACGCCGTAGCCTACTCCTGGCCCGTACGCTGGCACTGACCCGTGCATCAGCACGTAGCCTGACCCTCCCACGTTTCCGTACCCTCACCTGTGCCCTAAGCCTTGCCGTTCCCTAACCCTAACCCTAGCCCGGAACGGAAACCCACCACCAACCCTACACCTTACCCACAAGCAGTAGCCTACACCTGGCCAGTACGCTGGCACTGACCCGTGCATCAGCACGTAGCCTGACCCTCCCACGTTTCCGTACCCTCACCTGTGCCCTAAGCCTTGCCGTTCCCTAACCCTAACCCTAGCCTGGAACGGAAACCCACCACCAGCCCTACACCTTACCCTACGCCGTAGCCTACTCCTGGCCCGTACGCTGGCACTGACCCGTGCATCAGCACGTAGCCTGACCCTCCCACGTTTCCGTACCCTCACCTGTGCCCTCAGCCTTGCCGTTCCCTAACCCTAACCCTAGCCCGGAACGGAAACCCACCACCAGCCCTACACCTTACCCTACGCCGTAGCCTACTCCTGGCCCGTACGCTGGCACTGACCCGTGCGTCAGCACGTAGCCTGACCCTCCCACGTTTCTGTACCCTCACCTGTGCCCTAAGGCTTGCCGTTCCCTAACCGTAACCCTAGCCCGGAACGGAAACCCACCACCAGCCCTACACCTTACCCCCAAGCCGTAGCCTACTCCTGGCCCGTACACTGGCACTGACCCGTGCGTCAGCACGTAGCCTGACCCTCCCACGATTCCGTACCCTCACCTGTGCCCTAAGCCTTGCCATTCCCTAACCCTAACCCTAGCCCGGAAAGGAAACCCACCACCAGCCCTACACTTTACCCACAAGCCGTAGCCTATACCTGGCCGGTACGCTGGCACTGACCCGTGCGTCAGCACATAGCCTGACCCTCCCACGTTTCCGTACCCTCACCTGTGCCCTAAGCCTTGCCGTTCCCTAACCCTAACCCTAGCACGGAACGGAAACCCACCACCAGCCCTACACCTTACCCTACACCGTAGCCTACTCCTGGCCCGTACGCTGGCACTGACCCGTGCATCAGCACGTAGACTGACCCTCCCACGTTTCCGTACCCTCACCTGTGCCCTAAGCCTTGCCGTTCCCTAACCCTAACCCTAGCCCCGAACGGAAACCCACCACCAGCCCTACACCTTACCCTACACCGTAGCCTACTCCTGGCCCGTACGATGGCACTGACCCGTGCATCAGCACGTAGCCTGACCCTCCCACGTTTCCGTACCCTCACCTGTGCCCAAAGCCTTGCCGTTCCCTAACCCTAACCCTAGCCCCGAACGGAAACCCACCACCAGCCCTACAACTTACCCCCAAGCCGTAGCCTACTCCTGGCCCGTACGCTGGCACTGACCCGTGCGTCAGCACGTAGCCTGACCCTCCCACGTTTCCGTACCCTCACCTGTGCCCTAAGCCTTGCCGTTCCCTAACACTAACCCTAGCCTGGAACGGAAACCCACCACCAGCCCTACACCTTACCCTACGCCGTAGCCTACTCCTGGCCCGTACGCTGGCACTGACCCGTGCATCAGCACGTAGCCTGACCCTCCCACGTTTCCGTACCCTCACCTGTGCCCTAAGCCTTGCCGTTCCCTAACCCTAACCCTAGCCCGGAACGGAAACCCACCACCAGCCCTACACCTTACCCACAAGCAGTAGCCTACACCTGGCCAGTACGCTGGCACTGACCCGTGCATCAGCACGTAGCCTGACCCTCCCACGTTTCTGTACCCTCACCTGTGCCCTAAGCCTTGCCGTTCCCTAACCCTAACCCTAGCCTGGAACGGAAACCCACCACCAGCCCTACACCTTACCCTACGCCGTAGCCTACTCCTGGCCCGTACGCTGGCACTGACCCGTGCATCAGCACGTAGCCTGACCCTCCCACGTTTCCGTACCCTCACCTGTGCCCTCAGCCTTGCCGTTCCCTAACCCTAACCCTAGCCCGGAACGGAAACCCACCACCAGCCCTACACCTTACCCTACGCCGTAGCCTACTCCTGGCCCGTACGCTGGCACTGACCCGTGCGTCAGCACGTAGCCTGACCCTCCCACGTTTCTGTACCCTCACCTGTGCCCTAAGGCTTGCCGTTCCCTAACCCTAAACCTAGCCCGGAATGGAAACCCACCACCAGCCCTACACCTTACCCACAAGCCGTAGCCTACACCTGGCCGGTACGCTGGCACTGACCCGTGCATCAGCACGTAGCCTGACCCTCCCACGTTTCCGTACCCTCACCTGTGCCCTAAGCCTTGCCGTTCCCTAACCCTAACCCTAGCCCGGAACGGAAACCCACCACCAGCCCTACACCTTACCCACAAGCAGTAGCCTACACCTGGCCAGTACGCTGGCACTGACCCGTGCATCAGCACGTAGCCTGACCCTCCCACGTTTCCGTACCCTCACCTGTGCCCTAAGCCTTGCCGTTCCCTAACCCTAACCCTAGCCTGGAACGGAAACCCACCACCAGCCCTACACCTTACCCCCAAGCCGTAGCCTACTCCTGGCCCGTACACTGGCACTGACCCGTGCGTCAGCACGTAGCCTGACGCTCCCACGATTCCGTACCCTCACCTGTGCCCTAAGCCTTGCCATTCCCTAACCCTAACGCTAGCCCGGAAAGGAAACCCACCACCAGCCCTACACTTTACCCACAAGCCGTAGCCTATACCTGGCCGGTACGCTGGCACTGACCCGTGCGTCAGCACATAGCCTGACCCTCCCACGTTTCCGTACCCTCACCTGTGCCCTAAGCCTTGCCGTTCCCTAACCCTAACCCTAGCACGGAACGGAAACCCACCACCAGCCCTACACCTTACCCTACACCGTAGCCTACTCCTGGCCCGTACGCTGGCACTGACCCGTGCATCAGCACGTAGACTGACCCTCCCAAGTTTCCATACCCTCACCTGTGCCCTAAGCCTTGCCGTTCCCTAACCCTAACCCTAGCCCAGAACGGAAACCCACCACCAGCCCTACACCTTACCCTACACCGTAGCCTACTCCTGGCCCGTACGCTGGCACTGACCCGTGCATCAGCACGTAGCCTGACCCTCCCACTTTTCCATACCCTCACCTGTGCCCAAAGCCTTGCCGTTCCCTAACCCTAACCCTAGCCCCGAACGGAAACCCACCACCAGCCCTACAACTTACCCCCAAGCCGTAGCCTACTCCTGGCCCGTACGCTGGCACTGACCCGTGCGTCAGCACGTAGCCTGACCCTCCCACGTTTCCGTACCCTCACCTGTGCCCTAAGCCTTGCCGTTCCCTAACCCTAACCCTAGCCTGGAACGGAAACCCACCACCAGCCCTACACCTTACCCTACGCCGTAGCCTACTCCTGGCCCGTACGCTGGCACTGACCCGTGCATCAGCACGTAGCCTGACCCTCCCACGTTTCCGTACCCTCACCTGTGCCCTAAGCCTTGCCGTTCCCTAACCCTAACCCTAGCCCGGAACGGAAACCCACCACCAACCCTACACCTTACCCACAAGCAGTAGCCTACACCTGGCCAGTACGCTGGCACTGACCCGTGCATCAGCACGTAGCCTGACCCTCCCACGTTTCCGTACCCTCACCTGTGCCCTAAGCCTTGCCGTTCCCTAACCCTAACCCTAGCCTGGAACGGAAACCCACCACCAGCCCTACACCTTACCCTACGCCGTAGCCTACTCCTGGCCCGTACGCTGGCACTGACCCGTGCATCAGCACGTAGCCTGACCCTCCCACGTTTCCGTACCCTCACCTGTGCCCTCAGCCTTGCCGTTCCCTAACCCTAACCCTAGCCCGGAACGGAAACCCACCACCAGCCCTACACCTTACCCTACGCCGTAGCCTACTCCTGGCCCGTACGCTGGCACTGACCCGTGCGTCAGCACGTAGCCTGACCCTCCCACGTTTCTGTACCCTCACCTGTGCCCTAAGGCTTGCCGTTCCCTAACCATAACCCTAGCCCGGAACGGAAACCCACCACCAGCCCTACACCTTACCCCCAAACCGTAGCCTACTCCTGGCCCGTACACTGGCACTGACCCGTGCGTCAGCACGTAGCCTGACCCTCCCACGATTCCGTACCCTCACCTGTGCCCTAAGCCTTGCCATTCCCTAACCCTAACCCTAGCCCGGAAAGGAAACCCACCACCAGCCCTACACTTTACCCACAAGCCGTAGCCTATACCTGGCCGGTACGCTGGCACTGACCCGTGCGTCAGCACATAGCCTGACCCTCCCACGTTTCCGTACCCTCACCTGTGCCCTAAGCCTTGCCGTTCCCTAACCCTAACCCTAGCACGGAACGGAAACCCACCACCAGCCCTACACCTTACCCTACACCGTAGCCTACTCCTGGCCCGTACGCTGGCACTGACCCGTGCATCAGCACGTAGACTGACCCTCCCACGTTTCCGTACCCTCACCTGTGCCCTAAGCCTTGCCGTTCCCTAACCCTAACCCTAGCCCCGAACGGAAACCCACCACCAGCCCTACACCTTACCCTACACCGTAGCCTACTCCTGGCCCGTACGATGGCACTGACCCGTGCATCAGCACGTAGCCTGACCCTCCCACGTTTCCGTACCCTCACCTGTGCCCAAAGCCTTGCCGTTCCCTAACCCTAACCCTAGCCCCGAACGGAAACCCACCACCAGCCCTACAACTTACCCCCAAGCCGTAGCCTACTCCTGGCCCGTACGCTGGCACTGACCCGTGCGTCAGCACGTAGCCTGACCCTCCCACGTTTCCGTACCCTCACCTGTGCCCTAAGCCTTGCCGTTCCCTAACCCTAACCCTAGCCTGGAACGGAAACCCACCACCAGCCCTACACCTTACCCTACGCCGTAGCCTACTCCTGGCCCGTACGCTGGCACTGACCCGTGCATCAGCACGTAGCCTGACCCTCCCACGTTTCCGTACCCTCACCTGTGCCCTCAGCCTTGCCGTTCCCTAACCCTAACCCTAGCCCGGAACGGAAACCCACCACCAGCCCTACACCTTACCCTACGCCGTAGCCTACTCCTGGCCCGTACGCTGGCACTGACCCGTGCGTCAGCACGTAGCCTGACCCTCCCACGTTTCTGTACCCTCACCTGTGCCCTAAGGCTTGCCGTTCCCTAACCCTAAACCTAGCCCGGAATGGAAACCCACCACCAGCCCTACACCTTACCCACAAGCCGTAGCCTACACCTGGCCGGTACGCTGGCACTGACCCGTGCATCAGCACGTAGCCTGACCCTCCCACGTTTCCGTACCCTCACCTGTGCCCTAAGCCTTGCCGTTCCCTAACCATAACCCTAGCCCAGAACGGAAACCCACCACCTGCCCTACACCTTACCCCCAAGCCGTAGCCTACTCCTGGCCCGTACGCTGGCACTGACCCGTGCATCAGCACGTAGCCTGACCCTCCCACGTTTCCGTACCCTCACCTGTGCCCAAAGCCTTGCCGTTCCCTAACCCTAACCCTAGCCCCGAACGGAAACCCACCACCAGCCCTACAACTTACCCCCAAGCCGTAGCCTACTCCTGGCCCGTACGCTGGCACTGACCCGTGCGTCAGCACGTAGCCTGACCCTCCCACGTTTCCGTACCCTCACCTGTGCCCTAAGCCTTGCCGTTCCCTAACCCTAACCCTAGCCTGGAACGGAAACCCACCACCAGCCCTACACCATACCCTACGCCGTAGCCTACTCCTGGCCCGTACGCTGGCACTGACCCGTGCATCAGCACGTAGCCTGACCCTCCCACGTTTCCGTACCCTCACCTGTGCCCTAAGCCTTGCCGTTCCCTAACCCTAACCCTAGCCCGGAACGGAAACCCACCACCAGCCCTACACCTTACCCACAAGCAGTAGCCTACACCTGGCCAGTACGCAGGCACTGACCCGTGCATCAGCACGTAGCCTGACCCTCCCACGTTTCCGTACCCTCACCTGTGCCCTAAGCCTTGCCGTTCCCTAACCCTAACCCTAGCCTGGAACGGAAACCCACCACCAGCCCTACACCTTACCCTACGCCGTAGCCTACTCCTGGCCCGTACGCTGGCACTGACCCGTGCATCAGCACGTAGCCTGACCCTCCCACGTTTCCGTACCCTCACCTGTGCCCTCAGCCTTGCCGTTCCCTAACCCTAACCCTAGCCCGGAACGGAAACCCACCACCAGCCCTACACCTTACCCTACGCCGTAGCCTACTCCTGGCCCGTACGCTGGCACTGACCCGTGCGTCAGCACGTAGCCTGACCCTCCCACGTTTCTGTACCCTCACCTGTGCCCTAAGGCTTGCCGTTCCCTAACCCTAAACCTAGCCCGGAATGGAAACCCACCACCAGCCCTACACCTTACCCACAAGCCGTAGCCTACACCTGGCCGGTACGCTGGCACTGACCCGTGCATCAGCACGTAGCCTGACCCTCCCACGTTTCCGTACCCTCACCTGTGCCCTAAGCCTTGCCGTTCCCTAACCATAACCCTAGCCCGGAACGGAAACCCACCACCTGCCCTACACCTTACCCCCAAGCCGTAGCCTACTCCTGGCCCGTACGCTGGCACTGACCCGTGCATCAGCACGTAGCCTGACCCTCCCACGTTTCCGTACCCTCACCTGTGCCCTAAGCCTTGCCGTTCCCTAACCCTAACCCTAGCCCGGAATGGAAACCCACCACCAGCCCTACAACTTACCCCCAAGCCGTAGCCTACTCCTGGCCCGTACGCTGGCACTGACCCGTGCGTCAGCACGTAGCCTGACCCTCCCACGTTTCCGTACCCTCACCTGTGCCCTAAGCCTTGCCGTTCCCTAACCCTGACCCTAGCCTGGAACGGAAACCCACCACCAGCCCTACACCTTACCCTACGCCGTAGCCTACTCCTGGCCCGTACGCTGGCACTGACCCATGCGTCAGCACGTAGCCTGACCCTCCCACGTTTCCGTACCCTCACCTGTGCCCTAAGCCTTGCCGTTCCCTAACCCTAACCCTAGCCTGGAACGGAAACCCACCACCTGCCCTACACCTTACCCCCAAGCCGTAGCCTACTCCTGGCCCGTACGCTGGCACTGACCCGTGCATCAGCACGTAGCCTGACCCTCCCACGTTTCCGTACCCTCACCTGTGCCCTAAGGCTTGCCGTTCCCTAACCCTAACCCTAGCCCGGAACGGAAACCCACCACCAGCCCTACACCTTACCCAGAAGCCGTAGCATACACCTGGCCGGTACGCTGGCACTGACCCGTGCATCAGCACGTAGCCTGACCCTCCCACGTTTCCATACCCTCACCTGTGCCCTAAGCCTTGCCGTTCCCTAACCCTAACCCTAGCCCGGAACGGAAACCCACCACCAGCCCTACACCTTACCCCCAAGCCGTAGCCTACTCCTGGCCCGTACGCTGGCACTGACCCGTGCGTCAGCACGTAGCCTGACCCTCCCACGTTTCCGTACCCTCACCTGTGCCCTAAGCCTTGCCGTTCCCTAACCCTAACCCTAGCCCGGAACGGAAACCCACCACCAGCCCTACACCTTACCCCCAAGCCGTAGCCTACTCCTGGCCCGTACACTGGCACTGACCCGTGCGTCAGCACGTAGCCTGACCCTCCCACGATTCCGTACCCTCACCTGTGCCCTAAGCCTTGCCATTCCCTAACCCTAACCCTAGCCCGGAAAGGAAACCCACTACCAGCCCTACACTTTACCCACAAGCCGTAGCCTATACCTGGCCGGTACGCTGGCACTGACCCGTGCGTCAGCACATAGCCTGACCCTCCCACGTTTCCGTACCCTCACCTGTGCCCTAAGCCTTGCCGTTCCCTAACCCTAACCCTAGCACGGAATGGAAACCCACCACCAGCCCTACACCTTACCCTACACCGTAGCCTACTCCTGGCCCGTACCCTGGCACTGACCCGTGCATCAGCACGTAGCCTGACCCTCCCACGTTTCCGTACCCTCACCTGTGCCCTAAGCCTTGCCGTTCCCTAACCCTAACCCTAGCCCCGAACGGAAACCCACCACCAGCCCTACAGCTTACCCTACACCGTAGCCTACTCCTGGCCCGTACGCTGGCACTGACCCGTGCATCAGCACGTAGCCTGACCCTCCCACGTTTCCGTACCCTCACCTGTGCCCTAAGCCTTGCCGTTCCCTAACCCTAACCCTAGCCTGGAACGGAAACCCACCACCAGCCCTACACCTTACCCCCAAGCCGTAGCCTACTCCTGGCCCGTACACTGGCACTGACCCGTGCGTCAGCACGTAGCCTGACGCTCCCACGATTCCGTACCCTCACCTGTGCCCTAAGCCTTGCCATTCCCTAACCCTAACGCTAGCCCGGAAAGGAAACCCACCACCAGCCCTACACTTTACCCACAAGCCGTAGCCTATACCTGGCCGGTACGCTGGCACTGACCCGTGAGTCAGCACATAGCCTGACCCTCCCACGTTTCCGTAACCTCACCTGTGCCCTAAGCCTTGCCGTTCCCTAACCCTAACCCTAGCACGGAACGGAAACCCACCACCAGCCCTACACCTTACCCTACACCGTAGCCTACTCCTGGCCCGTACGCTGGCACTGACCCGTGCATCAGCACGTAGCCTGACCCTCCCACGTTTCCGTACCCTCACCTGTGCCCTAAGCCTTGCCGTTCCCTAACCCTAACCCTAGCCCCGAACGGAAACCCACCACCAGCCCTACACCTTACCCTACACCGTAGCCTACTCCTGGCCCATACGCTGGCACTGACCCGTGCATCAGCACGTAGCCTGACCCTCCCACGTTTCCATACCCTCACCTGTGCCCAAAGCCTTGCCGTTCCCTAACCCTAACCCTAGCCCCGAACGGAAACCCACCACCAGCCCTACAACTTACCCCCAAGCCGTAGCCTACTCCTGGCCCGTACGCTGGCACTGACCCGTGCGTCAGCACGTAGCCTGACCCTCCCACGTTTCCGTACCCTCACCTGTGCCCTAAGCCTTGCCGTTCCCTAACCCTAACCCTAGCCTGGAACGGAAACCCACCACCAGCCCTACACCTTACCCTACGCCGTAGCCTACTCCTGGCCCGTACGCTGGCACTGACCCGTGCATCAGCACGTAGCCTGACCCTCCCACGTTTCCGTACCCTCACCTGTGCCCTCAGCCTTGCCGTTCCCTAACCCTAACCCTAGCCCGGAACGGAAACCCACCACCAGCCCTACACCTTACCCTACGCCGTAGCCTACTCCTGGCCCGTACGCTGGCACTGACCCGTGCGTCAGCACGTAGCCTGACCCTCCCACGTTTCTGTACCCTCACCTGTGCCCTAAGGCTTGCCGTTCCCTAACCCTAACCCTAGCCCGGAACGGAAACCCACCACCAGCCCTACACCTTACCCCCAAACCGTAGCCTACTCCTGGCCCGTACACTGGCACTGACCCGTGCGTCAGCACGTAGCCTGACCCTCCCACGATTCCGTACCCTCACCTGTGCCCTAAGCCTTGCCATTCCCTAACCCTAACCCTAGCCCGGAAAGGAAACCCACCACCAGCCCTACACTTTACCCACAAGCCGTAGCCTATACCTGGCCGGTACGCTGGCACTGACCCGTGCGTCAGCACATAGCCTGACCCTCCCACGTTTCCGTACCCTCACCTGTGCCCTAAGCCTTGCCGTTCCCTAACCCTAACCCTAGCACGGAACGGAAACCCACCACCAGCCCTACACCTTACCCTACACCGTAGCCTACTCCTGGCCCGTACGCTGGCACTGACCCGTGCATCAGCACGTAGACTGACCCTCCCACGTTTCCGTACCCTCACCTGTGCCCTAAGCCTTGCCGTTCCCTAACCCTAACCCTAGCCCCGAACGGAAACCCACCACCAGCCCTACACCTTACCCTACACCATAGCCTACTCCTGGCCCGTACGCTGGCACTGACCCGTGCATCAGCTCGTAGCCTGACCCTCCCACGTTTCCGTACCCTCACCTGTGCCCAAAGCCTTGCCGTTCCCTAACCCTAACCCTAGCCCCGAACGGAAACCCACCACCAGCCCTACAACTTACCCCCAAGCCGTAGCCTACTCCTGGCCCGTACGCTGGCACTGACCCGTGCGTCAGCACGTAGCCTGACCCTCCCACGTTTCCGTACCCTCACCTGTGCCCTAAGCCTTGCCGTTCCCTAACCCTAACCCTAGCCTGGAACGGAAACCCACCACCAGCCCTACACCTTACCCTACGCCGTAGCCTACTCCTGGCCCGTACGCTGGCACTGACCCGTGCATCAGCACGTAGCCTGACCCTCCCACGTTTCCGTACCCTCACCTGTGCCCTAAGCCTTGCCGTTCCCTAACCCTAACCCTAGCCCGGAACGGAAACCCACCACCAGCCCTACACCTTACCCACAAGCAGTAGCCTACACCTGGCCAGTACGCTGGCACTGACCCGTGCATCAGCACGTAGCCTGACCCTCCCACGTTTCCGTACCCTCACCTGTGCCCTAAGCCTTGCCGTTCCCTAACCCTAACCCTAGCCTGGAACGGAAACCCACCACCAGCCCTACACCTTACCCTACGCCGTAGCCTACTCCTGGCCCGTACGCTGGCACTGACCCGTGCATCAGCACGTAGCCTGACCCTCCCACGTTTCCGTACCCTCACCTGTGCCCTCAGCCTTGCCGTTCCCTAACCCTAACCCTAGCCCGGAACGGAAACCCACCACCAGCCCTACACCTTACCCTACGCCGTAGCCTACTCCTGGCCCGTACGCTGGCACTGACCCGTGCGTCAGCACGTAGCCTGACCCTCCCAAGTTTCTGTACCCTCACCTGTGCCCTAAGGCTTGCCGTTCCCTAACCCTAAACCTAGCCCGGAATGGAAACCCACCACCAGCCCTACACCTTACCCACAAGCCGTAGCCTACACCTGGCCGGTACGCTGGCACTGACCCGTGCATCAGCACGTAGCCTGACCCTCCCACGTTTCCGTACCCTCACCTGTGCCCTAAGCCTTGCCGTTCCCTAACCCTGACCCTAGCCCGGAACGGAAACCCACCACCAGCCCTACACCTTACCCTACGCCGTAGCCTACTCCTGGCCCGTACGCTGGCACTGACCCATGCGTCAGCACGTAGCCTGACCCTCCCACGTTTCCGTACCCTCACCTGTGCCCTAAGCCTTGCCGTTCCCTAACCCTAACCCTAGCCCGGAACGGAAACCCACCACCTGCCCTACACCTTACCCCCAAGCCGTAGCCTACTCCTGGCCCGTACGCTGGCACTGACCCGTGCATCAGCACGTAGCCTGACCCTCCCACGTTTCCGTACCCTCACCTGTGCCCTAAGCCTTGCCGTTCCCTAACCCTAACCCTAGCCCGGAACGGAAACCCACCACCAGCCCTACACCTTACCCAGAAGCCGTAGCATACACCTGGCCGGTACGCTGGCACTGACCCGTGCGTCAGCACGTAGCCTGACCCTCCCACGTTTCCGTACCCTCACCTGTGCCCTAAGCCTTGCCGTTCCCTAACCCTAACCCTAGCCCGGAATGGAAACCCACCACCAGCCCTACACCTTACCCCCAAGCCGTAGCCTACTCCTGGCCCGTACGCTGGCACTGACCCGTGCGTCAGCACGTAGCCTGACCCTCCCACGTTTCCGTACCCTCACCTGTGCCCTAAGCCTTGCCGTTCCCTAACCCTAACCCTAGCCCGGAACAGAAACCCACCACCAGCCCTACACCTTACCCCCAAGCCGTAGCCTACTCCTGGCCCGTACACTGGCACTGACCCGTGCGTCAGCACGTAGCCTGACCCTCCCACGATTCCGTACCCTCACCTGTGCCCTAAGCCTTGCCATTCCCTAACCCTAACCCTAGCCCGGAAAGGAAACCCACCACCAGCCCTACACTTTACCCACAAGCCGTAGCCTATACCTGGCCGGTACGCTGGCACTGACCCGTACGTCAGCACATAGCCTGACCCTCCCACGTTTCCGTACCCTCACCTGTGCCCTAAGCCTTGCCGTTCCCTAACCCTAACCCTAGCACGGAACGGAAACCCACCACCAGCCCTACACCTTACCCTACACCGTAGCCTACTCCTGGCCCGTACGCTGGCACTGACCCGTGCATCAGCACGTAGACTGACCCTCCCACGTTTCCGTACCCTCACCTGTGCCCTAAGCCTTGCCGTTCCCTAACCCTAACCCTAGCCCCGAACGGAAACCCACCACCAGCCCTACACCTTACCCTACACCATAGCCTACTCCTGGCCCGTACGCTGGCACTGACCCGTGCATCAGCTCGTAGCCTGACCCTCCCACGTTTCCGTACCCTCACCTGTGCCCAAAGCCTTGCCGTTCCCTAACCCTAACCCTAGCCCCGAACGGAAACCCACCACCAGCCCTACAACTTACCCCCAAGCCGTAGCCTACTCCTGGCCCGTACGCTGGCACTGACCCGTGCGTCAGCACGTAGCCTGACCCTCCCACGTTTCCGTACCCTCACCTGTGCCCTAAGCCTTGCCGTTCCCTAACCCTAACCCTAGCCTGGAACGGAAACCCACCACCAGCCCTACACCTTACCCTACGCCGTAGCCTACTCCTGGCCCGTACGCTGGCACTGACCCGTGCATCAGCACGTAGCCTGACCCTCCCACGTTTCCGTACCCTCACCTGTGCCCTAAGCCTTGCCGTTCCCTAACCCTAACCCTAGCCCGGAACGGAAACCCACCACCAGCCCTACACCTTACCCACAAGCAGTAGCCTACACCTGGCCAGTACGCTGGCACTGACCCGTGCATCAGCACGTAGCCTGACCCTCCCACGTTTCCGTACCCTCACCTGTGCCCTAAGCCTTGCCGTTCCCTAACCCTAACCCTAGCCTGGAACGGAAACCCACCACCAGCCCTACACCTTACCCTACGCCGTAGCCTACTCCTGGCCCGTACGCTGGCACTGACCCGTGCATCAGCACGTAGCCTGACCCTCCCACGTTTCCGTACCCTCACCTGTGCCCTCAGCCTTGCCGTTCCCTAACCCTAACCCTAGCCCGGAACGGAAACCCACCACCAGCCCTACACCTTACCCTACGCCGTAGCCTACTCCTGGCCCGTACGCTGGCACTGACCCGTGCGTCAGCACGTAGCCTGACCCTCCCAAGTTTCTGTACCCTCACCTGTGCCCTAAGGCTTGCCGTTCCCTAACCCTAAACCTAGCCCGGAATGGAAACCCACCACCAGCCCTACACCTTACCCACAAGCCGTAGCCTACACCTGGCCGGTACGCTGGCACTGACCCGTGCATCAGCACGTAGCCTGACCCTCCCACGTTTCCGTACCCTCACCTGTGCCCTAAGCCTTGCCGTTCCCTAACCCTGACCCTAGCCCGGAACGGAAACCCACCACCAGCCCTACACCTTACCCTACGCCGTAGCCTACTCCTGGCCCGTACGCTGGCACTGACCCATGCGTCAGCACGTAGCCTGACCCTCCCACGTTTCCGTACCCTCACCTGTGCCCTAAGCCTTGCCGTTCCCTAACCCTAACCCTAGCCCTGAACGGAAACCCACCACCTGCCCTACACCTTACCCCCAAGCCGTAGCCTACTCCTGGCCCGTACGCTGGCACTGACCCGTGCATCAGCACGTAGCCTGACCCTCCCACGTTTCCGTACCCTCACCTGTGCCCTAAGCCTTGCCGTTCCCTAACCCTAACCCTAGCCCGGAACGGAAACCCACCACCAGCCCTACACCTTACCCAGAAGCCGTAGCATACACCTGGCCGGTACGCTGGCACTGACCCGTGCGTCAGCACGTAGCCTGACCCTCCCACGTTTCCATACCCTCACCTGTGCCCTAAGCCTTGCCGTTCCCTAACCCTAACCCTAGCCCGGAATGGAAACCCACCACCAGCCCTACACCTTACCCCCAAGCCGTAGCCTACTCCTGGCCCGTACGCTGGCACTGACCCGTGCGTCAGCACGTAGCCTGACCCTCCCACGTTTCCGTACCCTCACCTGTGCCCTAAGCCTTGCCGTTCCCTAACCCTAACCCTAGCCCGGAACAGAAACCCACCACCAGCCCTACACCTTACCCCCAAGCCGTAGCCTACTCCTGGCCCGTACACTGGCACTGACCCGTGCGTCAGCACGTAGCCTGACCCTCCCACGATTCCGTACCCTCACCTGTGCCCTAAGCCTTGCCATTCCCTAACCCTAACCCTAGCCCGGAAAGGAAACCCACCACCAGCCCTACACTTTACCCACAAGCCGTAGCCTATACCTGGCCGGTACGCTGGCACTGACCCGTACGTCAGCACATAGCCTGACCCTCCCACGTTTCCGTACCCTCACCTGTGCCCTAAGCCTTGCCGTTCCCTAACCCTAACCCTAGCACGGAATGGAAACCCACCACCAGCCCTACACCTTACCCTACACCGTAGCCTACTCTGGCCCGTACGCTGGCACTGACCCGTGCATCAGCACGTAGCCTGACCCTCCCACGTTTCCGTACCCTCACCTGTGCCCTAAGCCTTGCCGTTCCCTAACCCTAACACTAGCCCCGAACGGAAACCCACCACCAGCCCTACACCTTACCCTACACCGTAGCCTACTCCTGGCCCGTACGCTGGCACTGACCCGTGCATCAGCACGTAGCCTGACCCTCCCACGTTTCCATACCCTCACCTGTGCCCAAAGCCTTGCCGTTCCCTAACCCTAACCCTAGCCCCGAACGGAAACCCACCACCAGCCCTACAACTTACCCCCAAGCCGTAGCCTACTCCTGGCCCGTACGCTGGCACTGACCCGTGCGTCAGCACGTAGCCTGACCCTCCCACGTTTCCGTACCCTCACCTGTGCCCTAAGCCTTGCCGTTCCCTAACCCTAACCCTAGCCTGGAACGGAAACCCACCACCAGCCCTACACCTTACCCTACGCCGTAGCCTACTCCTGGCCCGTACGCTGGCACTGACCCGTGCATCAGCACGTAGCCTGACCCTCCCACGTTTCCGTACCCTCACCTGTGCCCTAAGCCTTGCCGTTCCCTAACCCTAACCCTAGCCCGGAATGGAAACCCACCACCAGCCCTACACCTTACCCACAAGCAGTAGCCTACACCTGGCCAGTACGCTGGCACTGACCCGTGCATCAGCACGTAGCCTGACCCTCCCACGTTTCCGTACCCTCACCTGTGCCCTAAGCCTTGCCGTTCCCTAACCCTAACCCTAGCCGGGAACGGAAACCCACCACCAGCCCTACACCTTACCCTACGCCGTAGCCTACTCCTGGCCCGTACGCTGGCACTGACCCGTGCATCAGCACGTAGCCTGACCCTCCCACGTTTCCGTACCCTCACCTGTGCCCTCAGCCTTGCCGTTCCCTAACCCTAACCCTAGCCCGGAACGGAAACCCACCACCAGCCCTACACCTTACCCTACGCCGTAGCCTACTCCTGGCCCGTACGCTGGCACTGACCCATGCGTCAGCACGTAGCCTGACCCTCCCACGTTTCTGTACCCTCACCTGTGCCCTAAGGCTTGCCGTTCCCTAACCCTAACCCTAGCCCGGAACGGAAACCCACCACCAGCCCTACACCTTACCCCCAAGCCGTAGCCTACTCCTGGCCCGTACACTGGCACTGACCCGTGCGTCAGCACGTAGCCTGACCCTCCCACGATTCCGTACCCTCACCTGTGCCCTAAGCCTTGCCATTCCCTAACCCTAACCCTAGCCCGGAAAGGAAACCCACCACCAGCCCTACACTTTACCCACAAGCCGTAGCCTATACCTGGCCGGTACGCTGGCACTGACCCGTGCGTCAGCACATAGCCTGACCCTCCCACGTTTCCGTACCCTCACCTGTGCCCTAAGCCTTGCCGTTCCCTAACCCTAACCCTAGCACGGAACGGAAACCCACCACCAGCCCTACACCTTATCCTACACCGTAGCCGACTCCTGGCCCGTACGCTGGCACTGACACGTGCATCAGCACGTAGCCTGACCCTCCCACGTTTCCGTACCCTCACCTGTGCCCTAAGCCTTGCCGTTCCATAACCCTAACCCTAGCCCCGAACGGAAACCCACCACCAGCCCTACACCTTACCCTACACCGTAGCCTACTCCTGGCCCGTACGCTGACACTGACCCGTGCATCAGCACGTAGCCTGACCCTCCCACGTTTCCGTACCCTCACCTGTGCCCAAAGCCTTGCCGTTCCCTAACCCTAACCCTAGCCCCGAACGGAAACCCACCACCAGCCCTACAACTTACCCCCAAGCCGTAGCCTACTCCTGGCCCGTACGCTGGCACTGACCCGTGCGTCAGCACGTAGCCTGACCCTCCCACGTTTCCGTACCCTCACCTGTGCCCTAAGCCTTGCCGTTCCCTAACCCTAACCCTAGCCTGGAACGGAAACCCACCACCAGCCCTACACCTTACCCTACGCCGTAGCCTACTCCTGGCCCGTACGCTGGCACTGACCCGTGCATCAGCACGTAGCCTGACCCTCCCATGTTTCCGTACCCTCACCTGTGCCCTAAGCCTTGCCGTTCCCTAACCCTAACCCTAGCCCGGAACGGAAACCCACCACCAGCCCTACACCTTACCCACAAGCAGTAGCCTACACCTGGCCAGTACGCTGGCACTGACCCGTGCATCAGCACGTAGCCTGACCCTCCCACGTTTCCGTACCCTCACCTGTGCCCTAAGCCTTGCCGTTCCCTAACCCTAACCCTAGCCTGGAACGGAAACCCACCACCAGCCCTACACCTTACCCTACGCCGTAGCCTACTCCTGGCCCGTACGCTGGCACTGACCCGTGCATCAGCACGTAGCCTGACCCTCCCACGTTTCCGTACCCTCACCTGTGCCCTCAGCCTTGCCGTTCCCTAACCCTAACCCTAGCCCGGAACGGAAACCCACCACCAGCCCTACACCTTACCCTACGCCGTAGCCTACTCCTGGCCCGTACGCTGGCACTGACCCGTTCGTCATCACGTAGCCTGACTCTCCCACGTTTCTGTACCCTCACCTGTGCCATAAGGCTTGCCGTTCCCTAACCCTAACGCTAGCCCGGAACGGAAACCCACCACCAGCCCTACACCTTACCCCCAAGCCGTAGCCTACTCCTGGCCCGTACACTGGCACTGACCCGTGCGTCAGCACGTAGCCTGACCCTCCCACGATTCCGTACCCTCACCTGTGCCCTAAGCCTTGCCATTCCCTAACCCTAACCCTAGCCCGGAAAGGAAACCCACCACCAGCCCTACACTTTACCCACAAGCCGTAGCCTATACCTGGCTGGTACGCTGGCACTGACCCGTGCGTCAGCACATAGCCTGACCCTCCCACGTTTCCGTACCCTCACCTGTGCCCTAAGCCTTGCCGTTCCCTAACCCTAACCCTAGCACGGAACGGAAACCCACCACCACACCTACACCTTACCCTATACCGTAGCCTACTCCTGGCCCGTACGCTGGCACTGACCCGTGCATCAGCACGTAGCCTGACCCTCCCACGTTTCCGTACCCTCACCTGTGCCCTAAGCCTTGCCGTTCCCTAACCCTAACCCTAGCCCGGAACGGAAACCCACCACCAGCCCTACACCTTACCCACAAGCAGTAGCCTACACCTGGCCAGTACGCTGGCACTGACCCGTGCATCAGCACGTAGCCTGACCCTCCCACGTTTCCGTACCCTCACCTGTGCCCTAAGCCTTGCCGTTCCCTAACCCTAACCCTAGCCTGGAACGGAAACCCACCACCAGCCCTACACCTTACCCCCAAGCCGTAGCCTACTCCTGGCCCGTACACTGGCACTGACCCGTGCGTCAGCACGTAGCCTGACGCTCCCACGATTCCGTACCCTCACCTGTGCCCTAAGCCTTGCCATTCCCTAACCCTAACGCTAGCCCGGAAAGGAAACCCACCACCAGCCCTACACTTTACCCACAAGCCGTAGCCTATACCTGGCCGGTACGCTGGCACTGACCCGTGCGTCAGCACATAGCCTGACCCTCCCACGTTTCCGTACCCTCACCTGTGCCCTAAGCCTTGCCGTTCCCTAACCCTAACCCTAGCACGGAACGGAAACCCACCACCAGCCCTACACCTTACCCTACACCGTAGCCTACTCCTGGCCCGTACGCTGGCACTGACCCGTGCATCAGCACGTAGCCTGACCCTCCCACGTTTCCGTACCCTCACCTGTGCCCAAAGCCTTGCCGTTCCCTAACCCTAACCCTAGCCCCGAACGGAAACCCACCACCAGCCCTACACCTTACCCTACACCGTAGCCTACTCCTGGCCCGTACGCTGGCACTGACCCGTGCATCAGCACGTAGCCTGACCCTCCCACGTTTCCATACCCTCACCTGTGCCCAAAGCCTTGCCGTTCCCTAACCCTAAACCTAGCCCCGAACGGAAACCCACCACCAGCCCTACAACTTACCCCCAAGCCGTAGCCTACTCCTGGCCCGTACGCTGGCACTGACCCGTGCGTCAGCACGTAGCCTGACCCTCCCACGTTTCCGTACCCTCACCTGTGCCCTAAGCCTTGCCGTTCCCTAACCCTAACCCTAGCCTGGAACGGAAACCCACCACCAGCCCTACACCTTATCCTACGCCGTAGCCTACTCCTGGCCCGTACGCTGGCACTGACCCGTGCATCAGCACGTAGCCTGACCCTCCCACGTTTCCGTACCCTCACCTGTGCCCTAAGCCTTGCCGTTCCCTAACCCTAACCCTAGCCCGGAACGGAAACCCACCACCAGCCCTACACCTTACCCACAAGCAGTAGCCTACACCTGGCCAGTACGCTGGCACTGACCCGTGCATCAGCACGTAGCCTGACCCTCCCACGTTTCCGTACCCTCACCTGTGCCCTAAGCCTTGCCGTTCCCTAACCCTAACCCTAGCCTGGAACGGAAACCCACCACCAGCCCTACACCTTACCCTACGCCGTAGCCTACTCCTGGCCCGTACGCTGGCACTGACCCGTGCATCAGCACGTAGCCTGACCCTCCCACGTTTCCGTACCCTCACCTGTGCCCTCAGCCTTGCCGTTCCCTAACCCTCACCCTAGCCCGGAACGGAAACCCACCACCAGCCCTACACCTTACCCTACGCCGTAGCCTACTCCTGGCCCGTACGCTGGCACTGACCCGTGCGTCAGCACGTAGCCTGACCCTCCCACGTTTCTGTACCCTCACCTGTGCCCTAAGGCTTGCCGTTCCCTAACCCTAACCCTAGCCCGGAACGGAAACCCACCACCAGCCCTACACCTTACCCCCAAGCCGTAGCCTACTCCTGGCCCGTACACTGGCACTGACCCGTGCGTCAGCACGTAGCCTGACCCTCCCACGATTCCGTACCCTCACCTGTGCCCTAAGCCTTGCCATTCCCTAACCCTAACCCTAGCCCGGAAAGGAAACCCACCACCAGCCCTACACTTTACCCACAAGCCGTAGCCTATACCTGGCCGGTACGCTGGCACTGACCCGTGCGTCAGCACATAGCCTGACCCTCCCACGTTTCCGTACCCTCACCTGTGCCCTAAGCCTTGCCGTTCCCTAACCCTAACCCTAGCACGGAACGGAAACCCACCACCAGCCCTACACCTTACCCTACACCGTAGCCTACTCCTGGCCCGTACGCTGGCACTGACCCGTGCATCAGCACGTAGACTGACCCTCCCACGTTTCCGTACCCTCACCTGTGCCCTAAGCCTTGCCGTTCCCTAACCCTAACCCTAGCCCCGAACGGAAACCCACCACCAGCCCTACACCTTACCCTACACCGTAGCCTACTCCTGGCCCGTACGCTGGCACTGACCCGTGCATCAGCACGTAGCCTGACCCTCCCACGTTTCCGTACCCTCACCTGTGCCCAAAGCCTTGCCGTTCCCTAACCCTAACCCTAGCCCCGAACGGAAACACACCACCAGCCCTACAACTTACCCCCAAGCCGTAGCCTACTCCTGGCCCGTACGCTGGCACTGACCCGTGCGTCAGCACGTAGCCTGACCCTCCCACGTTTCCGTACCCTCACCTGTGCCCTAAGCCTTGCCGTTCCCTAACCCTAACCCTAGCCTGGAACGGAAACCCACCACCAGCCCTACACCTTACCCTACGCCGTAGCCTACTCCTGGCCCGTACGCTGGCACTGACCCGTGCATCAGCACGTAGCCTGACCCTCCCACGTTTCCGTACCCTCACCTGTGCCCTAAGCCTTGCCGTTCCCTAACCCTAACCCTAGCCCGGAACGGAAACACACCACCAGCCCTACACCTTACCCACAAGCAATAGCCTACACCTGGCCAGTACGCTGGCACTGACCCGTGCATCAGCACGTAGCCTGACCCTCCCACGTTTCCGTACCCTCACCTGTGCCCTAAGCCTTGCCGTTCCCTAACCCTAACCCTAGCCTGGAACGGAAACCCACCACCAGCCCTACACCTTACCCTACGCCGTAGCCTACTCCTGGCCCGTACGCTGGCACTGACCCGTGCATCAGCACGTAGCCTGACCCTCCCACGTTTCCGTACCCTCACCTGTGCCCTCAGCCTTGCCGTTCCCTAACCCTAACCCTAGCCCGGAACGGAAACCCACCACCAGCCCTACACCTTACCCTACGCCGTAGCCTACTCCTGGCCCGTACGCTGGCACTGACCCGTGCGTCAGCACGTAGCCTGACCCTCCCACGTTGCTGTACCCTCACCTGTGCCCTAAGGCTTGCCGTTCCCTAACCCTAAACCTAGCCCGGAACGGAAACCCACCACCAGCCCTACACCTTACCCACAAGCCGTAGCCTACACCTGGCCGGTACGCTGGCACTGACCCGTGCATCAGCACGTAGCCTGACCCTCCCACGTTTCCGTACCCTCACCTGTGCCCTAAGCCTTGCCGTTCCCTAACCATAACCCTAGCCCGGAACGGAAACCCACCACCAGCCCTACACCTTACCCCCAAGCCGTAGCCTACTCCTGGCCCGTACGCTGGCACTGACCCGTGCATCAGCACGTAGCCTGACCCTCCCACGTTTCCGTACCCTCACCTGTGCCCTAAGCCTTGCCGTTCCCTAACCCTAACCCTAGCCCGGAATGGAAACCCACCACCAGCCCTACAACTTACCCCCAAGCCGTAGCCTACTCTTGGCCCGTACGCTGGCACTGACCCGTGCGTCAGCACGTAGCCTGACCCTCCCACGTTTCCGTACCCTCACCTGTGCCCTAAGCCTTGCCGTTCCCTAACCCTGACCCTAGCCCGGAACGGAAACCCACCACCAGCCCTACACCTTACCCTACGCCGTAGCCTACTCCTGGCCCGTACGCTGGCACTGACCCATGCGTCAGCACGTAGCCTGACCCTCCCACGTTTCCGTACCCTCACCTGTGCCCTAAGCCTTGCCGTTCCCTAACCCTAACCCTAGCCCGGAACGGAAACCCACCACCTGCCCTACACCTTACCCCCAAGCCGTAGCCTACTCCTGGCCCGTACGCTGGCACTGACCCGTGCATCAGCACGTAGCCTGACCCTCCCACGTTTCCGTACCCTCACCTGTGCCCTAAGCCTTGCCGTTCCCTAACCCTAACCCTAGCCCGGAACGGAAACCCACCACCAGCCCTACACCTTACCCAGAAGCCGTAGCATACACCTGGCCGGTACGCTGGCACTGACCCGTGCGTCAGCACGTAGCCTGACCCTCACACGTTTCCATACCCTCACCTGTGCCCTAAGCCTTGCCGTTCCCTAACCCTAACCCTAGCCCGGAACGGAAACCCACCACCAGCCCTACACCTTACCCCCAAGCCGTAGCCTACTCCTGGCCCGTACGCTGGCAATGACCCGTGCGTCAGCACGTAGCCTGACCCTCCCACGTTTCCGTACCCTCACCTGTGCCCTAAGCCTTGCCGTTCCCTAACCCTAACCCTAGCCCGGAACGGAAACCCACCACCAGCCCTACACCTTACCCCCAAGCCGTAGCCTACTCCTGGCCCGTACACTGGCACTGACCCGTGCGTCAGCACGTAGCCTGACCCTCCCACGATTCCGTACCCTCACCTGTGCCCTAAGCCTTGCCATTCCCTAACCCTAACCCTAGCCCGGAAAGGAAACCCACCACCAGCCCTACACTTTACCCACAAGCCGTAGCCTATACCTGGCCGGTACGCTGGCACTGACCCGTGGGTCAGCACATAGCCTGACCCTCCCACGTTTCCGTACCCTCACCTGTGCCCTAAGCCTTGCCGTTCCCTAACCCTAACCCTAGCACGGAATGGAAACCCACCACCAGCCCTACACCTTACCCTACACCGTAGCCTACTCCTGGCCCGTACGCTGGCACTGACCCGTGCATCAGCACGTAGCCTGACCCTCCCACGTTTCCGTACCCTCACCTGTGCCCTAAGCCTTGCCGTTCCCTTACCCTAACCCTAGCCCCGAACGGAAACCCACCACCAGCCCTACACCTTACCCTACACCGTAGCCTACTCCTGGCCCGTACGCTGGCACTGACCCGTGCATCAGCACGTAGCCTGACCCTCCCACGTTTCCGTACCCTCACCTGTGCCCTAAGCCTTGCCGTTCCCTAACCCTAACCCTAGCCTGGAACGGAAACCCACCACCAGCCCTACACCTTACCCCCAAGCCGTAGCCTACTCCTGGCCCGTACACTGGCACTGACCCGTGCGTCAGCACGTAGCCTGACGCTCCCACGATTCCGTACCCTCACCTGTGCCCTAAGCCTTGCCATTCCCTAACCCTAACGCTAGCCCGGAAAGGAAACCCACCACCAGCCCTACACTTTACCCACAAGCCGTAGCCTATACCTGGCCGGTACGCTGGCACTGACCCGTGCGTCAGCACATAGCCTGACCCTCCCACGTTTCCGTACCCTCACCTGTGCCCTAAGCCTTGCCGTTCCCTAACCCTAACCCTAGCACGGAACGGAAACCCACCACCAGCCCTAAACCTTACCCTACACCGTAGCCTACTCCTGGCCCGTACGCTGGCACTGACCCGTGCATCAGCACGTAGCCTGACCCTCCCACGTTTCCGTACCCTCACCTGTGCCCTAAGCCTTGCCGTTCCCTAACCCTAACCCTAGCCCCGAACGGAAACCCACCACCAGCCCTACACCTTACCCTACACCGTAGCCTACTCCTGGCCCGTACGCTGGCACTGACCCGTGCATCAGCACGTAGCCTGACCCTCCCACGTTTCCATACCCTCACCTGTGCCCAAAGCCTTGCCGTTCCCTAACCCTAACCCTAGCCCCGAACGGAAACCCACCACCAGCCCTACAACTTACCCCCAAGCCGTAGCCTACTCCTGGCCCGTACGCTGGCACTGACCCGTGCGTCAGCACGTAGCCTGACCCTCCCACGTTTCCGTACCCTCACCTGTGCCCTAAGCCTTGCCGTTCCCTAACCCTAACCCTAGCCTGGAACGGAAACCCACCACCAGCCCTACACCTTACCCTACGCCGTAGCCTACTCCTGGCCCGTACGCTGGCACTGACCCGTGCATCAGCACGTAGCCTGACCCTCCCACGTTTCCGTACCCTCACCTGTGCCCTAAGCCTTGCCGTTCCCTAACCCTAACCCTAGCCCGGAACGGAAACCCACCACCAGCCCTACACCTTACCCACAAGCAGTAGCCTACACCTGGCCAGTACGCTGGCACTGACCCGTGCATCAGCACGTAGCCTGACCCTCCCACGTTTCCGTACCCTCACCTGTGCCCTAAGCCTTGCCGTTCCCTAACCCTAACCCTAGCCTGGAACGGAAACCCACCACCAGCCCTACACCTTACCCTACGCCGTAGCCTACTCCTGGCCCGTACGCTGGCACTGACCCGTGCATCAGCACGTAGCCTGACCCTCCCACGTTTCCGTACCCTCACCTGTGCCCTCAGCCTTGCCGTTCCCTAACCCTAACCCTAGCCCGGAACGGAAACCCACCACCAGCCCTACACCTTACCCTACACCGTAGCCTACTCCTGGCCCGTACGCTGGCACTGACCCGTGCGTCAACACGTAGCCTGACCCTCCCACGTTTCTGTACCCTCACCTGTGCCCTAAGGCTTGCCGTTCCCTAACCCTAACCCTAGCCCGGAACGGAAACCCACCACCAGCCCTACACCTTACCCCCAAGCCGTAGCCTACTCCTGGCCCGTACACTGGCACTGACCCGTGCGTCAGCACGTAGCCTGACCCTCCCACGATTCCGTACCCTCACCTGTGCCCTAAGCCTTGCCATTCCCTAACCCTAACCCTAGCCCGGAAAGGAAACCCACCACCAGCCCTACACTTTACCCACAAGCCGTAGCCTATACCTGGCCGGTACGCTGGCACTGACCCGTGCGTCAGCACATAGCCTGACCCTCCCACGTTTCCGTACCCTCACCTGTGCCCTAAGCCTTGCCGTTCCCTAACCCTAACCCTAGCACGGAACGGAAACCCACCACCAGCCCTACACCTTACCCTACACCGTAGCCTACTCCTGGCCCGTACGCTGGCACTGACCCGTGCATCAGCACGTAGACTGACCCTCCCACGTTTCCGTACCCTCACCTGTGCCCTAAGCCTTGCCGTTCCCTAACCCTAACCCTAGCCCCGAACGGAAACCCACCACCAGCCCTACACCTTACCCTACACCGTAGCCTACTCCTGGCCCGTACGCTGGCACTGACCCGTGCATCAGCACGTAGCCTGACCCTCCCACGTTTCCGTACCCTCACCTGTGCCCAAAGCCTTGCCGTTCCCTAACCCTAACCCTAGCCCCGAACGGAAACACACCACCAGCCCTACAACTTACCCCCAAGCCGTAGCCTACTCCTGGCCCGTACGCTGGCACTGACCCGTGCGTCAGCACGTAGCCTGACCCTCCCACGTTTCCGTACCCTCACCTGTGCCCTAAGCCTTGCCGTTCCCTAACCCTAACCCTAGCCTGGAACGGAAACCCACCACCAGCCCTACACCTTACCCTACGCCGTAGCCTACTCCTGGCCCGTACGCTGGCACTGACCCGTGCATCAGCACGTAGCCTGACCCTCCCACGTTTCCGTACCCTCACCTGTGCCCTAATCCTTGCCGTTCCCTAACCCTAACCCTAGCCCGGAACGGAAACCCACCACCAGCCCTACACCTTACCCACAAGCAGTAGCCTACACCTGGCCAGTACGCTGGCACTGACCCGTGCATCAGCACGTAGCCTGACCCTCCCACGTTTCCGTACCCTCACCAGTGCCCTAAGCCTTGCCGTTCCCTAACCCTAACCCTAGCCTGGAACGGAAACCCACCACCAGCCCTACACCTTACCCTACGCCGTAGCCTACTCCTGGCCCGTACGCTGGCACTGACCCGTGCATCAGCACGTAGCCTGACCCTCCCACGTTTCCGTACCCTCACCTGTGCCCTCAGCCTTGCCGTTCCCTAACCCTAACCCTAGCCCGGAACGGAAACCCACCACCAGCCCTACACCTTACCCTACGCCGTAGCCTACTCCTGGCCCGTACGCTGGCACTGACCCGTGCGTCAGCACGTAGCCTGACCCTCCCACGTTTCTGTACCCTCACCTATGCCCTAAGGCTTGCCGTTCCCTAACCCTAAACCTAGCCCGGAATGGAAACCCACCACCAGCCCTACACTTTACCCACAAGCCGTAGCCTACACCTGGCCGGTACGCTGGCACTGACCCGTGCATCAGCACGTAGCCTGACCCTCCCACGTTTCCGTACCCTCACCTGTGCCCTAAGCCTTGCCGTTCCCTAACCATAACCCTAGCCCGGAACGGAAACCCACCACCTGCCCTACACCTTACCCCCAAGCCGTAGCCTACTCCTGGCCCGTACGCTGGCACTGACCCGTGCATCAGCACGTAGCCTGACCCTCCCACGTTTCCGTACCCTCACCTGTGCCCTAAGCCTTGCCGTTCCCTAACCCTAACCCTAGCCCGGAATGGAAACCCACCACCAGCCCTACAACTTACCCCCAAGCCGTAGCCTACTCCTGGCCCGTACGCTGGCACTGACCCGTGCGTCAGCACGTAGCCTGACCCTCCCACGTTTCCGTACCCTCACCTGTGCCCTAAGCCTTGCCGTTCCCTAACCCTGACCCTAGCCCGGAACGGAAACCCACCACCAGCCCTACACCTTACCCTACGCCGTAGCCTACTCCTGGCCCGTACGCTGGCACTGACCCATGCGTCAGCACGTAGCCTGACCCTCCCACGTTTCCGTACCCTCACCTGTGCCCTAAGCCTTGCCGTTCCCTAACCCTAACCCTAGCCCGGAACGGAAACCCACCACCTGCCCTACACCTTACCCCCAAGCCGTAGCCTACTCCTGGCCCGTACGCTGGCACTGACCCGTGCATCAGCACGTAGCCTGACCCTCCCACGTTTCCGTACCCTCACCTGTGCCCTAAGCCTTGCCGTTCCCTAACCCTAACCCTAGCCCGGAACGGAAACCCACCACCAGCCCTACACCTTACCCAGAAGCCGTAGCATACACCTGGCCGGTACGCTGGCACTGACCCGTGCGTCAGCACGTAGCCTGACCCTCCCACGTTTCCATACCCTCACCTGTGCCCTAAGCCTTGCCGTTCCCTAACCCTAACCCTAGCCCGGAACGGAAACCCACCACCAGCCCTACACCTTACCCCCAAGCCGTAGCCTACTCCTGGCCCGTACGCTGACACTGACCCGTGCGTCAGCACGTAGCCTGACCCTCCCACGTTTCCGTACCCTCACCTGTGCCCTAAGCCTTGCCGTTCCCTAACCCTAACCCTAGCCCGGAACGGAAACCCACCACCAGCCCTACACCTTACCCCCAAGCCGTAGCCTACTCCTGGCCCGTACACTGGCACTGACCAGTGCGTCAGCACGTAGCCTGACCCTCCCACGATTCCGTACCCTCACCTGTGCCCTAAGCCTTGCCATTCCCTAACCCTAACCCTAGCCCGGAAAGGAAACCCACCACCAGCCCTACACTTTACCCACAAGCCGTAGCCTATACCTGGCCGGTACGCTGGCACTGACCCGTGCGTCAGCACATAGCCTGACCCTCCCACGTTTCCGTACCCTCACCTGTGCCCTAAGCCTTGCCGTTCCCTAACCCTAACCCTAGCACGGAATGGAAACCCACCACCAGCCCTACACCTTACCCTACACCGTAGCCTACTCCTGGCCCGTACGCTGGCACTGACCCGTGCATCAGCACGTAGCCTGACCCTCCCACGTTTCCGTACCCTCACCTGTTCCCTAAGCCTTGCCGTTCCCTAACCATAACCCTAGCCCCGAACGGAAACCCACCACCAGCCCTACACCTTACCCTACACCGTAGCCTACTCCTGGCCCGTACGCTGGCACTGACACGTGCATCAGCACGTAGCCTGACCCTCCCACGTTTCCATACCCTCACCTGTGCCCAAAGCCTTGCCGTTCCCTAACCCTAACCCTAGCCCCGAACGGAAACCCACCACCAGCCCTACAACTTACCCCCAAGCCGTAGCCTACTCCTGACCCGTACGCTGGCACTGACCCGTGCGTCAGCACGTAGCCTGACCCTCCCTCGTTTCCGTACCCTCACCTGTGCCCTAAGCCTTGCCGTTCCCTAACCCTAACCCTAGCCTGGAACGGAAACCCACCACCAGCCCTACACCTTACCCTACGCCGTAGCCTACTCCTGGCCCGTACGCTGGCACTGACCCGTGCATCAGCACGTAGCCTGACCCTCCCACGTTTCCGTACCCTCACCTGTGCCCTAAGCCTTGCCGTTCCCTAACCCTAACCCTAGCCCGGAACGGAAACCCACCACCAGCCCTACAACTTACCCACAAGCAGTAGCCTACACCTGGCCAGTACGCTGGCACTGACCCGTGCATCAGCACGTAGCCTGACCCTCCCACGTTTCCGTACCCTCACCTGTGCCCTAAGCCTTGCCGTTCCCTAACCCTAACCCTAGCCTGGAACGGAAACCCACCACCAGCCCTACACCTTACCCTACGCCGTAGCCTACTCCTGGCCCGTACGCTGGCACTGACCCGTGCATCAGCACGTAGCCTGACCCTCCCACGTTTCCGTACCCTCACCTGTGCCCTCAGCCTTGCCGTTCCCTAACCCTAACCCTAGCCCGGAACGGAAACCCACCACCAGCCCTACACCTTACCCTACGCCGTAGCCTACTCCTGGCCCGTACGCTGGCACTGACCCGTGCGTCAGCACGTAGCCTGACCCTCCCACGTTTCTGTACCCTCACCTGTGCCCTAAGGCTTGCCGTTCCCTAACCCTAACCCTAGCCCGGAACGGAAACCCACCACCAGCCCTACACCTTACCCCCAAGCCGTAGCCTACTCCTGGCCCGTACACTGGCACTGACCCGTGCGTCAGCACGTAGCCTGACCCTCCCACGATTCCGTACCCTCACCTGTGCCCTAAGCCTTGCCATTCTCTAACCCTAACCCTAGCCCGGAAAGGAAACCCACCACCAGCCCTACACTTTACCCACAAGCCGTAGCCTATACCTGGCCGGTACGCTGGCACTGACCCGTGCGTCAGCACATAGCCTGACCCTCCCACGTTTCCGTACCCTCACCTGTGCCCTAAGCCTTGCCGTTCCCTAACCCTAACCCTAGCACGGAACGGAAACCCACCACCAGCCCTACACCTTATCCTACACCGTAGCCTACTCCTGGCCCGTACGCTGGCACTGACCCGTGCATCAGCACGTAGCCTGACCCTCCCACGTTTCCGTACCCTCACCTGTGCCCTAAGCCTTGCCGTTCCCTAACCCTAACCCTAGCCCCGAACGGAAACCCACCACCAGCCCTACACCTTACCCTACACCGTAGCCTACTCCTGGCCCGTACGCTGGCACTGACCCGTGCATCAGCACGTAGCCTGACCCTCCCACGTTTCCGTACCCTCACCTGTGCCCAAAGCCTTGCCGTTCCCTAACCCTAACCCTAGCCCCGAACGGAAACCCACCACCAGCCCTACAACTTACCCCCAAGCCGTAGCCTACTCCTGGCCCGTACGCTGGCACTGACCCGTGCGTCAGCACGTAGCCTGACCCTCCCACGTTTCCGTACCCTCACCTGTGCCCTAAGCCTTGCCGTTCCCTAACCCTAACCCTAGCCTGGAACGGAAACCCACCACCAGCCCTACACCTTACCCTATGCCGTAGCCTACTCCTGGCCCGTACGCTGGCACTGACCCGTGCATCAGCACGTAGCCTGACCCTCCCACGTTTCCGTACCCTCACCTGTGCCCTAAGCCTTGCCGTTCCCTAACCCTAACCCTAGCCCGGAACGGAAACCCACCACCAGCCCTACACCTTACCCACAAGCAGTAGCCTACACCTGGCCAGTACGCTGGCACTGACCCGTGCATCAGCACGTAGCCTGACCCTCCCACGTTTCCGTACCCTCACCTGTGCCCTAAGCCTTGCCGTTCCCTAACCCTAACCCTAGCCTGGAACGGAAACCCACCACCAGCCCTACACCTTACCCCCAAGCCGTAACCTACTCCTGCCCCGTACACTGGCACTGACCCGTGCGTCAGCACGTAGCCTGACGCTCCCACGATTCCGTACCCTCACCTGTTCCCTAAGCCTTGCCATTCCCTAACCCTAACGCTAGCCCGGAAAGGAAACCCACCACCAGCCCTACACTTTACCCACAAGCCGTAGCCTATACCTGGCCGGTACGCTGGCACTGACCCGTGCGTCAGCACATAGCCTGACCCTCCCACGTTTCCGTACCCTCACCTGTGCCCTAAGCCTTGCCGTTCCCTAACCCTAACCCTAGCCCGGAACGGAAACCCACCACCAGCCCTACACCTTACCCTACGCTGTAGCCTACTCCAGGCCCGTATGCTGGCACTGACACATGCGTCAGCACGTAGTCTGACCCTCCCACGTTTCCGTACCCTCACCTGTGCCCTAAGCCTTGCCATTCCCTAACCCTAACCCTAGCCCGGAACGGAAACCCACCACCAGCCCTACAACTTACCCCCAAGCCGTAGCCTACACCTGGCCTGTACGCTGGCACTGACCCGTGCGTCAGCACGTAGCCTGACCCTCCCACGTTTCTGTACCCTCACCTGTGCCCTAAGCCTTGCCGTTCCCTAACCCTAACCCTAGCCCGGAATGGAAACCCACCACCAGCCCTTCACCTTACCCTACGCCGTAGCCTACTCCTGGCCCGTACGCTGGCACTGACCCGTGCGTCAGCACGTAGCCTGACCCTCCCACGTTTCCGTACCCTCACCTGTGCCCTAAGCCTTGCCGTTCCCTAACCCTAACCCTAGCCCGGAACGGAAACCGACCAAAAGCCCTACAACTTACCCCCAAGCCGTAGCGTACTCCTGGCCCGTACGCTGGCACTGACCCGTGCGTCAGCACGTAGCCTGACCCTCCCACGTTTCCGTACCCTCACCTGTGCCCTAAGCCTTGCCGTTCCCTAACCCTAACCCTAGCCCGGAACGGACACCCAACACCAGCCCTACAACTTACCCCCAAGCCGTAGCCTACTCCTGGCCCGTACGCTGGCACTGACCCGTGCGTCAGCACGTAGCCTGACCCTCCCACGATTCCGTACCCTCACCTGTGCCCTAAGCCTTGCCGTTCCCTAACCCTAACCATAGCCCGGAAAGGAAACCCACCACCAGCCCTACACCTTACCCACAAGCCGTAGCCTATACCTGGCCGGTACGCTGGCACTGACCCGTGCGTCAGCACGTAGCCTGACCCTCCCACGTTTCCGTACCCTCACCTGTGCCCTAAGCCTTGCCGTTCCCTAACCCTAACCCTAGCATGGAACGGAAACCCACCACCAGCCCTACACCTTACCCTACACCGTAGCCTACTCCTGGCCCGTACGCTGGCACTGACCCGTGCATCAGCACGTAGCCTGACCCTCCCACGTTTCCGTACCCTCACCTGTGCCCTAAGCCTTGCAGTTCCCTAACCCTAACCCTAGCCCCGAACGGAAACCCACCACCAGCCCTACACCTTACCCTACACCGTAGCCTACTCCTGGCCCGTACGCTGGCACTGACCCGTGCATCAGCACGTAGCCTGACCCTCCCACGTTTCCGTACCCTCACCTGTGCCCAAAGCCTTGCCGTTCCGTAACCCTAACCCTACCCTGAACGGAAACCCACCACCAGCCCTACAACTTACCCCCAAGCCGTAGCCTACTCCTGGCCGGTACGAGGCACTGACCCATGCGTCAGCACGTAGCCTGACCCTCCCACGTTTCCGTACCCTCACCTGTGCCCTAAGCCTTGCCGTTCCCTAACCCTAACCCTAGCCCAGAAAGGAAACCCACCACCAGCCCTACACCTTACCCCCAAGCCGTAGCCTACTCCTGGCTCGTACGCTGGCACTGACCCGTGCGTCAGCACGTAGCCTGACCCTCCCACGTTTCCGTACCCTCACCTGTGCCCTAAGCCTTGCCGTTCCCTAACCCTAACCCTAGCCCGGAACGGAAACCCACCACCAGCCCTACACCTTACCCACAAGCAGTAGCCTACACCTGGCCAGTACGCTGGCACTGACCCGTGCATCAGCACGTAGCCTGACCCTCCCACGTTTCCGTACCCTCACCTGTGCCCTCAGCCTTGCCGTTCCCTAACCCTAACCCTAGCCCGGAACGGAAACCCACCACCAGCCCTACACCTTACCCTACGCCGTAGCCTACTCCTGGCCCGTACGCTGGCACTGACCCGTGCGTCAGCACGTAGCCTGACCCTCCCACGTTTCCGTACCCTCACCTGTGCCCTAAGCCTTGCCGTTCCCTAACCCTAACCCTAGCCCGGAACGGAAACCGACCAAAAGCCCTACAACTTACCCCCAAGCCGTAGCGTACTCCTGGCCCGTACGCTGGCACTGACACATGCGTCAGCACGTAGCCTGACCCTCCCACGTTTCCGTACCCTCACCTGTGCCCTAAGCCTTGCCGTTCCCTAACCCTAACCCTAGCCCGGAACGGACACCCACCACCAGCCCTACACCTTACCCCCAAGCCGTAGCCTACTCCTGGCCCGTACGCTGGCACTGACCCGTGCGTCAGCACGTAGCCTGACCCTCCCACGATTCCGTACCCTCACCTGTGCCCTAAGCCTTGCCGTTCCCTAACCCTAACCCTAGCCCGGAAAGGAAACCCACCACCAGCCCTACACCTTACCCACAAGCCGTAGCCTATACCTGGCCGGTACGCTGGCACTGACCCGTGCGTCAGCACGTAGCCTGACCCTCCCACGTTTCCGTACCCTCACCTGTGCCCTAAGCCTTGCCGTTCCCTAACCCTAACCCTAGCATGGAACGGAAACCCACCACCAGCCCTACACCTTACCCTACACCGTAGCCTACTCCTGGCCCGTACGCTGGCACTGACCCGTGCATCAGCACGTAGCCTGACCCTCCCACGTTTCCGTACCCTCACCTGTGCCCTAAGCCTTGCAGTTCCCTAACCCTAACCCTAGCCCCGAAAGGAAACCCACCACCAGCCCTACACCTTACCCTACACCGTAGCCTACTCCTGGCCCGTACGCTGGCACTGACCCGTGCATCAGCACGTAGCCTGACCCTCCCACGTTTCCGTACCCTCACCTGTGCCCAAAGCCTTGCCGTTCCCTAACCCTAACCCTACCCTGAACGGAAACCCACCACCAGCCCTACAACTTACCCCCAAGCCGTAGCCTACTCCTGGCCCGTACGCTGGCACTGACCCGTGCGTCAGCACGTAGCCTGACCCTCCCACGTTTCCGTACCCTCACCTGTGCCCTAAGCCTTGCCGTTCCCTAACCCTAACCCTAGCCCGGAACGGAAACCCACCACCAGCCCTACAGCTTACCCCCAAGCCGTAGCCTACTCCTGGCCGGTACGAGGCACTGACCCGTGCGTCAGCACGTAGCCTGACCCTCCCACGTTTCCGTACCCTCACCTGTGCCCTAAGCCTTGCCGTTCCCTAACCCTAACCCTAGCCCAGAACGGAAACCCACCACCAGCCCTACACCTTACCCTACATTGTAGCCTACTCCTGGCCCGTACGCTGGCACTGACCCGTGCGTCAGCACGTAGCCTGACCCTCCCACGTTTCCGTACCCTCACCTGTGCCCTAAGCCTTGCCGTTCCCTAACCCTAACCCTAGCCCGGAACGGAAACCCACCACCAGCCCTACACCTTACCCACAAGCAGTAGCCTACACCTGGCCAGTACGCTGGCACTGACCCGTGCATCAGCACGTAGCCTGACCCTCCCACGTTTCCGTACCCTCACCTGTGCCCTCAGCCTTGCCGTTCCCTAACCCTAACCCTAGCCCGGAACGGAAACCCACCACCAGCCCTACACCTTACCCTACGCCGTAGCCTACTCCTGGCCCGTACGCTGGCACTGACCCGTGCGTCAGCACGTAGCCTGACCCTCCCACGTTTCCGTACCCTCACCTGTGCCCTCAGCCTTGCCGTTCCCTAACCCTAACCCTAGCCCGGAACGGAAACCCACCACCAGCCCTACACCTTACCCTACGCCGTAGCCTACTCCTAGCCCGTACGCTGGCACTGACCCGTGCGTCAGCACGTAGCCTGACCCTCCCACGTTTCTGTACCCTCACCTGTGCCCTAAGCCTTGCCGTTCCCTAACCCTAAACCTAGCCCGGAATGGAAACACACCACCAGCCCTACACCTTACCCACAAGCCGTAGCCTACACCTGGCCGGTACGCTGGCACTGACCCGTGCATCAGCATGTAGCCTGACCCTCCCACGTTTCCGTACCCTCACCTGTGCCCTAAGCCTTGCCGTTCCCTAACCCTAACCCTAGCCCGGAATGGAAACCCACCACCAGCCCTACACCTTACCCCCAAGCCGTAGCCTACTCCTGGCCCGTACGCTGGCACTGACCCGTGCATCAGCACGTAGCCTGACCCTCCCACGTTTCCGTACCCTCACCTGTGCCCTCAGCCTTGCCGTTCCCTAACCCTAACCCTAGCCCGGAACGGAAACCCACCACCAGCCCTACACCTTACCCTACGCCGTAGCCTACTCCTGGCCCGTACGCTGGCACTGACCCATGCGTCAGCACGTAGCCTGACCCTCCCACGTTTCCGTACCCTCACCTGTGCCCTCAGCCTTGCCGTTCCCTAACCCTAACCCTAGCCCGGAACGGAAACCCACCACCAGCCCTACACCTTACCCTACGCCGTAGCCTACTCCTGGCCCGTACGCTGGCACTGACCCGTGCGTCAGCACGTAGCCTGACCCTCCCACGTTTCTGTACCCTCACCTGTGCCCTAAGCCTTGCCGTTCCCTAACCCTAAACCTAGCCCGGAATGGAAACACACCACCAGCCCTACACCTTACCCACAAGCCGTAGCCTACACCTGGCCGGTACGCTGGCACTGACCCATGCATCAGCATGTAGCCTGACCCTCCCACGTTTCCGTACCCTCACCTGTGCCCTAAGCCTTGCCGTTCCCTAACCCTAACCCTAGCCCGGAATGGAAACCCACCACCAGCCCTACACCTTACCCCCAAGCCGTAGCCTACTCCTGGCCCGTACGCTGGCACTGACCCGTGCATCAGCACGTAGCCTGACCCTCCCACGTTTCCGTACCCTCACCTGTGCCCTAAGCCTTGCCGTTCCCTAACCCTAACCCTAGCCCGGAACGGAAACCCACCACCAGCCCTACACCTTACCCAGAAGCCGTAGCCTACACCTGGCCGGTACGCTGGCACTGACCCGTGCGTCAGCACGTAGCCTGACCCTCCCACGTTTCCATACCCTCACCTGTGCCCTAAGCCTTGCCGTTCCCTAACCCTAACCCTAGCCTGGAACGGAAACCCACCACCAGCCCTACACCTTACCCTACACCTTAGCCTACTCCTGGCCCGTACGCTGGCACTGACCCGTGCGTCACCACGTAGCCTGACCCTCCCACGTTTCCATACCCTCACCTGTGCCCTAAGCCTTGCCGTTCCCTAACCCTAACCCTAGCCCGGAACGGAAACCCACCACCAGCCCTACACCTTACCGTACGCCGTAGCCTACTCCTGGCCCGTACGCTGGCACTGACCCGTGCGTCAGCACGTAGCCTGACCCTCCCACGTTTCCGTACCCTCACCTGTGCCCTAAGCCTTGCCGTTCCCTAACCCTAACCCTAGCCCGGAACGGAAACCCACCACCAGCCCTACAACTTACCCCCAAGCCGTAGCCTACTCCTGGCCCGTACGCTGGCACTGACCCGTGCGTCAGCACGTAGCCTGACCCTCCCACGTTTCCGTACCCTCACCTGTGCCCTAAGCCTTGCCGTTCCCTAACCCTAACCCTAGCCCGGAATGGAAACCCACCACCAGCCCTACACCTTACCCCCAAGCCGTAGCCTATTCCTGGCCCGTACGCTGGCACTGACCCGTGCATCAGCACGTAGCCTGACCCTCCCACGTTTCCGTACCCTCACCTGTGCCGTAAGCCTTGCCGTTCCCTAACCCTAACCCTAGCCCGGAACGGAAACCCACCACCAGCCCTAAACCTTACCCCCAACCGTAGCCTACTCCTGGCCCGTACGCTGGCACTGACCCATGCGTCAGCACGTAGCCTGACCCTCCCACGTTTCCGTACCCTCACCTGTGCCCTAAGCCTTGCCGTTCCCTAACCCTAACCCTAGCCCGGAACGGAAACCCAACACCAGCCCTACACCTTACCCTACGCCGTAGCCTACTCCTGGCCCGTACGCTGGCACTGACCCGTGCGTCAGCATGTAGCCTGACCCTCCCACGTTTCCGTACCCTCACCTGTGCCCTAAGCCTTGCCGTTCCCTAACCCTAACCCTAGCCCGGAACGGAAACCCACCACCAGCCCTACACCTTACCCCCAAGCCGTAGCCTACTCCTGGCCCGTACGCTGGCACTGACCCGTGCGTCAGCACGTAGCCTGACCCTCCCACGTTTCCGTACCCTCACCTGTGCCCTAAGCCTTGCCGTTCCCTAACCCTAACCCTAGCCCGGAACGGAAACCCACCACCAGCCCTACACCTTACCCAGAAGCCGTAGCCTACACCTGGCCGGTACGCTGGCACTGACCCGTGCATCAGCACGTAGCCTGACCCTCCCACGTTTCCGTACCCTCACCTGTGCCCTAATCCTTGCCGTTCCCTAACCCTAACCCTAGCCCGGAACGGAAACCCACCACCAGCCCTACACCTTACCCAGAAGCCGTAGCCTACACCTGGCCGGTACGCTGGCACTGACCCGTGCATCAGCACGTAGCCAGACCCTCCCACGTTTCCGTACCCTCACCTGTGCCCTAAGCCTTGCCGTTCCCTAACCCTAACCCTAGCCCGGAACGGAAACCCAACACCAGCCCTACACCTTACCCTACGCCGTAGCCTACTCCTGGCCCGTACGCTGGCACTGACCCGTGCATCAGCACGTAGCCTGACCCTCCCACGTTTCCGTACCCTCACCTGTGCCCTCAGCCTTGCCGTTCCCTAACCCTAACCCTAGCCCGGAACGGAAACCCACCACCAGCCCTACACCTTACCCTACGCCGTAGCCTACTCCTGGCCCGCACGCTGGCACTGACCCGTGCGTCAGCACTTAGCCTGACCCTCCCACGTTTCTGTACCCTCACCTGTGCCCTAAGCCTTGCCGTTCCCTAACCCTAAACCTAGCCCGAAATGGAAACACACCACCAGCCCTACACCTTACCCACAAGCCGTAGCCTACACCTGGCCGGTACGCTGGCACTGACCCGTGCATCAGCACGTAGCCTGACCCTCCCACGTTTCCGTACCCTCACCTGTGCCCTAAGCCTTGCCGTTCCCTAACCCTAACCCTAGCCCGGAATGGAAACCCACCACCAGCCCTACAACTTACCCCCAAGCCGTAGCCTACTCCTGGCCCGTACGCTGGCACTGACCCGTGCATCAGCACGTAGCCTGACCCTCCCACGTTTCCGTACCCTCACCTGTGCCCTAAGCCTTGCCGTTCCCTAACCCTAACCCTAGCCCGGAACGGAAACCCACCACCAGCCCTACACCTTACCCAGAAGCCGTAGCCTACACCTGGCCGGTACGCTGGCACTGACCCGTGCGTCAGCACGTAGCCTGACCCTCCCACGTTTCCATACCCTCACCTGTGCCCTAAGCCTTGCCGTTCCCTAACCCTAACCCTAGCCCGGAACGGAAACCCACCACCAGCCCTAAACCTTACCCTACACCTTAGCCTACTCCTGGCCCGTACGCTGGCACTGACCTGTGCGTCACCACGTAGCCTGACCCTCCCACGTTTCCATACCCTCACCTGTGCCCTAAGCCTTGCCGTTCCCTAACCCTAACCCTAGCCCGGAACGGAAACCCACCACCAGCCCTACACCTTACCCTACGCCGTAGCCTACTCCTGGCCCGTACGCTGGCACTGACCCGTGCGTCAGCACGTAGCCTGACCCTCCCACGTTTCCGTACCCTCACCTGTGCCCTAAGCCTTGCCGTTCCCTAACCCTAACCCTAGCACGGAACGGAAACCCACCACCAGCCCTACAACTTACCCCCAAGCCGTAGCCTACTCCTGGCCCGTACGCTGGCACTGACCCGTGCGTCAGCACGTAGCCTGACCCTCCCACGTTTCCGTACCCTCACCTGTGCCCTAAGCCTTGCCGTTCCCTAACCCTAACCCTAGCCCGGAACGGAAACCCACCACCAGCCCTACACCTTACCCAGAAGCCGTAGCCTACACCTGGCCGGTACGCTGGCACTGACCCGTGCGTCAGCACGTAGCCTGACCCTCCCACGTTTCCGTACCCTCACCTGTGCCCTAAGCCTTGCCGTTCCCTAACCCTAACCCTAGCCCGGAACGGAAACCCACCACCAGCCCTACACCTTACCCTACGCCGTAGCCTACTCCTGGCCCGTACGCTGGCACTGACCCGTGCATCAGCACGTAGCCTGACCCTCCCACGTTTCCGTACCCTCACCTGTGCCCTCAGCCTTGCCGTTCCCTAACCCTAACCCTAGCCCGGAACGGAAACCCACCACCAGCCCTACACCTTACCCTACGCCGTAGCCTACTCCTGGCCCATACGCTGGCACTGACCCGTGCGTCAGCACGTAGCCTGACCCTCCCACGTTTCTGTACCCTCACCTGTGCCCTAAGGCTTGCCGTTCCCTAACCCTAAACCTAGCCCGGAATGGAAACCCACCACCAGCCCTACACCTTACCCACAAGCCGTAGCCTACACCTGGCCGGTACGCTGGCACTGACCCGTGCGTCAGCACGTAGCCTGACCCTCCCACGTTTCCGTACCCTCACCTGTGCCCTAAGCCTTGCCGTTCCCTAACCCTAACCCTAGCCCGGAACGGAAACCCACCACCAGCCCTACAGCTTTCCCCCAAGCCGTAGCCTACTCCTGGCCGGTACGAGGCACTGACCCGTGCGTCACCACGTAGCCTGACCCTCCCACGTTTCCGTACCCTCACCTGTGCCCTAAGCCTTGCCGTTCCCTAACCCTAACCCTAGCCCAGAACGGAAACCCACCACCAGCCCTACACCTTACCCTACATTGTAGCCTACTCCTGGCCCGTACGCTGGCACTGACCCGTGCGTCAGCACGTAGCCTGACCCTCCCACGTTTCCGTACCGTCACCTGTGCCCTAAGCCTTGCCGTTCCCTAACCCTAACCCTAGCCCGGAACGGAAACCCACCACCAACCCTACACCTTACCCACAAGCAGTAGCCTACACCTGGCCAGTACGCTGGCACTGACCCGTGCATCAGCACGTAGCCTGACCCTCCCACGTTTCCGTACCCTCACCTGTGCCCTAAGCCTTGCCGTTCCCTAACCCTAACCCTAGCCTGGAACGGAAACCCACCACCAGCCCTACACCTTACCCTACGCCGTAGCCTACTCCTGGCCCGTACGCTGGCACTGACCCGTACATCAGCACGTAGCCTGACCCTCCAACGTTTCCGTACCCTCACCTGTGCCCTCAGCCTGGCCGTTCCCTAACCCTAACCCTAGCCCGGAACGGAAACCCACCACCAGCCCTACACCTTACCCTACGCCGTAGCCTACTCCTGGCCCGTACGCTGGCACTGACCCGTGCGTCAGCACGTAGCCTGACCCTCCCACGTTTCTGTACCCTCACCTGTGCCCTAAGGCTTGCCGTTCCCTAACCCTAAACCTAGCCCGGAATGGAAACCCACCACCAGCCCTACACCTTACCCACAAGCCGTAGCCTACACCTGGCCGGTACGCTGGCACTGACCCGTGCATCAGCACGTAGCCTGACCCTCTCACGTTTCCGTACCCTCACCTGTGCCCTAAGCCTTGCCGTTCCCTAACCCTAACCCTAGCCCGGAACGGAAACCCACCACCTGCCCTACACCTTACCCCCAAGCCGTAGCCTACTCCTGGCCCGTACGCTGGCACTGACCCGTGCATCAACACGTAGCCTGACCCTCCCCCGTTTCCGTACCCTCACCTGTGCCCTAAGCCTTGCCGTTCCCTAACCCTAACCCTAGCCCGGAACGGAAACCCACCACCAGCCCTACACCTTACCCAGAAGCCGTAGCATACACCTGGCCGGTACGCTGGCACTGACCCGTGCGTCAGCACGTAGCCTGACCCTCCCACGTTTCCATACCCTCACCTGTGCCCTAAGCCTTGCCGTTCCCTAACCCTAACCCTAGCCCGGAACGGAAACCCACCACCAGCCCTACACCTTACCCCCAAGCCGTAGCCTACTCCTGGCCCGTACGCTGGCACTGACCCGTGCGTCAGCACGTAGCCTGACCCTCCCACGTTTCCGTACCCTCACCTGTGCCCTAAGCCTTGCCGTTCCCTAACCCTAACCCTAGCACGGAACGGAAACCGACCACCAGCCCTACACCTTACCCCCAAGCCGTAGCCTACTCCTGGCCCGTACACTGGCACTGACCCGTGCATCAGCACGTAGCCTGACCCTCCCACGTTTCTGTACCCTCACCTGTGCCCTAAGCCTTGCCGTTCCCTAACCCTAACCCTAGCCCCGAACGGAAACCCACCACCAGCCCTACACCTTACCCTACACCGTAGCCTACTCCTGGCCCGTACGCTGGCACTGACCCGTGCATCAGCACGTAGCCTGACCCTCCCACGTTTCCGTACCCTCACCTGGGCCCAAAGCGTTGCCGTTCCCTAACCCTAACCCTAGCCCCGAACGGAAACCCACCACCAGCCCTACAACTTACCCCCAAGCCGTAGCCTACTCCTGGCCCGTACGCTGGCACTGACCCGTGCGTCAGCACATAGCCTGACCCTCCCACGTTTCCGTACCCTCACCTGTGCCCTAAGCCTTGCCGTTCCCTAACCCTAACCCTAGCCTGGAACGGAAACCCACCACCAGCCCTACACCTTACCCTACGCCGTAGCCTACTCCTGGCCCGTACGCTGGCACTGACCCGTGCATCAGCACGTAGCCTGACCCTCCCACGTTTCCGTACCCTCACCTGTGCCCTAAGCCTTGCCGTTCCCTAACCCTAACCCTAGCCCGGAACGGAAACCCACCACCAGCCCTACACCTTACCCACAAGCAGTAGCCTACACCTGGCCAGTACGCTGGCACTGACCCGTGCATCAGCACGTAGCCTGACCCTCCCACGTTTCCGTACCCTCACCTGTGCCCTAAGCCTTGCCGTTCCCTAACCCTAACCCTAGCCTGGAACGGAAACCCACCACCAGCCCTACACCTTACCCTACGCGGTTGCCTACTCCTGGCCCGTACGCTGGCACTGACCCATGCATCAGCACGTAGCCTGACCCTCCCACGTTTCCGTACCCTCACCTGTGCCCTCAGCCTTGCCGTTCCCTAACCCTAACCCTAGCCCGGAACGGAAACCCACCACCAGCCCTACACCTTACCCTACGCCGTAGCCTACTCCTGGCCCGTACGCTGGCACTGACCCGTGCGTCAGCACGTAGCCTGACCCTCCCACGTTTCTGTACCCTCACCTGTGCCCTAAGGCTTGCCGTTCCCTAACCCTAACCCTAGCCCGGAACGGAAACCCACCACCAGCCCTACACCTTACCCCCAAGCCGTAGCCTACTCCTGGCCCGTACACTGGCACTGACCCGTGCGTCAGCACGTAGCCTGACCCTCCCACGATTCCGTACCCTCACCTGTGCCCTAAGCCTTGCCATTCCCTATCCCTAACCCTAGCCCGGAAAGGAAACACACCACCAGCCCTACACTTTACCCACAAGCCGTAGCCTATACCTGGCCGGTACGCTGGCACTGACCCGTGCGTCAGCACATAGCCTGACCCTCCCACCTTTCCGTACCCTCACCTGTGCCCTAAGCCTTGCCGTTCCCTAACCCTAACCCTAGCACGGAACGGAAACCCACCACCAGCCCTACACCTTACCCTACACCGTAGCCTACTCCTGGCCCGTACGCTGGCACTGACCCGTGCATCAGCACGTAGCCTGACCCTCCCACGTTTCCGTACCCTCACCTGTGCCCTAAGCCTTGCCGTTCCCTAACCCTAACCCTAGCCCCGAACGGAAACCCACCACCAGCCCTACACCTTACCCTACACCGTAGCCTACTCCTGGCCCGTACGCTGGCACTGACCTGTGCATCAGCACGTAGCCTGACCCTCCCACGTTTCCGTACCCTCACCTGTGCCCAAAGCCTTGCCGTTCCCTAACCCTAACCCTAGCCCCGAACGGAAACCCACCACCAGCCCTACACCTTACCCTACGCCGTAGCCTACTCCTGGCCCGTACGCTGGCACTGACCCGTTCGTCATCACGTAGCCTGACTCTCCCACGTTTCTGTACCCTCACCTGTGCCCTAAGGCTTGCCGTTCCCTAACCCTAACGCTAGCCCGGAACGGAAACCCACCACCAGCCCTACACCTTACCCCCAAGCCGTAGCCTACTCCTGGCCCGTACACTGGCACTGACCCGTGCGTCAGCACGTAGCCTGACCCTCCCACGATTCCGTACCCTCACCTGTGCCCTAAGCCTTGCCATTCCCTAACCCTAACCCTAGCCCGGAAAGGAAACCCACCACCAGCCCTACACTTTACCCACAAGCCGTAGCCTATACCTGGCTGGTACGCTGGCACTGACCCGTGCGTCAGCACGTAGCCTGAACCTCCCACGTTTCCGTACCCTCACCTGTGCCCTAAGCCTTGCCGTTCCCTAACCCTAACCCTAGCACGGAACGGAAACCCACCACCACACCTACACCTTACCCTATACCGTAGCCTACTCCTGGCCCGTACGCTGGCACTGACCCGTGCATCAGCACGTAGCCTGACCCTCCCACGTTTCCGTACCCTCACCTGTGCCCTAAGCCTTGCCGTTCCCTAACCCTAACCCTAGCCCGGAACGGAAACCCACCACCAGCCCTACACCTTACCCACAAGCAGTAGCCTACACCTGGCCAGTACGCTGGCACTGACCCGTGCATCAGCACGTAGCCTGACCCTCCCACGTTTCCGTACCCTCACCTGTGCCCTAAGCCTTGCCGTTCCCTAACCCTAACCCTAGCCTGGAACGGAAACCCACCACCAGCCCTACACCTTACCCCCAAGCCGTAGCCTACTCCTGGCCCGTACACTGGCACTGACCCGTGCGTCAGCACGTAGCCTGACGCTCCCACGATTCCGTACCCTCACCTGTGCCCTAAGCTTTGCCATTCCCTAACCCTAACGCTAGCCCGGAAAGGAAACCCACCACCAGCCCTACACTTTACCCACAAGCCGTAGCCTATACCTGGCCGGTACGCTGGCACTGACCCGTGCGTCAGCACATAGCCTGACCCTCCCACGTTTCCGTACCCTCACCTGTGCCCTAAGCCTTGCCGTTCCCTAACCCTAACCCTAGCACGGAACGGAAACCCACCACCAGCCCTACACCTTACCCTACACCGTAGCCTACTCCTGGCCCGTACGCTGGCACTGACCCGTGCATCAGCACGTAGCCTGACCCTCCCACGTTTCCGTACCCTCACCTGTGCCCTAAGCCTTGCCGTTCCCTAACCCTAACCCTAGCCCCGAACGGAAACCCACCACCAGCCCTACACCTTACCCTACACCGTAGCCTACTCCTGGCCCGTACGCTGGCACTGACCCGTGCATCAGCACGTAGCCTGACCCTCCCACGTTTCCATACCCTCACCTGTGCCCAAAGCCTTGCCGTTCCCTAACCCTAACCCTAGCCCCGAACGGAAACCCACCACCAGCCCTACAACTTACCCCCAAGCCGTAGCCTACTCCTGGCCCGTACGCTGGCACTGACCCGTGCGTCAGCACGTAGCCTGACCCTCCCACGTTTCCGTACCCTCACCTGTGCCCTAAGCCTTGCCGTTCCCTAACCCTAACCCTAGCCTGGAACGGAAACCCACCACCAGCCCTACACCTTATCCTACGCCGTAGCCTACTCCTGGCCCGTACGCTGGCACTGACCCGTGCATCAGCACGTAGCCTGACCCTCCCACGTTTCCGTACCCTCACCTGTGCCCTAAGCCTTGCCGTTCCCTAACCCTAACCCTAGCCCGGAACGGAAACCCACCACCAGCCCTACACCTTACCCACAAGCAGTAGCCTACACCTGGCCAGTACGCTGGCACTGACCCGTGCATCAGCACGTAGCCTGACCCTCCCACGTTTCCGTACCCTCACCTGTGCCCTAAGCCTTGCCGTTCCCTAACCCTAACCCTAGCCTGGAACGGAAACCCACCACCAGCCCTACACCTTACCCTACGCCGTAGCCTACTCCTGGCCCGTACGCTGGCACTGACCCGTGCATCAGCACGTAGCCTGACCCTCCCACGTTTCCGTACCCTCACCTGTGCCCTCAGCCTTGCCGTTCCCTAACCCTAACCCTAGCCCGGAACGGAAACCCACCACCAGCCCTACACCTTACCCTACGCCGTAGCCTACTCCTGGCCCGTACGCTGGCACTGACCCGTGCGTCAGCACGTAGCCTGACCCTCCCACGTTTCTGTACCCTCACCTGTGCCCTAAGGCTTGCCGTTCCCTAACCCTAACCCTAGCCCGGAACGGAAACCCACCACCAGCCCTACACCTTACCCCCAAGCCGTAGCCTACTCCTGGCCCGTACACTGGCACTGACCCGTGCGTCAGCACGTAGCCTGACCCTCCCACGATTCCGTACCCTCACCTGTGCCCTAAGCCTTGCCATTCCCTAACCCTAACCCTAGCCCGGAAAGGAAACCCACCACCAGCCCTACACTTTACCCACAAGCCGTAGCCTATACCTGGCCGGTACGCTGGCACTGACCCGTGCGTCAGCACATAGCCTGACCCTCCCACGTTTCCGTACCCTCACCTGTGCCCTAAGCCTTGCCGTTCCCTAACCCTAACCCTAGCACGGAACGGAAACCCACCACCAGCCCTACACCTTACCCTACACCGTAGCCTACTCCTGGCCCGTACGCTGGCACTGACCCGTGCATCAGCACGTAGACTGACCCTCCCACGTTTCCGTACCCTCACCTGTGCCCTAAGCCTTGCCGTTCCCTAACCCTAACCCTAGCCCCGAACGGAAACCCACCACCAGCCCTACACCTTACCCTACACCGTAGCCTACTCCTGGCCCGTACGCTGGCACTGACCCGTGCATCAGCACGTAGCCTGACCCTCCCACGTTTCCGTACCCTCACCTGTGCCCAAAGCCTTGCCGTTCCCTAACCCTAACCCTAGCCCCGAACGGAAACCCACCACCAGCCCTACAACTTACCCCCAAGCCGTAGCCTACTCCTGGCCCGTACGCTGGCACTGACCCGTGCGTCAGCACGTAGCCTGACCCTCCCACGTTTCCGTACCCTCACCTGTGCCCTAAGCCTTGCCGTTCCCTAACCCTAACCCTAGCCTGGAACGGAAACCCACCACCAGCCCTACACCTTACCCTACGCCGTAGCCTACTCCTGGCCCGTACGCTGGCACTGACCCGTGCATCAGCACGTAGCCTGACCCTCCCACGTTTCCGTACCCTCACCTGTGCCCTAAGCCTTGCCGTTCCCTAACCCTAACCCTAGCCCGGAACGGAAACACACCACCAGCCCTACACCTTACCCACAAGCAATAGCCTACACCTGGCCAGTACGCTGGCACTGACCCGTGCATCAGCACGTAGCCTGACCCTCCCACGTTTCCGTACCCTCACCTGTGCCCTAAGCCTTGCCGTTCCCTAACCCTAACCCTAGCCTGGAACGGAAACCCACCACCAGCCCTACACCTTACCCTACGCCGTAGCCTACTCCTGGCCCGTACGCTGGCACTGACCCGTGCATCAGCACGTAGCCTGACCCTCCCACGTTTCCGTACCCTCACCTGTGCCCTCAGCCTTGCCGTTCCCTAACCCTAACCCTAGCCCGGAACGGAAACCCACCACCAGCCCTACACCTTACCCTACGCCGTAGCCTACTCCTGGCCCGTACGCTGGCACTGACCCGTGCGTCAGCACGTAGCCTGACCCTCCCACGTTGCTGTACCCTCACCTGTGCCCTAAGGCTTGCCGTTCCCTAACCCTAAACCTAGCCCGGAACGGAAACCCACCACCAGCCCTACACCTTACCCACAAGCCGTAGCCTACACCTGGCCGGTACGCTGGCACTGACCCGTGCATCAGCACGTAGCCTGACCCTCCCACGTTTCCGTACCCTCACCTGTGCCCTAAGCCTTGCCGTTCCCTAACCATAACCCTAGCCCGGAACGGAAACCCACCACCAGCCCTACACCTTACCGTACGCCGTAGCCTACTCCTGGCCCGTACGCTGGCACTGACCCGTGCGTCAGCACGTAGCCTGACCCTCCCACGTTTCCGTACCCTCACCTGTGCCCTAAGCCTTGCCGTTCCCTAACCCTAACCCTAGCCCGGAACGGAAACCCACCACCAGCCCTACAACTTACCCCCAAGCCGTAGCCTACTCCTGGCCCGTACGCTGGCACTGACCCGTGCGTCAGCACGTAGCCTGACCCTCCCACGTTTCCGTACCCTCACCTGTGCCCTAAGCCTTGCCGTTCCCTAACCCTAACCCTAGCCCGGAATGGAAACCCACCACCAGCCCTACACCTTACCCCCAAGCCGTAGCCTATTCCTGGCCCGTACGCTGGCACTGACCCGTGCATCAGCACGTAGCCTGACCCTCCCACGTTTCCGTACCCTCACCTGTGCCGTAAGCCTTGCCGTTCCCTAACCCTAACCCTAGCCCGGAACGGAAACCCACCACCAGCCCTAAACCTTACCCCCAACCGTAGCCTACTCCTGGCCCGTACGCTGGCACTGACCCATGCGTCAGCACGTAGCCTGACCCTCCCACGTTTCCGTACCCTCACCTGTGCCCTAAGCCTTGCCGTTCCCTAACCCTAACCCTAGCCCGGAACGGAAACCCAACACCAGCCCTACACCTTACCCTACGCCGTAGCCTACTCCTGGCCCGTACGCTGGCACTGACCCGTGCGTCAGCATGTAGCCTGACCCTCCCACGTTTCCGTACCCTCACCTGTGCCCTAAGCCTTGCCGTTCCCTAACCCTAACCCTAGCCCGGAACGGAAACCCACCACCAGCCCTACACCTTACCCCCAAGCCGTAGCCTACTCCTGGCCCGTACGCTGGCACTGACACGTGCGTCAACACGTAGCCTGACCCTCCCACGTTTCTGTACCCTCACCTGTGCCCTAAGCCTTGCCGTTCCCTAACCCTAAACCTAGCCCGGAATGGAAACCCACCACCAGCCCTACACCTTACCCACAAGCCGTAGCCTACACCTGGCCGGTACGCTGGCACTGACCCGTGCGTCAGCACGTAGCCTGACCCTCCCACGTTTCCGTACCCTCACCTGTGCCCTAAGCCTTGCCGTTCCCTAACCCTAACCCTAGCCCGGAACGGAAACCCACCACCTGCCCTACACCTTACCCCCAAGCCGTAGCCTACTCCTGGCCCGTACGCTGGCACTGACCCGTGCGTCAGCACGTAGCCTGACCCTCCCACGTTTCCGTACCCTCACCTGTGCCCTAAGCCTTGCCGTTCCCTAACCCTAACCCTAGCCCGGAACGGAAACCCACCACCAGCCCTACACCTTACCCAGAAGCCGTAGCCTACACCTGGCCGGTACGCTGGCACTGACCCGTGCATCAGCACGTAGCCTGACCCTCCCACGTTTCCGTACCCTCACCTGTGCCCTAATCCTTGCCGTTCCCTAACCCTAACCCTAGCCCGGAACGGAAACCCACCACCAGCCCTACACCTTACCCAGAAGCCGTAGCCTACACCTGGCCGGTACGCTGGCACTGACCCGTGCATCAGCACGTAGCCAGACCCTCCCACGTTTCCGTACCCTCACCTGTGCCCTAAGCCTTGCCGTTCCCTAACCCTAACCCTAGCCCGGAACGGAAACCCAACACCAGCCCTACACCTTACCCTACGCCGTAGCCTACTCCTGGCCCGTACGCTGGCACTGACCCGTGCATCAGCACGTAGCCTGACCCTCCCACGTTTCCGTACCCTCACCTGTGCCCTCAGCCTTGCCGTTCCCTAACCCTAACCCTAGCCCGGAACGGAAACCCACCACCAGCCCTACACCTTACCCTACGCCGTAGCCTACTCCTGGCCCGCACGCTGGCACTGACCCGTGCGTCAGCACTTAGCCTGACCCTCCCACGTTTCTGTACCCTCACCTGTGCCCTAAGCCTTGCCGTTCCCTAACCCTAAACCTAGCCCGAAATGGAAACACACCACCAGCCCTACACCTTACCCACAAGCCGTAGCCTACACCTGGCCGGTACGCTGGCACTGACCCGTGCATCAGCACGTAGCCTGACCCTCCCACGTTTCCGTACCCTCACCTGTGCCCTAAGCCTTGCCGTTCCCTAACCCTAACCCTAGCCCGGAATGGAAACCCACCACCAGCCCTACAACTTACCCCCAAGCCGTAGCCTACTCCTGGCCCGTACGCTGGCACTGACCCGTGCATCAGCACGTAGCCTGACCCTCCCACGTTTCCGTACCCTCACCTGTGCCCTAAGCCTTGCCGTTCCCTAACCCTAACCCTAGCCCGGAACGGAAACCCACCACCAGCCCTACACCTTACCCAGAAGCCGTAGCCTACACCTGGCCGGTACGCTGGCACTGACCCGTGCGTCAGCACGTAGCCTGACCCTCCCACGTTTCCATACCCTCACCTGTGCCCTAAGCCTTCCCGTTCCCTAACCCTAACCCTAGCCCGGAACGGAAACCCACCACCAGCCCTAAACCTTACCCTACACCTTAGCCTACTCCTGGCCCGTACGCTGGCACTGACCTGTGCGTCACCACGTAGCCTGACCCTCCCACGTTTCCATACCCTCACCTGTGCCCTAAGCCTTGCCGTTCCCTAACCCTAACCCTAGCCCGGAACGGAAACCCACCACCAGCCCTACACCTTACCCTACGCCGTAGCCTACTCCTGGCCCGTACGCTGGCACTGACCCGTGCGTCAGCACGTAGCCTGACCCTCCCACGTTTCCGTACCCTCACCTGTGCCCTAAGCCTTGCCGTTCCCTAACCCTAACCCTAGCACGGAACGGAAACCCACCACCAGCCCTACAACTTACCCCCAAGCCGTAGCCTACTCCTGGCCCGTACGCTGGCACTGACCCGTGCGTCAGCACGTAGCCTGACCCTCCCACGTTTCCGTACCCTCACCTGTGCCCTAAGCCTTGCCGTTCCCTAACCCTAACCCTAGCCCGGAACGGAAACCCACCACCAGCCCTACACCTTACCCAGAAGCCGTAGCCTACACCTGGCCGGTACGCTGGCACTGACCCGTGCGTCAGCACGTAGCCTGACCCTCCCACGTTTCCGTACCCTCACCTGTGCCCTAAGCCTTGCCGTTCCCTAACCCTAACCCTAGCCCGGAACGGAAACCCACCACCAGCCCTACACCTTACCCTACGCCGTAGCCTACTCCTGGCCCGTACGCTGGCACTGACCCGTGCATCAGCACGTAGCCTGACCCTCCCACGTTTCCGTACCCTCACCTGTGCCCTCAGCCTTGCCGTTCCCTAACCCTAACCCTAGCCCGGAACGGAAACCCACCACCAGCCCTACACCTTACCCTACGCCGTAGCCTACTCCTGGCCCATACGCTGGCACTGACCCGTGCGTCAGCACGTAGCCTGACCCTCCCACGTTTCTGTACCCTCACCTGTGCCCTAAGGCTTGCCGTTCCCTAACCCTAAACCTAGCCCGGAATGGAAACCCACCACCAGCCCTACACCTTACCCACAAGCCGTAGCCTACACCTGGCCGGTACGCTGGCACTGACCCGTGCGTCAGCACGTAGCCTGACCCTCCCACGTTTCCGTACCCTCACCTGTGCCCTAAGCCTTGCCGTTCCCTAACCCTAACCCTAGCCCGGAACGGAAACCCACCACCAGCCCTACAGCTTTCCCCCAAGCCGTAGCCTACTCCTGGCCGGTACGAGGCACTGACCCGTGCGTCACCACGTAGCCTGACCCTCCCACGTTTCCGTACCCTCACCTGTGCCCTAAGCCTTGCCGTTCCCTAACCCTAACCCTAGCCCAGAACGGAAACCCACCACCAGCCCTACACCTTACCCTACATTGTAGCCTACTCCTGGCCCGTACGCTGGCACTGACCCGTGCGTCAGCACGTAGCCTGACCCTCCCACGTTTCCGTACCGTCACCTGTGCCCTAAGCCTTGCCGTTCCCTAACCCTAACCCTAGCCCGGAACGGAAACCCACCACCAACCCTACACCTTACCCACAAGCAGTAGCCTACACCTGGCCAGTACGCTGGCACTGACCCGTGCATCAGCACGTAGCCTGACCCTCCCACGTTTCCGTACCCTCACCTGTGCCCTAAGCCTTGCCGTTCCCTAACCCTAACCCTAGCCTGGAACGGAAACCCACCACCAGCCCTACACCTTACCCTACGCCGTAGCCTACTCCTGGCCCGTACGCTGGCGCTGACCCGTACATCAGCACGTAGCCTGACCCTCCAACGTTTCCGTACCCTCACCTGTGCCCTCAGCCTGGCCGTTCCCTAACCCTAACCCTAGCCCGGAACGGAAACCCACCACCAGCCCTACACCTTACCCTACGCCGTAGCCTACTCCTGGCCCGTACGCTGGCACTGACCCGTGCGTCAGCACGTAGCCTGACCCTCCCACGTTTCTGTACCCTCACCTGTGCCCTAAGGCTTGCCGTTCCCTAACCCTAAACCTAGCCCGGAATGGAAACCCACCACCAGCCCTACACCTTACCCACAAGCCGTAGCCTACACCTGGCCGGTACGCTGGCACTGACCCGTGCATCAGCACGTAGCCTGACCCTCTCACGTTTCCGTACCCTCACCTGTGCCCTAAGCCTTGCCGTTCCCTAACCCTAACCCTAGCCCGGAACGGAAACCCACCACCTGCCCTACACCTTACCCCCAAGCCGTAGCCTACTCCTGGCCCGTACGCTGGCACTGACCCGTGCATCAACACGTAGCCTGACCCTCCCCCGTTTCCGTACCCTCACCTGTGCCCTAAGCCTTGCCGTTCCCTAACCCTAACCCTAGCCCGGAACGGAAACCCACCACCAGCCCTACACCTTACCCAGAAGCCGTAGCATACACCTGGCCGGTACGCTGGCACTGACCCGTGCGTCAGCACGTAGCCTGACCCTCCCACGTTTCCATACCCTCACCTGTGCCCTAAGCCTTGCCGTTCCCTAACCCTAACCCTAGCCCGGAACGGAAACCCACCACCAGCCCTACACCTTACCCCCAAGCCGTAGCCTACTCCTGGCCCGTACGCTGGCACTGACCCGTGCGTCAGCACGTAGCCTGACCCTCCCACGTTTCCGTACCCTCACCTGTGCCCTAAGCCTTGCCGTTCCCTAACCCTAACCCTAGCACGGAACGGAAACCGACCACCAGCCCTACACCTTACCCCCAAGCCGTAGCCTACTCCTGGCCCGTACACTGGCACTGACCCGTGCATCAGCACGTAGCCTGACCCTCCCACGTTTCCGTACCCTCACCTGTGCCCTAAGCCTTGCCGTTCCCTAACCCTAACCCTAGCCCCGAACGGAAACCCACCACCAGCCCTACACCTTACCCTACACCGTAGCCTACTCCTGGCCCGTACGCTGGCACTGACCCGTGCATCAGCACGTAGCCTGACCCTCCCACGTTTCCGTACCCTCACCTGGGCCCAAAGCGTTGCCGTTCCCTAACCCTAACCCTAGCCCCGAACGGAAACCCACCACCAGCCCTACAACTTACCCCCAAGCCGTAGCCTACTCCTGGCCCGTACGCTGGCACTGACCCGTGCGTCAGCACATAGCCTGACCCTCCCACGTTTCCGTACCCTCACCTGTGCCCTAAGCCTTGCCGTTCCCTAACCCTAACCCTAGCCTGGAACGGAAACCCACCACCAGCCCTACACCTTACCCTACGCCGTAGCCTACTCCTGGCCCGTACGCTGGCACTGACCCGTGCATCAGCACGTAGCCTGACCCTCCCACGTTTCCGTACCCTCACCTGTGCCCTAAGCCTTGCCGTTCCCTAACCCTAACCCTAGCCCGGAACGGAAACCCACCACCAGCCCTACACCTTACCCACAAGCAGTAGCCTACACCTGGCCAGTACGCTGGCACTGACCCGTGCATCAGCACGTAGCCTGACCCTCCCACGTTTCCGTACCCTCACCTGTGCCCTAAGCCTTGCCGTTCCCTAACCCTAACCCTAGCCTGGAACGGAAACCCACCACCAGCCCTACACCTTACCCTACGCGGTTGCCTACTCCTGGCCCGTACGCTGGCACTGACCCATGCATCAGCACGTAGCCTGACCCTCCCACGTTTCCGTACCCTCACCTGTGCCCTCAGCCTTGCCGTTCCCTAACCCTAACCCTAGCCCGGAACGGAAACCCACCACCAGCCCTACACCTTACCCTACGCCGTAGCCTACTCCTGGCCCGTACGCTGGCACTGACCCGTGCGTCAGCACGTAGCCTGACCCTCCCACGTTTCTGTACCCTCACCTGTGCCCTAAGGCTTGCCGTTCCCTAACCCTAACCCTAGCCCGGAACGGAAACCCACCACCAGCCCTACACCTTACCCCCAAGCCGTAGCCTACTCCTGGCCCGTACACTGGCACTGACCCGTGCGTCAGCACGTAGCCTGACCCTCCCACGATTCCGTACCCTCACCTGTGCCCTAAGCCTTGCCATTCCCTATCCCTAACCCTAGCCCGGAAAGGAAACACACCACCAGCCCTACACTTTACCCACAAGCCGTAGCCTATACCTGGCCGGTACGCTGGCACTGACCCGTGCGTCAGCACATAGCCTGACCCTCCCACCTTTCCGTACCCTCACCTGTGCCCTAAGCCTTGCCGTTCCCTAACCCTAACCCTAGCACGGAACGGAAACCCACCACCAGCCCTACACCTTACCCTACACCGTAGCCTACTCCTGGCCCGTACGCTGGCACTGACCCGTGCATCAGCACGTAGCCTGACCCTCCCACGTTTCCGTACCCTCACCTGTGCCCTAAGCCTTGCCGTTCCCTAACCCTAACCCTAGCCCCGAACGGAAACCCACCACCAGCCCTACACCTTACCCTACACCGTAGCCTACTCCTGGCCCGTACGCTGGCACTGACCTGTGCATCAGCACGTAGCCTGACCCTCCCACGTTTCCGTACCCTCACCTGTGCCCAAAGCCTTGCCGTTCCCTAACCCTAACCCTAGCCCCGAACGGAAACCCACCACCAGCCCTACACCTTACCCTACGCCGTAGCCTACTCCTGGCCCGTACGCTGGCACTGACCCGTTCGTCATCACGTAGCCTGACTCTCCCACGTTTCTGTACCCTCACCTGTGCCCTAAGGCTTGCCGTTCCCTAACCCTAACGCTAGCCCGGAACGGAAACCCACCACCAGCCCTACACCTTACCCCCAAGCCGTAGCCTACTCCTGGCCCGTACACTGGCACTGACCCGTGCGTCAGCACGTAGCCTGACCCTCCCACGATTCCGTACCCTCACCTGTGCCCTAAGCCTTGCCATTCCCTAACCCTAACCCTAGCCCGGAAAGGAAACCCACCACCAGCCCTACACTTTACCCACAAGCCGTAGCCTATACCTGGCTGGTACGCTGGCACTGACCCGTGCGTCAGCACGTAGCCTGAACCTCCCACGTTTCCGTACCCTCACCTGTGCCCTAAGCCTTGCCGTTCCCTAACCCTAACCCTAGCACGGAACGGAAACCCACCACCACACCTACACCTTACCCTATACCGTAGCCTACTCCTGGCCCGTACGCTGGCACTGACCCGTGCATCAGCACGTAGCCTGACCCTCCCACGTTTCCGTACCCTCACCTGTGCCCTAAGCCTTGCCGTTCCCTAACCCTAACCCTAGCCCGGAACGGAAACCCACCACCAGCCCTACACCTTACCCACAAGCAGTAGCCTACACCTGGCCAGTACGCTGGCACTGACCCGTGCATCAGCACGTAGCCTGACCCTCCCACGTTTCCGTACCCTCACCTGTGCCCTAAGCCTTGCCGTTCCCTAACCCTAACCCTAGCCTGGAACGGAAACCCACCACCAGCCCTACACCTTACCCCCAAGCCGTAGCCTACTCCTGGCCCGTACACTGGCACTGACCCGTGCGTCAGCACGTAGCCTGACGCTCCCACGATTCCGTACCCTCACCTGTGCCCTAAGCCTTGCCATTCCCTAACCCTAACGCTAGCCCGGAAAGGAAACCCACCACCAGCCCTACACTTTACCCACAAGCCGTAGCCTATACCTGGCCGGTACGCTGGCACTGACCCGTGCGTCAGCACATAGCCTGACCCTCCCACGTTTCCGTACCCTCACCTGTGCCCTAAGCCTTGCCGTTCCCTAACCCTAACCCTAGCACGGAACGGAAACCCACCACCAGCCCTACACCTTACCCTACACCGTAGCCTACTCCTGGCCCGTACGCTGGCACTGACCCGTGCATCAGCACGTAGCCTGACCCTCCCACGTTTCCGTACCCTCACCTGTGCCCTAAGCCTTGCCGTTCCCTAACCCTAACCCTAGCCCCGAACGGAAACCCACCACCAGCCCTACACCTTACCCTACACCGTAGCCTACTCCTGGCCCGTACGCTGGCACTGACCCGTGCATCAGCACGTAGCCTGACCCTCCCACGTTTCCATACCCTCACCTGTGCCCAAAGCCTTGCCGTTCCCTAACCCTAACCCTAGCCCCGAACGGAAACCCACCACCAGCCCTACAACTTACCCCCAAGCCGTAGCCTACTCCTGGCCCGTACGCTGGCACTGACCCGTGCGTCAGCACGTAGCCTGACCCTCCCACGTTTCCGTACCCTCACCTGTGCCCTAAGCCTTGCCGTTCCCTAACCCTAACCCTAGCCTGGAACGGAAACCCACCACCAGCCCTACACCTTATCCTACGCCGTAGCCTACTCCTGGCCCGTACGCTGGCACTGACCCGTGCATCAGCACGTAGCCTGACCCTCCCACGTTTCCGTACCCTCACCTGTGCCCTAAGCCTTGCCGTTCCCTAACCCTAACCCTAGCCCGGAACGGAAACCCACCACCAGCCCTACACCTTACCCACAAGCAGTAGCCTACACCTGGCCAGTACGCTGGCACTGACCCGTGCATCAGCACGTAGCCTGACCCTCCCACGTTTCCGTACCCTCACCTGTGCCCTAAGCCTTGCCGTTCCCTAACCCTAACCCTAGCCTGGAACGGAAACCCACCACCAGCCCTACACCTTACCCTACGCCGTAGCCTACTCCTGGCCCGTACGCTGGCACTGACCCGTGCATCAGCACGTAGCCTGACCCTCCCACGTTTCCGTACCCTCACCTGTGCCCTCAGCCTTGCCGTTCCCTAACCCTAACCCTAGCCCGGAACGGAAACCCACCACCAGCCCTACACCTTACCCTACGCCGTAGCCTACTCCTGGCCCGTACGCTGGCACTGACCCGTGCGTCAGCACGTAGCCTGACCCTCCCACGTTTCTGTACCCTCACCTGTGCCCTAAGGCTTGCCGTTCCCTAACCCTAACCCTAGCCCGGAACGGAAACCCACCACCAGCCCTACACCTTACCCCCAAGCCGTAGCCTACTCCTGGCCCGTACACTGGCACTGACCCGTGCGTCAGCACGTAGCCTGACCCTCCCACGATTCCGTACCCTCACCTGTGCCCTAAGCCTTGCCATTCCCTAACCCTAACCCTAGCCCGGAAAGGAAACCCACCACCAGCCCTACACTTTACCCACAAGCCGTAGCCTATACCTGGCCGGTACGCTGGCACTGACCCGTGCGTCAGCACATAGCCTGACCCTCCCACGTTTCCGTACCCTCACCTGTGCCCTAAGCCTTGCCGTTCCCTAACCCTAACCCTAGCACGGAACGGAAACCCACCACCAGCCCTACACCTTACCCTACACCGTAGCCTACTCCTGGCCCGTACGCTGGCACTGACCCGTGCATCAGCACGTAGACTGACCCTCCCACGTTTCCGTACCCTCACCTGTGCCCTAAGCCTTGCCGTTCCCTAACCCTAACCCTAGCCCCGAACGGAAACCCACCACCAGCCCTACACCTTACCCTACACCGTAGCCTACTCCTGGCCCGTACGCTGGCACTGACCCGTGCATCAGCACGTAGCCTGACCCTCCCACGTTTCCGTACCCTCACCTGTGCCCAAAGCCTTGCCGTTCCCTAACCCTAACCCTAGCCCCGAACGGAAACCCACCACCAGCCCTACAACTTACCCCCAAGCCGTAGCCTACTCCTGGCCCGTACGCTGGCACTGACCCGTGCGTCAGCACGTAGCCTGACCCTCCCACGTTTCCGTACCCTCACCTGTGCCCTAAGCCTTGCCGTTCCCTAACCCTAACCCTAGCCTGGAACGGAAACCCACCACCAGCCCTACACCTTACCCTACGCCGTAGCCTACTCCTGGCCCGTACGCTGGCACTGACCCGTGCATCAGCACGTAGCCTGACCCTCCCACGTTTCCGTACCCTCACCTGTGCCCTAAGCCTTGCCGTTCCCTAACCCTAACCCTAGCCCGGAACGGAAACACACCACCAGCCCTACACCTTACCCACAAGCAATAGCCTACACCTGGCCAGTACGCTGGCACTGACCCGTGCATCAGCACGTAGCCTGACCCTCCCACGTTTCCGTACCCTCACCTGTGCCCTAAGCCTTGCCGTTCCCTAACCCTAACCCTAGCCTGGAACGGAAACCCACCACCAGCCCTACACCTTACCCTACGCCGTAGCCTACTCCTGGCCCGTACGCTGGCACTGACCCGTGCATCAGCACGTAGCCTGACCCTCCCACGTTTCCGTACCCTCACCTGTGCCCTCAGCCTTGCCGTTCCCTAACCCTAACCCTAGCCCGGAACGGAAACCCACCACCAGCCCTACACCTTACCCTACGCCGTAGCCTACTCCTGGCCCGTACGCTGGCACTGACCCGTGCGTCAGCACGTAGCCTGACCCTCCCACGTTGCTGTACCCTCACCTGTGCCCTAAGGCTTGCCGTTCCCTAACCCTAAACCTAGCCCGGAACGGAAACCCACCACCAGCCCTACACCTTACCCACAAGCCGTAGCCTACACCTGGCCGGTACGCTGGCACTGACCCGTGCATCAGCACGTAGCCTGACCCTCCCACGTTTCCGTACCCTCACCTGTGCCCTAAGCCTTGCCGTTCCCTAACCATAACCCTAGCCCGGAACGGAAACCCACCACCAGCCCTACACCTTACCCCCAAGCCGTAGCCTACTCCTGGCCCGTACGCTGGCACTGACCCGTGCATCAGCACGTAGCCTGACCCTCCCACGTTTCCGTACCCTCACCTGTGCCCTAAGCCTTGCCGTTCCCTAACCCTAACCCTAGCCCGGAATGGAAACCCACCACCAGCCCTACAACTTACCCCCAAGCCGTAGCCTACTCCTGGCCCGTACGCTGGCACTGACCCGTGCGTCAGCACGTAGCCTGACCCTCCCACGTTTCCGTACCCTCACCTGTGCCCTAAGCCTTGCCGTTCCCTAACCCTGACCCTAGCCCGGAACGGAAACCCACCACCAGCCCTACACCTTACCCTACGCCGTAGCCTACTCCTGGCCCGTACGCTGGCACTGACCCATGCGTCAGCACGTAGCCTGACCCTCCCACGTTTCCGTACCCTCACCTGTGCCCTAAGCCTTGCCGTTCCCTAACCCTAACCCTAGCCCGGAACGGAAACCCACCACCTGCCCTACACCTTACCCCCAAGCCGTAGCCTACTCCTGGCCCGTACGCTGGCACTGACCCGTGCATCAGCACGTAGCCTGACCCTCCCACGTTTCCGTACCCTCACCTGTGCCCTAAGCCTTGCCGTTCCCTAACCCTAACCCTAGCCCGGAACGGAAACCCACCACCAGCCCTACACCTTACCCAGAAGCCGTAGCATACACCTGGCCGGTACGCTGGCACTGACCCGTGCGTCAGCACGTAGCCTGACCCTCCCACGTTTCCATACCCTCACCTGTGCCCTAAGCCTTGCCGTTCCCTAACCCTAACCCTAGCCCGGAACGGAAACCCACCACCAGCCCTACACCTTACCCCCAAGCCGTAGCCTACTCCTGGCCCGTACGCTGGCACTGACCCGTGCGTCAGCACGTAGCCTGACCCTCCCACGTTTCCGTACCCTCACCTATGCCCTAAGCCTTGCCGTTCCCTAACCCTAACCCTAGCCCGGAACGGAAACCCACCACCAGCCCTACACCTTACCCCCAAGCCGTAGCCTACTCCTGGCCCGTACACTGGCACTGACCCGTGCGTCAGCACGTAGCCTGACCCTCCCACGATTCCGTACCCTCACCTGTGCCCTAAGCCTTGCCATTCCCTAACCCTAACCCTAGCCCGGAAAGGAAACCCACCACCAGCCCTACACTTTACCCACAAGCCGTAGCCTATACCTGGCCGGTACGCTGGCACTGACCCGTGGGTCAGCACATAGCCTGACCCTCCCACGTTTCCGTACCCTCACCTGTGCCCTAAGCCTTGCCGTTCCCTAACCCTAACCCTAGCACGGAATGGAAACCCACCACCAGCCCTACACCTTACCCTACACCGTAGCCTACTCCTGGCCCGTACGCTGGCACTGACCCGTGCATCAGCACGTAGCCTGACCCTCCCACGTTTCCGTACCCTCACCTGTGCCCTAAGCCTTGCCGTTCCCTAACCCTAACCCTAGCCCCGAACGGAAACCCACCACCAGCCCTACACCTTACCCTACACCGTAGCCTACTCCTGGCCCGTACGCTGGCACTGACCCGTGCATCAGCACGTAGCCTGACCCTCCCACGTTTCCGTACCCTCACCTGTGCCCTAAGCCTTGCCGTTCCCTAACCCTAACCCTAGCCTGGAACGGAAACCCACCACCAGCCCTACACCTTACCCCCAAGCCGTAGCCTACTCCTGGCCCGTACACTGGCACTGACCCGTGCGTCAGCACGTAGCCTGACGCTCCCACGATTCCGTACCCTCACCTGTGCCCTAAGCCTTGCCATTCCCTAACCCTAACGCTAGCCCGGAAAGGAAACCCACCACCAGCCCTACACTTTACCCACAAGCCGTAGCCTATACCTGGCCGGTACGCTGGCACTGACCCGTGCGTCAGCACATAGCCTGACCCTCCCACGTTTCCGTACCCTCACCTGTGCCCTAAGCCTTGCCGTTCCCTAACCCTAACCCTAGCACGGAACGGAAACCCACCACCAGCCCTAAACCTTACCCTACACCGTAGCCTACTCCTGGCCCGTACGCTGGCACTGACCCGTGCATCAGCACGTAGCCTGACCCTCCCACGTTTCCGTACCCTCACCTGTGCCCTAAGCCTTGCCGTTCCCTAACCCTAACCCTAGCCCCGAACGGAAACCCACCACCAGCCCTACACCTTACCCTACACCGTAGCCTACTCCTGGCCCGTACGCTGGCACTGACCCGTGCATCAGCACGTAGCCTGACCCTCCCACGTTTCCATACCCTCACCTGTGCCCAAAGCCTTGCCGTTCCCTAACCCTAACCCTAGCCCCGAACGGAAACCCACCACCAGCCCTACAACTTACCCCCAAGCCGTAGCCTACTCCTGGCCCGTACGCTGGCACTGACCCGTGCGTCAGCACGTAGCCTGACCCTCCCACGTTTCCGTACCCTCACCTGTGCCCTAAGCCTTGCCGTTCCCTAACCCTAACCCTAGCCTGGAACGGAAACCCACCACCAGCCCTACACCTTACCCTACGCCGTAGCCTACTCCTGGCCCGTACGCTGGCACTGACCCGTGCATCAGCACGTAGCCTGACCTTCCCACGTTTCCGTACCCTCACCTGTGCCCTAAGCCTTGCCGTTCCCTAACCCTAACCCTAGCCCGGAACGGAAACCCACCACCAGCCCTACACCTTACCCACAAGCAGTAGCCTACACCTGGCCAGTACGCTGGCACTGACCCGTGCATCAGCACGTAGCCTGACCCTCCCACGTTTCCGTACCCTCACCTGTGCCCTAAGCCTTGCCGTTCCCTAACCCTAACCCTAGCCTGGAACGGAAACCCACCACCAGCCCTACACCTTACCCTACGCCGTAGCCTACTCCTGGCCCGTACGCTGGCACTGACCCGTGCATCAGCACGTAGCCTGACCCTCCCACGTTTCCGTACCCTCACCTGTGCCCTCAGCCTTGCCGTTCCCTAACCCTAACCCTAGCCCGGAACGGAAACCCACCACCAGCCCTACACCTTACCCTACGCCGTAGCCTACTCCTGGCCCGTACGCTGGCACTGACCCGTGCGTCAGCACGTAGCCTGACCCTCCCACGTTTCTGTACCCTCACCTGTGCCCTAAGGCTTGCCGTTCCCTAACCCTAACCCTAGCCCGGAACGGAAACCCACCACCAGCCCTACACCTTACCCCCAAGCCGTAGCCTACTCCTGGCCCGTACACTGGCACTGACCCGTGCGTCAGCACGTAGCCTGACCCTCCCACGATTCCGTACCCTCACCTGTGCCCTAAGCCTTGCCATTCCCTAACCCTAACCCTAGCCCGGAAAGGAAACCCACCACCAGCCCTACACTTTACCCACAAGCCGTAGCCTATACCTGGCCGGTACGCTGGCACTGACCCGTGCGTCAGCACATAGCCTGACCCTCCCACGTTTCCGTACCCTCACCTGTGCCCTAAGCCTTGCCGTTCCCTAACCCTAACCCTAGCACGGAACGGAAACCCACCACCAGCCCTACACCTTACCCTACACCGTAGCCTACTCCTGGCCCGTACGCTGGCACTGACCCGTGCATCAGCACGTAGACTGACCCTCCCACGTTTCCGTACCCTCACCTGTGCCCTAAGCCTTGCCGTTCCCTAACCCTAACCCTAGCCCCGAACGGAAACCCACCACCAGCCCTACACCTTACCCTACACCGTAGCCTACTCCTGGCCCGTACGCTGGCACTGACCCGTGCATCAGCACGTAGCCTGACCCTCCCACGTTTCCGTACCCTCACCTGTGCCCAAAGCCTTGCCGTTCCCTAACCCTAACCCTAGCCCCGAACGGAAACACACCACCAGCCCTACAACTTACCCCCAAGCCGTAGCCTACTCCTGGCCCGTACGCTGGCACTGACCCGTGCGTCAGCACGTAGCCTGACCCTCCCACGTTTCCGTACCCTCACCTGTGCCCTAAGCCTTGCCGTTCCCTAACCCTAACCCTAGCCTGGAACGGAAACCCACCACCAGCCCTACACCTTACCCTACGCCGTAGCCTACTCCTGGCCCGTACGCTGGCACTGACCCGTGCATCAGCACGTAGCCTGACCCTCCCACGTTTCCGTACCCTCACCTGTGCCCTAATCCTTGCCGTTCCCTAACCCTAACCCTAGCCCGGAACGGAAACCCACCACCAGCCCTACACCTTACCCACAAGCAGTAGCCTACACCTGGCCAGTACGCTGGCACTGACCCGTGCATCAGCACGTAGCCTGACCCTCCCACGTTTCCGTACCCTCACCTGTGCCCTAAGCCTTGCCGTTCCCTAACCCTAACCCTAGCCTGGAACGGAAACCCACCACCAGCCCTACACCTTACCCTACGCCGTAGCCTACTCCTGGCCCGTACGCTGGCACTGACCCGTGCATCAGCACGTAGCCTGACCCTCCCACGTTTCCGTACCCTCACCTGTGCCCTCAGCCTTGCCGTTCCCTAACCCTAACCCTAGCCCGGAACGGAAACCCACCACCAGCCCTACACCTTACCCTACGCCGTAGCCTACTCCTGGCCCGTACGCTGGCACTGACCCGTGCGTCAGCACGTAGCCTGACCCTCCCACGTTTCTGTACCCTCACCTATGCCCTAAGGCTTGCCGTTCCCTAACCCTAAACCTAGCCCGGAATGGAAACCCACCACCAGCCCTACACTTTACCCACAAGCCGTAGCCTACACCTGGCCGGTACGCTGGCACTGACCCGTGCATCAGCACGTAGCCTGACCCTCCCACGTTTCCGTACCCTCACCTGTGCCCTAAGCCTTGCCGTTCCCTAACCATAACCCTAGCCCGGAACGGAAACCCACCACCTGCCCTACACCTTACCCCCAAGCCGTAGCCTACTCCTGGCCCGTACGCTGGCACTGACCCGTGCATCAGCACGTAGCCTGACCCTCCCACGTTTCCGTACCCTCACCTGTGCCCTAAGCCTTGCCGTTCCCTAACCCTAACCCTAGCCCGGAATGGAAACCCACCACCAGCCCTACAACTTACCCCCAAGCCGTAGCCTACTCCTGGCCCGTACGCTGGCACTGACCCGTGCGTCAGCACGTAGCCTGACCCTCCCACGTTTCCGTACCCTCACCTGTGCCCTAAGCCTTGCCGTTCCCTAACCCTGACCCTAGCCCGGAACGGAAACCCACCACCAGCCCTACACCTTACCCTACGCCGTAGCCTACTCCTGGCCCGTACGCTGGCACTGACCCATGCGTCAGCACGTAGCCTGACCCTCCCACGTTTCCGTACCCTCACCTGTGCCCTAAGCCTTGCCGTTCCCTAACCCTAACCCTAGCCCGGAACGGAAACCCACCACCTGCCCTACACCTTACCCCCAAGCCGTAGCCTACTCCTGGCCCGTACGCTGGCACTGACCCGTGCATCAGCACGTAGCCTGACCCTCCCACGTTTCCGTACCCTCACCTGTGCCCTAAGCCTTGCCGTTCCCTAACCCTAACCCTAGCCCGGAACGGAAACCCACCACCAGCCCTACACCTTACCCAGAAGCCGTAGCATACACCTGGCCGGTACGCTGGCACTGACCCGTGCGTCAGCACGTAGCCTGACCCTCCCACGTTTCCATACCCTCACCTGTGCCCTAAGCCTTGCCGTTCCCTAACCCTAACCCTAGCCCGGAACGGAAACCCACCACCAGCCCTACAACTTACCCACAAGCAGTAGCCTACACCTGGCCAGTACGCTGGCACTGACCCGTGCATCAGCACGTAGCCTGACCCTCCCACGTTTCCGTACCCTCACCTGTGCCCTAAGCCTTGCCGTTCCCTAACCCTAACCCTAGCCTGGAACGGAAACCCACCACCAGCCCTACACCTTACCCTACGCCGTAGCCTACTCCTGGCCCGTACGCTGGCACTGACCCGTGCATCAGCACGTAGCCTGACCCTCCCACGTTTCCGTACCCTCACCTGTGCCCTAAGGCTTGCCGTTCCCTAACCCTAACCCTAGCCCGGAACGGAAACCCACCACCAGCCCTACACCTTACCCCCAAGCCGTAGCCTACTCCTGGCCCGTACACTGGCACTGACCCGTGCGTCAGCACGTAGCCTGACCCTCCCACGATTCCGTACCCTCACCTGTGCCCTAAGCCTTGCCATTCTCTAACCCTAACCCTAGCCCGGAAAGGAAACCCACCACCAGCCCTACACTTTACCCACAAGCCGTAGCCTATACCTGGCCGGTACGCTGGCACTGACCCGTGCGTCAGCACATAGCCTGACCCTCCCACGTTTCCGTACCCTCACCTGTGCCCTAAGCCTTGCCGTTCCCTAACCCTAACCCTAGCACGGAACGGAAACCCACCACCAGCCCTACACCTTATCCTACGCCGTAGCCTACTCCTGGCCCGTACGCTGGCACTGACCCGTGCATCAGCACGTAGCCTGACCCTCCCACGTTTCCGTACCCTCACCTGTGCCCTAAGCCTTGCCGTTCCCTAACCCTAACCCTAGCCCCGAACGGAAACCCACCACCAGCCCTACACCTTACCCTACACCGTAGCCTACTCCTGGCCCGTACGCTGGCACTGACCCGTGCATCAGCACGTAGCCTGACCCTCCCACGTTTCCGTACCCTCACCTGTGCCCAAAGCCTTGCCGTTCCCTAACCCTAACCCTAGCCCCGAACGGAAACCCACCACCAGCCCTACAACTTACCCCCAAGCCGTAGCCTACTCCTGGCCCGTACGCTGGCACTGACCCGTGCGTCAGCACGTAGCCTGACCCTCCCACGTTTCCGTACCCTCACCTGTGCCCTAAGCCTTGCCGTTCCCTAACCCTAACCCTAGCCTGGAACGGAAACCCACCACCAGCCCTACACCTTACCCTACGCCGTAGCCTACTCCTGGCCCGTACGCTGGCACTGACCCGTGCATCAGCACGTAGCCTGACCCTCCCACGTTTCCGTACCCTCACCTGTGCCCTAAGCCTTGCCGTTCCCTAACCCTAACCCTAGCCCGGAACGGAAACCCACCACCAGCCCTACACCTTACCCACAAGCAGTAGCCTACACCTGGCCAGTACGCTGGCACTGACCCGTGCATCAGCACGTAGCCTGACCCTCCCACGTTTCCGTACCCTCACCTGTGCCCTAAGCCTTGCCGTTCCCTAACCCTAACCCTAGCCTGGAACGGAAACCCACCACCAGCCCTACACCTTACCCCCAAGCCGTAGCCTACTCCTGCCCCGTACACTGGCACTGACCCGTGCGTCAGCACGTAGCCTGACGCTCCCACGATTCCGTACCCTCACCTGTTCCCTAAGCCTTGCCATTCCCTAACCCTAACGCTAGCCCGGAAAGGAAACCCACCACCAGCCCTACACTTTACCCACAAGCCGTAGCCTATACCTGGCCGGTACGCTGGCACTGACCCGTGCGTCAGCACATAGCCTGACCCTCCCACGTTTCCGTACCCTCACCTGTGCCCTAAGCCTTGCCGTTCCCTAACCCTAACCCTAGCCCGGAACGGAAACCCACCACCAGCCCTACACCTTACCCTACGCTGTAGCCTACTCCAGGCCCGTATGCTGGCACTGACACATGCGTCAGCACGTAGTCTGACCCTCCCACGTTTCCGTACCCTCACCTGTGCCCTAAGCCTTGCCATTCCCTAACCCTAACCCTAGCCCGGAACGGAAACCCACCACCAGCCCTACAACTTACCCCCAAGCCGTAGCCTACACCTGGCCTGTACGCTGGCACTGACCCGTGCGTCAGCACGTAGCCTGACCCTCCCACGTTTCTGTACCCTCACCTGTGCCCTAAGCCTTGCCGTTCCCTAACCCTAACCCTAGCCCGGAATGGAAACCCACCACCAGCCCTTCACCTTACCCTACGCCGTAGCCTACTCCTGGCCCGTACGCTGGCACTGACCCGTGCGTCAGCACGTAGCCTGACCCTCCCACGTTTCCGTACCCTCACCTGTGCCCTAAGCCTTGCCGTTCCCTAACCCTAACCCTAGCCCGGAACGGAAACCGACCAAAAGCCCTACAACTTACCCCCAAGCCGTAGCGTACTCCTGGCCCGTACGCTGGCACTGACCCGTGCGTCAGCACGTAGCCTGACCCTCCCACGTTTCCGTACCCTCACCTGTGCCCTAAGCCTTGCCGTTCCCTAACCCTAACCCTAGCCCGGAACGGACACCCAACACCAGCCCTACAACTTACCCCCAAGCCGTAGCCTACTCCTGGCCCGTACGCTGGCACTGACCCGTGCGTCAGCACGTAGCCTGACCCTCCCACGATTCCGTACCCTCACCTGTGCCCTAAGCCTTGCCGTTCCCTAACCCTAACCCTAGCCCGGAAAGGAAACCCACCACCAGCCCTACACCTTACCCACAAGCCGTAGCCTATACCTGGCCGGTACGCTGGCACTGACCCGTGCGTCAGCACGTAGCCTGACCCTCCCACGTTTCCGTACCCTCACCTGTGCCCTAAGCCTTGCCGTTCCCTAACCCTAACCCTAGCATGGAACGGAAACCCACCACCAGCCCTACACCTTACTCTACACCGTAGCCTACTCCTGGCCCGTACGCTGGCACTGACCCGTGCATCAGCACGTAGCCTGACCCTCCCACGTTTCCGTACCCTCACCTGTGCCCTAAGCCTTGCAGTTCCCTAACCCTAACCCTAGCCCCGAACGGAAACCCACCACCAGCCCTACACCTTACCCTACACCGTAGCCTACTCCTGGCCCGTACGCTGGCACTGACCCGTGCATCAGCACGTAGCCTGACCCTCCCACGTTTCCGTACCCTCACCTGTGCCCAAAGCCTTGCCGTTCCCTAACCCTAACCCTACCCTGAACGGAAACCCACCACCAGCCCTACAACTTACCCCCAAGCCGTAGCCTACTCCTGGCCGGTACGAGGCACTGACCCATGCGTCAGCACGTAGCCTGACCCTCCCACGTTTCCGTACCCTCACCTGTGCCCTAAGCCTTGCCGTTCCCTAACCCTAACCCTAGCCCAGAAAGGAAACCCACCACCAGCCCTACACCTTACCCCCAAGCCGTAGCCTACTCCTGGCTCGTACGCTGGCACTGACCCGTGCGTCAGCACGTAGCCTGACCCTCCCACGTTTCCGTACCCTCACCTGTGCCCTAAGCCTTGCCGTTCCCTAACCCTAACCCTAGCCCGGAACGGAAACCCACCACCAGCCCTACACCTTACCCACAAGCAGTAGCCTACACCTGGCCAGTACGCTGGCACTGACCCGTGCATCAGCACGTAGCCTGACCCTCCCACGTTTCCGTACCCTCACCTGTGCCCTCAGCCTTGCCGTTCCCTAACCCTAACCCTAGCCCGGAACGGAAACCCACCACCAGCCCTACACCTTACCCTACGCCGTAGCCTACTCCTGGCCCGTACGCTGGCACTGACCCGTGCGTCAGCACGTAGCCTGACCCTCCCACGTTTCCGTACCCTCACCTGTGCCCTAAGCCTTGCCGTTCCCTAACCCTAACCCTAGCCCGGAACGGAAACCGACCAAAAGCCCTACAACTTACCCCCAAGCCGTAGCGTACTCCTGGCCCGTACGCTGGCACTGACACATGCGTCAGCAAGTAGCCTGACCCTCCCACGTTTCCGTACCCTCACCTGTGCCCTAAGCCTTGCCGTTCCCTAACCCTAACCCTAGCCCGGAACGGACACCCACCACCAGCCCTACACCTTACCCCCAAGCCGTAGCCTACTCCTGGCCCGTACGCTGGCACTGACCCGTGCGTCAGCACGTAGCCTGACCCTCCCACGATTCCGTACCCTCACCTGTGCCCTAAGCCTTGCCGTTCCCTAACCCTAACCCTAGCCCGGAAAGGAAACCCACCACCAGCCCTACACCTTACCCACAAGCCGTAGCCTATACCTGGCCGGTACGCTGGCACTGACCCGTGCGTCAGCACGTAGCCTGACCCTCCCACGTTTCCGTACCCTCACCTGTGCCCTAAGCCTTGCCGTTCCCTAACCCTAACCCTAGCATGGAACGGAAACCCACCACCAGCCCTACACCTTACCCTACACCGTAGCCTACTCCTGGCCCGTACGCTGGCACTGACCCGTGCATCAGCACGTAGCCTGACCCTCCCACGTTTCCGTACCCTCACCTGTGCCCTAAGCCTTGCAGTTCCCTAACCCTAACCCTAGCCCCGAAAGGAAACCCACCACCAGCCCTACACCTTACCCTACACCGTAGCCTACTCCTGGCCCGTACGCTGGCACTGACCCGTGCATCAGCACGTAGCCTGACCCTCCCACGTTTCCGTACCCTCACCTGTGCCCAAAGCCTTGCCGTTCCCTAACCCTAACCCTACCCTGAACGGAAACCCACCACCAGCCCTACAACTTACCCCCAAGCCGTAGCCTACTCCTGGCCCGTACGCTGGCACTGACCCGTGCGTCAGCACGTAGCCTGACCCTCCCACGTTTCCGTACCCTCACCTGTGCCCTAAGCCTTGCCGTTCCCTAACCCTAACCCTAGCCCGGAACGGAAACCCACCACCAGCCCTACAGCTTACCCCCAAGCCGTAGCCTACTCCTGGCCGGTACGAGGCACTGACCCGTGCGTCAGCACGTAGCCTGACCCTCCCACGTTTCCGTACCCTCACCTGTGCCCTAAGCCTTGCCGTTCCCTAACCCTAACCCTAGCCCAGAACGGAAACCCACCACCAGCCCTACACCTTACCCTACATTGTAGCCTACTCCTGGCCCGTACGCTGGCACTGACCCGTGCGTCAGCACGTAGCCTGACCCTCCCACGTTTCCGTACCCTCACCTGTGCCCTAAGCCTTGCCGTTCCCTAACCCTAACCCTAGCCCGGAACGGAAACCCACCACCAGCCCTACACCTTACCCACAAGCAGTAGCCTACACCTGGCCAGTACGCTGGCACTGACCCGTGCATCAGCACGTAGCCTGACCCTCCCACGTTTCCGTACCCTCACCTGTGCCCTCAGCCTTGCCGTTCCCTAACCCTAACCCTAGCCCGGAACGGAAACCCACCACCAGCCCTACACCATACCCTACGCCGTAGCCTACTCCTGGCCCGTACGCTGGCACTGACCCGTGCGTCAGCACGTAGCCTGACCCTCCCACGTTTCCGTACCCTCACCTGTGCCCTCAGCCTTGCCGTTCCCTAACCCTAACCCTAGCCCGGAACGGAAACCCACCACCAGCCCTACACCTTACCCTACGCCGTAGCCTACTCCTAGCCCGTACGCTGGCACTGACCCGTGCGTCAGCACGTAGCCTGACCCTCCCACGTTTCTGTACCCTCACCTGTGCCCTAAGCCTTGCCGTTCCCTAACCCTAAACCTAGCCCGGAATGGAAACACACCACCAGCCCTACACCTTACCCACAAGCCGTAGCCTACACCTGGCCGGTACGCTGGCACTGACCCGTGCATCAGCATGTAGCCTGACCCTCCCACGTTTCCGTACCCTCACCTGTGCCCTAAGCCTTGCCGTTCCCTAACCCTAACCCTAGCCCGGAATGGAAACCCACCACCAGCCCTACACCTTACCCCCAAGCCGTAGCCTACTCCTGGCCCGTACGCTGGCACTGACCCGTGCATCAGCACGTAGCCTGACCCTCCCACGTTTCCGTACCCTCACCTGTGCCCTCAGCCTTGCCGTTCCCTAACCCTAACCCTAGCCCGGAACGGAAACCCACCACCAGCCCTACACCTTACCCTACGCCGTAGCCTACTCCTGGCCCGTACGCTGGCACTGACCCATGCGTCAGCACGTAGCCTGACCCTCCCACGTTTCCGTACCCTCACCTGTGCCCTCAGCCTTGCCGTTCCCTAACCCTAACCCTAGCCCGGAACGGAAACCCACCACCAGCCCTACACCTTACCCTACGCCGTAGCCTACTCCTGGCCCGTACGCTGGCACTGACCCGTGCGTCAGCACGTAGCCTGACCCTCCCACGTTTCTGTACCCTCACCTGTGCCCTAAGCCTTGCCGTTCCCTAACCCTAAACCTAGCCCGGAATGGAAACACACCACCAGCCATACACCTTACCCACAAGCCGTAGCCTACACCTGGCCGGTACGCTGGCACTGACCCATGCATCAGCATGTAGCCTGACCCTCCCACGTTTCCGTACCCTCACCTGTGCCCTAAGCCTTGCCGTTCCCTAACCCTAACCCTAGCCCTGAATGGAAACCCACCACCAGCCATACACCTTACCCCCAAGCCGTAGCCTACTCCTGGTCCGTACGCTGGCACTGACCCGTGCATCAGCACGTAGCCTGACCCTCCCACGTTTCCGTACCCTCACCTGTGCCCTAAGCCTTGCCGTTCCCTAACCCTAACCCTAGCCCGGAACGGAAACCCACCACCAGCCCTACACCTTACCCAGAAGCCGTAGCCTACACCTGGCCGGTACGCTGGCACTGACCCGTGCGTCAGCACGTAGCCTGACCCTCCCACGTTTCCATACCCTCACCTGTGCCCTAAGCCTTGCCGTTCCCTAACCCTAACCCTAGCCTGGAACGGAAACCCACCACCAGCCCTACACCTTACCCTACACCTTAGCCTACTCCTGGCCCGTACGCTGGCACTGACCCGTGCGTCACCACGTAGCCTGACCCTCCCACGTTTCCATACCCTCACCTGTGCCCTAAGCCTTGCCGTTCCCTAACCCTAACCCTAGCCCGGAACGGAAACCCACCACCAGCCCTACACCTTACCGTACGCCGTAGCCTACTCCTGGCCCGTACGCTGGCACTGACCCGTGCGTCAGCACGTAGCCTGACCCTCCCACGTTTCCGTACCCTCACCTGTGCCCTAAGCCTTGCCGTTCCCTAACCCTAACCCTAGCCCGGAACGGAAACCCACCACCAGCCCTACAACTTACCCCCAAGCCGTAGCCTACTCCTGGCCCGTACGCTGGCACTGACCCGTGCGTCAGCACGTAGCCTGACCCTCCCACGTTTCCGTACCCTCACCTGTGCCCTAAGCCTTGCCGTTCCCTAACCCTAACCCTAGCCCGGAATGGAAACCCACCACCAGCCCTACACCTTACCCCCAAGCCGTAGCCTATTCCTGGCCCGTACGCTGGCACTGACCCGTGCATCAGCACGTAGCCAGACCCTCCCACGTTTCCGTACCCTCACCTGTGCCGTAAGCCTTGCCGTTCCCTAACCCTAACCCTAGCCCGGAACGGAAACCCACCACCAGCCCTAAACCTTACCCCCAACCGTAGCCTACTCCTGGCCCGTACGCTGGCACTGACCCATGCGTCAGCACGTAGCCTGACCCTCCCACGTTTCCGTACCCTCACCTGTGCCCTAAGCCTTGCCGTTCCCTAACCCTAACCCTAGCCCGGAACGGAAACCCAACACCAGCCCTACACCTTACCCTACGCCGTAGCCTACTCCTGGCCCGTACGCTGGCACTGACCCGTGCGTCAGCATGTAGCCTGACCCTCCCACGTTTCCGTACCCTCACCTGTGCCCTAAGCCTTGCCGTTCCCTAACCCTAACCCTAGCCCGGAACGGAAACCCACCACCAGCCCTACAACTTACCCCCAAGCCGTAGCCTACTCCTGGCCCGTACGCTGGCACTGACCCGTGCGTCAACACGTAGCCTGACCCTCCCACGTTTCTGTACCCTCACCTGTGCCCTAAGCCTTGCCGTTCCCTAACCCTAAACCTAGCCCGGAATGGAAACCCACCACCAGCCCTACACCTTACCCACAAGCCGTAGCCTACACCTGGCCGGTACGCTGGCACTGACCCGTGCGTCAGCACGTAGCCTGACCCTCCCACGTTTCCGTACCCTCACCTGTGCCCTAAGCCTTGCCGTTCCCTAACCCTAACCCTAGCCCGGAACGGAAACCCACCACCTGCCCTACACCTTACCCCCAAGCCGTAGCCTACTCCTGGCCCGTACGCTGGCACTGACCCGTGCGTCAGCACGTAGCCTGACCCTCCCACGTTTCCGTACCCTCACCTGTGCCCTAAGCCTTGCCGTTCCCTAACCCTAACCCTAGCCCGGAACGGAAACCCACCACCAGCCCTACACCTTACCCAGAAGCCGTAGCCTACACCTGGCCGGTACGCTGGCACTGACCCGTGCATCAGCACGTAGCCTGACCCTCCCACGTTTCCGTACCCTCACCTGTGCCCTAATCCTTGCCGTTCCCTAACCCTAACCCTAGCCCGGAACGGAAACCCACCACCAGCCCTACACCTTACCCAGAAGCCGTAGCCTACACCTGGCCGGTACGCTGGCACTGACCCGTGCATCAGCACGTAGCCAGACCCTCCCACGTTTCCGTACCCTCACCTGTGCCCTAAGCCTTGCCGTTCCCTAACCCTAACCCTAGCCCGGAACGGAAACCCAACACCAGCCCTACACCTTACCCTACGCCGTAGCCTACTCCTGGCCCGTACGCTGGCACTGACCCGTGCATCAGCACGTAGCCTGACCCTCCCACGTTTCCGTACCCTCACCTGTGCCCTCAGCCTTGCCGTTCCCTAACCCTAACCCTAGCCCGGAACGGAAACCCACCACCAGCCCTACACCTTACCCTACGCCGTAGCCTACTCCTGGCCCGGACGCTGGCACTGACCCGTGCGTCAGCACTTAGCCTGACCCTCCCACGTTTCTGTACCCTCACCTGTGCCCTAAGCCTTGCCGTTCCCTAACCCTAAACCTAGCCCGAAATGGAAACACACCACCAGCCCTACACCTTACCCACAAGCCGTAGCCTACACCTGGCCGGTACGCTGGCACTGACCCGTGCATCAGCACGTAGCCTGACCCTCCCACGTTTCCGTACCCTCACCTGTGCCCTAAGCCTTGCCGTTCCCTAACCCTAACCCTAGCCCGGAATGGAAACCCACCACCAGCCCTACAACTTACCCCCAAGCCGTAGCCTACTCCTGGCCCGTACGCTGGCACTGACCCGTGCATCAGCACGTAGCCTGACCCTCCCACGTTTCCGTACCCTCACCTGTGCCCTAAGCCTTGCCGTTCCCTAACCCTAACCCTAGCCCGGAACGGAAACCCACCACCAGCCCTACACCTTACCCAGAAGCCGTAGCCTACACCTGGCCGGTACGCTGGCACTGACCCGTGCGTCAGCACGTAGCCTGACCCTCCCACGTTTCCATACCCTCACCTGTGCCCTAAGCCTTGCCGTTCCCTAACCCTAACCCTAGCCCGGAACGGAAACCCACCACCAGCCCTAAACCTTACCCTACACCTTAGCCTACTCCTGGCCCGTACGCTGGCACTGACCTGTGCGTCACCACGTAGCCTGACCCTCCCACGTTTCCATACCCTCACCTGTGCCCTAAGCCTTGCCGTTCCCTAACCCTAACCCTAGCCCGGAACGGAAACCCACCACCAGCCCTACACCTTACCCTACGCCGTAGCCTACTCCTGGCCCGTACGCTGGCACTGACCCGTGCGTCAGCACGTAGCCTGACCCTCCCACGTTTCCGTACCCTCACCTGTGCCCTAAGCCTTGCCGTTCCCTAACCCTAACCCTAGCACGGAACGGAAACCCACCACCAGCCCTACAACTTACCCCCAAGCCGTAGCCTACTCCTGGCCCGTACGCTGGCACTGACCCGTGCGTCAGCACGTAGCCTGACCCTCCCACGTTTCCGTACCCTCACCTGTGCCCTAAGCCTTGCCGTTCCCTAACCCTAACCCTAGCCCGGAACGGAAACCCACCACCAGCCCTACACCTTACCCAGAAGCCGTAGCCTACACCTGGCCGGTACGCTGGCACTGACCCGTGCGTCAGCACGTAGCCTGACCCTCCCACGTTTCCGTACCCTCACCTGTGCCCTAAGCCTTGCCGTTCCCTAACCCTAACCCTAGCCCGGAACGGAAACCCACCACCAGCCCTACACCTTACCCTACGCCGTAGCCTACTCCTGGCCCGTACGCTGGCACTGACCCGTGCATCAGCACGTAGCCTGACCCTCCCACGTTTCCGTACCCTCACCTGTGCCCTCAGCCTTGCCGTTCCCTAACCCTAACCCTAGCCCGGAACGGAAACCCACCACCAGCCCTACACCTTACCCTACGCCGTAGCCTACTCCTGGCCCATACGCTGGCACTGACCCGTGCGTCAGCACGTAGCCTGACCCTCCCACGTTTCTGTACCCTCACCTGTGCCCTAAGGCTTGCCGTTCCCTAACCCTAAACCTAGCCCGGAATGGAAACCCACCACCAGCCCTACACCTTACCCACAAGCTGTAGCCTACACCTGGCCGGTACGCTGGCACTGACCCGTGCGTCAGCACGTAGCCTGACCCTCCCACGTTTCCGTACCCTCACCTGTGCCCTAAGCCTTGCCGTTCCCTAACCCTAACCCTAGCCCGGAACGGAAACCCACCACCAGCCCTACAGCTTTCCCCCAAGCCGTAGCCTACTCCTGGCCGGTACGAGGCACTGACCCGTGCGTCACCACGTAGCCTGACCCTCCCACGTTTCCGTACCCTCACCTGTGCCCTAAGCCTTGCCGTTCCCTAACCCTAACCCTAGCCCAGAACGGAAACCCACCACCAGCCCTACACCTTACCCTACATTGTAGCCTACTCCTGGCCCGTACGCTGGCACTGACCCGTGCGTCAGCACGTAGCCTGACCCTCCCACGTTTCCGTACCGTCACCTGTGCCCTAAGCCTTGCCGTTCCCTAACCCTAACCCTAGCCCGGAACGGAAACCCACCACCAACCCTACACCTTACCCACAAGCAGTAGCCTACACCTGGCCAGTACGCTGGCACTGACCCGTGCATCAGCACGTAGCCTGACCCTCCCACGTTTCCGTACCCTCACCTGTGCCCTAAGCCTTGCCGTTCCCTAACCCTAACCCTAGCCTGGAACGGAAACCCACCACCAGCCCTACACCTTACCCTACGCCGTAGCCTACTCCTGGCCCGTACGCTGGCACTGACCCGTACATCAGCACGTAGCCTGACCCTCCAACGTTTCCGTACCCTCACCTGTGCCCTCAGCCTGGCCGTTCCCTAACCCTAACCCTAGCCCGGAACGGAAACCCACCACCAGCCCTACACCTTACCCTACGCCGTAGCCTACTCCTGGCCCGTACGCTGGCACTGACCCGTGCGTCAGCACGTAGCCTGACCCTCCCACGTTTCTGTACCCTCACCTGTGCCCTAAGGCTTGCCGTTCCCTAACCCTAAACCTAGCCCGGAATGGAAACCCACCACCAGCCCTACACCTTACCCACAAGCCGTAGCCTACACCTGGCCGGTACGCTGGCACTGACCCGTGCATCAGCACGTAGCCTGACCCTCTCACGTTTCCGTACCCTCACCTGTGCCCTAAGCCTTGCCGTTCCCTAACCCTAACCCTAGCCCGGAACGGAAACCCACCACCTGCCCTACACCTTACCCCCAAGCCGTAGCCTACTCCTGGCCCGTACGCTGGCACTGACCCGTGCATCAACACGTAGCCTGACCCTCCCCCGTTTCCGTACCCTCACCTGTGCCCTAAGCCTTGCCGTTCCTTAACCCTAACCCTAGCCCGGAACGGAAACCCACCACCAGCCCTACACCTTACCCAGAAGCCGTAGCATACACCTGGCCGGTACGCTGGCACTGACCCGTGCGTCAGCACGTAGCCTGACCCTCCCACGTTTCCATACCCTCACCTGTGCCCTAAGCCTTGCCGTTCCCTAACCCTAACCCTAGCCCGGAACGGAAACCCACCACCAGCCCTACACCTTACCCCCAAGCCGTAGCCTACTCCTGGCCCGTACGCTGGCACTGACCCGTGCGTCAGCACGTAGCCTGACCCTCCCACGTTTCCGTACCCTCACCTGTGCCCTAAGCCTTGCCGTTCCCTAACCCTAACCCTAGCACGGAACGGAAACCGACCACCAGCCCTACACCTTACCCCCAAGCCGTAGCCTACTCCTGGCCCGTACACTGGCACTGACCCGTGCATCAGCACGTAGCCTGACCCTCCCACGTTTCCGTACCCTCACCTGTGCCCTAAGCCTTGCCGTTCCCTAACCCTAACCCTAGCCCCGAACGGAAACCCACCACCAGCCCTACACCTTACCCTACACCGTAGCCTACTCCTGGCCCGTACGCTGGCACTGACCCGTGCATCAGCACGTAGCCTGACCCTCCCACGTTTCCGTACCCTCACCTGGGCCCAAAGCGTTGCCGTTCCCTAACCCTAACCCTAGCCCCGAACGGAAACCCACCACCAGCCCTACAACTTACCCCCAAGCCGTAGCCTACTCCTGGCCCGTACGCTGGCACTGACCCGTGCGTCAGCACATAGCCTGACCCTCCCACGTTTCCATACCCTCACCTGTGCCCTAAGCCTTGCCGTTCCCTAACCCTAACCCTAGCCTGGAACGGAAACCCACCACCAGCCCTACACCTTACCCTACGCCGTAGCCTACTCCTGGCCCGTACGCTGGCACTGACCCGTGCATCAGCACGTAGCCTGACCCTCCCACGTTTCCGTACCCTCACCTGTGCCCTAAGCCTTGCCGTTCCCTAACCCTAACCCTAGCCCGGAACGGAAACCCACCACCAGCCCTACACCTTACCCACAAGCAGTAGCCTACACCTGGCCAGTACGCTGGCACTGACCCGTGCATCAGCACGTAGCCTGACCCTCCCACGTTTCCGTACCCTCACCTGTGCCCTAAGCCTTGCCGTTCCCTAACCCTAACCCTAGCCTGGAACGGAAACCCACCACCAGCCCTACACCTTACCCTACGCGGTTGCCTACTCCTGGCCCGTACGCTGGCACTGACCCATGCATCAGCACGTAGCCTGACCCTCCCACGTTTCCGTACCCTCACCTGTGCCCTCAGCCTTGCCGTTCCCTAACCCTAACCCTAGCCCGGAACGGAAACCCACCACCAGCCCTACACCTTACCCTACGCCGTAGCCTACTCCTGGCCCGTACGCTGGCACTGACCCGTGCGTCAGCACGTAGCCTGACCCTCCCACGTTTCTGTACCCTCACCTGTGCCCTAAGGCTTGCCGTTCCCTAACCCTAACCCTAGCCCGGAACGGAAACCCACCACCAGCCCTACACCTTACCCCCAAGCCGTAGCCTACTCCTGGCCCGTACACTGGCACTGACCCGTGCGTCAGCACGTAGCCTGACCCTCCCACGATTCCGTACCCTCACCTGTGCCCTAAGCCTTGCCATTCCCTATCCCTAACCCTAGCCCGGAAAGGAAACACACCACCAGCCCTACACTTTACCCACAAGCCGTAGCCTATACCTGGCCGGTACGCTGGCACTGACCCGTGCGTCAGCACATAGCCTGACCCTCCCACGTTTCCGTACCCTCACCTGTGCCCTAAGCCTTGCCGTTCCCTAACCCTAACCCTAGCACGGAACGGAAACCCACCACCAGCCCTACACCTTACCCTACACCGTAGCCTACTCCTGGCCCGTACGCTGGCACTGACCCGTGCATCAGCACGTAGCCTGACCCTCCCACGTTTCCGTACCCTCACCTGTGCCCTAAGCCTTGCCGTTCCCTAACCCTAACCCTAGCCCCGAACGGAAACCCACCACCAGCCCTACACCTTACCCTACACCGTAGCCTACTCCTGGCCCGTACGCTGGCACTGACCTGTGCATCAGCACGTAGCCTGACCCTCCCACGTTTCCGTACCCTCACCTGTGCCCAAAGCCTTGCCGTTCCCTAACCCTAACCCTAGCCCCGAACGGAAACCCACCACCAGCCCTACAACTTACCCCCAAGCCGTAGCCTACTCCTGGCCCGTACGCTGGCACTGACCCGTGCGTCAGCACGTAGCCTGACCCTCCCACGTTTCCTTACCCTCACCTGTGCCCTAAGCCTTGCCGTTCCCTAACCCTAACCCTAGCCTGGAATGGAAACCCACCACCAGCCGTACACCTTACCCTACGCCGTAGCCTACTCCTGGCCCGTACGCTGGCACTGACCCGTGCATCAGCACGTAGCCTGACCCTCCCACGTTTCCGTACCCTCACCTGTGCCCTAAGCCTTGCCGTTCCCTAACCCTAACCCTAGCCCGGAACGGAAACCCACCACCAGCCCTACACCTTACCCACAAGCAGTAGCCTACACCTGGCCAGTACGCTGGCACTGACCCGTGCATCAGCACGTAGCTTGACCCTCCCACGTTTCCGTACCCTCACCTGTGCCCTAAGCCTTGCCATTCCCTAACCCTAACCCTAGCCTGGAACGGAAACCCACCACCAGCCCTACAGCTTACCCCCAAGCCGTAGCCTACTCCTGGCCCGTACGCTGGCACTGACCCGTGCATCAGCACGTAGCCTGACCCTCCCACGTTTCCGTACCCTCACCTGTGCCCTCAGCCTTGCCGTTCCCTAACCCTAACCCTAGCCCGGAACGGAAACCCAGCACCAGCCCTACAGCTTACCCCCAAGCCGTACCCTACTACTGGCCGGTACGAGGCACTGACCCGTGCGTCAGCCCGTAGCCTGACCCTCCCACGTTTCCGTACCCTCACCTGTGCCCTAAGCCTTGCCGTTCCCTAACCCTAACCCTAGCCCAGAACGGAAACCCACCACCAGCCCTACACCTTACCCTACATTGTAGCCTACTCCTGGCCCGTACGCTGGCACTGACCCGTGCGTCAGCACGTAGCCTGACCCTCCCACGTTTCCGTACCCTCACCTGTGCCCTAAGCCTTGCCGTTCCCTAAACCTAACCCTAGCCCGGAACGGAAATCCACCACCAGCCCTACACCTTACCACCAAGCCGTAGCCTACTCCTGGCCCGTACGCTGGCACTGACCCGTGAGTCAGCACGTAGCCTGACCCTCCCACGTTTCTGTACCCTCACCTGTGCCCTACGACTTGCCGTTCCCTAACCCTAACCCTAGCCCGGAATGGAAACCCACCGCCAGCCCTACACCTTACCCCCAAGCCGTAGCCTACTCCTGGCCCGTACGCTGGCACTGACGCATAAGTCAGCACGTAGCCTGACCCTCCCACGTTTCTGTACCCTCACCTGTGCCCTAAGCCTTGCCGTTCCCTAACCCTAACCCTACCCCGGAACGGAAACCCACCACCAGCCCTACACCTTACCCTACGCTGTAGACTACTCCAGGCCCGTACGCTGGCACTGACCCATGCGTCAGCACGTAGTCTGACCCTCCCACGTTTCCGTACCCTCACCTGTGCCCTAAGCCTTGCCGTTCCCTAACCCTAACCCTAGCCCGGAACGGAAACCCACCACCAGCCCTACACCTTACCCCCAAGCCGTAGCCTACACCTGGCCTGTATGCTGGCACTGACACGTGCGTCAGCACGTAGCCTGACCCTCCCACGTTTCTGTACCCTCACCTGTGCCCTAAGCCTTGCCGTTCCCTAACCCTAACCCTAGCCCGGAATGGAAACCCACCACCAGCCCTACACCTTACCCTACGCCGTAGCCTACTCCTGGCCCGTACGCTGGCACTGACCCGTGCGTCAGCACGTAGCCTGACCCTTCCAGGTTTCCGTACCCTCACCTGTGCCCTAAGCCTTGCCGTTCCCTAACCCTAACCCTAGCCCGGAACGGAAACCCACCAAAAGCCCTACACCTTACCCCCAAGCCGTAGCGTACTCATGGCCCGTACGCTGGCACTGACCCGTGCGTCAGCACGTAGCCTGACCCTCCCACGTTTCCGTACCCTCACCTGTGCCCTAAGCCTTTCCGTTCCCTAACCCTAACACTAGCTCGGAACGGAAACCCACCACCAGCCCTACACCTTACCCCAAAGCCGTAGCCTACTCCTGGCCCGTACGCTGGCACTGACCCGTGCGTCAGCACGTAGCCTGACCCTCCCACGTTTCCGTACCCTCACCTGTGCCCTCAGCCTTGCCGTTCCCTAACCCTAACCCTAGCCTGGAACGGAAACCCACCACCAGCCCTACACCTTACCCTACACCGTAGCCTACTCCTGGCCCGTACGCTGGCACTGACCCGTGCGAAAGCACGTAGCCTGACCCTCCCACGTTTCCGTACCCTCACCTGTGCCCTAAGCCTTGCCGTTCCCTAACCCTAACCCTAGCCCGGAACGGAAACCCACCACCAGCCCTACAACTTACCCCCAAGCCGTAGCCTACTCCTGGCCCGTACGCTGGCACTGACCCGTGCGTCAGCACGTAGCCTGACCCTCCCACGTTTCCGTACCCTCACCTGTGCCCTAAGCCTTGCCGTTCCCTAACCCTAACCCTAGCCCGGAACGGAAACCCACCACCAGCCCTACAGCTTACCCCCAAGCCGTAGCCTACTCCTGGCCGGTACGCTGGCACTGACCCGTGCGTCAGCACGTAGCCTGACCCTCCCACGTTTCCGTACCCTCACCTGTGCCCTAAGCCTTGCCGTTCCCTAACCCTAACCCTAGCCCAAAACGGAAACCCACCACCAGCCCTACTCCTTACCCTACGTTGTAGCCTACTCCTGGCCCGTACGCTGGCACTGACCCGTGCGTCAGCACGTAGCCTGACCCTCCCACGTTTCCGTACCCTCACCTGTGCCCTAAGCCTTGCCGTTCCCTAACCCTAACCCTAGCCCGGAACGGAAACCCACCACCAGCCCTACAACTTACCCCCAAGCCGTAGCCTACTCCTGGCCCGTACGCTGGCACTGACCCGTGAGTCAGCACGTAACCTGACCCTCCCACGTTTCTGTACCCTCACCTGTGCCCTAAGCCTTGCCGTTCCCTAACCCTAACCCTAGCCCGGAACGGAAACGCACCGCCAGCCCTACACCTTACCCCCAAGCCGTAGCCTACTCCTGGCCCGTACGCTGGCACTGACCCATGCGTCAGCACGTAGCCTGACCCTCCCACGTTTCTGTACCCTCACCTGTGCCCTAAGCCTTGCCGTTCCCTAACCCTAACCCTAGCCCAGAACGGAAACCCACCACCAGCCCTACACCTTACCCTACGCTGTAGCCTACTCCAGGCCCGTACGCTGGCACTGACCCATGCGTCAGCACGTACTCTGACACTCCCACGTTTCCATACACTCACCTGTGCCCTAAGCCTTGCCGTTCCCTAACCCTAACCCTAGCCCGGAACGGAAACCCACCACCAGCCCTACAACATACCCCCAAGCCGTAGCCTACTCCTGGCCCGTACGCTGGCACTGACCCGTGCGTCAGCACGTAACCTGACCCTCCCACGTTTCCGTACCCTCACCTGTGCCCTACGCCTTGCCATTCCCTAACCCTAACCCTAGCCCGGAACGGAAACCCACCACCAGCCCTACACCTTACCCCCAAGCCGTAGCCTACTCCTGGCCCGTACGCTGGCACTGACCCGTGCGTCAGCACGTAGCCTGACCCTCCCACGTTTCTGTACCCTCACCTGTGCCCTAAGCCTTGCCGTTCCCTAACCCTAACCCTAGCACGGAACGGAAACCCACCACCAACCCTACACCTTACCCTACGCCGTAGCCTACTCCTGGCCCGTACGCTGGCACTGACCCGTGCGTCAGCACGTAGCCTGACCCTCCCACGTTTCCGTACCCTCACCTGTGCCCTAAGCCTTGCCGTTCCCTAACCCTAACCCTAGCCCGGAACGGAAAACCACCACCAGCCCTACACCTTACCCCCAAGCCGTAGCCTACTCCTGGCCCGTACGCTGGCACTGACCCGTGCGTCAGCACGTAGCCTGACCCTCCCACGTTTCCGTACCCTCACCTGTGCCCTAAGCCTTGCCGTTCCCTAACCCTAACCCTAGCCCGGAACGGAAACCCACCACCAGCCCTACACCTTACCCACAAGCCGTAGCCTATACCTGGCCGGTACGCTGGCACTGACCCGTGCGGCAGCACGTAGCCTGACCCTCCCACGTTTCCGTACCCTCACCTGTGCCCTAAGCCTTGCCGTTCCCTAACCCTAACCCTAGCCCGGAACGGAAACCCACCACCAGCCCTACACCTTACCCTTCGCCGTAGCCTACTCCTGGCCCGTACGCTGGCACTGACCCGTGCGTCAGCACGTAGCCTGACCCTCCTACGTTTCCGTACCCTCACCTGTGCCCTAAGCCTTGCCGTTCCCTAACCCTAACCCTAGCAAGGAACGGAAACCCACCACCAGCCCTACACCTTACCCTACACCGTAGCCTACTCCTGGCCCGTACGCTGGCACTGACCCGTGCGTCAGCACGTAGCCTGACCCTACCACGTTTCCGTACCGTCACCTGTGCCCTAAGCCTTGCCGTTCCCTAACCCTAACCCTAGCCCGGAATGGAAACCCACCACCAGCCCTACAACTTACCCCCAAGCCGTAGCCTACTCCTGGCCCGTACGCTGGCACTGACCCGTGCGTCAGCACGTAGCCTGACCCTCCCACGTTTCCGTACCCTCACCTGTGCCCTAAGCCTTGCCGTTCCCTAACCCTAACCCTAGCCCGGAACGGAAACCCACCACCAGCCCTACACCTTATCCTACGCCGTAGCCTACTCCTGGCCCGTACGCTGGCACTGACCCATGCGTCAGCACGTAGCCTGACCCTCCCACGTTTCCGTACCCTCACCTGTGCCCTAAGCCTTGCCGTTCCCTAACCCTAACCCTAGCCCGGAACGGAAACCCACCACCAGCCCTACAGCTTACCCCCAAGCCTTAGCCTACTCCTGGCCTGTACGCTGGCACTGACCCGTGCGTCAGCACGTAGCCTGACCCTCCCACGTTTCCGTACCCTCACCTGTGCCCTAAGCCTTGCCGTTCCCTAACCCTAACCCTAGCCCGGAACGGAAACCCACCACCAGCCCTACAGCTTACCCCCAAGCCGTACCCTACTCCTGGCCGGTATGAGGCACTGACCCGTGCGTCAGCACGTAGCCTGACCCTCCCACGTTTCCGTACCCTCACCTGTGCCCTAAGCCTTGCCGTTCCCTAACCCTAACCCTAGCCCAGAACGGAAACCCACCACCAGCCCTACACCTTACCCTACATTGTAGCCTACTCCTGGCCCGTACGCTGGCACTGACCCGTGCGTCAGCACGTATCCTGACCCTCCCACGTTTCTGTACCCTCACCTGTGCCCTAAGCCTTGCCGTTCCCTAACCCTAACCCTAGCCCGGAACGGAAACCCACCACCAGCCCTACACCTTACCCCCAAGCCGTAGCCTACTCCTGGCCCGTACGCTGGCACTGACCCGTGAGTCAGCACGTAGCCTGACCCTCCCACGTTTCTGTACCCTCACCTGTGCCCTACGACTTGCCGTTCCCTAACCCTAACCCTAGCCCGGAACGGAAACCCACCGCCAGCCCTACACCTTACCCCCAAGCTGTAGCCTACTCCTGGCCCGTACGCTGGCAATGACGCATAAGTCAGCACGTAGCCTGACCCTCCCACGTTTCTGTACCCTCACCTGTGCCCTAAGCCTTGCCGTTCCCTAACCCTAACCCTAGCCCGGAACGGAAACCCACCACCAGCCCTACACCTTACCCTACGCTGTAGACTACTCCAGGCCCGTACGCTGGCACTGACCCATGCGTCAGCACGTAGTCTGACCCTCCCACGTTTCCGTACCCTCACCTGTGCCCTAAGCCTTGCCGTTCCCTAACCCTAACCCTAGCCCGGAACGGAAACCCACCACCAGCCCTACACCTTACCCCCAAGCCGTAGCCTACACCTGGCCTGTACGCTGGCACTGACACGGGCGTCAGCACGTAGCCTGACCCTCCCACGTTTCTGTACCCTCACCTGTGCCCTAAGCCTTGCCGTTCCCTAACCCTAACCCTAGCCCGGAATGGAAACCCACCACCAGCCCTACACCTTACCCTACGCCGTAGCCTACTCCTGGCCCGTACGCTGGCACTGACCCGTGCGTCAGCACGTAGCCTGACCCTTCCACGTTTCTGTACCCTCACCTGTGCCCTAAGCCTTGCCGTTCCCTAACCCTAACCCTAGCCCGGAACGGAAACCCACCAAAAGCCCTACACCTTACTCCCAAGCTGTAGCGTACTCATGGCCCGTACGCTGGCACTGACCCGTGCGTCAGCACGTAGCCTGACCCTCCCACGTTTCCGTACCCTCACCTGTGCCCTAAGCCTTGCCGTTCCCTAACCCTAACCCTAGCTCGGAACGGAAACACACCACCAGCCCTACACCTTACCCCAAAGCCGTAGCCTACTCCTGGCCCGTACGCTGGCACTGACCCGTGCGTCAGCACGTAGCCTGACCCTCCCACGTTTCCGTACCCTCACCTGTGCCCTCAGCCTTGCCGTTCCCTAACCCTAACCGTAGCCCAGAACGGAAACCCACCACCAGCCCTACACCTTACCCTACGCCGTAGCCTACTCCTGGCCCGTACGCTGGCACTGACCCGTGCGAAAGCACGTAGCCTGATCCTCCCACGTTTCCGTACCCTCACCTGTGCCCTAAGCCTTGCCGTTCCCTAACCCTAACCCTAGCCCGGAACGGAAACCCACCACCAGCCCTACAACTTACCCCCAAGCCGTAGCCTACTCCTGGCCCGTACGCTGGCACTGACCCGTGCGTCAGCACGTAGCCTGACCCTCCCACGTTTCCGTACCCTCACCTGTGCCCTAAGCCTTGCCGTTCCCTAACCCTAACCCTAGCCCGGAACGGAAACCCACCACCAGCCCTACAGCTTACCCCCAAGCCGTAGCCTACTCCTGGCCGGTACGCTGGCACTGACCCGTGCGTCAGCACGTAGCCTGACCCTCCCACGTTTCCGTACCCTCACCTGTGCCCTAAGCCTTGCCGTTCCCTAACCCTAACCCTAGCCCGGAACGGAAACCCACCACCAGCCCTACAACATACCCCCAAGCCGTAGCCTACCCCTGGCCCGTACGCTGGCACTGACCCGTGCGTCAGCACGTAGCCTGACCCTCCCACGTTTCCGTACCCTCACCTGTGCCCTACGCCTTGCCATTCCCTAACCCTAACCCTAGCCCGGAACGGAAACCCACCACCAGCCCTACACCTTACCCCCAAGCCGTAGCCTACTCCTGGCCCGTACGCTGGCACTGACCCGTGCGTCAGCACGTAGCCTGACCCTCCCACGTTTCTGTACCCTCACCTGTGCCCTAAGCCTTGCCGTTCCCTAACCCTAACCCTAGCACGGAACGGAAACCCACCACCAACCCTACACCTTACCCTACGCCGTAGCCTACTCCTGGCCCGTACGCTGGCACTGACCCGTGCGTCAGCACGTAGCCTGACCCTCCCACGTTTCCGTACCCTCACCTGTGCCCTAAGCCTTGCCGTTCCCTAACCCTAACACTAGCCCGGAACGGAAAACCACCACCAGCCCTACACCTTACCCCCAAGCCGTAGCCTACTCCTGGCCCGTACACTGGCACTGACCCGTGCGTCAGCACGTAGCCTGACCCTCCCACGTTTCCGTACCCTCACCTGTGCCCTAAGCCTTGCCGTTCCCTAACCCTAACCCTAGCCCGGAACGGAAACCCACCACCAGCCCTACACCTTACCCACAAGCCGTAGCCTATACCTGGCCGGTACGCTGGCACTGACCCGTGCGGCAGCACGTAGCCTGACCCTCCCACGTTTCCGTACCCTCACCTGTGCCCTAAGCCTTGCCGTTCCCTAACGCTAACCCTAGCCCGGAACGGAAACCCACCACCAGCCCTACACCTTACCCTTCGCCGTAGCCTACTCCTGGCCCGTACGCTGGCACTGACCCGTGCGTCAGCACGTAGCCTGACCCTCCTACGTTTCCGTACCCTCACCTGTGCCATAAGCCTTGCCGTTCCCTAACCCTAACCCTAGCCCGGAACGGAAACCCACCACCAGCCCTACACCTTACCCCCAAGCCGTAGCCTACTCCTGGCCCGTACGCTGGCACTGACCCGTGCGTCAGCACGTAGCCTGACCCTCCCACGTTTCCGTACCCTCACCTGTGCCCTAAGCCTTGCCGTTCCCTAACCCTAACCCTAGCCCGGAACGGAAACCCACCACCAGCCATACACCTTACCCACAAGCAGTAGCCTACACCTGTCCGGTACGCTGGCACTGACCCGTGCATCAGCACGTAGCTTGACCCTCCCACGTTTCCGTACCCTCACCTGTGCCCTAAGCCTTGCCGTTCCCTAACCCTAACCCTAGCCCGGAACGGAAACCCACCACCAGCCCTACACCTTACCCTACGCCGTAGCCTACTCCTGGCCAGTACGCTGGCACTGACCTGGGCATCAGCACGTAGCCTGACCCTCCCACGTTTCCGTACCCTCACCTGTGCCCTCAGCCTTGCCATTCCCTAACCCTAACCCTAGCCCGGAACGGAAACCCACCACCAGCCCTACACCTTACCCTACGCCGTAGCCTACTCCTGGCCCGTACGCTGGCACTGACCCGTGCGTCAGCACGTAGCCTGACCCTACCACGTTTCTGTACCCTCACCTGTGCCCTAAGCCTTGCCGTTCCCTAACCCTTAACCTAGCCTGGAATGGAAACACACCACCAGCCCTACACCTTACCCACAAGCCGTAGCCTACACCTGGCCGGTACGCTGGCACTGACCCGTGCATCAGCACGTAGCCTGACCCTCCCACGTTTCCGTACCCTCACCTGTGCCCTAAGCCTTGCCGTTCCCTAACCCTAACCCTAGCCCGGAACGGAAACCCACCACCAGCCCTACACCTTACCCCCAAGCCGTAGCCTACTCCTGGCCCGTACGCTGGCACTGACCCGTGCGTCAGCACGTAGCCTGACCCTCCCACGTTTCTGTACCCTCACTTGTGCCCTAAGCCTTGCCGTTCCCTAACCCTAACCCTAGCACGGAACGGAAACCCACCACCAACCCTACACCTTACCATACGCCGTAGCCTACTCCTGGCCCGTACGCTGGCACTGACCCGTGCGTCAGCACGTAGCCTGACCCTCCCACGTTTCCGTACCCTCACCTGTGCCCTAAGCCTTGCCGTTCCCTAACCCTAACCCTAGCCCGGAACGGAAAACCACCACCAGCCCTACACCTTACCCCCAAGCCGTAGCCTACTCCTGGCCCGTACGCTGGCACTGACCCGTGCGTCAGCACGTAGCCTGACCCTCCCACGTTTCCGAACCCTCACCTGTGCCCTAAGCCTTGCCGTTCCCTAACCCTAACCCTAGCCCGGAACGGAAACCCACCACCAGCCCTACACCTTACCCACAAGCCGTAGCCTATACCTGGCCGGTACGCTGGCACTGACCCGTGCGGCAGCACGTAGCCTGACCCTCCCACGTTTCCATACCCTCACCTGTGCCCTAAGCCTTGCCGTTCCCTAACGCTAACCCTAGCCCGGAACGGAAACCCACCACCAGCCCTACACCTTACCCTTCGCCGTAGCCTACTCCTGGCCCGTACACTGGCACTGACCCGTGCGTCAGCACATAGCCTGACCCTCCTACGTTTCCGTACCCTCACCTGTGCCATAAGCCTTGCCGTTCCCTAACCCTAACCCTAGCCCGGAACGGAAACCCACCACCAGCCCTACACCTTACCCCCAAGCCGTAGCCTACTCCTGGCCCGTACGCTGGCACTGACCCGTGCGTCAGCACGTAGCCTGACCCTCCCACGTTTCCGTACCCTCACCTGTGCCCTAAGCCTTGCCGTTCCCTAACCCTAACCCTAGCCCGGAACGGAAACCCACCACCAACCATACACCTTACCCACAAGCAGTAGCCTACACCTGTCCGGTACGCTGGCACTGACCCGTGCATCAGCACGTAGCTTGACCCTCCCACGTTTCCGTACCCTCACCTGTGCCCTAAGCCTTACCGTTCCCTAACCCTAACCCTAGCCCGGAACGGAAACCCACCACCAGCCCTACACCTTACCCTACGCTGTAGCCTACTCCAGGCCCGTGCGCTGGCACTGACCCATGCGTCAGCACGTAGTCTGACCCTCCCACGTTTCCGTACCCTCACCTGTGCCCTAAGCCTTGCCATTCCCTAACCCTAACCCTAGCCCGGAACGGAAACCCACCAAAAGCCCTACACCTTACCCCCAAGCCGTAGCCTACACCTGGCCTGTACGCTGGCACTGACACGTGCATCAGCACGTAGCCTGACCCTCCCACGTTTCCGTACCCTCACCTGTGCCCTAAGCCTTGCCGTTCCCTAACCCTAACCCTAGCCCGGAACGGAAACCCACCACCAGCCCTACAACTTACCCCCAAGCCGTAGCCTACTCCTGGCCCGTACGCTGGCACTGACCCGTGCGTCAGCACGTAGCCTGACCCTCCCACATTTCCGTACCCTCATCTGTGCCCTAAGACTTGCCGTTCCCTAACCCTAACCCTAGCCCGGAACGGAAAACCACCACCAGCCCTACACATTACCCTACGCCGTAGCCTACTCCTGGCCCGTACGCTGGCACTGACCCATGCGTCAGCACGTAGCCTGACCCTCCCACGTTTCCGTACCCTCACCTGTGCCCTAAGCCTTGCCGTTCCCTAACCCTAACCCTAGCCCGGAACGGAAACCCACCACCAGCCCTACAGCTTACCCCCAAGCCGTAGCCTACTCCTGGCCCGTATGCTGGCACTGACCCGTGCGTCAGCACGTAGCCTGACCCTCCCACGTTTCCGTACCCTCACCTGTGCCCTAAGCCTTGCCGTTCCCTAACCCTAACCCTAGCCCGGAACGGAAACCCACCACCAGCCCTAGAGCTTACCCCCAAGCCGTAGCCTACTCCTGGCCGGTACGAGGCACTGACCCGTGCGTCAGCACGTAGCCTGACCCTCCCACGTTTCCGTACCCTCACCTGTGCCCTAAGCCTTGCCGTTCCCTAACCCTAACCCTAGCCCAGAACGGAAACCCACCACCAGCCCTACACCTTACCCTACATTGTAGCCTACTCCTGGCCCGTACGCTGGCACTGACCCGTGCGTCAGCACGTAGCCTGACCCTCCCACGTTTCCGTACCCTCACCTGTGCCCTAAGCCTTGCCGTTCCCTAACCCTAACCCTAGCCCGGAACGAAAAACCACCACCAGCCCTACACCTTACCCCCAAGCCGTAGCCTACTCCTGGCCCGTACGCTGGCACTGACCCGTGAGTCAGCACGTAGCCTGACCCTCCCACGTTTCTGTACCCTCACCTGTGCCCTAAGCCTTGCCGTTCCCTAACCCTAACCCTAGCCCGGAACGGAAACCCACCGCCAGCCCTACACCTTACCCCCAAGCCGTAGCCTACTCCTGGCCCGTACGCTGGCACTGACGCATGCGTCAGCACGTAGCCTGACCCTCCCACGTTTCTGTACCCTCACCTGTGCCCTAAGCCTTGCCGTTCCCTAACCCTAACCCTAGCCCGGAACGGTAACCCACCACCAGCCCTACACCTTACCCTACGCTGTAGACTACTCCAGGCCCGTACGCTGGCACTGACCCATGCGTCAGCACGTAGTCTGACCCTCCCACGTTTCCGTACCCTCACCTGTGCCCTAAGCCTTGCCGTTCCCTAACCCTAACCCTAGCCCGGAAAGGAAACCCACCACCAGCCCTACACCTTACCCCCAAGCCGTAGCCTACACCTGGCCTGTACGCTGGCACTGACACGTGCGTCAGCACGTAGCCTGACCCTCCCACGTTTCTGTACCCTCACCTGTGCCCTAAGCCTTGCTGTTCCCTAACCCTAACCCTAGCCCGGAATGGAAACCCACCACCAGCCCTACACCTTACCCTACGCCGTAGCGTACTCATGGCCCGTACGCTGGCACTGACCCGTGCGTCAGCACGTAGCCTGACCCTCCCACGTTTCCGTACACTCACCTGTGCCCTAAGCCTTGCCGTTCCCTAACCCTAACCCTAGCTCGGAACGGAAACCCACCACCAGCCCTACACCTTACCCCAAAGCCGTAGCCTACTCCTGGCCCGTACGCTGGCACTGACCCGTGCGTCAGCACGTAGCCTGACCCTCCCACGTTTCCGTACCCTCACCTGTGCCCTCAGCCTTGCCGTTCCCTAACCCTAACCCTAGCCTGGAACGGAAACCCACCACCAGCCCTACACCTTACCCTACACCGTAGCCTACTCCTGGCCCGTACGCTGGCACTGACCCGTGCGAAAGCACGTAGCCTGACCCTCCCACGTTTCCGTACCCTCACCTGTGCCCTAAGCCTTGCCGTTCCCTAACCCTAACCCTAGCCCGGAACGGAAACCCACCACCAGCCCTACAACTTACCCCCAAGCCGTAGCCTACTCCTGGCCCGTACGCTGGCACTGACCCGTGCGTCAGCACGTAGCCTGACCCTCCCACGTTTCCGTACCCTCACCTGTGCCCTAAGCCTTGCCGTTCCCTAACCCTAACCCTAGCCCGGAACGGAAACCCACCACCAGCCCTACAGCTTACCCCCAAGCCGTAGCCTACTCCTGGCCGGTACGCTGGCACTGACCCGTGCGTCAGCACGTAGCCTGACCCTCCCACGTTTCCGTACCCTCACCTGTGCCCTAAGCCTTGCCGTTCCCTAACCCTAACCCTAGCCCAAAACGGAAACCCACCACCAGCCCTACTCCTTACCCTACGTTGTAGCCTACTCCTGGCCCGTACGCTGGCACTGACCCGTGCGTCAGCACGTAGCCTGACCCTCCCACGTTTCCGTACCCTCACCTGTGCCCTAAGCCTTGCCGTTCCCTAACCCTAACCCTAGCCCGGAACGGAAACCCACCACCAGCCCTACAACTTACCCCCAAGCCGTAGCCTACTCCTGGCCCGTACGCTGGCACTGACCCGTGAGTCAGCACGTAACCTGACCCTCCCACGTTTCTGTACCCTCACCTGTGCCCTAAGCCTTGCCGTTCCCTAACCCTAACCCTAGCCCGGAACGGAAACGCACCGCCAGCCCTACACCTTACCCCCAAGCCGTAGCCTACTCCTGGCCCGTACGCTGGCACTGACCCATGCGTCAGCACGTAGCCTGACCCTCCCACGTTTCTGTACCCTCACCTGTGCCCTAAGCCTTGCCGTTCCCTAACCCTAACCCTAGCCCAGAACGGAAACCCACCACCAGCCCTACACCTTACCCTACGCTGTAGCCTACTCCAGGCCCGTACGCTGGCACTGACCCATGCGTCAGCACGTACTCTGACACTCCCACGTTTCCATACACTCACCTGTGCCCTAAGCCTTGCCGTTCCCTAACCCTAACCCTAGCCCGGAACGGAAACCCACCACCAGCCCTACAACATACCCCCAAGCCGTAGCCTACTCCTGGCCCGTACGCTGGCACTGACCCGTGCGTCAGCACGTAACCTGACCCTCCCACGTTTCCGTACCCTCACCTGTGCCCTACGCCTTGCCATTCCCTAACCCTAACCCTAGCCCGGAACGGAAACCCACCACCAGCCCTACACCTTACCCCCAAGCCGTAGCCTACTCCTGGCCCGTACGCTGGCACTGACCCGTGCGTCAGCACGTAGCCTGACCCTCCCACGTTTCTGTACCCTCACCTGTGCCCTAAGCCTTGCCGTTCCCTAACCCTAACCCTAGCACGGAACGGAAACCCACCACCAACCCTACACCTTACCCTACGCCGTAGCCTACTCCTGGCCCGTACGCTGGCACTGACCCGTGCGTCAGCACGTAGCCTGACCCTCCCACGTTTCCGTACCCTCACCTGTGCCCTAAGCCTTGCCGTTCCCTAACCCTAACCCTAGCCCGGAACGGAAAACCACCACCAGCCCTACACCTTACCCCCAAGCCGTAGCCTACTCCTGGCCCGTACGCTGGCACTGACCCGTGCGTCAGCACGTAGCCTGACCCTCCCACGTTTCCGTACCCTCACCTGTGCCCTAAGCCTTGCCGTTCCCTAACCCTAACCCTAGCCCGGAACGGAAACCCACCACCAGCCCTACACCTTACCCACAAGCCGTAGCCTATACCTGGCCGGTACGCTGGCACTGACCCGTGCGGCAGCACGTAGCCTGACCCTCCCACGTTTCCGTACCCTCACCTGTGCCCTAAGCCTTGCCGTTCCCTAACCCTAACCCTAGCCCGGAACGGAAACCCACCACCAGCCCTACACCTTACCCTTCGCCGTAGCCTACTCCTGGCCCGTACGCTGGCACTGACCCGTGCGTCAGCACGTAGCCTGACCCTCCTACGTTTCCGTACCCTCACCTGTGCCCTAAGCCTTGCCGTTCCCTAACCCTAACCCTAGCAAGGAACGGAAACCCACCACCAGCCCTACACCTTACCCTACACCGTAGCCTACTCCTGGCCCGTACGCTGGCACTGACCCGTGCGTCAGCACGTAGCCTGACCCTACCACGTTTCCGTACCGTCACCTGTGCCCTAAGCCTTGCCGTTCCCTAACCCTAACCCTAGCCCGGAATGGAAACCCACCACCAGCCCTACAACTTACCCCCAAGCCGTAGCCTACTCCTGGCCCGTACGCTGGCACTGACCCGTGCGTCAGCACGTAGCCTGACCCTCCCACGTTTCCGTACCCTCACCTGTGCCCTAAGCCTTGCCGTTCCCTAACCCTAACCCTAGCCCGGAACGGAAACCCACCACCAGCCCTACACCTTATCCTACGCCGTAGCCTACTCCTGGCCCGTACGCTGGCACTGACCCATGCGTCAGCACGTAGCCTGACCCTCCCACGTTTCCGTACCCTCACCTGTGCCCTAAGCCTTGCCGTTCCCTAACCCTAACCCTAGCCCGGAACGGAAACCCACCACCAGCCCTACAGCTTACCCCCAAGCCTTAGCCTACTCCTGGCCTGTACGCTGGCACTGACCCGTGCGTCAGCACGTAGCCTGACCCTCCCACGTTTCCGTACCCTCACCTGTGCCCTAAGCCTTGCCGTTCCCTAACCCTAACCCTAGCCCGGAACGGAAACCCACCACCAGCCCTACAGCTTACCCCCAAGCCGTACCCTACTCCTGGCCGGTATGAGGCACTGACCCGTGCGTCAGCACGTAGCCTGACCCTCCCACGTTTCCGTACCCTCACCTGTGCCCTAAGCCTTGCCGTTCCCTAACCCTAACCCTAGCCCAGAACGGAAACCCACCACCAGCCCTACACCTTACCCTACATTGTAGCCTACTCCTGGCCCGTACGCTGGCACTGACCCGTGCGTCAGCACGTATCCTGGCCCTCCCACGTTTCTGTACCCTCACCTGTGCCCTAAGCCTTGCCGTTCCCTAACCCTAACCCTAGCCCGGAACGGAAACCCACCACCAGCCCTACACCTTACCCCCAAGCCGTAGCCTACTCCTGGCCCGTACGCTGGCACTGACCCGTGAGTCAGCACGTAGCCTGACCCTCCCACGTTTCTGTACCCTCACCTGTGCCCTACGACTTGCCGTTCCCTAACCCTAACCCTAGCCCGGAACGGAAACCCACCGCCAGCCCTACACCTTACCCCCAAGCTGTAGCCTACTCCTGGCCCGTACGCTGGCAATGACGCATAAGTCAGCACGTAGCCTGACCCTCCCACGTTTCTGTACCCTCACCTGTGCCCTAAGCCTTGCCGTTCCCTAACCCTAACCCTAGCCCGGAACGGAAACCCACCACCAGCCCTACACCTTACCCTACGCTGTAGACTACTCCAGGCCCGTACGCTGGCACTGACCCATGCGTCAGCACGTAGTCTGACCCTCCCACGTTTCCGTACCCTCACCTGTGCCCTAAGCCTTGCCGTTCCCTAACCCTAACCCTAGCCCGGAACGGAAACCCACCACCAGCCCTACACCTTACCCCCAAGCCGTAGCCTACACCTGGCCTGTACGCTGGCACTGACACGTGCGTCAGCACGTAGCCTGACCCTCCCACGTTTCTGTACCCTCACCTGTGCCCTAAGCCTTGCCGTTCCCTAACCCTAACCCTAGCCCGGAATGGAAACCCACCACCAGCCCTACACCTTACCCTACGCCGTAGCCTACTCCTGGCCCGTACGCTGGCACTGACCCGTGCGTCAGCACGTAGCCTGACCCTTCCACGTTTCTGTACCCTCACCTGTGCCCTAAGCCTTGCCGTTCCCTAACCCTAACCCTAGCCCGGAACGGAAACCCACCAAAAGCCCTACACCTTACTCCCAAGCTGTAGCGTACTCATGGCCCGTACGCTGGCACTGACCCGTGCGTCAGCACGTAGCCTGACCCTCCCACGTTTCCGTACCCTCACCTGTGCCCTAAGCCTTGCCGTTCCCTAACCCTAACCCTAGCTCGGAACGGAAACACACCACCAGCCCTACACCTTACCCCAAAGCCGTAGCCTACTCCTGGCCCGTACGCTGGCACTGACCCGTGCGTCAGCACGTAGCCTGACCCTCCCACGTTTCCGTACCCTCACCTGTGCCCTCAGCCTTGCCGTTCCCTAACCCTAACCGTAGCCCAGAACGGAAACCCACCACCAGCCCTACACCTTACCCTACGCCGTAGCCTACTCCTGGCCCGTACGCTGGCACTGACCCGTGCGAAAGCACGTAGCCTGATCCTCCCACGTTTCCGTACCCTCACCTGTGCCCTAAGCCTTGCCGTTCCCTAACCCTAACCCTAGCCCGGAACGGAAACCCACCACCAGCCCTACAACTTACCCCCAAGCCGTAGCCTACTCCTGGCCCGTACGCTGGCACTGACCCGTGCGTCAGCACGTAGCCTGACCCTCCCACGTTTCCGTACCCTCACCTGTGCCCTAAGCCTTGCCGTTCCCTAACCCTAACCCTAGCCCGGAACGGAAACCCACCACCAGCCCTACAGCTTACCCCCAAGCCGTAGCCTACTCCTGGCCGGTACGCTGGCACTGACCCGTGCGTCAGCACGTAGCCTGACCCTCCCACGTTTCCGTACCCTCACCTGTGCCCTAAGCCTTGCCGTTCCCTAACCCTAACCCTAGCCCGGAACGGAAACCCACCACCAGCCCTACAACATACCCCCAAGCCGTAGCCTACCCCTGGCCCGTACGCTGGCACTGACCCGTGCGTCAGCACGTAGCCTGACCCTCCCACGTTTCCGTACCCTCACCTGTGCCCTACGCCTTGCCATTCCCTAACCCTAACCCTAGCCCGGAACGGAAACCCACCACCAGCCCTACACCTTACCCCCAAGCCGTAGCCTACTCCTGGCCCGTACGCTGGCACTGACCCGTGCGTCAGCACGTAGCCTGACCCTCCCACGTTTCTGTACCCTCACCTGTGCCCTAAGCCTTGCCGTTCCCTAACCCTAACCCTAGCACGGAACGGAAACCCACCACCAACCCTACACCTTACCCTACGCCGTAGCCTACTCCTGGCCCGTACGCTGGCACTGACCCGTGCGTCAGCACGTAGCCTGACCCTCCCACGTTTCCGTACCCTCACCTGTGCCCTAAGCCTTGCCGTTCCCTAACCCTAACACTAGCCCGGAACGGAAAACCACCACCAGCCCTACACCTTACCCCCAAGCCGTAGCCTACTCCTGGCCCGTACACTGGCACTGACCCGTGCGTCAGCACGTAGCCTGACCCTCCCACGTTTCCGTACCCTCACCTGTGCCCTAAGCCTTGCCGTTCCCTAACCCTAACCCTAGCCCGGAACGGAAACCCACCACCAGCCCTACACCTTACCCACAAGCCGTAGCCTATACCTGGCCGGTACGCTGGCACTGACCCGTGCGGCAGCACGTAGCCTGACCCTCCCACGTTTCCGTACCCTCACCTGTGCCCTAAGCCTTGCCGTTCCCTAACGCTAACCCTAGCCCGGAACGGAAACCCACCACCAGCCCTACACCTTACCCTTCGCCGTAGCCTACTCCTGGCCCGTACGCTGGCACTGACCCGTGCGTCAGCACGTAGCCTGACCCTCCTACGTTTCCGTACCCTCACCTGTGCCATAAGCCTTGCCGTTCCCTAACCCTAACCCTAGCCCGGAACGGAAACCCACCACCAGCCCTACACCTTACCCCCAAGCCGTAGCCTACTCCTGGCCCGTACGCTGGCACTGACCCGTGCGTCAGCACGTAGCCTGACCCTCCCACGTTTCCGTACCCTCACCTGTGCCCTAAGCCTTGCCGTTCCCTAACCCTAACCCTAGCCCGGAACGGAAACCCACCACCAGCCATACACCTTACCCACAAGCAGTAGCCTACACCTGTCCGGTACGCTGGCACTGACCCGTGCATCAGCACGTAGCTTGACCCTCCCACGTTTCCGTACCCTCACCTGTGCCCTAAGCCTTGCCGTTCCCTAACCCTAACCCTAGCCCGGAACGGAAACCCACCACCAGCCCTACACCTTACCCTACGCCGTAGCCTACTCCTGGCCAGTACGCTGGCACTGACCTGGGCATCAGCACGTAGCCTGACCCTCCCACGTTTCCGTACCCTCACCTGTGCCCTCAGCCTTGCCATTCCCTAACCCTAACCCTAGCCCGGAACGGAAACCCACCACCAGCCCTACACCTTACCCTACGCCGTAGCCTACTCCTGGCCCGTACGCTGGCACTGACCCGTGCGTCAGCACGTAGCCTGACCCTACCACGTTTCTGTACCCTCACCTGTGCCCTAAGCCTTGCCGTTCCCTAACCCTTAACCTAGCCTGGAATGGAAACACACCACCAGCCCTACACCTTACCCACAAGCCGTAGCCTACACCTGGCCGGTACGCTGGCACTGACCCGTGCATCAGCACGTAGCCTGACCCTCCCACGTTTCCGTACCCTCACCTGTGCCCTAAGCCTTGCCGTTCCCTAACCCTAACCCTAGCCCGGAACGGAAACCCACCACCAGCCCTACACCTTACCCCCAAGCCGTAGCCTACTCCTGGCCCGTACGCTGGCACTGACCCGTGCGTCAGCACGTAGCCTGACCCTCCCACGTTTCTGTACCCTCACTTGTGCCCTAAGCCTTGCCGTTCCCTAACCCTAACCCTAGCACGGAACGGAAACCCACCACCAACCCTACACCTTACCATACGCCGTAGCCTACTCCTGGCCCGTACGCTGGCACTGACCCGTGCGTCAGCACGTAGCCTGACCCTCCCACGTTTCCGTACCCTCACCTGTGCCCTAAGCCTTGCCGTTCCCTAACCCTAACCCTAGCCCGGAACGGAAAACCACCACCAGCCCTACACCTTACCCCCAAGCCGTAGCCTACTCCTGGCCCATACGCTGGCACTGACCCGTGCGTCAGCACGTAGCCTGACCCTCCCACGTTTCCGAACCCTCACCTGTGCCCTAAGCCTTGCCGTTCCCTAACCCTAACCCTAGCCCGGAACGGAAACCCACCACCAGCCCTACACCTTACCCACAAGCCGTAGCCTATACCTGGCCGGTACGCTGGCACTGACCCGTGCGGCAGCACGTAGCCTGACCCTCCCACGTTTCCGTACCCTCACCTGTGCCCTAAGCCTTGCCGTTCCCTAACGCTAACCCTAGCCCGGAACGGAAACCCACCACCAGCCCTACACCTTACCCTTCGCCGTAGCCTACTCCTGGCCCGTACACTGGCACTGACCCGTGCGTCAGCACATAGCCTGACCCTCCTACGTTTCCGTACCCTCACCTGTGCCATAAGCCTTGCCGTTCCCTAACCCTAACCCTAGCCCGGAACGGAAACCCACCACCAGCCCTACACCTTACCCCCAAGCCGTAGCCTACTCCTGGCCCGTACGCTGGCACTGACCCGTGCGTCAGCACGTAGCCTGACCCTCCCACGTTTCCGTACCCTCACCTGTGCCCTAAGCCTTGCCGTTCCCTAACCCTAACCCTAGCCCGGAACGGAAACCCACCACCAACCATACACCTTACCCACAAGCAGTAGCCTACACCTGTCCGGTACGCTGGCACTGACCCGTGCATCAGCACGTAGCTTGACCCTCCCACGTTTCCGTACCCTCACCTGTGCCCTAAGCCTTACCGTTCCCTAACCCTAACCCTAGCCCGGAACGGAAACCCACCACCAGCCCTACACCTTACCCTACGCTGTAGCCTACTCCAGGCCCGTGCGCTGGCACTGACCCATGCGTCAGCACGTAGTCTGACCCTCCCACGTTTCCGTACCCTCACCTGTGCCCTAAGCCTTGCCATTCCCTAACCCTAACCCTAGCCCGGAACGGAAACCCACCAAAAGCCCTACACCTTACCCCCAAGCCGTAGCCTACACCTGGCCTGTACGCTGGCACTGACACGTGCATCAGCACGTAGCCTGACCCTCCCACGTTTCCGTACCCTCACCTGTGCCCTAAGCCTTGCCGTTCCCTAACCCTAACCCTAGCCCAGAACGGAAACCCACCACCAGCCCTACAACTTACCCCCAAGCCGTAGCCTACTCCTGGCCCGTACGCTGGCACTGACCCGTGCGTCAGCACGTAGCCTGACCCTCCCACATTTCCGTACCCTCATCTGTGCCCTAAGCCTTGCCGTTCCCTAACCCTAACCCTAGCCCGGAACGGAAAACCACCACCAGCCCTACACATTACCCTACGCCGTAGCCTACTCCTGGCCCGTACGCTGGCACTGACCCATGCGTCAGCACGTAGCCTGACCCTCCCACGTTTCCGTACCCTCACCTGTGCCCTAAGCCTTGCCGTTCCCTAACCCTAACCCTAGCCCGGAACGGAAACCCACCACCAGCCCTACAGCTTACCCCCAAGCCGTAGCCTACTCCTGGCCCGTATGCTGGCACTGACCCGTGCGTCAGCACGTAGCCTGACCCTCCCACGTTTCCGTACCCTCACCTGTGCCCTAAGCCTTGCCGTTCCCTAACCCTAACCCTAGCCCGGAACGGAAACCCACCACCAGCCCTAGAGCTTACCCCCAAGCCGTAGCCTACTCCTGGCCGGTACGAGGCACTGACCCGTGCGTCAGCACGTAGCCTGACCCTCCCACGTTTCCGTACCCTCACCTGTGCCCTAAGCCTTGCCGTTCCCTAACCCTAACCCTAGCCCAGAACGGAAACCCACCACCAGCCCTACACCTTACCCTACATTGTAGCCTACTCCTGGCCCGTACGCTGGCACTGACCCGTGCGTCAGCACGTAGCCTGACCCTCCCACGTTTCCGTACCCTCACCTGTGCCCTAAGCCTTGCCGTTCCCTAACCCTAACCCTAGCCCGGAACGAAAAACCACCACCAGCCCTACACCTTACCCCCAAGCCGTAGCCTACTCCTGGCCCGTACGCTGGCACTGACCCGTGAGTCAGCACGTAGCCTGACCCTCCCACGTTTCTGTACCCTCACCTGTGCCCTAAGCCTTGCCGTTCCCTAACCCTAACCCTAGCCCGGAACGGAAACCCACCGCCAGCCCTACACCTTACCCCCAAGCCGTAGCCTACTCCTGGCCCGTACGCTGGCACTGACGCATGCGTCAGCACGTAGCCTGACCCTCCCACGTTTCTGTACCCTCACCTGTGCCCTAAGCCTTGCCGTTCCCTAACCCTAACCCTAGCCCGGAACGGTAACCCACCACCAGCCCTACACCTTACCCTACGCTGTAGACTACTCCAGGCCCGTACGCTGGCACTGACCCATGCGTCAGCACGTAGTCTGACCCTCCCACGTTTCCGTACCCTCACCTGTGCCCTAAGCCTTGCCGTTCCCTAACCCTAACCCTAGCCCGGAAAGGAAACCCACCACCAGCCCTACACCTTACCCCCAAGCCGTAGCCTACACCTGGCCTGTACGCTGGCACTGACACGTGCGTCAGCACGTAGCCTGACCCTCCCACGTTTCTGTACCCTCACCTGTGCCCTAAGCCTTGCTGTTCCCTAACCCTAACCCTAGCCCGGAATGGAAACCCACCACCAGCCCTACACCTTACCCTACGCCGTAGCGTACTCATGGCCCGTACGCTGGCACTGACCCGTGCGTCAGCACGTAGCCTGACCCTCCCACGTTTCCGTACACTCACCTGTGCCCTAAGCCTTGCCGTTCCCTAACCCTAACCCTAGCTCGGAACGGAAACCCACCACCAGCCCTACACCTTACCCCAAAGCCGTAGCCTACTCCTGGCCCGTACGCTGGCACTGACCCGTGCGTCAGCACGTAGCCTGACCCTCCCACGTTTCCGTACCCTCACCTGTGCCCTAAGCCTTGCCGTTCCCTAACCCTAACCCTAGCCCGGAACGGAAACCCACCACCAGCCCTACACCTTACCCTACGCCGTAGCCTACTCCTGGCCCGTACGCTGGCACTGACCCGTGCGTCAGCACGTAGCCTGACCCTCCTACGTTTCCGTACCCTCACCTGTGCCGTAAGCCTTGCCGTTCCCTAACCCTAACCCTAGCCCGGAACGGAAACCCACCACCAGCCCTACACCTTACCCCCAAGCCGTAGCCTACTCCTGGCCCGTACGCTGGCACTGACCCGTGCGTCAGCACGTAGCCTGACCCTCCCACGTTTCCGTACCCTCACCTGTGCCCTAAGCCTTGCCGTTCCCTAACCCTAACCCTAGCCCGGAACGGAAACCCACCACCAGCCCTACACCTTACCCACAAGCAGTAGCCTACACCTGTCCGGTACGCTGGCACTGACCCGTGCATCAGCACGTAGCTTGACCCTCCCACGTTTCCGTACCCTCACCTGTGCCCTAAGCCTTGCCGTTCCCTAACCCTAACCCTAGCCCGGAACGGAAACCCACCACCAGCCCTACACCTTACCCTACGCCGTAGCCTACTCCTGGCCAGTACGCTGGCACTGACCTGTGCATCAGCACGTAGCCTGACCCTCCCACGTTTCCGTACCCTCACCTGTGCCCTAAGCCTTGCCATTCCCTAACCCTAACCCTAGCCCGGAACGGAAACCCACCACCAGCCCTACACCTTACCCTACGCCGTAGCCTACTCCTGGCCCGTACGCTGGCACTGACCCGTGCGTCAGCACGTAGCCTGACCCTACCACGTTTCTGTACCCTCACCTGTGCCCTAAGCCTTGCCGTTCCCTAACCCTTAACCTAGCCTGGAATGGAAACCCACCACCAGCCCTACACCTTACCCACAAGCCGTAGCCTACACCTGGCCGGTACGCTGGCACTGACCCGTGCATCAGCACGTAGCCTGACCCTCCCACGTTTCCGTACCCTCACCTGTGCCCTAAGCCTTGCCATTCCCTAACCCTAACCCTAGCCCGGAACGGAAACCCACCACCAGCCCTACACCTTACCCCCAAGCCGTAGCCTACTCCTGGCCCGTACGCTGGCACTGACCCGTGCATCAGCACGTAGCCTGACCCTCCCACGTTTCCGTACCCTCACCTGTGCCCTAAGCCTTGCCGTTCCCTAACCCTAACCCTAGCCCGGAACGGAAACCCACCACCAGCCCTACACCTTACCCAGAAGCCGTAGCCTACACCAGGCCGGTACGCTGGCACTGACCCGTGCATCAGCACGTAGCCTGACCCTCCCACGTTTCCATACCCTCACCTGTGCCCTAAGCCTTGCCGTTCCCTAACCCTAACCCTAGCCCGGAACGGAAACCCACCACCAGCCCTACACCTTACCCTACACTTTAGCCTACTCCTGTCCCGTACGCTGGCACTGACCCGTGCGTCACCACGTAGCCTGACACTCCCACGTTTCCATACCCTCACCTGTGCCCTAAGCCTTGCCGTTCCCTAACCCTAACCCTAGCCCGGAACGGAAAACCACCACCAGCCCTCCACATTACCCTACGCCGTAGCCTACTCCTGGCCCGTACGCTGGCACTGACCCGTGCGTCAGCACGTAGCCTGACCCTCCCACGTTTCCGTACCCTCACCTGTGCCCTAAGCCTTGCCGTTCCCTAACCCTAACCCTAGCCCGGAACGGAAACCCACCACCAGCCCTACACCTTACCCTACACCTTAGCCTACTCCTGGCCCGTACGCTGGCACTGACCCGTGCGTCAGCACGTAGCCTGACCCTCCCACGTTTCCATACCCTCACCTGTGCCCTAAGCCTTGCCGTTCCCTAACCCTAACCCTAGCCCGGAACGGAAACCCACCACCAGCCCTACAACTAACCCCCAAGCCGTAGCCTACTCCTGGCCCGTACGCTGGCACTGACCCGTGCGTCAGCACGTAGCCTGACCCTCCCACGTTTCCGTACCCTCACCTGTGCCCTAAGCCTTGCCGTTCCCTAACCCTAACCCTAGCCCGGAACGGAAACCCACCACCAGCCCTACACCTTACCCTACGCTGTAGCCTACTCCAGGCCCGTGCGCTGGCACTGACCCATGCGTCAGCACGTAGTCTGACCCTCCCACGTTTCCGTACCCTCACCTGTGCCCTAAGCCTTGCCGTTCCCTAACCCTAACCCTAGCCCGGAACGGAAACCCACCAAAAGCCCTACACCTTACCCCCAAGCCGTAGCCTACACCTGGCCTGTACCCTGGCACTGACACGTGCATCAGCACGTAGCCTGACCCTCCCACGTTTCCGTACCCTCACCTGTGCCCTAAGCCTTGCCGTTCCCTAACCCTAACCCTAGCCCCGAACGGAAACCCACCACCAGCCCTACACCTTACCCCCAAGCCGTAGCCTACTCCTGGCCCGTACGCTGGCACTGACCCGTGCGTCAGCACGTAGCCTGACCCTCCCACGTTTCCGTACCCTCATCTGTGCCCTAAGCCTTGCCGTTCCCTAACCCTAACCCTAGCCCGGAACGGAAAACCACCACCAGCCCTACACCTTACCCTACGCCGTAGCCTACTCCTGGCCCGTACGCTGGCACTGACCCATGCGTCAGCACGTAGCCTGACCCTCCCACGTTTCCGTACCCTCACCTGTGCCCTAAGCCTTGCCGTTCCCTAACCCTAACCCTAGCCCGGAACGGAAACCCACCACCAGCCCTACAGCTTACCCCCAAGCCGTAGCCTACTCCTGGCCCGTATGCTGGCACTGACCCGTGCGTCAGCACGTAGCCTGACCCTCCCACGTTTCCGTACCCTCACCTGTGCCCTAAGCCTTGCCGTTCCCTAACCCTAACCCTAGCCCGGAACGGAAACCCACCACCAGCCCTACAGCTTACCCCCAAGCCGTAGCCTACTCCTGGCCGGTACGAGGCACTGACCCGTGCGTCAGCACGTAGCCTGACCCTCCCACGTTTCCGTACCCTCACCTGTGCCCTAAGCCTTGCCGTTCCCTAACCCTAACCCTAGCCCAGAACGGAAACCCACCACCAGCCCTACACCTTACCCTACATTGTAGCCTACTCCTGGCCCGTACGCTGGCACTGACCCGTGCGTCAGCACGTAGCCTGACCCTCCCACGTTTCCGTACCCTCACCTGTGCCCTAAGCCTTGCCATTCCCTAACCCTAACCCTAGCCCGGAACGGAAACCCACCACCAGCCCTACACCTTACCCTTCGCCGTAGCCTACTCCTGGCCCGTACACTGGCACTGACCCGTGCGTCAGCACGTAGCCTGACCCTCCTACGTTTCCGTACCCTCACCTGTGCCATAAGCCTTGCCGTTCCCTAACCCTAACCCTAGCCCGGAACGGAAACCCACCACCAGCCCTACACCTTACCCCCAAGCCGTAGCCTACTCCTGGCCCGTACGCTGGCACTGACCCGTGCGTCAGCACGTAGCCTGACCCTCCCACGTTTCCGTACCCTCACCTGTGCCCTAAGCCTTGCCGTTCCCTAACCCTAACCCTAGCCCGGAACGGAAACCCACCACCAGCCATACACCTTACCCACAAGCAGTAGCCTACACCTGTCCGGTACGCTGGCACTGACCCGTGCATCAGCACGTAGCTTGACCCTCCCACGTTTCCGTACCCTCACCTGTGCCCTAAGCCTTACCGTTCCCTAACCCTAACCCTAGCCCGGAACGGAAACCCACCACCAGCCCTACACCTTACCCTACGCCGTAGCCTACTCCTGGCCAGTACGCTGGCACTGACCTGTGCATCAGCACGTAGCCTGACCCTCCCACGTTTCCGTACCCTCACCTGTGCCCTCAGCCTTGCCGTTCCCTAACCCTAACCCTAGCCCGGAACGGAAACCCACCACCAGCCCTACACCTTACCCTACGCCGTAGCCTACTCCTGGCCCGTACGCTGGCACTGACCCGTGCGTCAGCACGTAGCCTGACCCTCCCACGTTTCTGTACCCTCACCTGTGCCCTAAGCCTTGCCGTTCCCTAACCCTTAACCTAGCCTGGAATGGAAACCCACCACCAGCCCTACACCTTACCCACAAGCCGTAGCCTACACCTGGCCGGTACGCTGGCACTGACCCGTGCATCAGCACGTAGCCTGACCCTCCCACGTTTCCGTACCCTCACCTGTGCCCTAAGCCTTGCCGTTCCCTAACCCTAACCCTAGCCCGGAACGGAAACCCACCACCAGCCCTACACCTTACCCCCAAGCCGTAGCCTACTCCTGGCCCGTACGCTGGCACTGCCCCGTGCATCAGCACGTAGCCTGACCCTCCCACGTTTCCGTACCCTCACCTGTGCCCTAAGCCTTGCCGTTCCCTAACCCTAACCCTAGCCCGGAACGGAAACCCACCACCAGCCCTACACCTTACCCAGAAGCCGTAGCCTACACCTGGCCGGTACGCTGGCACTGACCCGTGCATCAGCACGTAGCCTGACCCTCCCACGTTTCCATACCCTCACCTGTGCCCTAAGCCTTGCCGTTCCCTAACCCTAACCCTAGCCCGGAACGGAAACCCACCACCAGCCCTACACCTTACCCTACACCTTAGCCTACTCCTGGCCCGTACGCTGGCACTGACCCGTGCGTCACCACGTAGCCTGACCCTCCCACGTTTCCATACCCTCACCTGTGCCCTAAGCCTTGCCGTTCCCTAACCCTAACCCTAGCCCGGAACGGAAAACCACCACCAGCCCTCCACATTACCCTACGCCGTAGCCTACTCCTGGCCCGTACGCTGGCACTGACCCGTGCGTCAGCACGTAGCCTGACCCTCCCACGTTTCCGTACCCTCACCTGTGCCCTAAGCCTTGCCGTTCCCTAACCCTAACCCTAGCCCGGAACAGAAACCCACCACCAGCCCTACACCTTACCCTACACCTTAGCCTACTCCTGGCCCGTACGCTGGCACTGACCCGTGCGTCAGCACGTAGCCTGACGCTCCCACGTTTCCATACCCTCACCTGTGCCCTAAGCCTTGCCGTTCCCTAACCCTAACCCTAGCCCGGAACGGAAACCCACCACCAGCCCTACAACTTACCCCCAAGCCGTAGCCTACTCCTGGCCCGTACGCTGGCACTGACCCGTGCGTCAGCACGTAGCCTGACCCTCCCACGTTTCCGTACCCTCACCTGTGCCCTAAGCCTTGCCGTTCCCTAACCCTAACCCTAGCCCGGAACGGAAACCCACCACCAGCCCTACACCTTACCCTACGCTGTAGCCTACTCCAGGCCCGTGCGCTGGCACTGACCCATGCGTCAGCACGTAGTCTGACCCTCCCACGTTTCCGTACCCTCACCTGTGCCCTAAGCCTTGCCATTCCCTAACCCTAACCCTAGCCCGGAACGGAAACCCACCAAAAGCCCTACACCTTACCCCCAAGCCGTAGCCTACACCTGGCCTGTACGCTGGCACTGACCCATGCGTCAGCACGTAGTCTGACCCTCCCACGTTTCCGTACCCTCACCTGTGCCCTAAGCCTTGCCGTTCCCTAACCCTAACCCTAGCCCGGAACGGAAACCCACCACCAGCCCTACAACTTACCCCCAAGCCGTAGCCTACTCCTGGCCCGTACGCTGGCACTGACCCGTGCGTCAGCACGTAGCCTGACCCTCCCACATTTCCGTACCCTCATCTGTGCCCTAAGCCTTGCCGTTCCCTAACCCTAACCCTAGCCCGGAACGGAAAACCACCACCAGCCCTACACATTACCCTACGCCGTAGCCTACTCCTGGCCCGTACGCTGGCACTGACCCATGCGTCAGCACGTAGCCTGACCCTCCCACGTTTCCGTACCCTCACCTGTGCCCTAAGCCTTGCCGTTCCCTAACCCTAACCCTAGCCCGGAACGGAAACCCACCACCAGCCCTACAGCTTACCCCAAGCCGTAGCCTACTCCTGGCCCGTATGCTGGCACTGACCCGTGCGTCAGCACGTAGCCTGACCCTCCCACGTTTCCGTACCCTCACCTGTGCCCTAAGCCTTGCCATTCCCTAACCCTAACCCTAGCCCGGAACGGAAACACACCACCAGCCCTAGAGCTTACCCCCAAGCCGTAGCCTACTCCTGGCCGGTACGAGGCACTGACCCGTGCGTCAGCACGTAGCCTGACCCTCCCACTTTTCCGTACCCTCACCTGTGCCCTAAGCCTTGCCGTTCCCTAACCCTAACCCTAGCCCAGAACGGAAACCCACCACCAGCCCTACACCTTACCCTACACTTTAGCCTACTCCTGTCCCGTACGCTGGCACTGACCCGTGCGTCACCACGTAGCCTGACACTCCCACGTTTCCATACCCTCACCTGTGCCCTAAGCCTTGCCGTTCCCTAACCCTAACCCTAGCCCGGAACGGAAAACCACCACCAGCCCTCCACATTACCCTACGCCGTAGCCTACTCCTGGCCCGTACGCTGGCACTGACCCGTGCGTCAGCACGTAGCCTGACCCTCCCACGTTTCCGTACCCTCACCTGTGCCCTAAGCCTTGCCGTTCCCTAACCCTAACCCTAGCCCGGAACAGAAACCCACCACCAGCCCTACACCTTACCCTACACCTTAGCCTACTCCTGGCCCGTACGCTGGCACTGACCCGTGCGTCAGCACGTAGCCTGACCCTCCCACGTTTCCGTACCCTCACCTGTGCCCTAAGCCTTGCCGTTCCCTAACCCTAACCCTAGCCCGGAACGGAAACCCACCACCAGCCCTACAACTAACCCCCAAGCCGTAGCCTACTCCTGGCCCGTACGCTGGCACTGACCCGTGCGTCAGCACGTAGCCTGACCCTCCCACGTTTCCGTACCCTCACCTGTGCCCTAAGCCTTGCCGTTCCCTAACCCTAACCCTAGCCCGGAACGGAAACCCACCACCAGCCCTACACCTTACCCTACGCTGTAGCCTACTCCAGGCCCGTGCGCTGGCACTGACCCATGCGTCAGCACGTAGTCTGACCCTCCCACGTTTCCGTACCCTCACCTGTGCCCTAAGCCTTGCCGTTCCCTAACCCTAACCCTAGCCCGGAACGGAAACCCACCAAAAGCCCTACACCTTACCCCCAAGCCGTAGCCTACACCTGGCCTGTACCCTGGCACTGACACGTGCATCAGCACGTAGCCTGACCCTCCCACGTTTCCGTACCCTCACCTGTGCCCTAAGCCTTGCCGTTCCCTAACCCTAACCCTAGCCCCGAACGGAAACCCACCACCAGCCCTACACCTTACCCCCAAGCCGTAGCCTACTCCTGGCCCGTACGCTGGCACTGACCCGTGCGTCAGCACGTAGCCTGACCCTCCCACGTTTCCGTACCCTCACCTGTGCCCTAAGCCTTGCCGTTCCCTAACCCTAACCCTAGCCCGGAACGGAAAACCACCACCAGCCCTACACCTTACCCTACGCCGTAGCCTACTCCTGGCCCGTACGCTGGCACTGACCCATGCGTCAGCACGTAGCCTGAACCTCCCACGTTTCCGTACCCTCACCTGTGCCCTAAGCCTTGCCGTTCCCTAACCCTAACCCTAGCCCGGAACGGAAACCCACCACCAGCCCTACAGCTTACCCCCAAGCCGTAGCCTACTCCTGGCCCGTATGCTGGCACTGACCCGTGCGTCAGCACGTAGCCTGACCCTCCCACGTTTCCGTACCCTCAGCTGTGCCCTAAGTCTTGCCGTTCCCTAACCCTAACCCTAGCCCGGAACGGAAACCCACCACCAGCCCTACAGCTTACCCCCAAGCCGTAGCCTACTCCTGGCCGGTACGAGGCACTGACCCGTGCGTCAGCACGTAGCCTGACCCTCCCACGTTTCCGTACCCTCACCTGTGCCCTAAGCCTTGCCGTTCCCTAACCCTAACCCTAGCCCAGAACGGAAACCCACCACCAGCCCTACACCTTACCCTACATTGTAGCCTACTCCTGGCCCGTACGCTGGCACTGACCCGTGCGTCAGCACGTAGCCTGACCCTCCCACGTTTCCGTACCCTCACCTGTGCCCTAAGCCTTGCCATTCCCTAACCCTAACCCTAGCCCGGAACGGAAACCCACCACCAGCCCTACACCTTACCCTTCGCCGTAGCCTACTCCTGGCCCGTACACTGGCACTGACCCGTGCGTCAGCACTTAGCCTGACCCTCCTACGTTTCCGTACCCTCACCTGTGCCATAAGCCTTGCCGTTCCCTAACCCTAACCCTAGCCCGGAACGGAAACCCACCACCAGCCCTACACCTTACCCCCAAGCCGTAGCCTACTCCTGGCCCGTACGCTGGCACTGACCCGTGCGTCAGCACGTAGCCTGACCCTCCCACGTTTCCGTACCCTCACCTGTGCCCTAAGCCTTGCCGTTCCCTAACCCTAACCCTAGCCCGGAACGGAAACCCACCACCAGCCATACACCTTACCCACAAGCAGTAGCCTACACCTGTCCGGTACGCTGGCACTGACCCGTGCATCAGCACGTAGCTTGACCCTCCCACGTTTCCGTACCCTCACCTGTGCCCTAAGCCTTACCGTTCCCTAACCCTAACCCTAGCCCGGAACGGAAACCCACCACCAGCCCTACACCTTACCCTACGCCGTAGCCTACTCCTGGCCAGTACGCTGGCACTGACCTGTGCATCAGCACGTAGCCTGACCCTCCCACGTTTCCGTACCCTCACCTGTGCCCTCAGCCTTGCCGTTCCCTAACCCTAACCCTAGCCCGGAACGGAAACCCACCACCAGCCCTACACCTTACCCTATGCCGTAGCCTACTCCTGGCCCGTACGCTGGCACTGACCCGTGCGTCAGCACGTAGCCTGACCCTCCCACGTTTCTGTACCCTCACCTGTGCCCTAAGCCTTGCCGTTCCCTAACCCTTAACCTAGCCTGGAATGGAAACCCACCACCAGCCCTACACCTTACCCACAAGCCGTAGCCTACACCTGGCCGGTACGCTGGCACTGACCCGTGCATCAGCACGTAGCCTGACCCTCCCACGTTTCCGTACCCTCACCTGTGCCCTAAGCCTTGCCGTTCCCTAACCCTAACCCTAGCCCGGAACGGAAACCCACCACCAGCCCTACACCTTACCCCCAAGCCGTAGCCTACTCCTGGCCCGTACGCTGGCACTGCCCCGTGCATCAGCACGTAGCCTGACCCTCCCACGTTTCCGTACCCTCACCTGTGCCCTAAGCCTTGCCGTTCCCTAACCCTAACCCTAGCCCGGAACGGAAACCCACCACCAGCCCTACACCTTACCCAGAAGCCGTAGCCTACACCTGGCCGGTACGCTGGCACTGACCCGTGCATCAGCACGTAGCCTGACCCTCCCACGTTTCCATACCCTCACCTGTGCCCTAAGCCTTGCCGTTCCCTAACCCTAACCCTAGCCCGGAACGGAAACCCACCACCAGCCCTACACCTTACCCTACACCTTAGCCTACTCCTGGCCCGTACGCTGGCACTGACCCGTGCGTCACCACGTAGCCTGACCCTCCCACGTTTCCATACCCTCACCTGTGCCCTAAGCCTTGCCGTTCCCTAACCCTAACCCTAGCCCGGAACGGAAAACCACCACCAGCCCTCCACATTACCCTACGCCGTAGCCTACTCCTGGCCCGTACGCTGGCACTGACCCGTGCGTCAGCACGTAGCCTGACCCTCCCACGTTTCCGTACCCTCACCTGTGCCCTAAGCCTTGCCGTTCCCTAACCCTAACCCTAGCCCGGAACGGAAACCCACCACCAGCCCTACACCTTACCCTACACCTTAGCCTACTCCTGGCCCGTACGCTGGCACTGACCCGTGCGTCAGCACGTAGCCTGACGCTCCCACGTTTCCATACCCTCACCTGTGCCCTAAGCCTTGCCGTTCCCTAACCCTAACCCTAGCCCGGAACGGAAACCCACCACCAGCCCTACAACTTACCCCCAAGCCGTAGCCTACTCCTGGCCCGTACGCTGGCACTGACCCGTGCGTCAGCACGTAGCCTGACCCTCCCACGTTTCCGTACCCTCACCTGTGCCCTAAGCCTTGCCGTTCCCTAACCCTAACCCTAGCCCGGAACGGAAACCCACCACCAGCCCTACACCTTACCCTACGCTGTAGCCTACTCCAGGCCCGTGCGCTGGCACTGACCCATGCGTCAGCACGTAGTCTGACCCTCCCACGTTTCCGTACCCTCACCTGTGCCCTAAGCCTTGCCATTCCCTAACCCTAACCCTAGCCCGGAACGGAAACCCACCAAAAGCCCTACACCTTACCCCCAAGCCGTAGCCTACACCTGGCCTGTACGCTGGCACTGACACGTGCATCAGCACGTAGCCTGACCCTCCCACGTTTCCGTACCCTCACCTGTGCCCTAAGCCTTGCCGTTCCCTAACCCTAACCCTAGCCCGGAACGGAAACCCACCACCAGCCCTACAACTTACCCCCAAGCCGTAGCCTACTCCTGGCCCGTACGCTGGCACTGACCCGTGCGTCAGCACGTAGCCTGACCCTCCCACATTTCCGTACCCTCATCTGTGCCCTAAGCCTTGCCGTTCCCTAACCCTAACCCTAGCCCGGAACGGAAAACCACCACCAGCCCTACACATTACCCTACGCCGTAGCCTACTCCTGGCCCGTACGCTGGCACTGACCCATGCGTCAGCACGTAGCCTGACCCTCCCACGTTTCCGTACCCTCACCTGTGCCCTAAGCCTTGCCGTTCCCTAACCCTAACCCTAGCCCGGAACGGAAACCCACCACCAGCCCTACAGCTTACCCCCAAGCCGTAGCCTACTCCTGGCCCGTATGCTGGCACTGACCCGTGCGTCAGCACGTAGCCTGACCCTCCCACGTTTCCGTACCCTCACCTGTGCCCTAAGCCTTGCCGTTCCCTAACCCTAACCCTAGCCCGGAACGGAAACCCACCACCAGCCCTAGAGCTTACCCCCAAGCCGTAGCCTACTCCTGGCCGGTACGAGGCACTGACCCGTGCGTCAGCACGTAGCCTGACCCTCCCACGTTTCCGTACCCTCACCTGTGCCCTAAGCCTTGCCGTTCCCTAACCCTAACCCTAGCCCAGAACGGAAACCCACCACCAGCCCTACACCTTACCCTACATTGTAGCCTACTCCTGGCCCGTACGCTGGCACTGACCCGTGTGTCAGCCCGTAGCCTGACCCTCCCACGTTTCCGTACCCTCACCTGTGCCCTAAGCCTTGCCGTTCCCTAACCCTAACCCTAGCCCGGAACGGAAAACCACCACCAGCCCTACACCTTACCCCCAAGCCGTAGCCTACTCCTGGCCCGTACGCTGGCACTGACCCGTGAGTCAGCACGTAGCCTGACCCTCCCACGTTTCTGTACCCTCACCTGTGCCCTAAGCCTTGCCGTTCCCTAACCCTAACCCTAGCCCGGAACGGAAACCCACCGCCAGCCCTACACCTTACCCCCAAGCCGTAGCCTACTCCTGGCCCGTACGCTGGCACTGACGCATGCGTCAGCACGTAGCCTGACCCTCCCACGTTTCTGTACCCTCACCTGTGCCCTAAGCCTTGCCGTTCCCTAACCCTAACCCTAGCCCGGAACGGTAACCCACCACCAGCCCTACACCTTACCCTACGCTGTAGACTACTCCAGGCCCGTACGCTGGCACTGACCCATGCGTCAGCACGTAGTCTGACCCTCCCACGTTTCCGTACCCTCACCTGTGCCCTAAGCCTTGCCGTTCCCTAACCCTAACCCTAGCCCGGAAAGGAAACCCACCACCAGCCCTACACCTTACCCCCAAGCCGTAGCCTACACCTGGCCTGTACGCTGGCACTGACACGTGCGTCAGCACGTAGCCTGACCCTCCCACGTTTCTGTACCCTCACCTGTGCCCTAAGCCTTGCCGTTCCCTAACCCTAACCCTAGCCCGGAATGGAAACCCACCACCAGCCCTACACCTTACCCTACGCCGTAGCGTACTCATGGCCCGTACGCTGGCACTGACCCGTGCGTCAGCACGTAGCCTGACCCTCCCACGTTTCCGTACACTCACCTGTGCCCTAAGCCTTGCCGTTCCCTAACCCTAACCCTAGCTCGGAACGGAAACCCACCACCAGCCCTACACCTTACCCCAAAGCCGTAGCCTACTCCTGGCCCGTACGCTGGCACTGACCCGTGCGTCAGCACGTAGCCTGACCCTCCCACGTTTCCGTAACCTCACCTGTGCCCTAAGCCTTGCCGTTCCCTAACCCTAACCCTAGCCCGGAACGGAAACCCACCACCAGCCCTACACCTTACCCCCAAGCCGTAGCCTACTCCTGGCCCGTACGCTGGCACTGACCCGTGCGTCAGCACGTAGCCTGACCCTCCCACGTTTCCGTACCCTCACCTGTGCCCTAAGCCTTGCCGTTCCCTAACCCTAACCCTAGCCCGGAACGGAAACCCACCACCAGCCCTACACCTTACCCTACGCCGTAGCCTACTCCTGGCCCGTACGCTGGCACTGACCCGTGCGTCAGCACGTAGCCTGACCCTCCTACGTTTCCGTACCCTCACCTGTGCCGTAAGCCTTGCCGTTCCCTAACCCTAACCCTAGCCCGGAACGGAAACCCACCACCAGCCCTACACCTTACCCCCAAGCCGTAGCCTACTCCTGGCCCGTACGCTGGCACTGACCCGTGCGTCAGCACGTAGCCTGACCCTCCCACGTTTCCGTACCCTCACCTGTGCCCTAAGCCTTGCCGTTCCCTAACCCTAACCCTAGCCCGGAACGGAAACCCACCACCAGCCCTACACCTTACCCACAAGCAGTAGCCTACACCTGTCCGGTACGCTGGCACTGACCCGTGCATCAGCACGTAGCTTGACCCTCCCACGTTTCCGTACCCTCACCTGTGCCCTAAGCCTTGCCGTTCCCTAACCCTAACCCTAGCCCGGAACGGAAACCCACCACCAGCCCTACACCTTACCCTACGCCGTAGCCTACTCCTGGCCAGTACGCTGGCACTGACCTGTGCATCAGCACGTAGCCTGACCCTCCCACGTTTCCGTACCCTCACCTGTGCCCTAAGCCTTGCCATTCCCTAACCCTAACCCTAGCCCGGAACGGAAACCCACCACCAGCCCTACACCTTACCCTACGCAGTAGCCTACTCCTGGCCCGTACGCTGGCACTGACCCGTGCGTCAGCACGTAGCCTGACCCTACCACGTTTCTGTACCCTCACCTGTGCCCTAAGCCTTGCCGTTCCCTAACCCTTAACCTAGCCTGGAATGGAAACCCACCACCAGCCCTACACCTTACCCACAAGCCGTAGCCTACACCTGGCCGGTACGCTGGCACTGACCCGTGCATCAGCACGTAGCCTGACCCTCCCACGTTTCCGTACCCTCACCTGTGCCCTAAGCCTTGCCGTTCCCTAACCCTAACCCTAGCCCGGAACGGAAACCCACCACCAGCCCTAGAGCTTACCCCCAAGCCGTAGCCTACTCCTGGCCGGTACGAGGCACTGACCCGTGCGTCAGCACGTAGCCTGACCCTCCCACGTTTCCGTACCCTCACCTGTGCCCTAAGCCTTGCCATTCCCTAACCCTAACCCTAGCCCAGAACGGAAACCCACCACCAGCCCTACACCTTACCCTACATTGTAGCCTACTCCTGGCCCGTACGCTGGCACTGACCCGTGCGTCAGCACGTAGCCTGACCCTCCCACGTTTCCGTACCCTCACCTGTGCCCTAAGCCTTGCCGTTCCCTAACCCTAACCCTAGCCCGGAACGGAAAACCACCACCAGCCCTACACCTTACCCCCAAGCCGTAGCCTACTCCTGGCCCGTACGCTGGCACTGACCCGTGAGTCAGCACGTAGCCTGACCCTCCCACGTTTCTGTACCCTCACCTGTGCCCTAAGCCTTGCCGTTCCCTAACCCTAACCCTAGCCCGGAACGGAAACCCACCGCCAGCCCTACACCTTACCCCCAAGCCGTAGCCTACTCCTGGCCCGTACGCTGGCACTGACGCATGCGTCAGCACGTAGCCTGACCCTCCCACGTTTCTGTACCCTCACCTGTGCCCTAAGCCTTGCCGTTCCCTAACCCTAACCCTAGCCCGGAACGGTAACCCACCACCAGCCCTACACCTTACCCTACGCTGTAGACTACTCCAGGCCCGTACGCTGGCACTGACCCATGCGTCAGCACGTAGTCTGACCCTCCCACGTTTCCGTACCCTCACCTGTGCCCTAAGCCTTGCCGTTCCCTAACCCTAACCCTAGCCCGGAAAGGAAACCCACCACCAGCCCTACACCTTACCCGCAAGCCGTAGCCTACACCTGGCCTGTACGCTGGCACTGACACGTGCGTCAGCACGTAGCCTGACCCTCCCACGTTTCTGTACCCTCACCTGTGCCCTAAGCCTTGCCGTTCCCTAACCCTAACCCTAGCCCGGAATGGAAACCCACCACCAGCCCTACACCTTACCGTACGCCGTAGCGTACTCATGGCCCGTACGCTGGCACTGACCCGTGCGTCAGCACGTAGCCTGACCCTCCCACGTTTCCGTACACTCACCTGTGCCCTAAGCCTTGCCGTTCCCTAACCCTAACCCTAGCTCGGAACGGAAACCCACCACCAGCCCTACACCTTACCCCAAAGCCGTAGCCTACTCCTGGCCCGTACGCTGGCACTGACCCGTGCGTCAGCACGTAGCCTGACCCTCCCACGTTTCCGTAACCTCACCTGTGCCCTAAGCCTTGCCGTTCCCTAACCCTAACCCTAGCCCGGAACGGAAACCCACCACCAGCCCTACACCTTACCCCCAAGCCGTAGCCTACTCCTGGCCCGTACGCTGGCACTGACCCATGCGTCAGCACGTAGCCTGACCCTCCCACGTTTCCGTACCCTCACCTGTGCCCTAAGCCTTGCCGTTCCCTAACCCTAACCCTAGCCCGGAACGGAAACCCACCACCAGCCCTACACCTTACCCTACGCCGTAGCCTACTCCTGGCCCGTACGCTGGCACTGACCCGTGCGTCAGCACGTAGCCTGACCCTCCTACGTTTCCGTACCCTCACCTGTGCCGTAAGCCTTGCCGTTCCCTAACCCTAACCCTAGCCCGGAACGGAAACCCACCACCAGCCCTACACCTTACCCCCAAGCCGTAGCCTACTCCTGGCCCGTACGCTGGCACTGACCCGTGCGTCAGCACGTAGCCTGACCCTCCCACGTTTCCGTACCCTCACCTGTGCCCTAAGCCTTGCCGTTCCCTAACCCTAACCCTAGCCCGGAACGGAAACCCACCACCAGCCCTACACCTTACCCACAAGCAGTAGCCTACACCTGTCCGGTACGCTGGCACTGACCCGTGCATCAGCACGTAGCTTGACCCTCCCACGTTTCCGTACCCTCACCTGTGCCCTAAGCCTTGCCGTTCCCTAACCCTAACCCTAGCCCGGAACGGAAACCCACCACCAGCCCTACACCTTACCCTACGCCGTAGCCTACTCCTGGCCAGTACGCTGGCACTGACATGTGCATCAGCACGTAGCCTGACCCTCCCACGTTTCCGTACCCTCACCTGTGCCCTAAGCCTTGCCATTCCCTAACCCTAACCCTAGCCCGGAACGGAAACCCACCACCAGCCCTACACCTTACCCTACGCCGTAGCCTACTCCTGGCCCGTACGCTGGCACTGACCCGTGCGTCAGCACGTAGCCTGACCCTACCACGTTTCTGTACCCTCACCTGTGCCCTAAGCCTTGCCGTTCCCTAACCCTTAACCTAGCCTGGAATGGAAACCCACCACCAGCCCTACACCTTACCCACAAGCCGTAGCCTACACCTGGCCGGTACGCTGGCACTGACCCGTGCATCAGCACGTAGCCTGACCCTCCCACGTTTCCGTACCCTCACCTGTGCCCTAAGCCTTGCCGTTCCCTAACCCTAACCCTAGCCCGGAACGGAAACCCACCACCAGCCCTACACCTTACCCCCAAGCCGTAGCCTACTCCTGGCCCGTACGCTGGCACTGACCCGTGCATCAGCACGTAGCCTGACCCTCCCACGTTTCCGTACCCTCACCTGTGCCCTAAGCCTTGCCGTTCCCTAACCCTAACCCTAGCCCGGAACGGAAACCCACCACCAGCCCTACACCTTACCCAGAAGCCGTAGCCTACACCAGGCCGGTACGCTGGCACTGACCCGTGCATCAGCACGTAGCCTGACCCTCCCACGTTTCCATACCCTCACCTGTGCCCTAAGCCTTGCCGTTCCTTAACCCTAACCCTAGCCCGGAACGGAAACCCACCACCAGCCCTACACCTTACCCTACACTTTAGCCTACTCCTGTCCCGTACGCTGGCACTGACCCGTGCGTCACCACGTAGCCTGACACTCCCACGTTTCCATACCCTCACCTGTGCCCTAAGCCTTGCCGTTCCCTAACCCTAACCCTAGCCCGGAACGGAAAACCACCACCAGCCCTCCACATTACCCTACGCCGTAGCCTACTCCTGGCCCGTACGTTGGCACTGACCCGTGCGACAGCACGTAGCCTGACCCTCCCACGTTTCCGTACCCTCACCTGTGCCCTAAGCCTTGCCGTTCCCTAACCCTAACCCTAGCCCGGAACGGAAACCCACCAACAGCCCTACACCTTACCCTACACCTTAGCCTACTCCTGGCCCGTACGCTGGCACTGACCCGTGCGTCAGCACGTAGCCTGACCCTCCCACGTTTCCATACCCTCACCTGTGCCCTAAGCCTTGCCGTTCCCTAACCCTAACCCTAGCCCAGAACGGAAACCCACCACCAGCCCTACAACTAACCCCCAAGCCGTAGCCTACTCCTGGCCCGTACGCTGGCACTGACCCGTGCGTCAGCACGTAGCCTGACCCTCCCACGTTTCCGTACCCTCACCTGTGCCCTAAGCCTTGCCGTTCCCTAACCCTAACCCTAGCCCGGAACGGAAACCCACCACCAGCCCTACACCTTACCCTACGCTGTAGCCTACTCCAGGCCCGTGCGCTGGCACTGACCCATGCGTCAGCACGTAGTCTGACCCTCCCACGTTTCCGTACCCTCACCTGTGCCCTAAGCCTTGCCGTTCCCTAACCCTAACCCTAGCCCGGAACGGAAACCCACCAAAAGCCCTACACCTTACCCCCAAGCCGTAGCCTACACCTGGCCTGTACCCTGGCACTGACATGTGCATCAGCACGTAGCCTGACCCTCCCACGTTTCCGTACCCTCACCTGTGCCCTAAGCCTTGCCGTTCCCTAACCCTAACCCTAGCCCGGAACGGAAACCCACCACCAGCCCTACACCTTACCCACAAGCCGTAGCCTACTCCTGGCCCGTACGCTGGCACTGACCCGTGCGTCAGCACGTAGCCTGACCCTCCCACGTTTCCGTACCCTCATCTGTGCCCTAAGCCTTGCCGTTCCCTAACCCTAACCCTAGCCCGGAACGGAAAACCACCACCAGCCCTACACCTTACCCTACGCCGTAGCCTACTCCTGGCCCGTACGCTGGCACTGACCCATGCGTCAGCACGTAGCCTGACCCTCCCACGTTTCCGTACCCTCACCTGTGCCCTAAGCCTTGCCGTTCCCTAACCCTAACCCTAGCCCGGAACGGAAACCCACCACCAGCCCTACAGCTTACCCCCAAGCCGTAGCCTACTCCTGGCCCGTATGCTGGCACTGACCCGTGCGTCAGCACGTAGCCTGACCCTCCCACGTTTCCGTACCCTCACCTGTGCCCTAAGCCTTGCCGTTCCCTAACCCTAACCCTAGCCCGGAACGGAAACCCACCACCAGCCCTACAGCTTACCCCCAAGCCGTAGCCTACTCCTGGCCGGTACGAGGCACTGACCCGTGCGTCAGCACGTAGCCTGACCCTCCCACGTTTCCGTACCCTCACCTGTGCCCTAAGCCTTGCCGTTCCCTAACCCTAACCCTAGCCCAGAACGGAAACCCACCACCAGCCCTACACCTTACCCTACATTGTAGCCTACTCCTGGCCCGTACGCTGGCACTGACCCGTGCGTCAGCACGTAGCCTGACCCTCCCACGTTTCCGTACCCTCACCTGTGCCCTAAGCCTTGCCATTCCCTAACCCTAACCCTAGCCCGGAACGGAAACCCACCACCAGCCCTACACCTTACCCCCAAGCCGTAGCCTACTCCTGGCCCGTACGCTGGCACTGACCCGTGAGTCAGCACGTAGCCTGACCCTCCCACGTTTCTGTACCCTCACCTGTGCCCTAAGCCTTGCCGTTCCCTAACCCTAACCCTAGCCCGGAACGGAAACCCACCGCCAGCCCTACACCTTACCCCCAAGCCGTAGCCTACTCCTGGCCCGTACTCTGGCACTGACGCATGCGTCAGCACGTAGCCTGACCCTCCCACGTTTCTGTACCCTCACCTGTGCCCTAAGCCTTGCCGTTCCCTAACCCTAACCCTAGCATGGAACGGAAACCCACCACCAGCCCTACACCTTACCCTACGCCGTAGCCTACTCCTGGCCCGTACGCTGGCACTGACCCGTGCATCAGCACGTAGCCTGACCCTCCCACGTTTCCGTACCCTCACCTGTGCCCTCAGCCTTGCCATTCCCTAACCCTAACCCTAGCCCGGAACGGAAACCCACCACCAGCCCTACACCTTACCCTACGCTGTAGCCTACTCCTGGCCCGTACGCTGGCACTGACCCGTGCGTCAGCACGTAGCCTGACCCTACCACGTTTCTGTACCCTCACCTGTGCCCTAAGCCTTGCCGTTCCCTAACCCTTAACCTAGCCTGGAATGGAAACCCACCACCAGCCCTACAGCTTACCCACAAGCCGTAGCCTACACCTGGCCGGTACGCTGGCACTGACCCGTGCATCAGCACGTAGCCTGACCCTCCCACGTTTCCGTACCCTCACCTGTGCCCTAAGCCTTGCCGTTCCCTAACCCTAACCCTAGCCCGGAACGGAAACCCACCACCAGCCCTACACCTTACCCCCAAGCCGTAGCCTACTCCTGGCCCATACGCTGGCACTGACCCGTGCATCAGCACGTAGCCTGACCCTCCCACGTTTCCGTACCCTCACCTGTGCCCTAAGCCTTGCCGTTCCCTAACCCTAACCCTAGCCCGGAACGGAAACCCACCACCAGCCCTACACCTTACCCTACACCTTAGCCTACTCCTGGCCCGTACGCTGGCACTGACCCGTGCGTCACCACGTAGCCTGACCCTCCCACGTTTCCATACCCTCACCTGTGCCCTAAGCCTTGCCGTTCCCTAACCCTAACCCTAGCCCGGAACGGAAACCCACCACCAGCCCTACACCTTACCCTACACCTTAGCCTACTCCTGGCCCGTACGCTGGCACTGACCCGTGCGTCAGCACGTAGCCTGACCCTCCCACGTTTCCATACCCTCACCTGTGCCCTAAGCCTTGCCGTTCCCTAACCCTAACCCTAGCCCGGAACGGAAACCCACCACCAGCCCTACAACTTACCCCCAAGCCGTAGCCTACTCCTGGCCCGTACGCTGGCACTGACCCGTGCGTCAGCACGTAGCCTGACCCTCCCACGTTTCCGTACCCTCACCTGTGCCCTAAGCCTTGCCGTTCCCTAACCCTAACCCTAGCCCGGAACGGAAACCCACCACGAGCCCTAAACCTTACCCTACGCTGTAGCCTACTCCAGGCCCGTGCGCTGGCACTGACCCATGCGTCAGCACGTAGTCTGACCCTCCCACGTTTCCGTACCCTCACCTGTGCCCTAAGCCTTGCCGTTCCCTAACCCTAATCCTAGCCCGGAACGGAAACCCACCACCAGCCCTACACCTTACCCACAAGCAGTAGCCTACACCTGGCCAGTACGCTGGCACTGACCCGTGCATCAGCACGTAGCCTGACCCTCCCACGTTTCCGTACCCTCACCTGTGCCCTAAGCCTTGCCGTTCCCTAACCCTAACCCTAGCCTGGAACGGAAACCCACCACCAGCCCTACACCTTACCCTACGCCGTAGCCTACTCCTGGCCCGTACGCTGGCACTGACCCGTGCGTCAGCACGTAGCCTGACCCTCCCACGTTTCTGTACCCTCACCTGTGCCCTAAGGCTTGCCGTTCCCTAACCCTAACCCTAGCCCGGAACGGAAACCCACCACCTGCCCTACACCTTACCCCCAAGCCGTAGCCTACTCCTGGCCCTTACACTGGCACTGACCCGTGCGTCAGCACGTAGCCTGACCCTCCCACGATTCCGTACCCTCACCTGTGCCCTAAGCCTTGCCATTCCCTAACCCTAACCCTAGCCCGGAAAGGAAACCCACCACCAGCCCTACACTTTACCCACAAGCCGTAGCCTATACCTGGCCGGTACGCTGGCACTGACCCGTGCGTCAGCACATAGACTGACCCTCCCACGTTTCCGTACCCTCACCTGTGCCCTAAGCCTTGCCGTTCCCTAACCCTAACCCTAGCACGGAACGGAAACCCACCACCAGCCCTACACCTTACCCTACACCGTAGCCTACTCCTGGCCCGTACGCTGGCACTGACCCGTGCATCAGCACGTAGCCTGACCCTCCCACGTTTCCGTACCCTCACCTGTGCCCTAAGCCTTGCCGTTCCCTAACCCTAACCCTAGCCCCGAACGGAAACCCACCACCAGCCCTACACCTTACCCTACACCGTAGCCTACTCCTGGCCCGTACGCTGGCACTGACCCGTGCATCAGCACGTAGCCTGACCCTCCCACGTTTCCGTACCCTCACCTGTGCCCAAAGCCTTGCCGTTCTCTAACCCTAACCCTAGCCCCGAACGGAATCCCACCACCAGCCCTACAACTTACCCCCAAGCCGTAGCCTAGTCCTGGCCCTTACGCTGGCTCTGACCCGTGCGTCAGCACGTAGCCTGACCCTCCCACGTTTCCGTACCCTCACCTGTGCCCTAAGCCTTGCCGTTCCCTAACCCTAACCCTAGCCTGGAACGGAAACCCACCACCAGCCCTACACCTTACCCTACGCCGTAGCCTACTCCTGGCCCGTACGCTGGCACTGACCCGTGCATCAGCACGTAGCCTGACCCTCCCACGTTTCCGTACCCTCACCTGTGCCCTAAGCCTTGCCGTTCCCTAACCCTAACCCTAGCCCGGAACGGAAACCCACCACCAGCCCTACACTTTACCCACAAGCAGTAGCCTACACCTGGCCAGTACGCTGGCACTGACCCGTGCATCAGCACGTAGCCTGACCCTCCCACGTTTCCGTACCCTCACCTGTGCCCTAAGCCTTGCCGTTCCCTAACCCTAACCCTAGCCTGGAACGGAAACCCACCACCAGCCCTACACCTTACCCTACGCCGTAGCCTACTCCTGGCCCGTACGCTGGCACTGACCCGTGCATCAGCACGTAGCCTGACCCTCCCACGTTTCCGTACCCTCACCTGTGCCCTCAGCCTTGCCGTTCCCTAACCCTAACCCTAGCCCGGAACAGAAACCCACCACCAGCCCTACACCTTACCCTACGCCGTAGCCTACTCCTGGCCCGTACGCTGGCACTGACCCGTGCGTCAGCACGTAGCCTGACCCTCCCACGTTTCTGTACCCTCACCTGTGCCCTAAGGCTTGCCGTTCCCTAACCCTAAACCTAGCCCGGAATGGAAACCCACCACCAGCCCTACACCTTACCCACAAGCCGTAGCCTACACCTGGCCGGTACGCTGGCACTGACCCGTGCATCAGCACGTAGCCTGACCCTCCCACGTTTCCGTACCCTCACCTGTGCCCTAAGCCTTGCCGTTCCCTAACCCTAACCCTAGCCCGGAACGGAAACCCACCACCTGCCCTACACCTTACCCCCAAGCCGTAGCCTACTCCTGGCCCGTACGCTGGCACTGACCCGTGCATCAGCACGTAGCCTGACCCTCCCACGTTTCCGTACCCTCACCTGTGCCCTAAGCCTTGCCGTTCCCTAACTCTAACCCTAGCCCGGAACGGAAACCCACCACCAGCCCTACACCTTACCCTACACCTTAGCCTACTCCTGGCCCGTACGCTGGCACTGACCCGTGCGTCAGCACGTAGCCTGACCCTCCCACGTTTCCATACCCTCACCTATGCCCTAAGCCTTGCCGTTCCCTAACCCTAACCCTAGCCCGGAACGGAAACCCACCACCAGCCCTACACCTTACCCTACGCTGTAGCCTACTCCAGGCCCGTGCGCTGGCACTGACCCATGCGTCAGCACGTAGTCTGACCCTCCCACGTTTCCGTACCCTCACCTGTGCCCTAAGCCTTGCCGTTCCCTAACCCTAATCCTAGCCCGGAACGGAAACCCACCACCAGCCCTACACCTTACCCACAAGCAGTAGCCTACACCTGGCCAGTACGCTGGCACTGACCCGTGCATCAGCACGTAGCCTGACCCTCCCACGTTTCCGTACCCTCACCTGTGCCCTAAGCCTTGCCGTTCCCTAACCCTAACCCTAGCCTGGAACGGCAACCCACCACCAGCCCTACACCTTACCCTACGCCGTAGCCTACTCCTGGCCCGTACGCTGGCACTGACCCGTGCGTCAGCACGTAGCCTGACCCTCCCACGTTTCCGTACCCTCACCTGTGCCCTCAGCCTTGCCGTTCCCTAACCCTAACCCTAGCCCGGAACGGAAACCCACCACCAGCCCTACACCTTACCCTACGCCGTAGCCTACTCCTGGCCCGTACGCTGGCACTGACCCGTGCGTCAGCACGTAGCCTGACCCTCCCACGTTTCTGTACCCTCACCTGTGCCCTAAGGCTTGCCGTTCCCTAACCCTAACCCTAGCCCGGAACGGAAACCCACCACCAGCCCTACACCTTACCCCCAAGCCGTAGCCTACTCCTGGCCCGTACACTGGCACTGACCCGTGCGTCAGCACGTAGCCTGACCCTCCCACGATTCCGTACCCTCACCTGTGCCCTAAGCCTTGCCATTCCCTAACCCTAACCCTAGCCCGGAAAGGAAACCCACCACCAGCCCTACACTTTACCCACAAGCCGTAGCCTATACCTGGCCGGTACGCTGGCACTGACCCGTGCGTCAGCACATAGCCTGACCCTCCCACGTTTCCGTACCCTCACCTGTGCCCTAAGCCTTGCCGTTCCCTAACCCTAACCCTAGCACGGAACGGAAACCCACCACCAGCCCTACACCTTACCCTACACCGTAGCCTACTCCTGGCCCGTACGCTGGCACTGACCCGTGCATCAGCACGTAGCCTGACCCTCCCACGTTTCCGTACCCTCACCTGTGCCCTAAGCCTTGCCGTTCCCTAACCCTAACCCTAGCCCCGAACGGAAACCCACCACCAGCCCTACACCTTACCCTACACCGTAGCCTACTCCTGGCCCGTACGCTGGCACTGACCCGTGCATCAGCACGTAGCCTGACCCTCCCACGTTTCCGTACCCTCACCTGTGCCCAAAGCCTTGCCGTTCTCTAACCCTAACCCTAGCCCCGAACGGAATCCCACCACCAGCCCTACAACTTACCCCCAAGCCGTAGCCTAGTCCTGGCCCTTACGCTGGCTCTGAGCCGTGCGTCAGCACGTAGCCTGACCCTCCCACGTTTCCGTACCCTCACCTGTGCCCTAAGCCTTGCCGTTCCCTAACCCTAACCCTAGCCTGGAACGGAAACCCACCACCAGCCCTACACCTTACCCTACGCCGTAGCCTACTCCTGGCCCGTACGCTGGCACTGACCCGTGCATCAGCACGTAGCCTGACCCTCCCACGTTTCCGTACCCTCACCTGTGCCCTAAGCCTTGCCGTTCCCTAACCCTAACCCTAGCCCGGAACGGAAACCCACCACCAGCCCTACACTTTACCCACAAGCAGTAGCCTACACCTGGCCAGTACGCTGGCACTGACCCGTGCATCAGCACGTAGCCTGACCCTCCCACGTTTCCGTACCCTCACCTGTGCCCTAAGCCTTGCCGTTCCCTAACCCTAACCCTAGCCTGGAACGGAAACCCACCACCAGCCCTACACCTTACCCTACGCCGTAGCCTACTCCTGGCCCGTACGCTGGCACTGACCCGTGCATCAGCACGTAGCCTGACCCTCCCACGTTTCCGTACCCTCACCTGTGCCCTCAGCCTTGCCGTTCCCTAACCCTAACCCTAGCCCGGAACAGAAACCCACCACCAGCCCTACACCTTACCCTACGCCGTAGCCTACTCCTGGCCCGTACGCTGGCACTGACCCGTGCGTCAGCACGTAGCCTGACCCTCCCACGTTTCTGTACCCTCACCTGTGCCCTAAGGCTTGCCGTTCCCTAACCCTAAACCTAGCCCGGAATGGAAACCCACCACCAGCCCTACACCTTACCCACAAGCCGTAGCCTACACCTGGCCGGTACGCTGGCACTGACCCGTGCATCAGCACGTAGCCTGACCCTCCCACGTTTCCGTACCCTCACCTGTGCCCTAAGCCTTGCCGTTCCCTAACCCTAACCCTAGCCCGGAACGGAAACCCACCACCTGCCCTACACCTTACCCCCAAGCCGTAGCCTACTCCTGGCCCGTACGCTGGCACTGACCCGTGCATCAGCACGTAGCCTGACCCTCCCACGTTTCCGTACCCTCACCTGTGCCCTAAGCCTTGCCGTTCCCTAACTCTAACCCTAGCCCGGAACGGAAACCCACCACCAGCCCTACACCTTACCCTACACCTTAGCCTACTCCTGGCCCGTACGCTGGCACTGACCCGTGCGTCAGCACGTAGCCTGACCCTCCCACGTTTCCATACCCTCACCTATGCCCTAAGCCTTGCCGTTCCCTAACCCTAACCCTAGCCCGGAACGGAAACCCACCACCAGCCCTACACCTTACCCTACGCTGTAGCCTACTCCAGGCCCGTGCGCTGGCACTGACCCATGCGTCAGCACGTAGTCTGACCCTCCCACGTTTCCGTACCCTCACCTGTGCCCTAAGCCTTGCCGTTCCCTAACCCTAATCCTAGCCCGGAACGGAAACCCACCACCAGCCCTACACCTTACCCACAAGCAGTAGCCTACACCTGGCCAGTACGCTGGCACTGACCCGTGCATCAGCACGTAGCCTGACCCTCCCACGTTTCCGTACCCTCACCTGTGCCCTAAGCCTTGCCGTTCCCTAACCCTAACCCTAGCCTGGAACGGCAACCCACCACCAGCCCTACACCTTACCCTACGCCGTAGCCTACTCCTGGCCCGTACGCTGGCACTGACCCGTGCGTCAGCACGTAGCCTGACCCTCCCACGTTTCCGTACCCTCACCTGTGCCCTCAGCCTTGCCGTTCCCTAACCCTAACCCTAGCCCGGAACGGAAACCCACCACCAGCCCTACACCTTACCCTACGCCGTAGCCTACTCCTGGCCCGTACGCTGGCACTGACCCGTGCGTCAGCACGTAGCCTGACCCTCCCACGTTTCTGTACCCTCACCTGTGCCCTAAGGCTTGCCGTTCCCTAACCCTAACCCTAGCCCGGAACGGAAACCCACCACCAGCCCTACACCTTACCCCCAAGCCGTAGCCTACTCCTGGCCCGTACACTGGCACTGACCCGTGCGTCAGCACGTAGCCTGACCCTCCCACGATTCCGTACCCTCACCTGTGCCCTAAGCCTTGCCATTCCCTAACCCTAACCCTAGCCCGGAAAGGAAACCCACCACCAGCCCTACACTTTACCCACAAGCCGTAGCCTATACCTGGCCGGTACGCTGGCACTGACCCGTGCGTCAGCACATAGCCTGACCCTCCCACGTTTCCGTACCCTCACCTGTGCCCTAAGCCTTGCCGTTCCCTAACCCTAACCCTAGCACGGAACGGAAACCCACCACCAGCCCTACACCTTACCCTACACCGTAGCCTACTCCTGGCCCGTACGCTGGCACTGACCCGTGCATTAGCACGTAGCCTGACCCTCCCACGTTTCCGTACCCTCACCTGTGCCCTAAGCCTTGCCGTTCCCTAACCCTAACCCTAGCCCCGAACGGAAACCCACCACCAGCCCTACACCTTACCCTACACCGTAGCCTACTCCTGGCCCGTACGCTGGCACTGACCCGTGCATCAGCACGTAGCCTGACCCTCCCACGTTTCCGTACCCTCACCTGTGCCCAAAGCCTTGCCGTTCCCTAACCCTAACCCTAGCCCCGAACGGAATCCCACCACCAGCCCTACAACTTACCCCCAAGCCGTAGCCTAGTCCTGGCCCGTACGCTGGCTCTGACCCGTGCGTCAGCACGTAGCCTGACCCTCCCACGTTTCCGTACCCTCACCTGTGCCCTAAGCCTTGCCGTTCCCTAACCCTAACCCTAGCCTGGAACGGAAACCCACCACCAGCCCTACACCTTACCCTACGCCGTAGCCTACTCCTGGCCCGTACGCTGGCACTGACCCGTGCATCAGCACGTAGCCTGACCCTCCCACGTTTCCGTACCCTCACCTGTGCCCTAAGCCTTGCCGTTCCCTAACCCTAACCCTAGCCCGGAACGGAAACCCACCACCAGCCCTACACCTTACCCACAAGCAGTAGCCTACACCTGGCCAGTACGCTGGCACTGACCCGTGCATCAGCACGTAGCCTGACCCTCCCACGTTTCCGTACCCTCACCTGTGCCCTAAGCCTTGCCGTTCCCTAACCCTAACCCTAGCCTGGAACGGAAACCCACCACCAGCCCTACACCTTACCCTACGCCGTAGCCTACTCCTGGCCCGTACGCTGGCACTGACCCGTGCATCAGCACGTAGCCTGACCCTCCCACGTTTCCGTACCCTCACCTGTGCCCTCAGCCTTGCCGTTCCCTAACCCTAACCCTAGCCCGGAACAGAAACCCACCACCAGCCCTACACCTTACCCTACGCCGTAGCCTACTCCTGGCCCGTACGCTGGCACTGACCCGTGCGTCAGCACGTAGCCTGACCCTCCCACGTTTCTGTACCCTCACCTGTGCCCTAAGGCTTGCCGTTCCCTAACCCTAAACCTAGCCCGGAATGGAAACCCACCACCAGCCCTACACCTTACCCACAAGCCGTAGCCTACACCTGGCCGGTACGCTGGCACTGACCCGTTCATCAGCACGTAGCCTGACCCTCCCACGTTTCCGTACCCTCACCTGTGCCCTAAGCCTTGCCGTTCCCTAACCCTAACCCTAGCCCGGAACGGAAACCCACCACCTGCCCTACAACTTACCCCCAAGCCGTAGCCTACTCCTGGCCCGTACGCTGGCACTGACCCGTGCATCAGCACGTAGCCTGACCCTCCCACGTTTCCGTACCCTCACCTGTGCCCTAAGCCTTGCCGTTCCCTAACTCTAACCCTAGCCCGGAACGGAAACCCACCACCAGCCCTACACCTTACCCTACACCTTAGCCTACTCCTGGCCCGTACGCTGGCACTGACCCGTGCGTCAGCACGTAGCCTGACCCTCCCACGTTTCCATACCCTCACCTGTGCCCTAAGCCTTGCCGTTCCCTAACCCTAACCCTAGCCCGGAACGGAAACCCACCACCAGCCCTACAACTTACCCCCAAGCCGTAGCCTACTCCTGGCCCGTACGCTGGCACTGACCCGTGCGTCAGCACGTAGCCTGACCCTCCCACGTTTCCGTACCCTCACCGGTGCCCTAAGCCTTGCCGTTCCCTAACCCTAACCCTAGCCCGGAACGGAAACCCACCACCAGCCCTACACCTTACCCTACGCTGTAGCCTACTCCAGGCCCGTGCGCTGGCACTGACCCATGCGTCAGCACGTAGTCTGACCCTCCCACGTTTCCGTACCCTCACCTGTGCCCTAAGCCTTGCCGTTCCCTAACCCTAATCCTAGCCCGGAACGGAAACCCACCACCAGCCCTACACCTTACCCACAAGCAGTAGCCTACACCTGGCCAGTACGCTGGCACTGACCCGTGCATCAGCACGTAGCCTGACCCTCCCACGTTTCCGTACCCTCACCTGTGCCCTCAGCCTTGCCGTTCCCTAACCCTAACCCTAGCCCGGAACGGAAACCCACCACCAGCCCTACACCTTACCCCCAAGCCGTAGCCTACTCCTGGCCCGTACGCTGGCACTGACCCGTGCGTCAGCACGTAGCCTGACCCTCCCACGTTTCTGTACCCTCACCTGTGCCCTAAGGCTTGCCGTTCCCTAACCCTAAACCTAGCCCGGAATGGAAACCCACCACCAGCCCTACACCTTACCCACAAGCCGTAGCCTACACCTGGCCGGTACGCTGGCACTGACCCGTGCATCAGCACGTAGCCTGACCCTCCCACGTTTCCGTACCCTCACCTGTGCCCTAAGCCTTGCCGTTCCCTAACCCTAACCCTAGCCCGGAACGGAAACCCACCACCTGCCCTACACCTTACCCCCAAGCCGTAGCCTACTCCTGGCCCGTACGCTGGCACTGACCCGTGCATCAGCACGTAGCCTGACCCTCCCACGTTTCCGTACCCTCACCTGTGCCCTAAGCCTTGCCGTTCCCTAACCCTAACCCTAGCCCGGAATGGAAACCCACCACCAGCCCTACAACTTACCCCCAAGCCGTAGCCTACTCCTGGCCCGTACGCTGGCACTAACCCGTGCGTCAGCACGTAGCCTGACCCTCCCACGTTTCCGTACCCTCACCTGTGCCCTAAGCCTTGCCGTTCCCTAACCCTAACCCTAGCCCGGAACGGAAACCCACCACCAGCCCTACACCTTACCCTACGCCGTAGCCTACTCCTGGCCCGTACGCTGGCACTGACCCATGCGTCAGCACGTAGCCTGACCCTCCCACGTTTCCGTACCCTCACCTGTGCCCTAAGCCTTGCCGTTCCCTAACCCTAACCCTAGCCCGGAACGGAAACCCACCACCAGCCCTACAGCTTACCCCCAAGCCGTAGCCTACTCCTGGCCCGTACGGTGGCACTGACCCGTGCGTCAGCACGTAGCCTGACCCTCCCACGTTTCCGTAACCTCACCTGTGCCCTAAGCCTTGCCGTTCCCTAACCCTAACCCTAGCCCGGAACGGAAACCCACCACCAGCCCTACAGCTTACCCCCAAGCCGTACCCTACTCCTGGCCGGTACGAGGCACTGACCCGTGCGTCAGCACGTAGCCTGACCCTCCCACGTTTCCGTACCCTCACCTGTGCCCTAAGCCTTGCCGTTCCCTAACCCTAACCCTAGCCCAGAACGGAAACCCACCACCAGCCCTACACCTTACCCTACATTGTAGCCTACTCCTGGCCCGTACGCTGGCACTGACACGTGCGTCAGCACGTAGCCTGACCCTCCCACGTTTCCGTACCCTCACCTGTGCCCTAAGCCTTGCCGTTCCCTAACCCTAACCCTAGCCCGGAACGGAAACCCACCACCAGCCCTACAGCTTACCCCCAAGCCGTAGCCTACTCCTGGCCGGTACGCTGGCACTGACCCGTGCGTCAGCACGTAGCCTGACCCTCCCATGTTTCCGTACCCTCACCTGTGCCCTAAGCCTTGCCGTTCCCTAACACTAACCCTAGCCCGGAACGGAAACCCACCGCCAGCCCTACACCTTACCCCCAAGCCGTAGCCTACTCCTGGCCCATACGCTGGCACTGACGCATAAGTCAGCACGTAGCCTGACCCTCCCACGTTTCTGTACCCTCACCTGTGCCCTAAGCCTTGCCGTTCCCTAACCCTAACCCTAGCCCGGAACGGAAACCCACCACCAGCCCTACAGCTTACCCTACGCTGTAGACTACTCCAGGCCCGTACGCTGGCACTGACCCATGCGTCAGCACGTAGTCTGACCCTCCCACGTTTCCGTACCCTCACCTGTGCCCTAAGCCTTGCCGTTCCCTAACCCTAACCCTTGCCTGGAACGGAAACCCACCACCAGCCCTACACCTTACCCCCAAGCCATAGCCTACACCTGGCCTGTACGCTGGCACTGACACGTGCGTCAGCACGTAGCCTGACCCTCCCAGGTTTCTGTACCCTCACCTGTGCCCTAAGCCTTGCCGTTCCCTAACCCTAACCCTAGCCCGGAATGGAAACCCACCACCAGCCCTACACCTTACCCTACGCCGTAGCCTACTCCTGGCCCGTACGCTGGCACTGACCCTTGCGTCAGCACGTAGCCTGACCCTCCCACGTTTCTGTACCCTCACCTGTGCCCTAAGCCTTGCCGTTCCCTAACCCTAACCCTAGCCCGGAACGGAAACCCACCACCAGCCCTACACCTTACCCTACGCCGTAGCCTACTCCTGGCCCGTACGCTGGCACTGACCCGTGCGAAAGCACGTAGCCTGACCCTCCCACGTTTCCGTAACCTCACCTGTGCCCTAAGCCTTGCCGTTCCCTAACCCTAACCCTAGCCCGGAACGGAAACCCACCACCAGCCCTACAACTTACCCCCAAGCCGTAGCCTACTCCTGGCCCGTACGCTGGCACTGACCCGTGCGTCAGCACGTAGCCTGACCCTCCCACGTTTCCGTACCCTCACCTGTGCCCTAAGCCTTGCCGTTCCCTAACCCTAACCGTAGCCTGGAACGGAAACCCACCACCAGCCCTACAGCTTACCCCCAAGCCGTAGCCTACTCCTGGCCGGTACGCTGGCACTGACCCGTGCGTCAGCACGTAGCCTGACCCTCCCACGTTTCCGTACCCTCACCTGTGCCCTAAGCCTTGCCGTTCCCTAACCCTAACCCTAGCCCGGAACGGAAACCCACCACCAGCCCTACACCTTACCCTACGCTGTAGCCTACTCCAGGCCCGTACGCTGGCACTGACCCATGCGTCAGCACGTACTCTGACCCTCCCATGTTTCCATACACTCACCTGTGCCCTAAGCCTTGCCGTTCCCTAACCCTAACCCTAGCCCGGAACGGAAACACACCACCAGCCCTACAACATACCCCCAAGCCGTAGCCTACTCCTGGCCCGTACGCTGGCACTGACCCGTGCGTCAGCACGTAGCCTGACCCTCCCACGTTTCCGTACCCTCACCTGTGCCCTACGCCTTGCCATTCCCTAACCCTAACCCTAGCCCGGAACGGAAACCCACCACCAACCCTAAACCTTACCCCCAAGCCGTAGCCTACTCCTGGCCCGTACGCTGGCACTGACCCGTGCGTCAGCACGTAGCCTGACCCTCCCACGTTTCCGTACCCTCACCTGTGCCCTAAGCCTTGCCGTTCCCTAACCCTAACCCTAGCCCGGAACGGAAACCCACCACCAGCCCTACACCTTACCCACAAGCCGTAGCCTATACCTGGCAGGTACGCTGGCACTGACCCGTGCGGCAGCACGTAGCCTGACCCTCCCACGTTTCCGTACCCTCACCTGTGCCCTAAGCCTTGCCGTTCCCTAACCCTAACCCTAGCCCGGAACGGAAACCCACCACCAGCCCTACACCTTACCCTTCGCCGTAGCCTACTCCTGGCCCGTACGCTGGCACTGACCCGTGCGTCAGCACGTAGCCTGACCCTCCTACGTTTGCGTACCCTCACCTGTGCCCTAAGCCTTGCCGTTCCCTAACCCTAACCCTAGCAAGGAACGGAAACCCACCACCAGCCCTACACCTTGCCCTACACCGTAGCCTACTCCTGGCCCGTACGCTGGCACTGACCCGTGCGTGAGCACGTAGCCTGACCCTCCCACGTTTCCGTAACCTCACCTGTGCCCTAAGCCTTGCCGTTCCCTAACCCTAACCCTAGCCCGGAACGGAAACCCACCACCAGCCCTACACCTTACCCCCAAGCCGTAGCCTACTCCTGGCCCGTACGCTGGCACTGACCCGTGCGTCAGCACGTAGCCTGACCCTCCCACGTTTCCGTACCCTCACCTGTGCCCTAAGCCTTGCCGTTCCCTAACCCTAACCCTAGCCCGGAACGGAAACCCACCACCAGCCCTACACCTTACCCTACGCCGTAGCCTGCTCCTGGCCCGTACGCTGGCACTGACCCGTGCGTCAGCACGTAGCCTGACCCTCCTACGTTTCCGTACCCTCACCTGTGCCGTAAGCCTTGCCGTTCCCTAACCCTAACCCTAGCCCGGAACGGAAACCCACCACCAGCCCTACACCTTACCCCCAAGCCGTAGCCTACTCCTGGCCCGTACGCTGGCACTGACCCGTGCGTCAGCACGTAGCCTGACCCTCCCACGTTTCCGTACCCTCACCTGTGCCCTAAGCCTTGCCGTTCCCTAACCCTAACCCTAGCCCGGAACGGAAACCCACCACCAGCCCTACACCTTACCCACAAGCAGTAGCCTACACCTCTCCGGTACGCTGGCACTGACCCGTGCATCAGCACGTAGCCTGACCCTCCCACGTTTCCGTACCCTCACCTGTGCCCTAAGCCTTGCCGTTCCCTAACCCTAACCCTAGCCCGGAACGGAAACCCACCACCAGCCCTACACCTTACCCTACGCCGTAGCCTACTCCTGGCCCGTACGCTGGCACTGACCCGTGCATCAGCACGTAGCCTGACCCTCCCACGTTTCCGTACCCTCACCTGTGCCCTCAGCCTTGCCATTCCCTAACCCTAACCCTAGCCCGGAACGGAAACCCACCACCAGCCCTACACCTTACCCTACGCCGTAGCCTACTCCTGGCCCGTACGCTGGCACTGACCCGTGCGTCAGCACTTAGCCTGACCCTACCACGTTTCTGTACCCTCACCTGTGCCCTAAGCCTTGCCGTTCCCTAACCCTTAACCTAGCCTGGAATGGAAACCCACCACCAGCCCTACATCTTACCCACAAGCCGTAGCCTACACCTGGCCGGTACGCTGGCACTGACCCGTGCATCAGCACGTAGCCTGACCCTCCCACGTTTCCGTACCCTCACCTGTGCCCTAAGCCTTGCCGTTCCCTAACCCTAACCCTAGCCCGGAACGGAAACCCATCACCAGCCCTACACCTTACCCCCAAGCCGTAGCCTACTCCTGGCCCGTACGCTGGCACTGACCCGTGCATCAGCACGTAGCCTGACCTTCCCACGTTTCCGTACCCTCACCTGTGCCCTAAGCCTTGCCGTTCCCTAACCCTAACCCTAGCCCGGAACGGAAACCCACCACCAGCCCTACACCTTACTCAGAAGCCGTAGCCTACACCTGGCCGGTACGCTGGCACTGACCCGTGCATCAGCACGTAGCCTGACCCTCCCACGTTTCCATACCCTCACCTGTGCCCTAAGACTTGCCGTTCCCTAACCCTAACCATAGCCCGGAACGGAAACCCACCACCAGCCCTACACCTTACCCTACACCTTAGCCTACTCCTGGCCCGTACGCTGGCACTGACCCGTGCGTCACCACGTAGCCTGACCCTCCCACGTTTCCATACCCTCACCTGTGCCCTAAGCCTTGCCGTTCCCTAACCCTAACCCTAGCCCGGAACGGAAAACCACCACCAGCCCTACACATTACCCTACGCCGTAGCCTACTCCTGGCCCGTACGCTGGCACTGACCCGTGCGTCAGCACGTAGCCTGACCCTCCCACGTTTCCGTACCCTCACCTGTGCCCTAAGCCTTGCCGTTCCCTAACCCTAACCCTAGCCCGGAACGGAAACCCACCACCAGCCCTACACCTTACCCTACACCTTAGCCTACTCCTGGCCCGTACGCTGGCACTGACCCGTGCGTCAGCACGTAGCCTGACCCTCCCACGTTTCCATACCCTCACCTGTGCCCTAAGCCTTGCCATTCCCTAACCCTAACCCTAGCCCGGAACGGAAACCCACCACCAGCCCTACAACTTACCCCCAAGCCGTAGCCTACTCCTGGCCCGTACGCTGGCACTGACCCGTGCGTCAGCATGTAGCCTGACCCTCCCACGTTTCCGTACCCTCACCTGTGCCCTAAGCCTTGCCGTTCCCTAACCCTAACCCTAGCCCGGAACGGAAACCCACCACCAGCCCTACACCTTACCCTACGCTGTAGCCTACTCCAGGCCCGTGCGCTGGCACTGACCCATGCGTCAGCACGTAGTCTGACCCTCCCACGTTTCCGTACCCTCACCTGTGCCCTAAGCCTTGCCGTTCCCTAACCCTAACCCTAGCCCGGAACGGAAACCCACCAAAAGCCCTACACCTTACCCCCAAGCCGTAGCCTACACCTGGCCTGTACGCTAGCACTGACACGTGCATCAGCACGTAGCCTGACCCTCCCACGTTTCCGTACCCTCACCTGTGCCCTAAGCCTTGCCGTTCCCTAACCCTAACCCTAGCCCGGAACGGAAACCCACCACCAGCCCTACAACTTACCCCCAAGCCGTAGCCTACTCCTGGCCCGTACGCTGGCACTGACCCGTGCGTCAGCACGTAGCCTGACCCTCCCACGTTTCCGTACCCTCACCTGTGCCCTAAGCCTTGCCGTTCCCTAACCCTAACCGTAGCCCGGAACGGAAACCCACCACCAGCCCTACAGCTTACCCCCAAGCCGTAGCCTACTCCTGGCCGGTACGCTGGCACTGACCCGTGCGTCAGCACGTAGCCTGACCCTCCCACGTTTCCGTACCCTCACCTGTGCCCTAAGCCTTGCCGTTCCCTAACCCTAACCCTAGCCCGGAACGGAAACCCACCACCAGCCCTACACCTTACCCTACGCTGTAGCCTACTCCAGGCCCGTACGCTGGCACTGACCCATGCGTCAGCACGTACTCTGACCCTCCCATGTTTCCATACACTCACCTGTGCCCTAAGCCTTGCCGTTCCCTAACCCTAACCCTAGCCCGGAACGGAAACACACCACCAGCCCTACAACATACCCCCAAGCCGTAGCCTACTCCTGGCCCGTACGCTGGCACTGACCCGTGCGTCAGCACGTAGCCTGACCCTCCCACGTTTCCGTACCCTCACCTGTGCCCTACGCCTTGCCATTCCCTAACCCTAACCCTAGCCCGGAACGGAAACCCACCACCAGCCCTAAACCTTACCCCCAAGCCGTAGCCTACTCCTGGCCCGTACGCTGGCACTGACCCGTGCGTCAGCACGTAGCCTGACCCTCCCACGTTTCTGTACCCTCACCTGTGCCCTAAGCCTTGCCGTTCCCTAACCCTAACCCTAGCACGGAACGGAAACCCACCACCAACCCTACACCTTACCCTACGCCGTAGCCTACTCCTGGCCCGTACGCTGGCACTGACCCGTGCGTCAGCACGTAGCCTGACCCTCCCACGTTTCCGTACCCTCACCTGTGCCCTAAGCCTTGCCGTTCCCTAACCCTAACCCTAGCCCGGAACGGAAAACCACCACCAGCCCTACACCTTACCCCCAAGCCGTAGCCTACTCCTGGCCCGTACGCTGGCACTGACCCGTGCGTCAGCACGTAGCCTGACCCTCCCACGTTTCCGTACCCTCACCTGTGCCCTAAGCCTTGCCGTTCCCTAACCCTAACCCTAGCCCGGAACGGAAACCCACCACCAGCCCTACACCTTACCCACAAGCCGTAGCCTATACCTGGCAGGTACGCTGGCACTGACCCGTGCGGCAGCACGTAGCCTGACCCTCCCACGTTTCCGTACCCTCACCTGTGCCCTAAGCCTTGCCGTTCCCTAACCCTAACCCTAGCCCGGAACGGAAACCCACCACCAGCCCTACACCTTACCCTTCGCCGTAGCCTACTCCTGGCCCGTACGCTGGCACTGACCCGTGCGTCAGCACGTAGCCTGACCCTCCTACGTTTGCGTACCCTCACCTGTGCCCTAAGCCTTGCCGTTCCCTAACCCTAACCCTAGCAAGGAACGGAAACCCACCACCAGCCCTACACCTTGCCCTACACCGTAGCCTACTCCTGGCCCGTACGCTGGCACTGACCCGTGCGTGAGCACGTAGCCTGACCCTCCCACGTTTCCGTAACCTCACCAGTGCCCTAAGCCTTGCCGTTCCCTAACCCTAACCCTAGCCCGGAACGGAAACCCACCACCAGCCCTACACCTTACCCCCAAGCCGTAGCCTACTCCTGGCCCGTACGCTGGCACTGACCCGTGCGTCAGCACGTAGCCTGACCCTCCCACGTTTCCGTACCCTCACCTGTGCCCTAAGCCTTGCCGTTCCCTAACCCTAACCCTAGCCCGGAACGGAAACCCACCACCAGCCCTACACCTTACCCTACGCCGTAGCCTGCTCCTGGCCCGTACGCTGGCACTGACCCGTGCGTCAGCACGTAGCCTGACCCTCCTACGTTTCCGTACCCTCACCTGTGCCGTAAGCCTTGCCGTTCCCTAACCCTAACCCTAGCCCGGAACGGAAACCCACCACCAGCCCTACACCTTACCCCCAAGCCGTAGCCTACTCCTGGCCCGTACGCTGGCACTGACCCGTGCGTCAGCACGTAGCCTGACCCTCCCACGTTTCCGTACCCTCACCTGTGCCCTAAGCCTTGCCGTTCCCTAACCCTAACCCTAGCCCGGAACGGAAACCCACCACCAGCCCTACACCTTACCCACAAGCAGTAGCCTACACCTCTCCGGTACGCTGGCACTGACCCGTGCATCAGCACGTAGCCTGACCCTCCCACGTTTCCGTACCCTCACCTGTGCCCTAAGCCTTGCCGTTCCCTAACCCTAACCCTAGCCCGGAACGGAAACCCACCACCAGCCCTACACCTTACCCTACGCCGTAGCCTACTCCTGGCCCGTACGCTGGCACTGACCCGTGCATCAGCACGTAGCCTGACCCTCCCACGTTTCCGTACCCTCACCTGTGCCCTCAGCCTTGCCATTCCCTAACCCTAACCCTAGCCCGGAACGGAAACCCACCACCAGCCCTACACCTTACCCTACGCCGTAGCCTACTCCTGGCCCGTACGCTGGCACTGACCCGTGCGTCAGCACTTAGCCTGACCCTACCACGTTTCTGTACCCTCACCTGTGCCCTAAGCCTTGCCGTTCCCTAACCCTTAACCTAGCCTGGAATGGAAACCCACCACCAGCCCTACATCTTACCCACAAGCCGTAGCCTACACCTGGCCGGTACGCTGGCACTGACCCGTGCATCAGCACGTAGCCTGACCCTCCCACGTTTCCGTACCCTCACCTGTGCCCTAAGCCTTGCCGTTCCCTAACCCTAACCCTAGCCCGGAACGGAAACCCACCACCAGCCCTACACCTTACTCAGAAGCCGTAGCCTACACCTGGCCGGTACGCTGGCACTGACCCGTGCATCAGCACGTAGCCTGACCCTCCCACGTTTCCATACCCTCACCTGTGCCCTAAGACTTGCCGTTCCCTAACCCTAACCATAGCCCGGAACGGAAACCCACCACCAGCCCTACACCTTACCCTACACCTTAGCCTACTCCTGGCCCGTACGCTGGCACTGACCCGTGCGTCACCACGTAGCCTGACCCTCCCACGTTTCCATACCCTCACCTGTGCCCTAAGCCTTGCCGTTCCCTAACCCTAACCCTAGCCCGGAACGGAAAACCACCACCAGCCCTACACATTACCCTACGCCGTAGCCTACTCCTGGCCCGTACGCTGGCACTGACCCGTGCGTCAGCACGTAGCCTGACCCTCCCACGTTTCCGTACCCTCACCTGTGCCCTAAGCCTTGCCGTTCCCTAACCCTAACCCTAGCCCGGAACGGAAACCCACCACCAGCCCTACACCTTACCCTACACCTTAGCCTACTCCTGGCCCGTACGCTGGCACTGACCCGTGCGTCAGCACGTAGCCTGACCCTCCCACGTTTCCATACCCTCACCTGTGCCCTAAGCCTTGCCATTCCCTAACCCTAACCCTAGCCCGGAACGGAAACCCACCACCAGCCCTACAACTTACCCCCAAGCCGTAGCCTACTCCTGGCCCGTACGCTGGCACTGACCCGTGCGTCAGCATGTAGCCTGACCCTCCCACGTTTCCGTACCCTCACCTGTGCCCTAAGCCTTGCCGTTCCCTAACCCTAACCCTAGCCCGGAACGGAAACCCACCACCAGCCCTACACCTTACCCTACGCTGTAGCCTACTCCAGGCCCGTGCGCTGGCACTGACCCATGCGTCAGCACGTAGTCTGACCCTCCCACGTTTCCGTACCCTCACCTGTGCCCTAAGCCTTGCCGTTCCCTAACCCTAACCCTAGCCCGGAACGGAAACCCACCAAAAGCCCTACACCTTACCCCCAAGCCGTAGCCTACACCTGGCCTGTACGCTAGCACTGACACGTGCATCAGCACGTAGCCTGACCCTCCCACGTTTCCGTACCCTCACCTGTGCCCTAAGCCTTGCCGTTCCCTAACCCTAACCCTAGCCCGGAACGGAAACCCACCACCAGCCCTACAACTTACCCCCAAGCCGTAGCCTACTCCTGGCCCGTACGCTGGCACTGACCCGTGCGTCAGCACGTAGCCTGACCCTCCCACGTTTCCGTACCCTCATCTGTGCCCTAAGCCTTGCCGTTCCCTAACCCTAACCCTAGCCCGGAACGGAAAACCACCACCAGCCCTACACCTTACCCTACGCCGTAGCCTACTCCTGGCCCGTACGCTGGCACTGACCCATGCGTCAGCACGTAGCCTGACCCTCCCACGTTTCCGTACCCTCACCTGTGCCCTAAGCCTTGCCGTTCCCTAACCCTAACCCTAGCCCGGAACGGAAACCCACCACCAGCCCTACAGCTTACCCCCAAGCCGTAGCCTACTCCTGGCCCGTATTCTGGCACTGACCCGTGCGTCAGCACGTAGCCTGACCCTCCCACGTTTCCGTACCCTCACCTGTGCCCTAAGCCTTGCCGTTCCCTAACCCTAACCCTAGCCCGGAACGGAAACCCACCACCAGCCCTACAGCTTACCCCAAAGCCGTAGCCTACTCCTGGCCGGTACGAGGCACTGACCCGTGCGTCAGCACGTAGCCTGACCCTCCCACGTTTCCGTACCCTCACCTGTGCCATAAGCCTTGCCGTTCCCTAACCCTAACCCTAGCCCAGAACGGAAACCCACCACCAGCCCTAAACCTTACCCTACATTGTAGCCTACTCCTGGCCCGTACGCTGGCACTGACCCGTGCGACAGCACGTAGCCTGACCCTCCCACGTTTCCGTACCCTCACCTGTGCCCTAAGCCTTGCCGTTCCCTAATCCTAACCCTAGCCCGGAACGGAAACCCACCACCAGCCCTACACCTTACCCTACGCTGTAGCCTACTCCAGGCTCGTATGCTGGCACTGACACATGCGTCAGCACGTAGTCTGACCCTCCCACGTTTCCGTACCCTCACCTGTGCCCTAAGCCTTGCCGTTCCCTAACCCTAACCCTAGCCCGGAACGGAAACCCACCACCAGCCCTACACCTTACCCCCAAGCCGTAGCCTACACCTGGCCTGTACGCTGGCACTGACACGTGCGTCAGCACGTAGCCTGACCCTCCCACGTTTCTGTACCCTCACCTGTGCCCTAAGCCTTGCCGTTCCCTAACCCTAACCCTAGCCCGGAATGGAAACCCACCACCAGCCCTTCACCTTACCCTACGCCGTAGCCTACTCCTGGCCCGTACGCTGGCACTGACCCGTGCGTCAGCACGTAGCCTGACCCTCCCACGTTTCCGTACCCTCACCTGTGCCCTAAGCCTTGCCGTTCCCTAACCCTAACCCTAGCCCAGAACGGAAACCGACCAAAAGCCCTACACCTTACCCCCAAGCCGTAGCGTACTCCTGGCCCGTACGCTGGCACTGACCCGTGCGTCAGCACGTAGCCTGACCCTCCCACGTTTCCGTACCCTCACCTGTGCCCTAAGCCTTGCCGTTCCCTAACCCTAACCCTAGCCCGGAACGGACACCCACCACCAGCCCTACACCTTACCCCCAAGCCGTAGCCTACTCCTGGCCCGTACGCTGGCACTGACCCGTGCGTCACCACGTAGCCTGACCCTCCCACGTTTCCATACCCTCACCTGTGCCCTAAGCCTTGCCGTTCCCTAACCCTAACCCTAGCCCGGAACGGAAAACCACCACCAGCCCTACACATTACCGTACGCCGTAGCCTACTCCTGGCCCGTACGCTGGCACTGACCCGTGCGTCAGCACGTAGCCTGACCCTCCCACGTTTCCGTACCCTCACCTGTGCCCTAAGCCTTGCCGTTCCCTAACCCTAACCCTAGCCCGGAACGGAAACCCACCACCAGCCCTACACCTTACCCTACACCTTAGCCTACTCCTGGCCGGTACGCTGGCACTGACCCGTGCGTCAGCACGTAGCCTGACCCTCCCACGTTTCCATACCCTCACCTGTGCCCTAAGCCTTGCCGTTCCCTAACCCTAACCCTAGCCCGGAACGGAAACCCACCACCAGCCCTACAACTTACCCCCAAGCCGTAGCCTACTCCTGGCCCGTACGCTGGCACTGACCCATGCGTCAGCACGTAGCCTGACCCTCCCACGTTTCCGTACCCTCACCTGTGCCCTAAGCCTTGCCGTTCCCTAACCCTAACCCTAGCCCGGAACGGAAACCCACCACCAGCCCTACACCTTACCCCCAAGCGGTAGCCTACTGCTGGCCCGTACGCTGGCACTGACCCGTGCGTCAGCACGTAGCCTGACCCTCCCACGTTTCCGTACCCTCACCTGTGCCCTAAGCCTTGCCGTTCCCTAACCCTAACCCTAGCCCGGAACGGAAACCCACCACCAGCCCTACACCTTACCCAGAAGCCGTAGCCTACACCTGGCCGGTACGCAGGCACTGACCTGTGCATCAGCACGTAGCCTGACCCTCCCACGTTTCCATACCCTCACCTGTGCCCTAAGCCTTGCCGTTCCCTAACCCTAACCCTAGCCCGGAACGGAAACCCACCACCAGCCCTACACCTTACCCTACACCTTAGCCTACTCCTGGCCCGTACGCTGGCACTGACCCGTGCGTCACCACGTAGCCTGACCCTCCCACGTTTCCATACCCTCACCTGTGCCCTAAGCCTTGCCGTTCCCTAACCCTAACCCTAGCCCGGAAAGGAAAACCACCACCAGCCCTACACATTACCCTACGCCGTAGCCTACTCCTGGCCCGTACGCTGGCACTGACCCGTGCGTCAGCACGTAGCCTGACCCTCCCACGTTTCCGTACCCTCACCTGTGCCCTAAGCCTTGCCGTTCCCTAACCCTAACCCTAGCCCGGAACGGAAACCCACCACCAGCCCTACACCTTACCCTACACCTTAGCCTACTCCTGGCCCGTACGCTGGCACTGACCCATGCGTCAGCACGTAGCCTGACCCTCCCACGTTTCTGTACCCTCACCTGTGCCCTAAGCCTTGCCGTTCCCTAACCCTAACCCTAGCCCGGAACGGAAACCCACCACCAGCCCTACAGCTTACCCCCAAGCCGTAGCCTACTCCTGGCCCGTATGCTGGCACTGACCCGTGCGTCAGCACGTAGCCTGACCCTCCCACGTTTCCGTACCCTCACCTGTGCCCTAAGCCTTGCCGTTCCCTAACCCTAACCCTAGCCCGGAACGGAAACCCACCACCAGCCCTACAGCTTACCCCCAAGCCGTAGCCTACTCCTGGCCGGTACGAGGCACTGACCCGTGCGTCAGCACGTAGCCTGACCCTCCCACGTTTCCGTACCCTCACCTGTGCCCTAAGCCTTGCCGTTCCCTAACCCTAACCCTAGCCCAGAACGGAAACCCACCACCAGCCCTACACCTTACCCTACATTGTAGCCTACTCCTGGCCCGTACGCTGGCACTGACCCGTGAGTCAGCACGTAGCCTGACCCTCCCACGTTTCCGTACCCTCACCTGTGCCCTAAGCCTTGCCGTTCCCTAACCCTAACCCTAGCCCGGAACGGAAACCCACCACCAGCCCTACACCTTACCCCCAAGCTGTAGCCTACACCTGGCCTGTACGCTGGCACTGACCCGTGCGTCAGCACGTAGCCTGACCCTCCCACGTTTCTGTACCCTCACCTGTGCCCTAAGCCTTGCCGTTCCCTAACCCTAACCCTAGCCCGGAATGGAAACCCACCACCAGCCCTTCACCTTACCCTACGCCGTAGCCTACTCCTGGCCCGTACGCTGGCACTGACCCGTGCGTCAGCACGTAGCCTGACCCTCCCACGTTTCCGTACCCTCACCTGTGCCCTAAGCCTTGCCGTTCCCTAACCCTAACCCTAGCCCGGAACGGAAACCGACCAAAAGCCCTACACCTTACCCCCAAGCCGTAGCGTACTCCTGGCCCGTATGCTGGCACTGACACGTGCGTCAGCACGTAGCCTGACCCTCCCACGTTTCCGTACCCTCACCTGTGCCCTAAGCCTTGCCGTTCCCTAACCCTAACCCTAGCCCGGAACGGACACCCACCACCAGCCCTACACCTTACCCCCAAGCCGTAGCCTACTCCTGGCCCGTACGCTGGCACTGACCCGTGCGTCAGCACGTAGCCTGACCCTCCCACGTTTCCGTACGCTCACCTGTGCCCTAAGCCTTGCCGTTCCCTAACCCTAACCCTAGCCCGGAACGGAAACCCACCACCAGCCCTACACCTTACCCCCAAGCCGTAGCCTACTCCTGGCCCGTACGCTGGCACTGACCCGTGCATCAGCACGTAGCCTGACCCTCCCACGTTTCCGTACCCTCACCTGTGCCCTAAGCCTTGCCGTTCCCTAACCCTAACCCTAGCCCGGAACGGAAACCCACCACCAGCCCTACACCTTACTCAGAAGCCGTAGCCTACACCTGGCCGGTACGCTGGCACTGACCCGTGCATCAGCACGTAGCCTGACCCTCCCACGTTTCCATACCCTCACCTGTGCCCTAAGCCTTGCCGTTCCCTAACCCTAACCCTAGCCCGGAACGGAAACCCACCACCAGCCCTACACCTTACCATACACCTTAGCCTATTCCTGGCCCGTACGCTGGCACTGACCCGTGCGTCACCACGTAGCCTGACCCTCCCACGTTTCCATACCCTCACCTGTGCCCTAAGCCTTGCCGTTCCCTAACCCTAACCCTAGCCCGGAACGGAAAACCACCACCAGCCCTACACATTACCCTACGCCGTAGCCTACTCCTGGCCCGTATGCTGGCACTGACCCGTGCGTCAGCACGTAGCCTGACCCTCCCACGTTTCCGTACCCTCACCTGTGCCCTAAGCCTTGCCGTTCCCTAACCCTAACCCTAGCCCGGAACGGAAACCCACCACCAGCCCTACACCTTACCCTACACCTTAGCCTACTCCTGGCCCGTACGCTGGCACTGACCCGTGCGTCAGCACGTAGCCTGACCCTCCCACGTTTCCATACCCTCACCTGTGCCCTAAGCCTTGCCGTTCCCTAACCCTAACCCTAGCCCGGAACGGAAACCCACCACCAGCCCTACAACTTACCCCCAAGCCGTAGCCTACTCCTGGCCCGTACGCTGGCACTGACCCGTGCGTCAGCACGTAGCCTGACCCTCCCACGTTTCCGTACCCTCACCTGTGCCCTAAGCCTTGCCGTTCCCTAACCCTAACCCTAGCCCGGAACGGAAACCCACCACCAGCCCTACAACTTACCCCCAAGCCGTAGCCTACTCCTGGCCCGTACGCTGGCACTGACCCTTGCGTCAGCACGTAGCCTGACCCTCCCACGTTTCCGTACCCTCATCTGTGCCCTAAGCCTTGCCGTTCCCTAACCCTAACCCTAGCCCGGAACGGAAAACCACCACCAGCCCTACACCTTACCCTACGCCGTAGCCTACTCCTGGCCCGTACGCTGGCACTGACCCATGCGTCAGCACGTAGCCTGACCCTCCCACGTTTCTGTACCCTCACCTGTGCCCTAAGCCTTGCCGTTCCCTAACCCTAACCCTAGCCCGAAACAGAAACCCACCACCAGCCCTACAGCTTACCCCCAAGCCGTAGCCTACTCCTGGCCCGTATGCTGGCACTGACCCGTGCGTCAGCACGTATCCTGACCCTCCCACGTTTCCGTACCCTCACCTGTGCCCTAAGCCTTGCCGTTCCCTAACCCTAACCCTAGCCCGGAACGGAAACCCACCACCAGCCCTACAGCTTACCCCCAAGCCGTAGCCTACTCCTGGCCGGTACGAGGCACTGACCCGTGCGTCAGCACGTAGCCTGACCCTCCCACGTTTCCGTACCCTCACCTGTGCCCTAAGCCTTGCCGTTTCCTAACCCTAACCCTAGCCCAGAACGGAAACCCACCACCAGCCCTACACCTTACCCTACATTGTAGCCTACTCCTGGCCCGTACGCTGGCACTGACCCGTGCGTCAGCACGTAGCCTGACCCTCCCACGTTTCTGTACCCTCACCTGTGCCCTAAGCCTTGCCGTTCCCTAACCCTTAACCTAGCCTGGAATGGAAACCCACCACCAGCCCTACACCTTACCCACAAGCCGTAGCCTACACCTGGCCGGTACGCTGGCACTGACCCGTGCATCAGCACGTAGCCTGACCCTCCCACGTTTCCGTACCCTCACCTGTGCCCTAAGCCTTGCCGTTCCCTAACCCTAACCCTAGCCCGGAACGGAAACCCATCACCAGCCCTACACCTTACCCCCAAGCCGTAGCCTACTCCTGGCCCGTACGCTGGCACTGACCCGTGCATCAGCACGTAGCCTGACCTTCCCACGTTTCCGTACCCTCACCTGTGCCCTAAGCCTTGCCGTTCCCTAACCCTAACCCTAGCCCGGAACGGAAACCCACCACCAGCCCTACACCTTACTCAGAAGCCGTAGGCTACACCTGGCCGGTACGCTGGCACTGACCCGTGCATCAGCACGTAGCCTGACCCTCCCACGTTTCCATACCCTCACCTGTGCCCTAAGACTTGCCGTTCCCTAACCCTAACCCTAGCCCGGAACGGAAACCCACCACCAGCCCTACACCTTACCCTACACCTTAGCCTACTCCTGGCCCGTACGCTGGCACTGACCCGTGCGTCACCACGTAGCCTGACCCTCCCACGTTTCCATACCCTCACCTGTGCCCTAAGCCTTGCCGTTCCCTAACCCTAACCCTAGCCCGGAACGGAAAACCACCACCAGCCCTACACATTACCCTACGCCGTAGCCTACTCCTGGCCCGTACACTGGCACTGACCCGTGCGTCAGCACGTAGCCTGACCCTCCCACGTTTCCGTACCCTCACCTGTGCCCTAAGCCTTGCCGTTCCCTAACCCTAACCCTAGCCCGGAACGGAAACCCACCACCAGCCCTACACCTTACCCTACACCTTAGCCTACTCCTGGCCCGTACGCTGGCACTGACCCGTGCGTCAGCACGTAGCCTGACCCTCCCACGTTTCCATACCCTCACCTGTGCCCTAAGCCTTGCCATTCCCTAACCCTAACCCTAGCCCGGAACGGAAACCCACCACCAGCCCTACAACTTACCCCCAAGCCGTAGCCTACTCCTGGCCCGTACGCTGGCACTGACCCGTGCGTCAGCACGTAGCCTGACCCTCCCACGTTTCCGTACCCTCACCTGTGCCCTAAGCCTTGCCGTTCCCTAACCCTAACCCTAGCCCGGAACGGAAACCCACCACCAGCCCTACACCTTACCCTACGCTGTAGCCTACTCCAGGCCCGTGCGCTGGCACTGACCCATGCGTCAGCACGTAGTCTGACCCTCCCAAGTTTCCGTACCCTCACCTGTGCCCTAAGCCTTGCCGTTCCCTAACCCTAACCCTAGCCCGGAACGGAAACCCACCAAAAGCCCTACACCTTACCCCCAAGCCGTAGCCTACACCTGGCCTGTACGCTAGCACTGACACGTGCATCAGCACGTAGCCTGACCCTCCCACGTTTCCGTACCCTCACCTGTGCCCTAAGCCTTGCCGTTCCCTAACCCTAACCCTAGCCCGGAACGGAAACCCACCACCAGCCCTACAACTTACCCCCAAGCCGTAGCCTACTCCTGGCCCGTACGCTGGCACTGACCCGTGCGTCAGCACGTAGCCTGACCCTCCCACGTTTCCGTACCCTCATCTGTGCCCTAAGCCTTGCCGTTCCCTAACCCTAACCCTAGCCCGGAACGGAAAACCACCACCAGCCCTACACCTTACCCTACGCCGTAGCCTACTCCTGGCCCGTACGCTGGCACTGACCCATGCGTCAGCACGTAGCCTGACCCTCCCACGTTTCCGTACCCTCACCTGTGCCCTAAGCCTTGCCGTTCCCTAACCCTAACCCTAGCCCGGAACGGAAACCCACCACCAGCCCTACAGCTTACCCCCAAGCCGTAGCCTACTCCTGGCCCGTATTCTGGCACTGACCCGTGCGTCAGCACGTAGCCTGACCCTCCCACGTTTCCGTACCCTCACCTGTGCCCTAAGCCTTGCCGTTCCCTAACCCTAACCCTAGCCCGGAACGGAAACCCACCACCAGCCCTACAGCTTACCCCCAAACCGTAGCCTACTCCTGGCCGGTACGAGGCACTGACCCGTGCGTCAGCACGTAGCCTGACCCTCCCACGTTTCCGTACCCTCACCTGTGCCCTAAGCCTTGCCGTTCCCTAACCCTAACCCTAGCCCAGAACGGAAACCCACCACCAGCCCTACACCTTACCCTACATTGTAGCCTACTCCTGGCCCGTACGCTGGCACTGACCCGTGCGTCAGCACGTAGCCTGACCCTCCCACGTTTCCGTACCCTCACCTGTGCCCTAAGCCTTGCCGTTCCCTAATCCTAACCCTAGCCCGGAACGGAAACCCACCACCAGCCCTACACCTTACCCTACGCTGTAGCCTACTCCAGGCTCGTATGCTGGCACTGACACATGCGTCAGCACGTAGTCTGACCCTCCCACGTTTCCGTACCCTCACCTGTGCCCTAAGCCTTGCCGTTCCCTAACCCTAACCCTAGCCCGGAACGGAAACCCACCACCAGCCCTACACCTTACCCCCAAGCCGTAGCCTACACCTGGCCTGTACGCTGGCACTGACACGTGCGTCAGCACGTAGCCTGACCCTCCCACGTTTCTGTACCCTCACCTGTGCCCTAAGCCTTGCCGTTCCCTAACCCTAACCCTAGCCCGGAATGGAAACCCACCACCAGCCCTTCACCTTACCCTACGCCGTAGCCTACTCCTGGCCCGTACGCTGGCACTGACCCGTGCGTCAGCACGTAGCCTGACCCTCCCACGTTTCCGTACCCTCACCCGTGCCCTAAGCCTTGCCGTTCCCTAACCCTAACCCTAGCCCGGAACGGAAACCGACCAAAAGCCCTACACCTTACCCCCAAGCCGTAGCGTACTCCTGGCCCGTACGCTGGCACTGACCCGTGCGTCAGCACGTAGCCTGACCCTCCCACGTTTCCGTACCCTCACCTGTGCCCTAAGCCTTGCCGTTCCCTAACCCTAACCCTAGCCCGGAACGGACACCCACCACCAGCCCTACACCTTACCCCCAAGCCGTAGCCTACTCCTGGCCCGTACGCTGGCACTGACCCGTGCGTCAGCACGTAGCCTGACCCTCCCACGTTTCCGTACCCTCACCTGTGCCCTAAGCCTTGCCGTTCCCTAACCCTAACCCTAGCCCGGAACGGAAACCCACCACCAGCCCTACACCTTACCCCCAAGCCGTGGCCTACTCCTGGCCCGTACGCTGGCACTGACCCGTGCATCAGCACGTAGCCTGACCCTCCCACGTTTCCGTACCCTCACCTGTGCCCTAAGCCTTGCCGTTCCCTAACCCTAACCCTAGCCCGGAACGGAAACCCACCACCAGCCCTACACCTTACCCAGAAGCCGTAGCCTACACCTGGCCGGTACGCTGGCACTGACCTGTGCATCAGCACGTAGCCTAACCCTCCCACGTTTCCATACCCTCACCTGTGCCCTAAGCCTTGCCGTTCCGTAACCCTAACCCTAGCCCGGAACGGAAACCCACCACCAGCCCTACACCTTACCCTACACCTTAGCCTACTCCTGGCCCGTACGCTGGCACTGACCCGTGCGTCACCACGTAGCCTGACCCTCCCACGTTTCCATACCCTCACCTGTGCCCTAAGCCTTGCCGTTCCCTAACCCTAACCCTAGCCCGGAACGGAAAACCACCACCAGCCCTACACATTACCCTACGCCGTAGCCTACTCCTGGCCCGTACGCTGGCACTGACCCGTGCGTCAGCACGTAGCCTGACCCTCCCACGTTTCCGTACCCTCACCTGTGCCCTAAGCCTTGCCGTTCCCTAACCCTAACCCTAGCCCGGAACGGAAACCCACCACCAGCCCTACACCTTACCCTACACCTTAGCCTACTCCTGGCCGGTACGCTGGCACTGACCCGTGCGTCAGCACGTAGCCTGACCCTCCCACGTTTCCATACCCTCACCTGTGCCCTAAGCCTTGCCGTTCCCTAACCCTAACCCTAGCCCGGAACGGAAACCCACCACCAGCCCTACAACTTACCGCCAAGCCGTAGCCTACTCCTGGCCCGTACGCTGGCACTGACCCATGCGTCAGCACGTAGCCTGACCCTCCCACGTTTCCGTACCCTCACCTGTGCCCTAAGCCTTGCCGTTCCCTAACCCTAACCCTAGCCCGGAACGGAAACCCACCACCAGCCCTACACCTTACCCCCAAGCGGTAGCCTACTGCTGGCCCGTACGCTGGCACTGACCCGTGCGTCAGCACGTAGCCTGACCCTCCCACGTTTCCGTACCCTCACCTGTGCCCTAAGCCTTGCCGTTCCCTAACCCTAACCCTAGCCCGGAACGGAAACCCACCACCAGCCCTACACCTTACCCAGAAGCCGTAGCCTACACCTGGCCGGTACGCAGGCACTGACCTGTGCATCAGCACGTAGCCTGACCCTCCCACGTTTCCATACCCTCACCTGTGCCCTAAGCCTTGCCGTTCCCTAACCCTAACCCTAGCCCGGAACGGAAACCCACCACCAGCCCTACACCTTACCCTACACCTTAGCCTACTCCTGGCCCGTACGCTGGCACTGACCCGTGCGTCACCACGTAGCCTGACCCTCCCACGTTTCCATACCCTCACCTGTGCCCTAAGCCTTGCCGTTCCCTAACCCTAACCCTAGCCCGGAAAGGAAAACCACCACCAGCCCTACACATTACCCTACGCCGTAGCCTACTCCTGGCCCGTACGCTGGCACTGACCCGTGCGTCAGCACGTAGCCTGACCCTCCCACGTTTCCGTACCCTCACCTGTGCCCTAAGCCTTGCCGTTCCCTAACCCTAACCCTAGCCCGGAACGGAAACCCACCACCAGCCCTACACCTTACCCTACACCTTAGCCTACTCCTGGCCCGTACGCTGGCACTGACCCATGCGTCAGCACGTAGCCTGACCCTCCCACGTTTCTGTACCCTCACCTGTGCCCTAAGCCTTGCCGTTCCCTAACCCTAACCCTAGCCCGGAACGGAAACCCACCACCAGCCCTACAGCTTACCCCCAAGCCGTAGCCTACTCCTGGCCCGTATGCTGGCACTGACCCGTGCGTCAGCACGTAGCCTGACCCTCCCACGTTTCCGTACCCTCACCTGTGCCCTAAGCCTTGCCGTTCCCTAACCCTAACCCTAGCCCGGAACGGAAACCCACCACCAGCCCTACACCTTACCCCCAAGCCGTGGCCTACTCCTGGCCCGTACGCTGGCACTGACCCGTGCATCAGCACGTAGCCTGACCCTCCCACGTTTCCGTACCCTCACCTGTGCCCTAAGCCTTGCCGTTCCCTAACCCTAACCCTAGCCCAGAAGGGAAACCCACCACCAGCCCTACACCTTACCCTACATTGTAGCCTACTCCTGGCCCGTACGCTGGCACTGACCCGTGAGTCAGCACGTAGCCTGACCCTCCCACGTTTCCGTACCCTCACCTGTGCCCTAAGCCTTGCCGTTCCCTAACCCTAACCCTAGCCCCGAACGGAAACCCACCACCAGCCCTACACCTTACCCCCAAGCCGTAGCCTACTCCTGGCCCGTACGCTGGCACTGACCCGTGAGTCAGCACGTAGCCTGACCCTCCCACGTTTCTGTACCCTCACCTGTGCCCTAAGCCTTGCCGTTCCCTAACCCTAACCCTAGCCCGGAACGGAAACCCACCGCCAGCCCTACACCTTACCCCCAAGCCGTAGCCTACTCCTGGCCCGTACGCTGGCACTGACGCATGCGTCAGCACGTAGCCTGACCCTCCCACGTTTCTGTACCCTCACCTGTGCCCTAAGCCTTGCCGTTCCCTAATCCTAACCCTAGCCCGGAACGGAAACCCACCACCAGCCCTACACCTTACCCTACGCTGTAGCCTACTCCAGGCTCGTATGCTGGCACTGACCCATGCGTCAGCACGTAGCCTGACCCTCCCACGTTTCTGTACCCTCACCTGTGCCCTAAGCCTTGCCGTTCCCTAACCCTAACCCTAGCCCGGAATGGAAACCCACCACCAGCCCTTCACCTTACCCTACGCCGTAGCCTACTCCTGGCCCGTACGCTGGCACTGACCCGTGCGTCAGCACGTAGCCTGACCCTCCCACGTTTCCGTACCCTCACCTGTGCCCTAAGCCTTGCCGTTCCCTAACCCTAACCCTAGCCCGGAACGGAAACCGACCAAAAGCCCTACACCTTACCCCCAAGCCGTAGCGTACTCCTGGCCCGTACGCTGGCACTGACCCGTGCGTCAGCACGTAGCCTGACCCTCCCACGTTTCCGTACCCTCACCTGTGCCCTAAGCCTTGCCGTTCCCTAACCCTAACCCTAGCCCGGAACGGACACCCACCACCAGCCCTACACCTTACCCCCAAGCCGTAGCCTACTCCTGGCCCGTACGCTGGCACTGACCCGTGCGTCAGCACGTAGCCTGACCCTCCCACGTTTCCGTACGCTCACCTGTGCCCTAAGCCTTGCCGTTCCCTAACCCTAACCCTAGCCCGGAACGGAAACCCACCACCAGCCCTACACCTTACCCCCAAGCCGTAGCCTACTCCTGGCCCGTACGCTGGCACTGACCCGTGCATCAGCACGTAGCCTGACCCTCCCACGTTTCCGTACCCTCACCTGTGCCCTAAGCCTTGCCGTTCCCTAACCCTAACCCTAGCCCGGAACGGAAACCCACCACCAGCCCTACACCTTACTCAGAAGCCGTAGCCTACACCTGGCCGGTACGCTGGCACTGACCCGTGCATCAGCACGTAGCCTGACCCTCCCACGTTTCCATACCCTCACCTGTGCCCTAAGCCTTGCCGTTCCCTAACCCTAACCCTAGCCCGGAACGGAAACCCACCACCAGCCCTACACCTTACCATACACCTTAGCCTATTCCTGGCCCGTACGCTGGCACTGACCCGTGCGTCACCACGTAGCCTGACCCTCCCACGTTTCCATACCCTCACCTGTGCCCTAAGCCTTGCCGTTCCCTAACCCTAACCCTAGCCCGGAACGGAAAACCACCACCAGCCCTACACATTACCCTACGCCGTAGCCTACTCCTGGCCCGTACGCTGGCACTGACCCGTGCGTCAGCACGTAGCCTGACCCTCCCACGTTTCCGTACCCTCACCTGTGCCCTAAGCCTTGCCGTTCCCTAACCCTAACCCTAGCCCGGAACGGAAACCCACCACCAGCCCTACACCTTACCCTACACCTTAGCCTACTCCTGGCCCGTACGCTGGCACTGACCCGTGCGTCAGCACGTAGCCTGACCCTCCCACGTTTCCATACCCTCACCTGTGCCCTAAGCCTTGCCGTTCCCTAACCCTAACCCTAGCCCGGAACGGAAACCCACCACCAGCCCTACAACTTACCCCCAAGCCGTAGCCTACTCCTGGCCCGTACGCTGGCACTGACCCGTGCGTCAGCACGTAGCCTGACCCTCCCACGTTTCCGTACCCTCACCTGTGCCCTAAGCCTTGCCGTTCCCTAACCCTAACCCTAGCCCGGAATGTAAACCCACCACCAGCCCTACACCTTACCCTACGCTGTAGCCTACTCCAGGCACGTGCGCTGGCACTGACCCATGCGTCAGCACGTAGTCTGACCCTCCCACGTTTCCGTACCCTCACCTGTGCCCTAAGCCTTGCCGTTCCCTAACCCTAACCCTAGCCCGGAACGGAAACCCACCAAAAGCCCTACACCTTACCCCCAAGCCGTAGCCTACACCTGGCCTGTACGCTGGCACTGACACGTGCATCAGCACGTAGCCTGACCCTCCCACGTTTCCGTACCCTCACCTGTGCCCTAAGCCTTGCCGTTCCCTAACCCTAACCCTAGCCCGGAACGGAAACCCACCACCAGCCCTACAACTTACCCCCAAGCCGTAGCCTACTCCTGGCCCGTACGCTGGCACTGACCCGTGCGTCAGCACGTAGCCTGACCCTCCCACGTTTCCGTACCCTCATCTGTGCCCTAAGCCTTGCCGTTCCCTAACCCTAACCCTAGCCCGGAACGGAAAACCACCACCAGCCCTACACCTTACCCTACGCCGTAGCCTACTCCTGGCCCGTACGCTGGCACTGACCCATGCGTCAGCACGTAGCCTGACCCTCCCACGTTTCTGTACCCTCACCTGTGCCCTAAGCCTTGCCGTTCCCTAACCCTAACCCTAGCCCGAAACAGAAACCCACCACCAGCCCTACAGCTTACCCCCAAGCCGTAGCCTACTCCTGGCCCGTATGCTGGCACTGACCCGTGCGTCAGCACGTATCCTGACCCTCCCACGTTTCCGTACCCTCACCTGTGCCCTAAGCCTTGCCGTTCCCTAACCCTAACCCTAGCCCGGAACGGAAACCCACCACCAGCCCTACAGCTTACCCCCAAGCCGTAGCCTACTCCTGGCCGGTACGAGGCACTGACCCGTGCGTCAGCACGTAGCCTGACCCTCCCACGTTTCCGTACCCTCACCTGTGCCCTAAGCCTTGCCGTTTCCTAACCCTAACCCTAGCCCAGAACGGAAACCCACCACCAGCCCTACACCTTACCCTACATTGTAGCCTACTCCTGGCCCGTACGCTGGCACTGACCCGTGCGTCAGCACGTAGCCTGACCCTCCCACGTTTCTGTACCCTCACCTGTGCCCTAAGCCTTGCCGTTCCCTAACCCTTAACCTAGCCTGGAATGGAAACCCACCACCAGCCCTACACCTTACCCACAAGCCGTAGCCTACACCTGGCCGGTACGCTGGCACTGACCCGTGCATCAGCACGTAGCCTGACCCTCCCACGTTTCCGTACCCTCACCTGTGCCCTAAGCCTTGCCGTTCGCTAACCCTAACCCTAGCCCGGAACGGAAACCCATCACCAGCCCTACACCTTACCCCCAAGCCGTAGCCTACTCCTGGCCCGTACGCTGGCACTGACCCGTGCATCAGCACGTAGCCTGACCTTCCCACGTTTCCGTACCCTCACCTGTGCCCTAAGCCTTGCCGTTCCCTAACCCTAACCCTAGCCCGGAACGGAAACCCACCACCAGCCCTACACCTTACTCAGAAGCCGTAGCCTACACCTGGCCGGTACGCTGGCACTGACCCGTGCATCAGCACGTAGCCTGACCCTCCCACGTTTCCATACCCTCACCTGTGCCCTAAGACTTGCCGTTCCCTAACCCTAACCCTAGCCCGGAACGGAAACCCACCACCAGCCCTACACCTTACCCTACACCTTAGCCTACTCCTGGCCCGTACGCTGGCACTGACCCGTGCGTCACCACGTAGCCTGACCCTCCCACGTTTCCATACCCTCACCTGTGCCCTAAGCCTTGCCGTTCCCTAACCCTAACCCTAGCCCGGAACGGAAAACCACCACCAGCCCTACACATTACCCTACGCCGTAGCCTACTCCTGGCCCGTACGCTGGCACTGACCCGTGCGTCAGCACGTAGCCTGACCCTCCCACGTTTCCGTACCCTCACCTGTGCCCTAAGCCTTGCCGTTCCCTAACCCTAACCCTAGCCCGGAACGGAAACCCACCACCAGCCCTACAACTTACCCCCAAGCCGTAGCCTACTCCTGGCCCGTGCGCTGGCACTGACCCATGCGTCAGCACGTAGCCTGACCCTCCCACGTTTCCGTACCCTCACCTGTGCCCTAAGCCTTGCCGTTCCCTAACCCTAACCCTAGCCCGGAACGGAAACCCACCACCAGCCCTACAACTTACCCCCAAGCCGTAGCCTACTCCTGGCCCGTACGCTGGCACTGACCCGTGCGTCAGCACGTAGCCTGACCCTCCCACGTTTCCGTACCCTCATCTGTGCCCTAAGCCTTGCCGTTCCCAAACCCTAACCCTAGCCCGGAACGGAAAACCACCACCAGCCCTACACTTTACCCTACGCCGTAGCCTACTCCTGGCCCGTACGCTGGCACTGACCCATGCGTCAGCACGTAGCCTGACCCTCCCACGTTTCCGTACCCTCACCTGTGCCCTAAGCCTTGCCGTTCCCTAACCCTAACCCTAGCCCGGAACGGAAACCCACCACCAGCCCTACAGCTTACCCCCAAGCCGTAGCCTACTCCTGGCCCGTATTCTGGCACTGACCCGTGCGTCAGCACGTAGCCTGACCCTCCCACGTTTCCGTACCCTCACCTGTGCCCTAAGCCTTGCCGTTCCCTAACCCTAACCCTAGCCCGGAACGGAAACCCACCACCAGCCCTACAGCTTACCCCCAAGCCGTAGCCTACTCCTGGCCGGTACGAGGCACTGACCCGTGCGTCAGCACGTAGCCTGACCCTCCCACGTTTCCGTACCCTCACCTGTGCCCTAAGCCTTGCCGTTCCCTAACCCTAACCCTAGCCCAGAACGGAAACCCACCACCAGCCCTACACCTTACCCTACATTGTAGCCTACTCCTGGCCCGTACGCTGGCACTGACCCGTGCGTCAGCACGTAGCCTGACCCTCCCACGTTTCCGTACCCTCACCTGTGCCCTAAGCCTTGCCGTTCCCTAATCCTAACCCTAGCCCGGAACGGAAACCCACCACCAGCCCTACACCTTACCCTACGCTGTAGCCTACTCCAGGCTCGTATGCTGGCACTGACACATGCGTCAGCACGTAGTCTGACCCTCCCACGTTTCCGTACCCTCACCTGTGCCCTAAGCCTTGCCGTTCCCTAACCCTAACCCTAGCCCGGAACGGAAACCCACCACCAGCCCTACACCTTACCCCCAAGCCGTAGCCTACACCTGGCCTGTACGCTGGCACTGACACGTGCGTCAGCACGTAGCCTGACCCTCCCACGTTTCTGTACCCTCACCTGTGCCCTAAGCCTTGCCGTTCCCTAACCCTAACCCTAGCCCGGAATGGAAACCCACCACCAGCCCTTCACCTTACCCTATGCCGTAGCCTACTCCTGGCCCGTACGCTGGCACTGACCCGTGCGTCAGCACGTAGCCTGACCCTCCCACGTTTCCGTACCCTCACCTGTGCCCTAAGCCTTGCCGTTCCCTAACCCTAACCCTAGCCCGGAACGGAAACCGACCAAAAGCCCTACACCTTACCCCCAAGCCGTAGCGTACTCCTGGCCCGTACGCTGGCACTGACCCGTGCGTCAGCACGTAGCCTGACCCTCCCACGTTTCCGTACCCTCACCTGTGCCCTAAGCCTTGCCGTTCCCTAACCCTAACCCTAGCCCAGAACGGAAACCCACCACCAGCCCTACACCTTACCCTACATTGTAGCCTACTCCTGGCCCGTACGCTGGCACTGACCCGTGAGTCAGCACGTAGCCTGACCCTCCCACGTTTCCGTACCCTCACCTGTGCCCTAAGCCTTGCCGTTCCCTAACCCTAACCCTAGCCCCGAACGGAAACCCACCACCAGCCCTACACCTTACCCCCAAGCCGTAGCCTACTCCTGGCCCGTACGCTGGCACTGACCCGTGAGTCAGCACGTAGCCTGACCCTCCCACGTTTCTGTACCCTCACCTGTGCCCTAAGCCTTGCCGTTCCCTAACCCTAACCCTAGCCCGGAACGGAAACCCACCGCCAGCCCTACACCTTGCCCCCAAGCCGTAGCCTACTCCTGGCCCGTACGCTGGCACTGACGCATGCGTCAGCACGTAGCCTGACCCTCCCACGTTTCTGTACCCTCACGTGTGCCCTAAGCCTTGCCGTTCCCTAATCCTAACCCTAGCCCGGAACGGAAACCCACCACCAGCCCTACACCTTACCCTACGCTGTAGCCTACTCCAGGCTCGTATGCTGGCACTGACACATGCGTCAGCACGTAGTCTGACCCTCCCACGTTTCCGTACCCTCACCTGTGCCCTAAGCCTTGCCGTTCCCTAACCCTAACCCTAGCCCGGAACGGAAACCCACCACCAGCCCTACACCTTACCCCCAAGCTGTAGCCTACACCTGGCCTGTACGCTGGCACTGACCCGTGCGTCAGCACGTAGCCTGACCCTCCCACGTTTCTGTACACTCACCTGTGCCCTAAGCCTTGCCGTTCCCTAACCCTAACCCTAGCCCGGAATGGAAACCCACCACCAGCCCTTCACCTTACCCTACGCCGTAGCCTACTCCTGGCCCGTACGCTGGCACTGACCCGTGCGTCAGCACGTAGCCTGACCCTCCCACGTTTCCGTACCCTCACCTGTGCCCTAAGCCTTGCCGTTCCCTAACCCTAACCCTAGCCCGGAACGGAAACCGACCAAAAGCCCTACACCTTACCCCCAAGCCGTAGCGTACTCCTGGCCCGTACGCTGGCACTGACCCGTGCGTCAGCACGTAGCCTGACCCTCCCACGTTTCCGTACCCTCACCTGTGCCCTAAGCCTTGCCGTTCCCTAACCCTAACCCTAGCCCGGAACGGACACCCACCACCAGCCCTACACCTTACCCCCAAGCCGTAGCCTACTCCTGGCCCGTACGCTGGCACTGACCCGTGCGTCAGCACGTAGCCTGACCCTCCCACGTTTCCGTACGCTCACCTGTGCCCTAAGCCTTGCCGTTCCCTAACCCTAACCCTAGCCCGGAACGGAAACCCACCACCAGCCCTACACCTTACCCACAAGCCGTAGCCTACTCCTGGCCCGTACGCTGGCACTGACCCGTGCATCAGCACGTAGCCTGACCCTCCCACGTTTCCGTACCCTCACCTGTGCCCTAAGCCTTGCCGTTCCCTAACCCTAACCCTAGCCCGGAACGGAAACCCACCACCAGCCCTACACCTTACTCAGAAGCCGTAGCCTACACCTGGCCGGTACGCTGGCACTGACCCGTGCATCAGCACGTAGCCTGACCCTCCCACGTTTCCATACCCTCACCTGTGCCCTAAGCCTTGCCGTTCCCTAACCCTAACCCTAGCCCGGAACGGAAACCCACCACCAGCCCTACACCTTACCATACACCTTAGCCTATTCCTGGCCCGTACGCTGGCACTGACCCGTGCGTCACCACGTAGCCTGACCCTCCCACGTTTCCATACCCTCACCTGTGCCCTAAGCCTTGCCGTTCCCTAACCCTAACCCTAGCCCGGAACGGAAAACCACCACCAGCCCTACACATTACCCTACGCCGTAGCCTACTCCTGGCCCGTACGCTGGCACTGACCCGTGCGTCAGCACGTAGCCTGACCCTCCCACGTTTCTGTACCCTCACCTGTGCCCTAAGCCTTGCCGTTCCCTAACCCTAAACCTAGCCCGGAATGGAAACACACCACCAGCCCTACACCTTACCCACAAGCCGTAGCCTACACCTGGCCGGTACGCTGGCACTGACCCGTGCATCAGCATGTAGCCTGACCCTCCCACGTTTCCGTACCCTCACCTGTGCCCTAAGCCTTGCCGTTCCCTAACCCTAACCCTAGCCCGGAATGGAAACCCACCACCAGCCCTACACCTTACCCCCAAGCCGTAGCCTACTCCTGGCCCGTACGCTGGCACTGACCCGTGCGTCAGCACGTAGCCTGACCCTCCCACGTTTCCGTACCCTCACCTGTGCCCTAAGCCTTGCCGTTCCCTAACCCTAACCCTAGCCCGGAACGGAAACCCACCACCAGCCCTACACCTTACCCAGAAGCCGTAGCCTACACCTGGCCGGTACGCTGGCACTGACCCGTGCGTCAGCACGTAGCCTGACCCTCCCACGTTTCCATACCCTCACCTGTGCCCTAAGCCTTGCCGTTCCCTAACCCTAACCCTAGCCTGGAACGGAAACCCACCACCAGCCCTACACCTTACCCTACACCTTTGCCTACTCCTGGCCCGTACGCTGGCACTGACCCGTGCGTCACCACGTAGCCTGACCCTCACACGTTTCCATACCCTCACCTGTGCCCTAAGCCTTGCCGTTCCCTAACCCTAACCCTAGCCCGGAACGGAAACCCACCACCAGCCCTACACCTTACCGTACGCCGTAGCCTACTCCTGGCCCATACGCTGGCACTGACCCGTGCGTCAGCACGTAGCCTGACCCTCCCACGTTTCCGTACCCTCACCTGTGCCCTAAGCCTTGCCGTTCCCTAACCCTAACCCTAGCCCGGAACGGAAACCCACCACCAGCCCTACAACTTACCCCCAAGCCGTAGCCTACTCCTGGCCCGTACGCTGGCACTGACCCGTGCGTCAGCACGTAGCCTGACCCTCCCACGTTTCCGTACCCTCACCTGTGCCCTAAGCCTTGCCGTTCCCTAACCCTAACCCTAGCCCAGAATGGAAACCCACCACCAGTCCTACACCTTACCCCCAAGCCGTAGCCTATTCCTGGCCCGTACGCTGGCACTGACCCGTGCATCAGCACGTAGCCTGACCCTCCCACGTTTCCGTACCCTCACCTGTGCCCTAAGCCTTGCCGTTCCCTAACCCTAACCCTAGCCCGGAACGGAAACCCACCACCAGCCCTAAACCTTACCCCCAAGCCGTAGCCTACTCCTGGCCCGTACGCTGGCACTGACCCGTGCGTCAGCACGTAGCCTGACCCTCCCACGTTTCCGTACCCTCACCTGTGCCCTAAGCCTTGCCGTTCCCTAACCCTAACCCTAGCCCGGAACGGAAACCCAACACCAGCCCTACACCTTACCCTACGCCGTAGCCTACTCCTGGCCCGTACGCTGGCACTGACCCGTGCGTCAGCATGTAGCCTGACCCTCCCACGTTTCCGTACCCTCACCTGTGCCCTAAGCCTTGCCGTTCCCTAACCCTAACCCTAGCCCGGAACGGAAACCCACCACCAGCCCTACAGCTTACCCCCAAGCCGTAGCCTACTCCTGGCCCGTACGCTGGCACTGACCCGTGCGTCAACACGTAGCCTGACCCTCCCACGTTTCTGTACCCTCACCTGTGCCCTAAGCCTTGCCGTTCCCTAACCCTAAACCTAGCCCGGAATGGAAACCCACCACCAGCCCTACACCTTACCCACAAGCCGTAGCCTACACCTGGCCGGTACGCTGGCACTGACCCGTGCGTCAGCACGTAGCCTGACCCTCCCACGTTTCCGTACCCTCACCTGTGCCCTAAGCCTTGCCGTTCCCTAACCCTAACCCTAGCCCGGAACGGAAACCCACCACCTGCCCTACACCTTACCCCCAAGCCGTAGCCTACTCCTGGCCCGTACACTGGCACTGACCCGTGCGTCAGCACGTAGCCTGACCCTCCCACGTTTCCGTACCCTCACCTGTGCCCTAAGCCTTGCCGTTCCCTAACCCTAACCCTAGCCCGGAACGGAAACCCACCACCAGCCCTACACCTTACCCAGAAGCCGTAGCCTACACCTGGCCGGTACGCTGGCACTGACCCGTGCATCAGCACGTAGCCTGACCCTCCCACGTTTCCGTACCCTCACCTGTGCCCTAAGCCTTGCCGTTCCCTAACCCTAACCCTAGCCCGGAACGGAAACCCAACACCAGCCCTACACCTTACCCTACGCCGTAGCCTACTCCTGGCCCGTACGCTGGCACTGACCCATGCATCAGCACGTAGCCTGACCCTCCCACGTTTCCGTACCCTCACCTGTGCCCTCAGCCTTGCCGTTCCCTAACCCTAACCCTAGCCCGGAACGGAAACCCACCACCAGCCCTACACCTTACCCTACGCCGTAGCCTACTCCTGGCCCGCACGCTGGCACTGACCCGTGCGTCAGCACTTAGCCTGACCCTCCCACGTTTCTGTACCCTCACCTGTGCCCTAAGCCTTGCCGTTCCCTAACCCTAAACCTAGCCCGAAATGGAAACACACCACCAGCCCTACACCTTACCCACAAGCCGTAGCCTACACCTGGCCGGTACGCTGGCACTGACCCGTGCATCAGCACGTACCCTGACCCTCCCACGTTTCCGTACCCTCACCTGTGCCCTAAGCCTTGCCGTTCCCTAACCCTAACCCTAGCCCGGAATGGAAACCCACCACCAGCCCTACACCTTACCCCCAAGCCGTAGCCTAATCCTCGCCCGTACGCTGGCACTGACCCGTGCATCAGCACGTAGCCTGACCCTCCCACGTTTCCGTACCCTCACCTGTGCCCTAAGCCTTGCCGTTCCCTAACCCTAACCCTAGCCCGGAACGGAAACCCACCACCAGCCCTACACCTTACCCAGAAGCCGTAGCCTACACCTGGCCGGTACGCTGGCACTGACCCGTGCGTCAGCACGTAGCCTGACCCTCCCACGTTTCCATACCCTCACCTGTGCCCTAAGCCTTGCCGTTCCCTAACCCTAACCCTAGCCCGGAACGGAAACCCACCACCAGCCCTAAACCTTACCCCACACCTTAGCCTACTCCTGGCCCGTACGCTGGCACTGACCTGTGCGTCACCACGTAGCCTGACCCTCCCACGTTTCCATACCCTCACCTGTGCCCTAAGCCTTGCCGTTCCCTAACCCTAACCCTAGCCCGGAACGGAAACCCACCACCAGCCCTACACCTTACCCTACGCCGTAGCCTACTCCTGGCCCGTACGCTGGCACTGACCCGTGCGTCAGCACGTAGCCTGACCCTCCCACGTTTCCGTACCCTCACCTGTGCCCTAAGCCTTGCCGTTCCCTAACCCTAACCCTAGCACGGAACGGAAACCCACCACCAGCCCTACAACTTACCCCCAAGCCGTAGCCTACTCCTGGCCCGTACGCTGGCACTGACCCGTGCGTCAGCACGTAGCCTGACCCTCCCACGTTTCCGTACCCTCACCTGTGCCCTAAGCCTTGCCGTTCCCTAACCCTAACCCTAGCCCAGAACGGAAACCCACCACCAGCCCTACACCTTACCCTACATTGTAGCCTACTCCTGGCCCGTACGCTGGCACTGACCCGTGCGTCAGCACGTAGCCTGACCCTCCCACGTTTCCGTACCCTCACCTGTGCCCTAAGCCTTGCCGTTCCCTAACCCTAACCCTAGCCTGGAACGGAAACCCACCACCAGCCCTACACCTTACCCACAAGCAGTAGCCTACACCTGGCCAGTACGCTGGCACTGACCCGTGCATCAGCACGTAGCCTGACCCTCCCACGTTTCCGTACCCTCACCTGTGCCCTCAGCCTTGCCGTTCCCTAACCCTAACCCTAGCCCGGAACGGAAACCCACCACCAGCCCTACACCTTACCCTACGCCGTAGCCTACTCCTGGCCCATACGCTGGCACTGACCCGTGCGTCAGCACGTAGCCTGACCCTCCCACGTTTCCGTACCCTCACCTGTGCCCTCAGCCTTGCCGTTCCCTAACCCTAACCCTAGCCCGGAACGGAAACCCACCACCAGCCCTACACCTTACCCTACGCCGTAGCCTACTCCTGGCCCGTACGCTGGCACTGACCCGTGCGTCAGCACGTAGCCTGACCCTCCCACGTTTCTGTACCCTCACCTGTGCCCTAAGCCTTGCCGTTCCCTAACCCTAAACCTAGCCCGGAATGGAAACACACCACCAGCCCTACACCTTACCCACAAGCCGTAGCCTACACCTGGCCGGTACACTGGCACTGACCCGTGCATCAGCATGTAGCCTGACCCTCCCACGTTTCCGTACCCTCACCTGTGCCCTAAGCCTTGCCGTTCCCTAACCCTAACCCTAGCCCGGAATGGAAACCCACCACCAGCCCTACACCTTACCCCCAAGCCGTAGCCTACTCCTGGCCCGTACGCTGGCACTGACCCGTGCGTCAGCACGTAGCCTGACACTCCCACGTTTCCGTACCCTCACCTGTGCCCTAAGCCTTGCCGTTCCCTAACCCTAACCCTAGCCCGGAACGGAAACCCACCACCAGCCCTACACCTTACCCACAAGCAGTAGCCTACACCTGGCCAGTACGCTGGCACTGACCCGTGCATCAGCACGTAGCCTGACCCTCCCACGTTTCCGTACCCTCACCTGTGCCCTCAGCCTTGCCGTTCCCTAACCCTAACCCTAGCCCGGAACGGAAACCCACCACCAGCCCTACACCTTACCCTACGCCGTAGCCTACTCCTGGCCTGTACGCTGGCACTGACCCGTGCGTCAGCACGTAGCCTGACCCTCCCACGTTTCCGTACCCTCACCTGTGCCCTCAGCCTTGCCGTTCCCTAACCCTAACCCTAGCCCGGAACGGAAACCCACCACCAGCCCTACACCTTACCCTACGCCGTAGCCTACTCCTGGCCCGTACGCTGGCACTGACCCGTGCGTCAGCACGTAGCCTGACCCTCCCACGTTTCTGTACCCTCACCTGTGCCCTAAGCCTTGCCGTTCCCTAACCCTAAACCTAGCCCGGAATGGAAACACACCACCAGCCCTACACCTTACCCACAAGCCGTAGCCTACACCTGGCCGGTACGCTGGCACTGACCCGTGCATCAGCATGTAGCCTGACCCTCCCACGTTTCCGTACCCTCACCTGTGCCCTAAGCCTTGCCGTTCCCTAACCCTAACCCTAGCCCGGAATGGAAACCCACCACCAGCCCTACACCTTACCCCCAAGCCGTAGCCTACTCCTGGCCCGTACGCTGGCACTGACCCGTGCGTCAGCACGTAGCCTGACCCTCCCACGTTTCCGTACCCTCACCTGTGCCCTAAGCCTTGCCGTTCCCTAACCCTAACCCTAGCCCGGAACGGAAACCCACCACCAGCCCTACACCTTACCCAGAAGCCGTAGCCTACACCTGGCCGGTACGCTGGCACTGACCCGTGCGTCAGCACGTAGCCTGACCCTCCCACGTTTCCATACCCTCACCTGTGCCCTAAGCCTTGCCGTTCCCTAACCCTAACCCTAGCCTGGAACGGAAACCCACCACCAGCCCTACACCTTACCCTACACCTTAGCCTACTCCTGGCCCGTACGCTGGCACTGACCCGTGCGTCACCACGTAGCCTGACCCTCCCGCGTTTCCATACCCTCACCTGTGCCCTAAGCCTTGCCGTTCCCTAACCCTAACCCTAGCCCGGAACGGAAACCCACCACCAGCCCTACACCTTACCGTACGCCGTAGCCTACTCCTGGCCCATACGCTGGCACTGACCCGTGCGTCAGCACGTAGCCTGACCCTCCCACGTTTCCGTACCCTCACCTGTGCCCTAAGCCTTGCCGTTCCCTAACCCTAACCCTAGCCCGGAACGGAAACCCACCACCAGCCCTACAACTTACCCCCAAGCCGTAGCCTACTCCTGGCCCGTACGCTGGCACTGACCCGTGCGTCAGCACGTAGCCTGACCCTCCCACGTTTCCGTACCCTCACCTGTGCCCTAAGCCTTGCCGTTCCCTAACCCTAACCCTAGCCCGGAATGGAAACCCACCACCAGTCCTACACCTTACCCCCAAGCCGTAGCCTATTCCTGGCCCGTACGCTGGCACTGACCCGTGCATCAGCACGTAGCCTGACCCTCCCACGTTTCCGTACCCTCACCTGTGCCCTAAGCCTTGCCGTTCCCTAACCCTAACCCTAGCCCGGAACGGAAACCCACCACCAGCCCTAAACCTTACCCCCAAGCCGTAGCCTACTCCTGGCCCGTACGCTGGCACTGACCCGTGCGTCAGCACGTAGCCTGACCCTCCCACGTTTCCGTACCCTCACCTGTGCCCTAAGCCTTGCCGTTCCCTAACCCTAACCCTAGCCCGGAACGGAAACCCAACACCAGCCCTACACCTTACCCTACGCCGTAGCCTACTCCTGGCCCGTACGCTGGCACTGACCCGTGCGTCAGCATGTAGCCTGACCCTCCCACGTTTCCGTACCCTCACCTGTGCCCTAAGCCTTGCCGTTCCCTAACCCTAACCCTAGCCCGGAACGGAAACCCACCACCAGCCCTACAGCTTACCCCCAAGCCGTAGCCTACTCCTGGCCCGTACGCTGGCACTGACCCGTGCGTCAACACGTAGCCTGACCCTCCCACGTTTCTGTACCCTCACCTGTGCCCTAAGCCTTGCCGTTCCCTAACCCTAAACCTAGCCCGGAATGGAAACCCACCACCAGCCCTACACCTTACCCACAAGCCGTAGCCTACACCTGGCCGGTACGCTGGCACTGACCCGTGCGTCAGCACGTAGCCTGACCCTCCCACGTTTCCGTACCCTCACCTGTGCCCTAAGCCTTGCCGTTCCCTAACCCTAACCCTAGCCCGGAACGGAAACCCACCACCTGCCCTACACCTTACCCCCAAGCCGTAGCCTACTCCTGGCCCGTACACTGGCACTGACCCGTGCGTCAGCACGTAGCCTGACCCTCCCACGTTTCCGTACCCTCACCTGTGCCCTAAGACTTGCCGTTCCCTAACCCTAACCCTAGCCCGGAACGGAAACCCACCACCAGCCCTACACCTTACCCAGAAGCCGTAGCCTACACCTGGCCGGTACGCTGGCACTGACCCGTGCATCAGCACGTAGCCTGACCCTCCCACGTTTCCGTACCCTCACCTGTGCCCTAAGCCTTGCCGTTCCCTAACCCTAACCCTAGCCCGGAACGGAAACCCAACACCAGCCCTACACCTTAACCTACGCCGTAGCCTACTCCTGGCCCGTACGCTGGCACTGACCCGTGCATCAGCACGTAGCCTGACCCTCCCACGTTTCCGTACCCTCACCTGTGCCCTCAGCCTTGCCGTTCCCTAACCCTAACCCTAGCCCGGAACGGAAACCCACCACCACCCCTACACCTTACCCTACGCCGTAGCCTACTCCTGGCCCGCACGCTGGCACTGACCCGTGCGTCAGCACTTAGCCTGACCCTCCCACTTTTCTGTACCCTCACCTGTGCCCTAAGCCTTGCCGTTCCCTAACCCTAAACCTAGCCCGAAATGGAAACACACCACCAGCCCTACACCTTACCCACAAGCCGTAGCCTACACCTGGCCGGTACGCTGGCACTGACCCGTGCATCAGCACGTACCCTGACCCTCCCACGTTTCCGTACCCTCACCTGTGCCCTAAGCCTTGCCGTTCCCTAACCCTAACCCTAGCCCGGAATGGAAACCCACCACCAGCCCTACAACTTACCCCCAAGCCGTAGCCTAATCCTGGCCCGTACGCTGGCACTGACCCGTGCATCAGCACGTAGCCTGACCCTCCCACGTTTCCGTACCCTCACCTGTGCCCTAAGCCTTGCCGTTCCCTAACCCTAACCCTAGCCCGGAACGGAAACCCACCACCAGCCCTACACCTTACCCAGAAGCCGTAGCCTACACCTGGCCGGTACGCTGGCACTGACCCGTGCGTCAGCACGTAGCCTGACCCTCCCACGTTTCCATACCCTCACCTGTGCCCTAAGCCTTGCCGTTCCCTAACCCTAACCCTAGCCCGGAACGGAAACCCACCACCAGCCCTACACCTTACCCTACGCCGTAGCCTACTCCTGGCCCGTACGCTGGCACTGACCCGTGCGTCAGCACGTAGCCTGACCCTCCCACGTTTCCGTACCCTCACCTGTGCCCTAAGCCTTGCCGTTCCCTAACCCTAACCCTAGCACGGAACGGAAACCCACCACCAGCCCTACAACTTACCCCCAAGCCGTAGCCTACTCCTGGCCCGTACGCTGGCACTGACCCGTGCGTCAGCACGTAGCCTGACCCTCCCACGTTTCCGTACCCTCACCTGTGCCCTAAGCCTTGCCGTTCCCTAACCCTAACCCTAGCCCGGAACGGAAACCCACCACCAGCCCTACACCTTACCCAGAAGCCGTAGCCTACACCTGGCCGGTACGCTGGCACTGACCCGTGCGTCAGCACGTAGCCTGACCCTCCCACGTTTCCGTACCCTCACCTGTGCCCTAAGCCTTGCCGTTCCCTAACCCTAACCCTAGCCCGGAACGGAAACCCACCACCAGCCCTACACCTTACCCTACGCCGTAGCCTACTCCTGGCCCGTACGCTGGCACTGACCCGTGCATCAGCACGTAGCCTGACCCTCCCACGTTTCCGTACCCTCACCTGTGCCCTCAGCCTTGCCGTTCCCTAACCCTAACCCTAGCCCGGAACGGAAACCCACCACCAGCCCTACACCTTACCCTACGCCGTAGCCTACTCCTGGCCCGTACGCTGGCACTGACCCGTGCGTCAGCACGTAGCCTGACCCTCCCACGTTTCTGTACCCTCACCTGTGCCCTAAGGCTTGCCGTTCCCTAACCCTAAACCTAGCCCGGAATGGAAACCCACCACCAGCCCTACACCTTACCCACAAGCCGTAGCCTACACCTGGCCGGTACGCTGGCACTGACCCGTGCGTCAGCACGTAGCCTGACCCTCCCACGTTTCCGTACCCTCACCTGTGCCCTAAGCCTTGCCGTTCCCTAACCCTAACCCTAGCCCGGAACGGAAACCCACCACCAGCCCTACAGCTTACCCCCAAGCCGTAGCCTACTCCTGGCCGGTACGAGGCACTGACCCGTGCGTCACCACGTAGCCTGACCCTCCCACGTTTCCGTACCCTCACCTGTGCCCTAAGCCTTGCCGTTCCCTAACCCTAACCCTAGCCCAGAACGGAAACCCACCACCAGCCCTACACCTTACCCTACATTGTAGCCTACTCCTGGCCCGTACGCTGGCACTGACCCGTGCGTCAGCACGTAGCCTGACCCTCCCACGTTTCCGTACCCTCACCTGTGCCCTAAGCCTTGCCGTTCCCTAACCCTAACCCTAGCCCGGAACGGAAACCCACCACCAGCCCTACACCTTACCCACAAGCAGTAGCCTACACCTGGCCAGTACGCTGGCACTGACCCGTGCATCAGCACGTAGCCTGACCCTCCCACGTTTCCGTACCCTCACCTGTGCCCTAAGCCTTGCCGTTCCCTAACCCTAACCCTAGCCTGGAACGGAAACCCACCACCAGCCCTACACCTTACCCTACGCCGTAGCCTACTCCTGGCCCGTACGCTGGCACTGACCCGTACATCAGCACGTAGCCTGACCCTCCAACGTTTCCGTACCCTCACCTGTGCCCTCAGCCTTGCCGTTCCCTAACCCTAACCCTAGCCCGGAACGGAAACCCACCACCAGCCCTACACCTTACCCTACGCCGTAGCCTACTCCTGGCCCGTACGCTGGCACTGACCCGTGCGTCAGCACGTAGCCTGACCCTCCCACGTTTCTGTACCCTCACCTGTGCCCTAAGGCTTGCCGTTCCCTAACCCTAAACCTAGCCCGGAATGGAAACCCACCACCAGCCCTACACCTTACCCACAAGCCGTAGCCTACACCTGGCCGGTACGCTGGCACTGACCCGTGCATCAGCACGTAGCCTGACCCTCCCACGTTTCCGTACCCTCACCTGTGCCCTAAGCCTTGCCGTTCCCTAACCCTAACCCTAGCCCGGAACGGAAACCCACCACCTGCCCTACACCTTACCCCCAAGCCGTAGCCTACTCCTGGCCCGTACGCTGGCACTGACCCGTGCATCAACACGTAGCCTGACCCTCCCACGTTTCCGTACCCTCACCTGTGCCCTAAGCCTTGCCGTTCCCTAACCCTAACCCTAGCCCAGAACGGAAACCCACCACCAGCCCTACAACTTACCCAGAAGCCGTAGCATACACCTGGCCGGTACGCTGGCACTGACCCGTGCGTCAGCACGTAGCCTGACCCTCCCACGTTTCCATACCCTCACCTGTGCCCTAAGCCTTGCCGTTCCCTAACCCTAACCCTAGCCCGGAACGGAAACCCACCACCAGCCCTACACCTTACCCCCAAGCCGTAGCCTACTCCTGGCCCGTACGCTGGCACTGACCCGTGCGTCAGCACGTAGCCTGACCCTCCCACGTTTCCGTACCCTCACCTGTGCCCTAAGCCTTGCCGTTCCCTAACCCTAACCCTAGCCCGGAACGGAAACCGACCACCAGCCCTACACCTTACCCCCAAGCCGTAGCCTACTCCTGGCCCGTACACTGGCACTGACCCGTGCGTCAGCACGTAGCCTGACCCTCCCACGATTCCGTACCCTCACCTGTGCCCTAAGCCTTGCCATTCCCTAACCCTAACCCTAGCCCGGAAAGGAAACCCACCACCAGCCCTACACTTTACCCACAAGCCGTAGCCTATACCTGGCCGGTACGCTGGCACTGACCCGTGCGTCAGCACATAGCCTGACCCTCCCACGTTTCCGTACCCTCACCTGTGCCCTAAGCCTTGCCGTTCCCTAACCCTAACCCTAGCACGGAACGGAAACCCACCACCAGCCCTACACGTTACCCTACACTGTAGCCTATTCCTGGCCCGTACGCTGGCACTGACCCGTGCATCAGCACGTAGCCTGACCCTCGCACGTTTCCGTACCCTCACCTGTGCCCTAAGCCTTGCCGTTCCCTAACCCTAACCTAGCCCCGAACGGAAACCCACCACCAGCCCTACACCTTACCCTACACCGTAGCCTACTCCTGGCCCGTACGCTGGCACTGACCCGTGCATCAGCACGTAGCCTGACCCTCCCACGTTTCCGTACCCTCACCTGTGCCCAAAGCGTTGCCGTTCCCTAACCCTAACCCTAGCCCCGAACGGAAACCCACCACCAGCCCTACAACTTACCCCCAAGCCGTAGCCTACTCCTGGCCCGTACGCTGGCACTGACCCGTGCGTCAGCACATAGCCTGACCCTCCCACGTTTCCGTACCCTCACCTGTGCCCTAAGCCTTGCCGTTCCCTAACCCTAACCCTAGCCTGGAACGGAAACCCACCACCAGCCCTACACCTTACCCTACGCCGTAGCCTACTCCTGGCCCGTACGCTGGCACTGACCCGTGCATCAGCACGTAGCCTGACCCTCCCACGTTTCCGTACCCTCACCTGTGCCCTAAGCCTTGCCGTTCCCTAACCCTAACCCTAGCCCGGAACGGAAACCCACCACCAGCCCTACACCTTACCCACAAGCAGTAGCCTACACCTGGCCAGTACGCTGGCACTGACCCGTGCATCAGCACGTAGCCTGACCCTCCCACGTTTCCGTACCCTCACCTGTGCCCTAAGCCTTGCCGTTCCCTAACCCTAACCCTAGCCTGGAACGGAAACCCACCACCAGCCCTACACCTTACCCTACGCGGTTGCCTACTCCTGGCCCGTACGCTGGCACTGACCCATGCATCAGCACGTAGCCTGACCCTCCCACGTTTCCGTACCCTCACCTGTGCCCTCAGCTTTGCCGTTTCCTAACCCTAACCCTAGCCCGGAACGGAAACCCACCACCAGCCCTACACCTTACCCTACGCCGTAGCCTACTCCTGGCCCGTACGCTGGCACTGACCCGTGCGTCAGCACGTAGCCTGACCCTCCCACGTTTCTGTACCCTCACCTGTGCCCTAAGGCTTGCCGTTCCCTAACCCGAAACCTAGCCCGGAATGGAAACCCACCACCAGCCCTACACCTTACCCACAATCCGTAGCCTACACCTGGCCGGTACGCTGGCACTGACCCGTGCATCAGCACGTAGCCTGACCCTCCCACGTTTCCGTACCCTCACCTGTGCCCTAAGCCTTGCCGTTCCCTAACCCTAACCCTAGCCCGGAACGGAAACCCACCACCTGCCCTACACCTTACCCCCAAGCCGTAGCCTACTCCTGGCCGGTACGCTGGCACTGACCCGTGCATCAGCACGTAGCCTGACCCTCCCACGTTTCCGTACCCTCACCTGTGCCCTAAGCCTTGCCGTTCCCTAACCCTAACCCTAGCCCGGAACGGAAACCCACCACCAGCCCTACAACTTACCCAGAAGCCGTAGCATACACCTGGCCGGTACGCTGGCACTGACCCGTGCGTCAGCACGTAGCCTGACCCTCCCACGTTTCCATACCCTCACCTGTGCCCTAAGCCTTGCCGTTCCCTAACCCTAACCCTAGCCCGGAACGGAAACCCACCACCAGCCCTACACCTTACCCCCAAGCCGTAGCCTACTCCTGGCCCGTACGCTGGCACTGACCCGTGCGTCAGCACGTAGCCTGACCCTCCCACGTTTCCGTACCCTCACCTGTGCCCTAAGCCTTGCCGTTCCCTAACCCTAACCCTAGCCCGGAACGGAAACCGACCACCAGCCCTACACCTTACCCCCAAGCCGTAGCCTACTCCTGGCCCGTACACTGGCACTGACCCGTGCGTCAGCACGTAGCCTGACCCTCCCACGATTCCGTACCCTCACCTGTGCCCTAAGCCTTGCCATTCCCTAACCCTAACCCTAGCCCTGAAAGGAAACCCACCACCAGCCCTACACTTTACCCACAAGCCGTAGCCTATACCTGGCCGGTACGCTGGCACTGACCCGTGCGTCAGCACATAGCCTGACCCTCCCACGTTTCCGTACCCTCACCTGTGCCCTAAGCCTTGCCGTTCCCTAACCCTAACCCTAGCACGGAACGGAAACCCACCACCAGCCCTACACCTTACCCTACACCGTAGCCTATTCCTGGCCCGTACGCTGGCACTGACCCGTGCATCAGCACGTAGCCTGACCCTCGCACGTTTCCGTACCCTCACCTGTGCCCTAAGCCTTGCCGTTCCCTAACCCTAACCCTAGCCCCGAACGGAAACCCACCACCAGCCCTACACCTTACCCTACACCGTAGCCTACTCCTGGCCCGTACGCTGGCACTGACCCGTGCATCAGCACGTAGCCTGACCCTCCCACGTTTCCGTACCCTCACCTGTGCCCAAAGCGTTGCCGTTCCCTAACCCTAACCCTAGCCCCGAACGGAAACCCACCACCAGCCCTACAACTTACCCCCAAGCCGTAGCCTACTCCTGGCCCGTACGCTGGCACTGACCCGTGCGTCAGCACATAGCCTGACCCTCCCACGTTTCCGTACCCTCACCTGTGCCCTAAGCCTTGCCGTTCCCTAACCCTAACCCTAGCCTGGAACGGAAACCCACCACCAGCCCTACACCTTACCCTACGCCGTAGCCTACTCCTGGCCCGTACGCTGGCACTGACCCGTGCATCAGCACGTAGCCTGACCCTCCCACGTTTCCGTACCCTCACCTGTGCCCTAAGCCTTGCCGTTCCCTAACCCTAACCCTAGCCCGGAACGGAAACCCACCACCAGCCCTACACCTTACCCACAAGCAGTAGCCTACACCTGGCCAGTACGCTGGCACTGACCCGTGCATCAGCACGTAGCCTGACCCTCCCACGTTTCCGTACCCTCACCTGTGCCCTAAGCCTTGCCGTTCCCTAACCCTAACCCTAGCCTGGAACGGAAACCCACCACCAGCCCTACACCTTACCCTACGCGGTTGCCTACTCCTGGCCCGTACGCTGGCACTGACCCATGCATCAGCACGTAGCCTGACCCTCCCACGTTTCCGTACCCTCACCTGTGCCCTCAGCCTTGCCGTTCCCTAACCCTAACCCTAGCCCGGAACGGAAACCCACCACCAGCCCTACACCTTACCCTACGCCGTAGCCTACTCCTGGCCCGTACGCTGGCACTGACCCGTGCGTCAGCACGTAGCCTGACCCTCCCACGTTTCTGTACCCTCACCTGTGCCCTAAGGCTTGCCGTTCCCTAACCCTAACCCTAGCCCGGAACGGAAACCCACCACCAGCCCTACACCTTACCCCCAAGCCGTAGCCTATTCCTGGCCCGTACACTGGCACTGACCCGTGCGTCAGCACGTAGCCTGACCCTCCCACGATTCCGTACCCTCACCTGTGCCCTAAGCCTTGCCATTCCCTATCCCTAACCCTAGCCCGGAAAGGAAACACACCACCAGCCCTACACTTTACCCACAAGCCGTAGCCTATACCTGGCCGGTACGCTGGCACTGACCCGTGCGTCAGCACATAGCCTGACCCTCCCACGTTTCCGTACCCTCACCTGTGCCCTAAGCCTTGCCGTTCCCTAACCCTAACCCTAGCACGGAACGGAAACCCACCACCAGCCCTACACCTTACCCTACACCGTAGCCTACTCCTGGCCCGTACGCTGGCACTGACCCGTGCATCAGCACGTAGCCTGACCCCCCCACGTTTCCGTACCCTCACCTGTGCCCTAAGCCTTGCCGTTCCCTAACCCTAACCCTAGCCCCGAACGGAAACCCACCACCAGCCCTACACCTTACCCTACACCGTAGCCTACTCCTGGCCCGTACGCTGGCACTGACCCGTGCATCAGCACGTAGCCTGACCCTCCCACGTTTCCGTACCCTCACCTGTGCCCAAAGCCTTGCCGTTCCCTAACCCTAACCCTAGCCCTGAACGGAAACCCACCACCAGCCCTACAACTTACCCCCAAGCCGTAGCCTACTCCTGGCCCGTACGCTGGCACTGACCCGTGCGTCAGCACGTAGCCTGACCCTCCCACGTTTCCGTACCCTCACCTGTGCCCTAAGCCTTGCCGTTCCCTAACCCTAACCCTAGCCTGGAACGGAAACCCACCACCAGCCCTACACCTTACCCTACGCCGTAGCCTACTCCCGGCCCGTACGCTGGCACTGACCCGTGCATCAGCACGTAGCCTGACCCTCCCACGTTTCCGTACCCTCACCTGTGCCCTAAGCCTTGCCGTTCCCTAACCCTAACCCTAGCCCGGAACGGAAATCCACCACCAGCCCTACACCTTACCCCCAAGCCGTACCCTACTCCTGGCCCGTAAGCTGGCACTGACCCGTGAGTCAGCACGTAGCCTGACCCTCCCACGTTTCTGTACCCTCACCTGTGCCCTACGACTTGCCGTTCCCTAACCCTAACCCTAGCCCGGAACGGAAACCCACCGCCAGCCCTACACCTTACCCCCAAGCCGTAGCCTACTCCTGGCCCGTACGCTGGCACTGACGCATAAGTCAGCACGTAGCCTGACCCTCCCACGTTTCTGTACCCTCACCTGTGCCCTAAGCCTTGCCGTTCCCTAACCCTAACCCTAGCCCGGAACGGAAACCCACCACCAGCCCTACACCTTACCCTACGCTGTAGACTACTCCAGGCCCGTACGCTGGCACTGACCCATGCGTCAGCACGTAGTCTGACCCTCCCACGTTTCCGTACCCTCACCTGTGCCCTAAGCCTTGCCGTTCCCTAACCCTAACCCTAGCCCGGAACGGAAACCCACCACCAGCCCTACACCTTACCCCCAAGCCGTAGCCTACACCTGGCCTGTACGCTGGCACTGACACGTGCGTCAGCACGTAGCCTGACCCTCCCACGTTTCTGTCCCCTCACCTGTGCCCTAAGCCTTGCCGTTCCCTAACCCTAACCCTAGCCCGGAATGGAAACCCACCACCAGCCCTACACCTTACCCTACGCCGTAGCCTACTCCTGGCCCGTACGCTGGCACTGACCCGTGCGTCAGCACGTAGCCTGACCCTTCCAGGTTTCTGTACCCTCACCTGTGCCCTAAGCCTTGCCGTTCCCTAACCCTAACCCTAGCCCGGAATGGAAACCCACCAAAAGCCCTACACCTTACCCCCAAGCCGTAGCGTACTCATGGCCCGTACGCTGGCACTGACCCGTGCGTCAGCACGTAGCCTGACCCTCCCACGTTTCCGTACCCTCACCTGTGCCCTAAGCCTTTCCGTTCCCTAACCCTAACCCTAGCTCGGAACGGAAACCCACCACCAGCCCTACACCTTACCCCAAAGCCGTAGCCTACTCCTGGCCCGTACGCTGGCACTGACCCGTGCGTCAGCACGTAGCCTGACCCTCCCACGTTTCCGTACCCTCACCTGTGCCCTCAGCCTTGCCGTTCCCTAACCCTAACCCTAGCCCGGAACGGAAACCCACCACCAGCCCTACACCTTACCCTATGCCGTAGCCTACTCCTGGCCCGTACGCTGGCACTGACCCGTGCGAAAGCACGTAGCCTGACCCTCCCACGTTTCCGTACCCTCACCTGTGCCCTAAGCCTTGCCGTTCCCTAACCCTAACCCTAGCCCGGAACGGAAACCCACCACCAGCCCTACAACTTACCCCCAAGCCGTAGCCTACTCCTGGCCCATACGCTGGCACTGACCCGTGCATCAGCACGTAGCCTGACCCTCCCACGTTTCCGTACCCTCACCTGTGCCCTAAGCCTTGCCGTTCCCTAACCCTAACCCTAGCCCGGAACGGAAACCCACCACCAGCCCTACAGCTTACCCCCAAGCCGTAGCCTACTCCTGGCCGGTACGCTGGCACTGACCCGTGCGTCAGCACGTAGCCTGACCCTCCCACGTTTCCGTACCCTCACCTGTGCCCTAAGCCTTGCCGTTCCCTAACCCTAACCCTAGCCCAGAACGGAAACCCACCACCAGCCCTACTCCTTACCCTACGTTGTAGCCTACTCCTGGCCCGTACGCTGGCACTGACCCGTGCGTCAGCACGTAGCCTGACCCTCCCACGTTTCCGTACCCTCACCTGTGCCCTAAGCCTTGCCGTTCCCTAAACCTAACCCTAGCCCGGAACGGAAACCCACCACCAGCCCTACAACTTACCCCCAAGCCGTAGCCTACTCCTGGCCCGTACGCTGGCACTGACCCGTGAGTCAGCACGTAACCTGACCCTCCCACGTTTCTGTACCCTCACCTGTGCCCTAAGCCTTGCCGTTCCCTAACCCTAACCCTAGCCCGGAACGGAAACGCACCGCCAGCCCTACACCTTACCCCCAAGCCGTAGCCTACTCCTGGCCCGTACGCTGGCACTGACCCATGCGTCAGCACGTAGCCTGACCCTCCCACGTTTCTGTACCCTCACCTGTGCCCTAAGCCTTGCCGTTCCCTAACCCTAACCCTAGCCCGGAACGGAAACCCACCACCAGCCCTACACCTTACCCTACGCTGTAGCCTACTCCAGGCCCGTACGCTGGCACTGACCCATGCGTCAGCACGTACTCTGACCCTCCCACGTTTCCATACACTCACCTGTGCCCTAAGCCTTGCCGTTCCCTAACCCTAACCCTAGCCCGGAACGGAAACCCACCACCAGCCCTACAACATACCCCCAAGCCGTAGCCTACCCCTGGCCCGTACGCTGGCACTGACCCGTGCGTCAGCACATAGCCTGACCCTCCCACGTTTCCGTACCCTCACCTGTGCCCTACGCCTTGCCATTCCCTAACCCTAAACCTAGCCCGGAACGGAAACCCACCACCAGCCCTACACCTTACCCCCAAGCCGTAGCCTACTCCTGCCCCGTACGCTGGCACTGACCCGTGCGTCAGCACGTAGCCTGACCCTCCCACGTTTCTGTACCCTCACCTGTGCCCTAAGCCTTGCCGTTCCCTAACCCTAACCCTAGCACGGAACGGAAACCCACCACCAACCCTACACCTTACCCTACGCCGTAGCCTACTCCTGGCCCGTACGCTGGCACTGACCCGTGCGTCAGCACGTAGCCTGACCCTCCCACGTTTCCGTACCCTCACCTGTGCCCTAAGCCTTGCCGTTCCCTAACCCTAACCCTAGCCCGGAACGGAAAACCACCACCAGCCCTAAACCTTACCCTACACCGTAGCCTACTCCTGGCCCGTACGCTGGCACTGACCCGTGCGTCAGCACGTAGCCTGACCCTCCCACGTTTCCGTACCGTCACCTGTGCCCTAAGCCTTGCCGTTCCCTAACCCTAACCCTAGCCCGGAACGGAAACCCACCACCAGCCCTACACCTTACCCCCAAGCCGTAGCCTACTCCTGGCCCGTACGCTGGCACTGACCCGTGCGTCAGCACGTAGCCTGACCCTCCCACGTTTCCGTACCCTCACCTGTGCCCTAAGCCTTGCCGTTCCCTAACCCTAACCCTAGCCCGGAACGGAAACCCACCACCAGCCCTACACCTTACCCTACGCCGTAGCCTACTCCTGGCCCGTACGCTGGCACTGACCCATGCGTCAGCACGTAGCCTGACCCTCCCACGTTTCCGTACCCTCACCTGTGCCCTAAGCCTTGCCGTTCCCTAACCCTAACCCTAGCCCGGAACGGAAACCCACCACCAGCCCTACAGCTTACCCCCAAGCCGTAGCCTACTCCTGGCCCGTACGCTGGCACTGACCCGTGCGTCAGCACGTAGCCTGACCCTCCCACGTTTCCGTACCCTCACCTGTGCCCTAAGCCTTGCCGTTCCCTAACCCTAACCCTAGCCCAGAACGGAAACCCACCACCAGCCCTACAGCTTACCCCCAAGCCGTACCCTACTCCTGGCCGGTACGAGGCACTGACCCGTGCGTCAGCACGTAGCCTGACCCTCCCACGTTTCCGTACCCTCACCTGTGCCCTAAGCCTTGCCGTTCCCTAACCCTAACCCTAGCCCAGAACGGAAACCCACCACCAGCCCTACACCTTACCCTACATTGTAGCCTACTCCTGGCCCGTACGCTGGCACTGACCCGTGCGTCAGCACGTAGCCTGACCCTCCCACGTTTCCGTACCCTCACCTGTGCCCTAAGCCTTGCCGTTCCCTAACCCTAACCCTAGCCCGGAACGGAAACCCACCACCAGCCCTACACCTTACCCCCAAGCCGTAGCCTACTCCTGGCCCGTACGCTGGCACTGACCCGTGAGTCAGCACGTAGCCTGACCCTCCCACGTTTCTGTACCCTCACCTGTGCCCTACGACTTGCCGTTCCCTAACCCTAACCCTAGCCCGGAACGGAAACCCACCGCCAGCCCTACAACTTACCCCCAAGCCGTAGCCTACTCCTGGCCCGTACGCTGGCACTGACGCATAAGTCAGCACGTAGCCTGACCCTCCCACGTTTCTGTACCCTCACCTGTGCCCTAAGCCTTGCCGTTCCCTAACCCTAACCCTAGCCCGGAACGGAAACCCACCACCAGCCCTACACCTTACCCTACGCTGTAGACTACTCCAGGCCCGTACGCTGGCACTGACCCATGCGTCAGCACGTAGTCTGACCCTCCCACGTTTCCGTACCCTCACCTGTGCCCTAAGCCTTGCCGTTCCCTAACCCTAACCCTAGCCCGGAACGGAAACCCACCACCAGCCCTACACCTTACCCCCAAGCCGTAGCCTACACGTGGCCTGTACGCTGGCACTGACACGTGCGTCAGCACGTAGCCTGACCCTCCCACGTTTCTGTACCCTCACCTGTGCCCTAAGCCTTGCCGTTCCCTAACCCTAACCCTAGCCCGGAATGGAAACCCACCACCAGCCCTACACCTTACCCTACGCCGTAGCCTACTCCTGGCCCGTACGCTGGCACTGACCCGTGCGTCAGCACATAGCCTGACCCTTCCACGTTTCTGTACCCTCACCTGTGCCCTAAGCCTTGCCGTTCCCTAACCCTAACCCTAGCCCGGAACGGAAACCCACCAAAAGCCCTACACCTTACCCCCAAGCCGTAGCGTACTCATGGCCCGTACGCTGGCACTGACCCGTGCGTCAGCACGTAGCCTGACCCTCCCACGATTCCGTACCCTCACCTGTGCCCTAAGCCTTGCCGTTCCCTAACCCTAACCCTAGCTCGGAACGGAAACCCACCACCAGCCCTACACCTTACCCTACGCCGTAGCCTACTCCTGGCCCATACGCTGGCACTGACCCGTGCGTCAGCACGTAGCCTGACCCTCCCACGTTTCCGTACCCTCACCTGTGCCCTCAGCCTTGCCGTTCCCTAACCCTAACCCTAGCCCGGAACGGAAACCCACCACCAGCCCTACACCTTACCCTACGCCGTAGCCTACTCCTGGCGCGTACGCTGGCACTGACCCGTGCGAAAGCACGTAGCCTGATCCTCCCACGTTTCCGTACCCTCACCTGTGCCCTAAGCCTTGCCGTTCCCTAACCCTAACCCTAGCCCGGAACGGAAACCCACCACCAGCCCTACAACTTACCCCCAAGCCGTAGCCTACTCCTGGCCCGTACGCTGGCACTGACCCGTGCGTCAGCACGTAGCCTGACCCTCCCACGTTTCCGTACCCTCACCTGTGCCCTAAGCCTTGCCGTTCCCTAACCCTAACCCTAGCCCGGAACGGAAACCCACCACCAGCCCTACAGCTTACCCCCAAGCCGTAGCCTACTCCTGGCCGGTACGCTGGCACTGACCCGTGCGTCAGCACGTAGCCTGACCCTCCCACGTTTCCGTACCCTCACCTGTGCCCTAAGCCTTGCCGTTCCCTAACCCTAACCCTAGCCCGGAACGGAAACCCACCACCAGCCCTACAGCTTACCCCCAAGCCGTAGCCTACTCCTGGCCGGTACGCTGGCACTGACCCGTGCGTCAGCACGTAGCCTGACCCTCCCACGTTTCCGTACCCTCACCTGTGCCCTAAGCCTTGCCGTTCCCTTACCCTAACCCTAGCCCAGAACGGAAACCCACCACCAGCCCTACTCCTTACCCTACGTTGTAGCCTACTCCTGGCCCGTACGCTGGCACTGACCCGTGCGTCAGCACGTAGCCTGACCCTCCCACGTTTCCGTACCCTCACCTGTGCCCTAAGCCTTGCCGTTCCCTAAACCTAACCCTAGCCCGGAACGGAAACCCACCACCAGCCCTACAACTTACCCCCAAGCCGTAGCCTACTCCTGGCCCGTACGCTGGCACTGACCCGTGAGTCAGCACGTAACCTGACACTCCCACGTTTCTGTACCCTCACCTGTGCCCTAAGCCTTGCCGTTCCCTAACCCTAACCCTAGCCCGGAACGGAAACGCACCGCCAGCCCTACACCTTACCCCCAAGCCGTAGCCTACTCCTGGCCCGTACGCTGGCACTGACCCATGCGTCAGCACGTAGCCTGACCCTCCCACGTTTCTGTACCCTCACCTGTGCCCTAAGCCTTGCCGTTCCCTAACCCTAACCCTAGCCCGGAACGGAAACCCACCACCAGCCCTACACCTTACCCTACGCTGTAGCCTACTCCAGGCCCGTACGCTGGCACTGACCCATGCGTCAGCACGTACTCTGACCCTCCCACGTTTCCATACACTCACCTGTGCCCTAAGCCTTGCCGTTCCCTAACCCTAACCCTAGCCCGGAACGGAAACCCACCACCAGCCCTACAACATACCCCCAAGCCGTAGCCTACCCCTGGCCCGTACGCTGGCACTGACCCGTGCGTCAGCACATAGCCTGACCCTCCCACGTTTCCGTACCCTCACCTGTGCCCTACGCCTTGCCATTCCCTAACCCTAAACCTAGCCCGGAACGGAAACCCACCACCAGCCCTACACCTTACCCCCAAGCCGTAGCCTACTCCTGGCCCGTACGCTGGCACTGACCCGTGCGTCAGCACGTAGCCTGACCCTCCCACGTTTCTGTACCCTCACCTGTGCCCTAAGCCTTGCCGTTCCCTAACCCTAACCCTAGCACGGAACGGAAACCCACCACCAACCCTACACCTTACCCTACGCCGTAGCCTACTCCTGGCCCGTACGCTGGCACTGACCCGTGCGTCAGCACGTAGCCTGACCCTCCCACGTTTCCGTACCCTCACCTGTGCCCTAAGCCTTGCCGTTCCCTAACCCTAACCCTAGCCCGGAACGGAAAACCACCACCAGCCCTAAACCTTACCCTACACCGTAGCCTACTCCTGGCCCGTACGCTGGCACTGACCCGTGCGTCAGCACGTAGCCTGACCCTCCCACGTTTCCGTACCGTCACCTGTGCCCTAAGCCTTGCCGTTCCCTAACCCTAACCCTAGCCCGGAACGGAAACCCACCACCAGCCCTACACCTTACCCCCAAGCCGTAGCCTACTCCTGGCCCGTACGCTGGCACTGACCCGTGCGTCAGCACGTAGCCTGACCCTCCCACGTTTCCGTACCCTCACCTGTGCCCTAAGCCTTGCAGTTCCCTAACCCTAACCCTAGCCCGGAACGGAAACCCACCACCAGCCCTACACCTTACCCTACGCCGTAGCCTACTCCTGGCCCGTACGCTGGCACTGACCCATGCGTCAGCACGTAGCCTGACCCTCCCACGTTTCCGTACCCTCACCTGTGCCCTAAGCCTTGCCGTTCCCTAACCCTAACCCTAGCCCGGAACGGAAACCCACCACCAGCCCTACAGCTTACCCCCAAGCCGTAGCCTACTCCTGGCCCGTACGCTGGCACTGACCCGTGCGTCAGCACGTAGCCTGACCCTCCCACGTTTCCGTACCCTCACCTGTGCCCTAAGCCTTGCCGTTCCCTAACCCTAACCCTAGCCCGGAACGGAAACCCACCACCAGCCCTACAGCTTACCCCCAAGCCGTACCCTACTCCTGGCCGGTACGAGGCACTGACCCGTGCGTCAGCACGTAGCCTGACCCTCCCACGTTTCCGTACCCTCACCTGTGCCCTAAGCCTTGCCGTTCCCTAACCCTAACCCTAGCCCAGAACGGAAACCCACCACCAGCCCTACACCTTACCCTACATTGTAGCCTACTCCTGGCCCGTACGCTGGCACTGACCCGTGCGTCAGCACGTAGCCTGACCCTCCCACGTTTCCGTACCCTCACCTGTGCCCTAAGCCTTGCCGTTCCCTAACCCTAACCCTAGCCCGGAACGGAAACCCACCACCAGCCCTACACCTTACCCCCAAGCCGTAGCCTACTCCTGGCCCGTACGCTGGCACTGACCCGTGAGTCAGCACGTAGCCTGACCCTCCCACGTTTCTGTACCCTCACCTGTGCCCTACGACTTGCCGTTCCCTAACCCTAACCCTAGCCCGGAACGGAAACCCACCGCCAGCCCTACACCTTACCCCCAAGCCGTAGCCTACTCCTGGCCCGTACGCTGGCACTGACGCATAAGTCAGCACATAGCCTGACCCTCCCACGTTTCTGTACCCTCACCTGTGCCCTAAGCCTTGCCGTTCCCTAACCCTAACCCTAGCCCGGAACGGAAACCCACCACCAGCCCTACACCTTACCCTACGCTGTAGACTACTCCAGGCCCGTACGCTGGCACTGACCCATGCGTCAGCACGTAGTCTGACCCTCCCACGTTTCCGTACCCTCACCTGTGCCCTAAGCCTTGCCGTTCCCTAACCCTAACCCTAGCCCGGAACGGAAACCCACCACCAGCCCTACACCTTACCCCCAAGCCGTAGCCTACACCTGGCCTGTACGCTGGCACTGACACGTGCGTCAGCACGTAGCCTGACCCTCCCACGTTTCTGTACCCTCACCTGTGCCCTAAGCCTTGCCGTTCCCTAACCCTAACCCTAGCCCGGAATGGAAACCCACCACCAGCCCTACACCTTACCCTACGCCGTAGCCTACTCCTGGCCCGTACGCTGGCACTGACCCGTGCGTCAGCACATAGCCTGACCCTTCCACGTTTCTGTACCCTCACCTGTGCCCTAAGCCTTGCCGTTCCCTAACCCTAACCCTAGCCCGGAACGGAAACCCACCAAAAGCCCTACACCTTACCCCCAAGCCGTAGCGTACTCATGGCCCGTACGCTGGCACTGACCCGTGCGTCAGCACGTAGCCTGACCCTCCCACGATTCCGTACCCTCACCTGTGCCCTAAGCCTTGCCGTTCCCTAACCCTAACCCTAGCTCGGAACGGAAACCCACCACGAGCCCTACACCTTACCCCAAAGCCGTAGCCTACTCCTGGCCCATACGCTGGCACTGACCCGTGCGTCAGCACGTAGCCTGACCCTCCCACGTTTCCGTACCCTCACCTGTGCCCTCAGCCTTGCCGTTCCCTAACCCTAACCCTAGCCCGGAACGGAAACCCACCACCAGCCCTACACCTTACCCTACGCCGTAGCCTACTCCTGGCGCGTACGCTGGCACTGACCCGTGCGAAAGCACGTAGCCTGATCCTCCCACGTTTCCGTACCCTCACCTGTGCCCTAAGCCTTGCCGTTCCCTAACCCTAACCCTAGCCCGGAACGGAAACACACCACCAGCCCTACAACTTACCCCCAAGCCGTAGCCTACTCCTGGCCCGTACGCTGGCACTGACCCGTGCGTCAGCACGTAGCCTGACCCTCCCACGTTTCCGTACCCTCACCTGTGCCCTAAGCCTTGCCGTTCCCTAACCCTAACCCTAGCCCGGAACGGAAACCCACCACCAGCCCTACAGCTTACCCCCAAGCCGTAGCCTACTCCTGGCCGGTACGCTGGCACTGACCCGTGCGTCAGCACGTAGCCTGACCCTCCCACGTTTCCGTACCCTCACCTGTGCCCTAAGCCTTGCCGTTCCCTAACCCTAACCCTAGCCCAGAACGGAAACCCACCACCAGCCCTACTCCTTACCCTACGTTGTAGCCTACTCCTGGCCCGTACGCTGGCACTGACCCGTGCGTCAGCACGTAGCCTGACCCTCCCACGTTTCCGTACCCTCACCTGTGCCCTAAGCCTTGCCGTTCCCTAACCCTAACCCTAGCAAGGAACGGAAACCCACCACCAGCCCTACACCTTACCCTACACCGTAGCCTACTCCTGGCCCGTACGCTGGCACTGACCCGTGCGTCAGCACGTAGCCTGACCCTCCCACGTTTCCGTAACCTCACCTGTGCCCTAAGCCTTGCCGTTCCCTAACCCTAACCCTAGCCCGGAACGGAAACCCACCACCAGCCCTACACCTTACCCCCAAGCCGTAGCCTACTCCTGGCCCGTACGCTGGCACTGACCCGTGCGTCAGCACGTAGCCTGACCCTCCCACGTTTCCGTACCCTCACCTGTGCCCTAAGCCTTGCCGTTCCCTAACCCTAACCCTAGCCCGGAACGGAAACCCACCACCAGCCCTACACCTTACCCTACGCCGTAGCCTACTCCTGGCCCGTACGCTGGCACTGACCCGTGCGTCAGCACGTAGCCTGACCCTCCTACGTTTCCGTACCCTCACCTGTGCCGTAAGCCTTGCCGTTCCCTAACCCTAACCCTAGCCCGGAACGGAAACCCACCACCAGCCCTACACCTTACCCCCAAGCCGTAGCCTACTCCTGGCCCGTACGCTGGCACTGACCCGTGCGTCAGCACGTAGCCTGACCCTCCCACGTTTCCGTACCCTCACCTGTGCCCTTAGCCTTGCCGTTCCCTAACCCTAACCCTAGCCCGGAACGGATACCCACCACCAGCCCTACACCTTACCCACAAGCAGTAGCCTACACCTGTCCGGTACGCTGGCACTGACCCGTGCATCAGCACGTAGCTTGACCCTCCCACGTTTCCGTACCCTCACCTGTGCCCTAAGCCTTGCCGTTCCCTAACCCTAACCCTAGCCCGGAACGGAAACCCACCACCAGCCCTACACCTTACCCTACATTGTAGCCTACTCCTGGCCCGTACGCTGGCACTGACCCGTGCGTCAGCACGTAGCCTGACCCTCCCACGTTTCCGTACCCTCACCTGTGCCCTAAGCCTTGCCGTTCCCTAACCCTAACCCTAGCCCGGAACGGAAACCCACCACCAGCCCTACACCTTACCCCCAAGCCGTAGCCTACTCCTGGCCCGTACGCTGGCACTGACCCGTGAGTCAGCACGTAGCCTGACCCTCCCACGTTTCTGTACCCTCACCTGTGCCCTAAGCCTTGCCGTTCCCTAACCCTAACCCTAGCCCGGAACGGAAACCCACCGCCAGCCCTACACCTTACCCCCAAGCCGTAGCCTACTCCTGGCCCGTACGCTGGCACTGACGCATGCGTCAGCACGTAGCCTGACCCTCCCACGTTTCTGTACCCTCACCTGTGCCCTAAGCCTTGCCGTTCCCTAACCCTAACCCTAGCCCGGAACGGAAACCCACCACCAGCCCTACACCTTACCCTACGCTGTAGACTACTCCAGGCCCGTACGCTGGCACTGACACATGCGTCAGCACGTAGTCTGACCCTCCCACGTTTCCGTACCCTCACCTGTGCCCTAAGCCTTGCCGTTCCCTAACCCTAACCCTAGCACGGAACGGAAACCCACCACCAGCCCTACACCTTACCCCCAAGCCGTAGCCTACACCTGGCCTGTACGCTGGCACTGACACGTGCGTCAGCACGTAGCCTGACCCTCCCACGTTTCTGTACCCTCACCTGTGCCCTAAGCCTTGCCGTTCCCTAACCCTAACCCTAGCCCGGAATGGAAACCCACCACCAGCCCTACACCTTACCCTACGCCGTAGCCTACTCCTGGCCCGTACGCTGGCACTGACCCGTGCGTCAGCACGTAGCCTGACCCTTCCACGTTTCTGTACCCTCACCTGTGCCCTAAGCCTTGCCGTTCCCTAACCCTAACCCTAGCCCGGAACGGAAACCCACCAAAAGCCCTACACCTTACCCCCAAGCCGTAGCGTACTCATGGCCCGTACGCTGGCACTGACCCGTGCGTCAGCACGTAGCCTGACCCTCCCACGTTTCCGTACCCTCACCTGTGCCCTAAGCCTTGCCGTTCCCTAACCCTAACCCTAGCTCGGAACGGAAACCCACCACCAGCCCTACACCTTACCCCAAAGCCGTAGCCTACTCCTGGCCCGTACGCTGGCACTGACCCGTGCGTCAGCACATAGCCTGACCCTCCCACGTTTCCGTAACCTCACCTGTGCCCTAAGCCTTGCCGTTCCCTAACCCTAACCCTAGCCCGGAACGGAAACACACCACCAGCCCTACACCTTACCCCCAAGCCGTAGCCTACTCCTGGCCCGTACGCTGGCACTGACACGTGCGTCAGCACGTAGCCTGACCCTCCCACGTTTCCGTACCCTCACCTGTGCCCTAAGCCTTGCCGTTCCCTAACCCTAACCCTAGCCCGGAACGGAAACCCACCACCAGCCCTACACCTTACCCTACGCCGTAGCCTACTCCTGGCCCGTACGCTGGCACTGACCCGTGCGTCAGCACGTAGCCTGACCCTCCTACGTTTCCGTACCCTCACCTGTGCCGTAAGCCTTGCCGTTCCCTAACCCTAACCCTAGCCCGGAACGGAAACCCACCACCAGCCCTACACCTTACCCCCAAGCCGTAGCCTACTCCTGGCCCGTACGCTGGCACTGACCCGTGCGTCAGCACGTAGCCTGACCCTCCCACGTTTCCGTACCCTCACCTGTGCCCTAAGCCTTGCCGTTCCCGAACCCTAACCCTAGCCCGGAACGGAAACCCACCACCAGCCCTACACCTTACCCTACGCCGTAGCCTACTCCTGGCCAGTACGCTGGCACTGACCTCTGCATCAGCACGTAGCCTGACCCTCCCACGTTTCCGTACCCTCACCTGTGCCCTCAGCCTTGCCATTCCCTAACCCTAACCCTAGCCCGGAACGGAAACCCACCACCAGCCCTACACCTTACCCTACGCCGTAGCCTACTCCTGGCCCGTACGCTGGCACTGACCCGTGCGTCAGCACGTAGCCTGACCCTACCACGTTTCTGTACCCTCACCTGTGCCCTAAGCCTTGCCGTTCCCTAACCCTTAACCTAGCCTGGAATGGAAACCCACCACCAGCCCTACACCTTACCCACAAGCCGTAGCCTACACCTGGCCGGTACGCTGGCACTGACCCGTGCATCAGCACGTAGCCTGACCCTCCCACGTTTCCGTACCCTCACCTGTGCCCTAAGCCTTGCCGTTCCCTAACCCTAACCCTAGCCCGGAACGGAAACCCACCACCAGCCCTACACCTTACCCAGAAGCCGTAGCCTACACCTGGCCGGTACGCTGGCACTGACCCGTGCATCAGCACGTAGCCTGACCCTCCCACGTTTCCATACCCTCACCTGTGCCCTAAGCCTTGCCGTTCCCTAACCCTAACCCTAGCCCGGAACGGAAACCCACCACCAGCCCTACACCTTACCCTACACCTTAGCCTACTCCTGGCCCGTACGCTGGCACTGACCCGTGCGTCACCACGTAGCCTGACACTCCCACGTTTCCATACCCTCACCTGTGCCCTAAGCCTTGCCGTTCCCTAACCCTAACCCTAGCCCGGAACGGAAAACCACCACCAGCCCTACACATTACCCTACGCTGTAGCCTACTCCTGGCCCGTACGCTGGCACTGACCCGTGCGTCAGCACGTAGCCTGACCCTCCCACGTTTCCGTACCCTCACCTGTGCCCTAAGCCTTGCCGTTCCCTAACCCTAACCCTAGCCCGGAACGGAAACCCACCACCAGCCCTACACCTTACCCTACACCTTAGCCTACTCCTGGCCCGTACGCTGGCACTGACCCGTGCGTCAGCACGTAGCCTGACCCTCCCACGTTTCCATACCCTCACCTGTGCCCTAAGCCTTGCCGTTCCCTAACCCTAACCCTAGCCCGGAACGGAAACCCACCACCAGCCCTACAACTAACCCCCAAGCCGTAGCCTACTCCTGGCCCGTACGCTGGCACTGACCCGTGCGTCAGCACGTAGCCTGACCCTCCCACGTTTCCGTACCCTCACCTGTGCCCTAAGCCTTGCCGTTCCCTAACCCTAACCCTAGCCCGGAACGGAAACCCACCACCAGCCCTACACCTTACCCTACGCTGTAGCCTACTCCAGGCCCGTGCGCTGGCACTGACCCATGCGTCAGCACGTAGTCTGACCCTCCCACGTTTCCGTACCCTCACCTGTGCCCTAAGCCTTGCCGTTCCCTAACCCTAACCCTAGCCCGGAACGGAAACCCACCAAAAGCCCTACACCTTACCCCCAAGCCGTAGCCTACACCTGGCCTGTACCCTGGCACTGACACGTGCATCAGCACGTAGCCTGACCCTCCCACGTTTCCGTACCCTCACCTGTGCCCTAAGCCTTGCCGTTCCCTAACCCTAACCCTAGCCCGGAACGGAAACCCACCACCAGCCCTACAACTTACCCCCAAGCCGTAGCCTGCCCCTGGCCCGTACGCTGGCACTGACCCGTGCGTCAGCACGTAGCCTGACCCTCCCACGTTTCCGTACCCTCATCTGTGCCCTAAGCCTTGCCGTTCCCTAACCCTAACCCTAGCCCGGAACGGAAAACCACCACCAGCCCTACACCTTACCCTACGCCGTAGCCTACTCCTGGCCCGTACGCTGGCACTGACCCATGCGTCAGCACGTAGCCTGACCCTCCCACGTTTCCGTACCCTCACCTGTGCCCTAAGCCTTGCCGTTCCCTAACCCTAACCCTAGCCCGGAACGGAAACCCACCACCAGCCCTACAGCTTACCCCCAAGCCGTAGCCTACTCCTGGCCCGTATGCTGGCACTGACCCGTGCGTCAGCACGTAGCCTGACCCTCCCACGTTTCCGTACCCTCACCTGTGCCCTAAGCCTTGCCGTTCCCTAACCCTAACCCTAGCCCGGAACGGAAACCCACCACCAGCCCTAGAGCTTACCCCCAAGCCGTAGCCTACTCCTGGCCGGTACGAGGCACTGACCCGTGCGTCAGCACGTAGCGTGACCCTCCCACGTTTCCGTACCCTCACCTGTGCCCTAAGCCTTGCCGTTCCCTAACCCTAACCCTAGCCCAGAACGGAAACCCACCACCAGCCCTACACCTTACCCTACATTGTAGCCTACTCCTGGCCCGTACGCTGGCACTGACCCGTGCGTCAGCACGTAGCCTGACCCTCCCACGTTTCCGTACCCTCACCTGTGCCCTAAGCCTTGCCATTCCCTAACCCTAACCCTAGCCCGGAACGGAAACCCACCACCAGCCCTACACCTTACCCCCAAGCCGTAGCCTACTCCTGGCCCGTACGCTGGCACTGACCCGTGAGTCAGCACGTAGCCTGACCCTCCCACGTTTCTGTACCCTCACCTGTGCCCTAAGCCTTGCCGTTCCCTAACCCTAACCCTAGCCCGGAACGGAAACCCACCGCCAGCCCTACATCTTACCCCCAAGCCGTAGCCTACTCCTGGCCCGTACACTGGCACTGACGCATGCGTCAGCACGTAGCCTGACCCTCCCACGTTTCTGTACCCTCACCTGTGCCCTAAGCCTTGCCGTTCCCTAATCCTAACCTTAGCCCGGAACGGAAACCCACCACCAGCCCTACACCTTACCCTACGCTGTAGCCTACTCCAGGCTCGTATGCTGGCACTGACACATGCGTCAGCACGTAGTCTGACCCTCCCACGTTTCCGTACCCTCACCTGTGCCCTAAGCCTTGCCGTTCCCTAACCCTAACCCTAGCCCGGAACGGAAACCCACCACCAGCCCTACACCTTACCCCCAAGCCGTAGCCTACACCTGGCCTGTACGCTGGCACTGACCCGTGCGTCAGCACGTAGCCTGACCCTCCCACGTTTCTGTACCCTCACCTGTGCCCTAAGCCTTGCCATTCCCTAACCCTAACCCTAGCCCGGAATGGAAACCCACCACCAGCCCTTCACCTTACCCTACGCCGTAGCCTACTCCTGGCCCGTACGCTGGCACTGACCCGTGCGTCAGCACGTAGCCTGACCCTCCCACGTTTCCGTACCCTCACCTGTGCCCTAAGCCTTGCCGTTCCCTAACCCTAACCCTAGCCCGGAACGGAAACCGACCAAAAGCCCTACACCTTACCCCCAAGCCGTAGCGTACTCCTGGCCCGTACGCTGGCACTGACCCGTGCGTCAGCACGTAGCCTGACCCTCCCACGTTTCCGTACCCTCACCTGTGCCCTGAGCCTGGCCTTTCCCTAACCCTAACCCTAGCCCGGAACGGACACCCACCACCAGCCCTACACCTTACCCCCAAGCCGTAGCCTACTCCTGGCCCGTACGCTGGCACTGACCCGTGCGTCAGCACGTAGCCTGACCCTCGCACGTTTCCGTACCCTCACCTGTGCCCTAAGCCTTGCCGTTCCCTAACCCTAACCCTAGCCCGGAACGGAAACCCACCACCAGCCCTACACCTTACCCCCAAGCCGTAGCCTACTCCTGGCCCGTACGCTGGCACTGACCCGTGCATCAGCACGTAGCCTGACCCTCCCACGTTTCCGTACCCTCACCTGTGCCCTAAGCCTTGCCGTTCCCTAACCCTAACCCTAGCCCGGAACGGAAACCCACCACCAGCCCTACACCTTACCCAGAAGCCGTAGCCTACACCTGGCCCGTACGCTGGCACTGACCCGTGCATCAGCACGTAGCCTGACCCTCCCACGTTTCCATACCCTCACCTGTGCCCTAAGCCTTGCCGTTCCCTAACCCTAACCCTAGCCCGGAACGGAAACCCACCACCAGCCCTACACCTTACCCTACACCTTAGCCTACTCCTGGCCCGTACGCTGGCACTGACCCGTGCGTCACCACGTAGCCTGACCCTCCCACGTTTCCATACCCTCACCTGTGCCCTAAGCCTTGCCGTTCCCTAACCCTAACCCTAGCCCGGAACGGAAAACCACCACCAGCCCTACACATTACCCTACGCCGTAGCCTACTCCTGGCCCGTACGCTGGCACTGACCCTTGCGTCAGCACGTAGCCTGACCCTCCCACGTTTCCGTACCCTCACCTGTGCCCTAAGCCTTGCCGTTCCCTAACCCTAACCCTAGCCCGGAACGGAAACCCACCACCAGCCCTACACCTTACCCTACACCTTAGCCTACTCCTGGCCCGTACGCTGGCACTGACCCGTGCGTCAGCACGTAGCCTGACCCTCCCACGTTTCCATACCCTCACCTGTGCCCTAAGCCTTGCCGTTCCCTAACCCTAACCCTAGCCCGGAACGGAAACCCACCACCAGCCCTACAACTTACCCCCAAGCCGTAGCCTACTCCTGGCCCGTACGCTGGCACTGACCCGTGCGTCAGCACGTAGCCTGACCCTCCCACGTTTCCGTACCCTCACCTGTGCCCTAAGCCTTGCCGTTCCCTAACCCTAACCCTAGCCCGGAACGGAAACCCACCACCAGCCCTACACCTTACCCTACGCTGTAGCCTACTCCAGGCCCGTGCGCTGGCACTGACCCATGCGTCAGCACGTAGTCTGACCCTCCCACGTTTCCGTACCCTCACCTGTGCCCTAAGCCTTGCCGTTCCCTAACCCTAACCCTAGCCCGGAACGGAAACCCACCAAAAGCCCTACACCTTACCCCCAAGCCGTAGCCTACACCTGGCCTGTACGCTGGCACTGACACGTGCATCAGCACGTAGCCTGACCCTCCCACGTTTCCGTACCCTCACCTGTGCCCTAAGCCTTGCCGTTCCCTAACCCTAACCCTAGCCCGGAACGGAAACCCACCACCAGCCCTACAACTTACCCCCAAGCCGTAGCCTGCCCCTGGCCCGTACGCTGGCACTGACCCGTGCGTCAGCACGTAGCCTGACCCTCCCACGTTTCCGTACCCTCATCTGTGCCCTAAGCCTTGCCGTTCCCTAACCCTAACCCTAGCCCGGAACGGAAAACCACCACCAGCCCTACACCTTACCCTACGCCGTAGCCTACTCCTGGCCCGTACGCTGGCACTGATCCATGCGTCAGCACGTAGCCTGACCCTCCCACGTTTCTGTACCCTCACCTGTGCCCTAAGCCTTGCCGTTCCCTAACCCTAACCCTAGCCCGGAACGGAAACCCACCACCAGCCCTACAGCTTACCCCCAAGCCGTAGCCTACTCCTGGCCCGTATGCTGGCACTGACCCGTGCGTCAGCACGTAGCCTGACCCTCCCACGTTTCCGTACCCTCACCTGTGCCCTAAGCCTTGCCGTTCCCTAACCCTAACCCTAGCCCGGAACGGAAACCCACCACCAGCCCTACAGCTTACCCCCAAGCCGTAGCCTACTCCTGGCCCGTACGCTGGCACTGACCCGTGCGTCAGCACGTAGCCTGACCCTCCCACGTTTCCGTACCCTCACCTGTGCCCTAAGCCTTGCCGTTCCCTAACCCTAACCCTAGCCCGGAACGGAAACCCACCACCAGCCCTACACCTTACCCCCAAGCCGTAGCCTACTCCTGGCCCGTACGCTGGCGCTGACCCGTGAGTCAGCACGTAGCCTGACCCTCCCACGTTTCTGTACCCTCACCTGTGCCCTAAGCCTTGCCGTTCCCTAACCCTAACCCTAGCCCGGAACGGAAACCCACCGCCAGCCCTACACCTTACCCCCAAGCCGTAGCCTACTCCTGGCCCGTACGCTGGCACTGACGCATGCGTCAGCACGTAGCCTGACCCTCCCACGTTTCTGTACCCTCACCTGTGCCCTAAGCCTTGCCGTTCCCTAACCCTAACCCTAGCCCGGAACGGAAACCCACCACCAGCCCTACACCTTACCCTACGCTGTAGCCTACTCCAGGCCCGTATGCTGGCACTGACACATGCGTCAGCACGTAGTCTGACCCTCCCACGTTTCCGTACCCTCACCTGTGCCCTAAGCCTTGCCGTTCCCTAACCCTAACCCTAGCCCGGAACGGAAACCCACCACCAGCCCTACACCTTACCCCCAAGCCGTAGCCTACACCTGGCCTGTACGCTGGCACTGACCCGTGCGTCAGCACGTAGCCTGACCCTCCCACGTTTCTGTACCCTCACCTGTGCCCTAAGCCTTGCCGTTCCCTAACCCTAACCCTAGCCCGGAATGGAAACCCACCACCAGCCCTTCACCTTACCCTACGCCGTAGCCTACTCCTGGCCTGTACGCTGGCACTGACACGTGCATCAGCACGTAGCCTGACCCTCCCACGTTTCCATACCCTCACCTGTGCCCTAAGCCTTGCCGTTCCCTAACCCTAACCCTAGCCCGGAACGGAAACCGACCAAAAGCCCTACAACTTACCCCCAAGCCGTAGCGTACTCCTGGCCCGTACGCTGGCACTGACCCGTGCGTCAGCACGTAGCCTGACCCTCCCACGTTTCCGTACCCTCACCTGTGCCCTAAGCCTTGCCGTTCCCTAACCCTAACCCTAGCCCGGAAAGGACACCCACCACCAGCCCTACACCTTACCCCCAAGCCGTAGCCTACTCCTGGCCCGTACGCTGGCACTGACCCGTGCGTCAGCACGTAGCCTGACCCTCCCACGATTCCGTACCCTCACCTGTGCCCTAAGCCTTGCCGTTCCCTAACCCTAACCCTAGCCCGGAAAAGAAACACACCAGCAGCCCTACACCTTACCCACAAGCCGTAGCCTATACCTGGCCGGTACGCTGGCACAGACCCGTGCGTCAGCACGTAGCCTGACCCTCCCACGTTTCCGTACCCTCACCTGTGCCCTAAGCCTTGCCGTTCCCTAACCCTAACCCTAGCATGGAACGGAAACCCACCACCAGCCCTACACCTTACCCTACACCGTAGCCTACTCCTGGCCCGTACGCTGGCACTGACCCGTGCATCAGCACGTACCCTGACCCTCCCACGTTTCCGTACCCTCACCTGTGCCCTAAGCCTTGCAGTTGCCTAACCCTAACCCTAGCCCCGAACGGAAACACACCACCAGCCCTACACCTTACCCTACACCGTAGCCTACTCCTGGCCCGTACGCTGGCACTGACCCGTGCATCAGCACGTAGCCTGACCCTCCCACGTTTCCGTACCCTCACCTGTGCCCAAAGCCTTGCCGTTCCCTAACCCTAACCCTACCCTGAACGGAAACCCACCACCAGCCCTACAACTTACCCCCAAGCCGTAGCCTACTCCTGGCCCGTACGCTGGCACTGACACGTGCGTCAGCACGTAGCCTGACCCTCCCACGTTTCCGTACCCTCACCTGTGCCCTAAGCCTTGCCGTTCCCTAACCCTAACCCTAGCCCGGAACGGAAACACACCACCAGCCCTACAGCTTACCCCCAAGCCGTAGCCTACTCCTGGCCGGTACGAGGCACTGACCCGTGCGTCAGCACGTAGCCTGACCCTCCCACGTTTCCGTACCCTCACCTGTGCCCTAAGCCTTGCCGTTCCCTAACCCTAACCCTAGCCCAGAACGGAAACCCACCACCAGCCCTACACCTTACCCTACATTGTAGCCTACTCCTGGCCCGTACGCTGGCACTGACCCGTGCGTCAGCACGTAGCCTGACCCTCCCACGTTTCCGTACCCTCACCTGTGCCCTAAGCCTTGCCGTTCCCTAACCCTAACCCTAGCCCGGAACGGAAACCCACCACCAGCCCTACACCTTACCCACAAGCAGTAGCCTACACCTGGCCAGTACGCTGGCACTGACCCGTGCAAGAGCATGTAGCCTGACCCTCCCACGTTTCCGTACCCTCACCTGTGCCCTCAGCCTTGCCGTTCCCTAACCCTAACCCTAGCCCGGAACGGAAACCCACCACCAGCCCTACACCATACCCTACGCCGTAGCCTACTCCTGGCCCGTACGCTGGCACTGACCCGTGCGTCAGCACGTAGCCTGACACTCCCACGTTTCTGTACCCTCACCTGTGCCCTAAGCCTTGCCGTTCCCTAACCCTAAACCTAGCCCGGAATGGAAACACACCACCAGCCCTACACCTTACCCACAAGCCGTAGCCTACACCTGGCCGGTACGCTGGCACTGACCCGTGCATCAGCACGTAGCCTGACCCTCCCACGTTTCCGTACCCTCACCTGTGCCCTAAGCCTTGCCGTTCCCTAACCCTAACCCTAGCCCGGAATGGAAACCCACCACCAGCCCTACACCTTACCCCCAAGCCGTAGCCTACTCCTGGCCCGTACGCTGGCACTGACCCGTGCATCAGCACGTAGCCTGACCCTCCCACGTTTCCGTACCCTCACCTGTGCCCTAAGCCTTGCCGTTCCCTAACCCTAACCCTAGCCCGGAACGGAAACCCACCACCAGCCCTACACCTTACCCACAAGCCGTAGCCTACACCTGGCCGGTACGCTGGCACTGACCCGTGCGTCAGCACGTAGCCTGACCCTCCCACGTTTCCATACCCTCACCTGTGCCCTAAGCCTTGCCGTTCCATAACCCTAACCCTAGCCCGGAACGGAAACCAACCACCAGCCCTACACCTTACCCTACAGCTTAGCCTACTCCTGGCCCGTACGCTGGCACTGACCCGTGCGTCACCACGTAGCCTGACCCTCCCACGTTTCCATACCTTCACCTGTGCCCTAAGCCTTGCCGTTCCCTAACCCTAACCCTAGCCCGGAATGGAAACCCACCACCAGCCCTACACCTTACCCTACGCCGTAGCCTACTCCTGGCCCGTACGCTGGCACTGACCCGTGCGTCAGCACGTAGCCTGACCCTCCCACGTTTCCGTACCCTCACCTGTGCCCTAAGCCTTGCCGTTCCCTATCCCTAACCCTAGCCCGGAACGGAAACCCACCACCAGCCCTACACCTTACCCCCAAGCCGTAGCCTACTCCTGGCCCGTACGCTGGCACTGACCCGTGCGTCAGCACGTAGCCTGACCCTCCCACGATTCCGTACCCTCACCTGTGCCCTAAGCCTTGCCGTTCCCTAACCCTAACCCTAGCCCGGAACGGAAACCCACCACCAGCCCTACAACTTACCCCCAAGCCGTAGCCTACTCCTGGCCCGTACGCTGGCACTGACCCGTGCGTCAGCACGTAGCCTGACCCTCCCACGTTTCCGTACCCTCACCTGTGCCCTAAGCCTTGCCGTTCCCTAACCCTAACCCTAGCCCGGAACGGAAACCCACCACCAGCCCTACACCTTACCCTACGCTGTAGCCTACTCCAGGCCCGTGCGCTGGCACTGACCCATTCGTCAGCACGTAGTCTGACCCTCCCACGTTTCCGTACCCTCACCTGTGCCCTAAGCCTTGCCATTCCCTAACCCTAACCCTAGCCCGGAACGGAAACCCACCAAAAGCCCTACACCTTACCCCCAAGCCGTAGCCTACACCTGGCCTGTACGCTGGCACTGACACGTGCATCAGCACGTAGCCTGACCCTCCCACGTTTCCGTACCCTCACCTGTGCCCTAAGCCTTGCCGTTCCCTAACCCTAACCCTAGCCCGTAACGGAAACCCACCACCAGCCCTACAACTTACCCCCAAGCCGTAGCCTACTCCTGGCCCGTACGCTGGCACTGACCCGTGCGTCAGCACGTAGCCTGACCCTCCCACGTTTCCGTACCCTCATCTGTGCCCTAAGCCTTGCCGTTCCCTAACCCTAACCCTAGCCCGGAACGGAAAAGCACCACCAGCCCTACACCTTACCCTACGCCGTAGCCTACTCCTGGCCCGTACGCTGGCACTGACCCATGCGTCAGCACGTAGCCTGACCCTCCCACGTTTCCGTACCCTCACCTGTGCCCTAAGCCTTGCCGTTCCCTAACCCTAACCCTAGCCCGGAACGGAAACCCACCACCAGCCCTACAGCTTACCCCCAAGCCGTAGCCTACTCCTGGCCCGTATGCTGGCACTGACCCGTGCGTCAGCACGTAGCCTGACCCTCCCACGTTTCCGTACCCTCACCTGTGCCCTAAGCCTTGCCGTTCCCTAACCCTAACCCTAGCCCGGAACGGAAACCCACCACCAGCCCTACAGCTTACCCCCAAGCCGTAGCCTACTCCTGGCCGGTACGAGGCACTGACCCGTGCGTCAGCACGTAGCCTGACCCTCCCACGTTTCCGTACCCTCACCTGTGCCCTAAGCCTTGCCGTTCCCTAACCCTAACCCTAGCCCAGAACGGAAACCCACCACCAGCCCTACACCTTACCCTACATTGTAGCCTACTCCTGGCCCGTACGCTGGCACTGACCCGTGCGTCAGCACGTAGCCTGACCCTCCCACGTTTCCGTACCCTCACCTGTGCCCTAAGCCTTGCCGTTCCCTAACCCTAACCCTAGCTCGGAACGGAAACCCACCAACAGCCCTACACCTTACCCCCAAGCTGTAGCCTACTCCTGGCCCGTACGCTGGCACTGACCCGTGAGTCAGCACGTAGCCTGACCCTCCCACGTTTCTGTACCCTCACCTGTGCCCTAAGCCTTGCCGTTCCCTAACCCTAACCCTAGCCCGGAACGGAAACCCACCACCTGCCCTACACCTTACCCCCAAGCCGTAGCCTACTCCTGGCCCGTACGCTGGCACTGACGCATGCGTCAGCACGTAGCCTGACCCTCCCACGTTTCTGTACCCTCACCTGTGCCCTAAGCCTTGCCGTTCCCTAACCCTAACCCTAGCCCGGAACGGAAACCCGCCACCAGCCCTACACCTTACCCCCAAGCCATAGCCTACACCTGGCCTGTACGCTGGCACTGACCCGTGCGTCAGCACGTAGCCTGACCCTCCCACGTTTCTGTACCCTCACCTGTGCCCTAAGCCTTGCCGTTCCCTAACCCTAACCCTAGCCCAGAATGGAAACCCACCACCAGCCCTTCACCTTACCCTACGCCGTAGCCTACTCCTGGCCCGTACGCTGGCACTGACCCGTGCGTCAGCACGTAGCCTGACCCTCCCACGTTTCCGTACCCTCACCTGTGCCCTAAGCCTTGCCGTTCCCTAACCCTAACCCTAGCCCGGAACGGAAACTGACCAAAAGCCCTACACCTTACCCCCAAGCCGTAGCGTACTCCTGGCCCGTACGCTGGCACTGACACGTGCGTCAGCACGTAGCCTGACCCTCCCACGTTTCCGTACCCTCACCTGTGCCCTAAGCCTTGCCGTTCCCTAACCCTAACGCTAGCCCGGAACGGAAACCCACCACCAGCCCTACACCTTACCCCCAAGCCGTAGCCTACTCCTGGCCCGTACGCTGGCACTGACCCGTGCGTCAACACGTAGCCTGACCCTCCCACGTTTCCATACCCTCACCTGTGCCCTAAGCCTTGCCGTTCCCTAACCCTAACCCTAGCCCGGAACGGAAACCCACCACCAGCCCTACACCTTACCCTACGCTGTAGCCTACTCCAGGCCCGTGCGCTGGCACTGACCCATGCGTCAGCACGTAGTCTGACCCTCCCACGTTTCCGTACCCTCACCTGTGCCCTAAGCCTTGCCGTTCCCTAACCCTAACCCTAGCCCGGAATGGAAACCCACCAAAAGCCCTACACCTTACCCCCAAGCCGTAGCCTACACCTGGCCTGTACGCTGGCACTGACACGTGCATCAGCACGTAGCCTGACCCTCCCACGTTTCCGTACCCTCACCTGTGCCCTAAGCCTTGCCGTTCCCTAACCCTAACCCTAGCCCGGAACGGAAACCCACAACAAGCCCTACAACTTACCCCCAAGCCGTAGCCTACTCCTGGCCCGTACGCTGGCACTGACCCGTGCGTCAGCACGTAGCCTGACCCTCCCACGTTTCCGTACCCTCATCTGTGCCCTAAGCCTTGCCGTTCCCTAACTCTAACCCTAGCCCGGAACGGAAAACCACCACCAGCCCTACACCTTACCCTACGCCGTAGCCTACTCCTGGCCCGTACGCTGGCACTGACCCATGCGTCAGCACGTAGCCTGACCCTCCCACGTTTCTGTACCCTCACCTGTGCCCTAAGACTTGCCGTTCCCTAACCCTAGCCCGGAACGGAAACCCACCACCAGCCCTACAGCTTACCCCCAAGCCGTAGCCTACTCCTGGCCCGTATGCTGGCACTGACCCGTGCGTCAGCACGTAGCCTGACCCTCCCACGTTTCCGTACCCTCACCTGTGCCCTAAGCCTTGCCGTTCCCTAACCCTAACCCTAGCCCGGAACGGAAACCCACCACCAGCCCTACACCTTACCCCCAAGCCGTAGCCTACTCCTGGCCCGTACGCTGGCACTGACCCGTGAGTCAGCACGTAGCCTGACCCTCCCACGTTTCTGTACCCTCACCTGTGCCCTAAGCCTTGCCGTTCCCTAACCCTAACCCTAGCCCGGAACGGAAACCCACCGCCAGCCCTACACCTTACCCCCAAGCCGTAGCCTACTCCTGGCCCGTACGCTGGCACTGACGCATGCGTCAGCACGTAGCCTGACCCTCCCACGTTTCTGTACCCTCACCTGTGCCCTAAGCCTTGCCGTTCCCTAACCCTAACCCTAGCCCAGAACGGAAACCCACCACCAGCCCTACACCTTACCCTACATTGTAGCCTACTCCTGGCCCGTACGCTGGCACTGACCCGTGCGTCAGCACGTAGCCTGACCCTCCCACGTTTCCGTACCCTCACCTGTGCCCTAAGCCTTGCCGTTCCCTAACCCTAACCCTAGCCCGGAACGGAAACCCACCACCAGCCCTACACCTTACCCACAAGCAGTAGCCTACACCTGGCCAGTACGCTGGCACTGACCCGTGCATCAGCACGTAGCCTGACCCTCCCACGTTTCCGTACCCTCACCTGTGCCCTAACCCTTGCCGTTCCCTAACCCTAACCCTAGCCTGGAACGGAAACCCAACACCAGCCCTACACCTTACCCTACGCCGTAGCCTACTCCTGGCCCGTACGGTGGCACTGACCCGTGCATCAGCACGTAGCCTGACCCTCCCACGTTTCCGTACCCTCACCTGTGCCCTCAGCCTTGCCGTTCCCTAACCCTAACCCTAGCCCGGAACGGAAACCCACCACCAGCCCTACAACTTACCCCCAAGCCGTAGCCTACTCCTGGCCCGTACGCTGGCACTGACCCGTGCGTCAGCACGTAGCCTGACCCTCCCACGTTTCCGTACCCTCACCTGTGCCCTAAGCCTTGCCGTTCCCTAACCCTAACCCTAGCCGGGAACGGAAACCCACCACCAGCCCTACACCTTACCCTACGCTGTAGCCTACTCCAGGACCGTGCGCTGGCACTGACCCATGCGTCAGCACGTAGTCTGACCCTCCCACGTTTCCGTACCCTCACCTGTGCCCTAAGCCTTGCCGTTCCCTAACCCTAACCCTAGCCCGGAACGGAAACCCACCAAAAGCCCTACACCTTACCCCCAAGCCGTAGCCTACACCTGGCCTGTACGCTGGCACTGACACGTGCATCAGCACGTAGCCTGACCCTCCCACGTTTCCGTACCCTCACCTGTGCCCTAAGCCTTGCCGTTCCCTAACCCTAACCCTAGCCCGGAACGGAAACCCACCACCAGCCCTACAACTTACCCCCAAGCCGTAGCCTACTCCTGGCCCGTACGCTGGCACTGACCCGTGCGTCAGCACGTAGCCTGACCCTCCCACGTTTCCATACCCTCATCTGTGCCCTAAGCCTTGCCGTTCCCTAACCCTAACCCTAGCCCGGAACGGAAAAGCACCACCAGCCCTACACCTTACCCTACGCCGTAGCCTACTCCTGGCCCGTACGCTGGCACTGACCCATGCGTCAGCACGTAGCCTGACCCTCCCACGTTTCCGTACCCTCACCTGTGCCCTAAGCCTTGCCGTTCCCTAACCCTAACCCTAGCCCGGAACGGAAACCCACCACCAGCCCTACAGCTTACCCCCAAGCCGTAGCCTACTCCTGGCCCGTATGCTGGCACTGACCCGTGCGTCAGCACGTAGCCTGACCCTCCCACGTTTCCGTACCCTCACCTGTGCCCTAAGCCTTGCCGTTCCCTAACCCTAACCCTAGCCCGGAACGGAAACCCACCACCAGCCCTACAGCTTACCCCCAAGCCGTAGCCTACTCCTGGCCGGTACGAGGCACTGACCCGTGCGTCAGCACGTAGCCTGACCCTCCCACGTTTCCGTACCCTCACCTGTGCCCTACGCCTTGCCGTTCCCTAACCCTAACCCTAGCCCAGAACGGAAACCCACCACCAGCCCTACACCTTACCCTACATTGTAGCCTACTCCTGGCCCGTACGCTGGCACTGACCCGTGCGTCAGCACGTAGCCTGACCCTCCCACGTTTCCGTACCCTCACCTGTGCCCTAAGCCTTGCCGTTCCCTAACCCTAACCCTAGCTCGGAACGGAAACCCACCAACAGCCCTACACCTTACCCCCAAGCTGTAGCCTACTCCTGGCCCGTACGCTGGCACTGACCCGTGAGTCAGCACGTAGCCTGACCCTCCCACGTTTCTGTACCCTCACCTGTGCCCTAAGCCTTGCCGTTCCCTAACCCTAACCCTAGCCCGGAACGGAAACCCACCACCTGCCCTACACCTTACCCCCAAGCCGTAGCCTACTCCTGGCCCGTACGCTGGCACTGACGCATGCGTCAGCACGTAGCCTGACCCTCCCACGTTTCTGTACCCTCACCTGTGCCCTAAGCCTTGCCGTTCCCTAATCCTAACCCTAGCCCGGAACGGAAACCCACCACCAGCCGTACACCTTACCCTACGCTGTAGCCTACTCCAGGCCCGTATGCTGGCACTGACAAATGCGTCAGCACGTAGTCTGACCCTCCCACGTTTCCGTACCCTCACCTGTGCCCTAAGCCTTGCCGTTCCCTAACCCTAACCCTAGCCCGGAACGGAAACCCACCACCAGCCCTACACCTTACCCCCAAGCCATAGCCTACACCTGGCCTGTACGCTGGCACTGACCCGTGCGTCAGCACGTAGCCTGACCCTCCCACGTTTCTGTACCCTCACCTGTGCCCTAAGCCTTGCCGTTCCCTAACCCTAACCCTAGCCCGGAATGGAAACCCACCACCAGCCCTTCACCTTACCCTACGCCGTAGCCTACTCCTGGCCCGTACGCTGGCACTGACCCGTGCGTCAGCACGTAGCCTGACCCTCCCACGTTTCCGTACCCTCACCTGTGCCCTAAGCCTTGCCGTTCCCTAACCCTAACCCTAGCCCGGAACGGAAACCGACCAAAAGCCCTACACCTTACCCCCAAGCCGTAGCGTACTCCTGGCCCGTACGCTGGCACTGACCCGTGCGTCAGCACGTAGCCTGACCCTCCCACGTTTCCGTACCCTCACCTGTGCCCTAAGCCTTGCCGTTCCCTAACCCTAACCCTAGCCCGGAACGGACACCCACCACCAGCCCTACACCTTACCCCCAAGCCGTAGCCTACTCCTGGCCCGTACGCTGGCACTGACACGTGCGTCAGCACGTAGCCTGACCCTCCCACGTTTCCGTACCCTCACCTGTGCCCTAAGCCTTGCCGTTCCCTAACCCTAACGCTAGCCCGGAACGGAAACCCACCACCAGCCCTACACCTTACCCCCAAGCCGTAGCCTACTCCTGGCCCGTACGCTGGCACTGACCCGTGCGTCAACACGTAGCCTGACCCTCCCACGTTTCCGTACCCTCACCTGTGCCCTAAGCCTTGCCGTTCCCTAACCCTAACCCTAGCCCGGAACGGAAACCCACCACCAGCCCTACACCTTACCCTACGCTGTAGCCTACTCCAGGCCCGTGCGCTGGCACTGACCCATGCGTCAGCACGTAGTCTGACCCTCCCACGTTTCCGTACCCTCACCTGTGCCCTAAGCCTTGCCGTTCCCTAACCCTAACCCTAGCCCGGAATGGAAACCGACCAAAAGCCCTACACCTTACCCCCAAGCCGTAGCCTACACCTGGCCTGTACGCTGGCACTGACACGTGCATCAGCACGTAGCCTGACCCTCCCACGTTTCCGTACCCTCACCTGTGCCCTAAGCCTTGCCGTTCCCTAACCCTAACCCTAGCCCGGAACGGAAACCCACCACAAGCCCTACAACTTACCCCCAAGCCGTAGCCTACTCCTGGCCCGTACGCTGGCACTGACCCGTGCGTCAGCACGTAGCCTGACCCTCCCACGTTTCCGTACCCTCATCTGTGCCCTAAGCCTTGCCGTTCCCTAACTCTAACCCTAGCCCGGAACGGAAAACCACCACCAGCCCTACACCTTACCCTACGCCGTAGCCTACTCCTGGCCCGTACGCTGGCACTGACCCATGCGTCAGCACGTAGCCTGACCCTCCCACGTTTCTGTACCCTCACCTGTGCCCTAAGACTTGCCGTTCCCTAACCCTAACCCTAGCCCGGAACGGAAACCCACCACCAGCCCTACAGCTTACCCCCAAGCCGTAGCCTACTCCTGGCCCGTATGCTGGCACTGACCCGTGCGTCAGCACGTAGCCTGACCCTCCCACGTTTCCGTACCCTCACCTGTGCCCTAAGCCTTGCCGTTCCCTAACCCTAACCCTAGCCCGGAACGGAAACCCACCACCAGCCCTACACCTTACCCCCAAGCCGTAGCCTACTCCTGGCCCGTACGCTGGCACTGACCCGTGAGTCAGCACGTAGCCTGACCCTCCCACGTTTCTGTACCCTCACCTGTGCCCTAAGCCTTGCCGTTCCCTAACCCTAACCCTAGCCCGGAACGGAAACCCACCGCCAGCCCTACACCTTACCCCCAAGCCATAGCCTACTCCTGGCCCGTACGCTGGCACTGACGCATGCGTCAGCACGTAGCCTGACCCTCCCACGTTTCTGTACCCTCACCTGTGCCCTAAGCCTTGCCGTTCCCTAACCCTAACCCTAGCCCGGAACGGAAACCCACCACCAGCCCTACACCTTACCCTACGCTGTAGCCTACTCCAGGCCCGTATGCTGGCACTGACACATGCGTCAGCACGTAGTCTGACCCTCCCACGTTTCCGTACCCTCACCTGTGCCCTAAGCCTTGCCGTTCCCTAACCCTAACCGTAGCCCGGAACGGAAACCCACCACCAGCCCTACACCTTACCCCCAAGCCGTAGCCTACACCTGGCCTGTACGCTGGCACTGACCCGTGCGTCAGCACGTAGCCTAACCCTCCCACGTTTCTGTACCCTCACCTGTGCCCTAAGCCTTGCCGTTCCCTAACCCTAACCCTAGCCCGGAATGGAAACCCACCACCAGCCCTTCACCTTACCCTACGCCGTAGCCTACTCCTGGCCCGTACGCTGGCACTGACCCGTGCGTCAGCACGTAGCCTGACCCTCCCACGTTTCCGTACCCTCACCTGTGCCCTAAGCCTTGCCGTTCCCTAACCCTAACCCTAGCCCGGAACGGAAACCGACCAAAAGCCCTACACCTTACCCCCAAGCCGTAGCGTACTCCTGGCCCGTACGCTGGCACTGACCCGTGCGTCAGCACGTAGCCTGACCCTCCCACGTTTCCGTACCCTCACCTGTGCCCTAAGCCTTGCCGTTCCCTAACCCTAACCCTAGCCCGGAACGGACACCCACCACCAGCCCTACACCTTACCCCCAAGCCGTAGCCTACTCCTGGCCCGTACGCTGGCACTGACCCGTGCGTCAGCACGTAGCCTGACCCTCCCACGATTCCGTACCCTCACCTGTGCCCTAAGCCTTGCCGTTCCCTAACCCTAACCCTAGCCCGGAAAGGAAAACCACCACCAGCCCTACACCTTACCCACAAGCCGTAGCCTATACCTGGCCAGTACGCTGGCACTGACCCGTGCGTCAGCACGTAGCCTGACCCTCCCACGTTTCCGTACCCTCACCTGTGCCCTAAGCCTTGCCGTTCCCTAACCCTAACCCTACCATGGAACGGAAACCCACCACCAGCCCTACACCTTACCCTACACCGTAGCCTACTCCTGGCCCGTACGCTGGCACTGACCCGTGCATCAGCACGTAGCCTGACCCTCCCACGTTTCCGTACCCTCACCTGTGCCCTAAGCCTTGCAGTTCCCTAACCCTAACCCTAGCCCCGAACGGAAACCCACCACCAGCCCTACACCTTACCCTACACCGTAGCCTACTCCTGGCCCGTACGCTGGCACTGACCCGTGCATCAGCACGTAGCCTCACCCTCCCACGTTTCCGTACCCTCACCTGTGCCCAAAGCCTTGCCGTTCCCTAACCCTAACCCTACCCCGAACGGAAACCCACCACCAGCCCTACAACTTACCCCCAAGCCGTAGCCTACTCCTGGCCCGTACGCTGGCACTGACCCGTGCGTCAGCACGTAGCCTGACCCTCCCACGTTTCCGTACCCTCACCTGTGCCCTAAGCCTTGCCGTTCCCTAACCCTAACCCTAGCCCGGAACGGAAACCCACCACCAGCCCTACAGCTTACCCCCAAGCCGTAGCCTACTCCTGGCCGGTACGAGGCACTGACCCGTGCGTCAGCACGTAGCCTGACCCTCCCACGTTTCCGTACCCTCACCTGTGCCCTAAGCCTTGCCGTTCCCTAACCCTAACCCTAGCCCAGAACGGAAACCCACCACCAGCCCTACACCTTACCCTACATTGTAGCCTACTCCTGGCCCGTACGCTGGCACTGACCCGTGCGTCAGCACGTAGCCTGACCCTCCCACGTTTCCGTACCCTCACCTGTGCCCTAAGCCTTGCCGTTCCCTAACCCTAACCCTAGCCCGGAACGGAAACCCACCACCAGCCCTACACCTTACCCACAAGCAGTAGCCTACACCTGGCCAGTACGCTGGCACTGACCCGTGCATCAGCACGTAGCCTGACCCTCCCACGTTTCCGTACCCTCACCTGTGCCCTAAGCCTTGCCGTTCCCTAACCCTAACCCTAGCCTGGAACGGAAACCCACCACCAGCCCTACACCTTACCCTACGCCGTAGCCTACTCCTGGCCCGTACGCTGGCACTGACCCGTGCATCAGCACGTAGCCTGACCCTCCCACGTTTCCGTACCCTCACCTGTGCCCTCAGCCTTGCCGTTCCCTAACCCTAACCCTAGCCCGGAACGGAAACCCTCCACGAGCCCTACACCTTACCCTACGCCGTAGCCTACTCCTGGCCCGTACGCTGGCACTGACCCGTGCGTCAGCACGTAGCCTGACCCTCCCACGTTTCTGTACCCTCACCTGTGCCCTAAGCCTTGCCGTTCCCTAACCCTAAACCTAGCCCGGAATGGAAACACACCACCAGCCCTACACCTTACCCACAAGCCGTAGCCTACACCTGGCCGGTACGCTGGCACTGACCCGTGCATCAGCACGTAGCCTGACCCTCCCACGTTTCCGTACCCTCACCTGTGCCCTAAGCCTTGCCGTTCCCTAACCCTAACCCTAGCCCGGAATGGAAACCCACCACCAGCCCTACACCTTACCCCCAAGCCGTAGCCTACTCCTGGCCCGTACGCTGGCACTGACCCGTGCATCAGCACGTAGCCTGACCCTCCCACGTTTCCGTACCCTCACCTGTGCCCTAAGCCTTGCCGTTCCGTAACCCTAACCCTAGCCCGGAACGGAAACCCACCACCAGCCCTACACCTTACCCAGAAGCCGTAGCCTACACCTGGCCGGTACGCTGGCACTGACCCGTGCGTCAGCACGTAGCCTGACCCTCCCACGTTTCCATACCCTCACCTGTGCCCTAAGCCTTGCCGTTCACTAACCCTAACCCTAGCCCGGAACGGAAACCCACCACCAGCCCTACACCTTACCCTACACCTTAGCCTACTCCTGGCCCGTACGCTGGCACTGACCCGTGCGTCACCACGTAGCCTGACCCTCCCACGTTTCCATACATTCACCTGTGCCCTAAGCTTTGCCGTTCCCTAACCCTAACCATAGCCCAGAATGGAAACCCACCACCAGCCCTACACCTTACCCTACGCCGTAGCCTACTCCTGGCCCGTACGCTGGCACTGACCCGTGCGTCAGCACGTAGCCTGACCCTCCCACGTTTCCGTACCCTCACCTGTGCCCTAAGCCTTGCCGTTCCCTAACCCTAACCCTAGCCCGGAACGGAAACCCACCACCAGCCCTACACCTTACCCCCAAGCCGTAGCCTACTACTGGCCCGTACGCTGGCACTGACCCGTGCGTCAGCACGTAGCCTGACCCTCCCACGATTCCGTACCCTCACCTGTGCCCTGAGCCTTGCCGTTCCCTAACCCTAACCCTAGCCCGGAAAGGAAACCCACCACCAGCCCTACACCTTACCCACAAGCCGTAGCCTATACCTGGCGGGTACGCTGGCACTGACCCGTGCGTCAGCACGTAGCCTGACCCTCCCACGTTTACGTACCCTCACCTGTGCCCTAAGCCTTGCCGTTCCCTAACCCTAACCCTAGCACGTAACGGAAACCCACCACCAGCCCTACACCTTACCCTACACCGTAGCCTACTCCTGGCCCGTACGCTGGCACTGACCCGTGCATCAGCACGTAGCCTGACCCTCCCACGTTTCCGTACCCTCACCTGTGCCCTAAGCCTTGCCGTTCCCTAACCCTAACCCTAGCCCCGAACGGAAACCCACCACCAGCCCTACACCTTACCCTACACCGTATCCTACTCCTGGCCCGTACGCTGGCACTGACCCGTGCATCAGCACGTAGCCTGACCCTCCCACGTTTCCGTACCCTCACCTGTGCCCAAAGCCTTGCCGTTCCCTAACCCTAACCCTAGCCCCGAACGGAAACCCACCACCAGCCCTACAACTTACCCCCAAGCCGTAGCCTACTCCTGGCCCGTACGCTGGCACTGACCCGTGCGTCAGCACGTAGCCTGACCCTCCCACGTTTCCGTACCCTCACCTGTGCCATAAAACTTGCCGTTCCCTAACCCTAACCCTAGCCCGGAACGGAAACCCACCACCAGCCCTACAGCTTACCCCCAAGCCGTAGCCTACTCCTGGCCGGTACGAGGCACTGACCCGTGCGTCAGCACGTAGCCTGACCCTCCCACGTTTCCGTACCCTCACCTGTGCCCTAAGCCTTGCCGTTCCCTAACCCTAACCCTAGACCAGAACGGAAACCCACCACCAGCCCTACACCTTACCCTACGTTGTAGCCTACTCCTGGCCCGTACGCTGGCACTGACCCGTGCGTCAGCACGTAGCCTGACCCTCCCACGTTTCCGTACCCTCACCTGTGCCCTAAGCCTTGCCGTTCCCTAACCCTAACCCTAGCCAGGAACGGAAACCCACCACCAGCCCTACACCTTACCCACAAGCAGTAGCCTACACCTGGCCAGTACGCTGGCACTGACCCGTGCATCAGCACGTAGCCTGACCCTCCCACGTTTCCGTACCCTCACCTGTGCCCTAAGCCTTGCCGTTCCCTAACCCTAACCCTAGCCTGGAACGGAAACCCACCACCAGCCCTACACCTTACCCTACGCCGTAGCCTACTCCTGGCCCGTACGCTGGCACTGACCCGTGCATCAGCATGTAGCCTGACCCTCCCACGTTTCCGTACCCTCACCTGTGCCCTCAGCCTTGCCGTTCCCTAACCCTAACCCTAGCCCGGAACCGAAACCCACCACCAGCCCTACACCTTACACTATGCCGTAGCCTACTCCTGGCCCGTACGCTGGCACTGACCCGTGCGTCAGCACGTAGCCTGACCCTCCCACGTTTCTGTACCCTCACCTGTGCCCTAAGCCTTGCCGTTCCCTAACCCTAAACCTAGCCCGGAATGGAAAGCCACCACCAGCCCTACAGCTTACCCACAAGCCGTAGCCTACACCTGGCCGGTACGCTGGCACTGACCCGTGCATCAGCACGTAGCCTGACCCTCCCACGTTTCCGTACCCTCACCTGTGCCCTAAGCCTTGCCGTTCCCTAACCTTAACCCTAGCCCGGAACGGAAACCCACCACCTGCCCTACACCTTACCCCAAAGCCGTAGCCTACTCCTGGCCCGTACGCTGGCACTGACCCGTGCATCAGCACGTAGCCTGACCCTCCCACTTTTCCGTAACCTCACCTGTGCCCTAAGCCTTGCCGTTCCCTAACCCTAACCCTAGCCCGGAACGGAAACCCACCACCAGCCCTACACCTTACCCAGAAGCCGTAGCATACACCTGGCTGGTACGCTGGCACTGACCCGTGCGTCAGCACGTAGCCTGACCCTCCCACGTTTCCATACCCTCACCTGTGCCCTAAGCCTTGCCGTTCCCTAACCCTAACCCTAGCCCGGAACGGAAACCCACCACCAGCCCTACACCTTACCCTACGCCGTAGCATACTCCTGGCCCGTACGCTGGCACTGACCCGTGCGTCAGCACGTAGCCTGACCCTCCCACGTTTCCGTACCCTCACCTGTGCCCTCAGCCTTGCCGTTCCCTAACCCTAACCCTAGCCCGGAACAGAAACCCACCACCAGCCCTACACCTTACCCTACGCCGTATCCTACTCCTGGCCCGTATGCTGGCACTGACCCGTGCGTCAGCACGTAGCCTGACCCTCCCACGTTTCTGTACCCTCACCTGTGCCCTAAGCCTTGCCGTTCCCTAACCCTAAACCTAGCCCGGAATGGAAACACACCACCAGCCCTACACCTTACCCACAAGCCGTAGCCTACACCTGGCCGGTACGCTGGCACTGACCCTTGCATCAGCACGTAGCCTGACCCTCCCACGTTTCCGTACCCTCACCTGTGCCCTAAGCCTTGCCGTTCCCTAACCCTAACCCTAGCCCGGAATGGAAACCCACCACCAGCCCTACACCTTACCCCCAAGCCGTAGCCTACTCCTGGCCCGTACACTGGCACTGACCCGTGCATCAGCACGTAGCCTGACCCTCCCACGTTTCCGTACCCTCACCTGTGCCCTAAGCCTTGCCGTTCCCTAACCCTAACCCTAGCCTGGAACGGAAACCCACCATCAGCCCTACACCTTACCCTACACCTTAGCCTACTCCTGGCCCGTACGCTGGCACTGACCCGTGCGTCACCACGTAGCCTGACCCTCCCACGTTTCCATACCCTCAACTGTGCCCTAAGCCTTGCCGTTCCCTAACCCTAACCCTAGCCCGGAACGGAAACCCACCACCAGCCCTACACCTTACCGTACGCCGTAGCCTACTCCTGGCCCGTACGCTGGCACTGACCCGTGCGTCAGCACGTGGCCTGACCCTCCCACGTTTCCGTACCCTCACCTGTGCCCTAAGCCTTGCCGTTCCCTAACCCTAACCCTAGCCCAGAACGGAAACCCACCACCAGCCCTACAACTTACCCCCAAGCCGTAGCCTACTCCTGGCCCGTACGCTGGCACTGACCCGTGCGTCAGCACGTAGCCTGACCCTCCCACGTTTCCGTACCCTCACCTGTGCCCTAAGCCTTGCCGTTCCCTAACCCTAACCCTAGCCCGGAATGGAAACCCACCACCAGCCCTACACCTTACCCACAAGCCGTAGCCTACTCCTGGCCCGTACGCTGGCACTGACCCGTGCATCAGCACGTAGCCTGACCCTCCCACGTTTCCGTACCCTCACCTGTGCCCTCAGCCTTGCCGTTCCCTAACCCTAACCCTAGCCCGGAACGGAAACCCACCACCAGCCCTACACCTTACCCTACGCCGTAGCCTACTCCTGGCCCGTACGCTGGCACTGACCCGTGCGTCAGCACGTAGCCTGACACTCCCACGTTTCTGTACCCTCACCTGTGCCCTAAGCCTTGCCGTTCCCTAACCCTAAACCTAGCCCGGAACGGAAACACACCACCAGCCCTACACCTTATCCACAAGCCGTAGCCTACACCTGGCCGGTACGCTGGCACTGACCCGTGCATCAGCACGTAGCCTGACCCTCCCACGTTTCCGTACCCTCACCTGTGCCCTAAGCCTTGCCGTTCCCTAACCCTAACCCTAGCCCGGAATGGAAACCCACCACCAGCCCTACACCTTACCCCCAAGCCGTAGCCTACTCCTGGCCCGTACGCTGGCACTGACCCGTGCATCAGCACGTAGCCTGACCCTCCCACGTTTCCGTACCCTCACCTGTGCCCTAAGCCTTGCCGTTCCCTAACCCTAACCCTAGCCCGGAACGGAAAACCACCACCAGCCCTACACCTTACCCAGAAGCCGTAGCCTACACCTGGCCGGTACGCTGGCACTGACCCGTGCGTCAGCACGTAGCCTGACCCTCCCACGTTTCCATACCCTCACCTGTGCCCTAAGCCTTGCCGTTCCCTAACCCTAACCCTAGCCCGGAACGGAAACCCACCACCAGCCCTACAACTTACCCCCAAGCCGTAGCCTACTCCTGGCCCGTACGCTGGCACTGACCCGTGCGTCACCACGTAGCCTGACCCTCCCACGTTTCCATACCTTCACCTGTGCCCTAAGCCTTGCCGTTCCCTAACCCTAACCCTAGCCCGGAATGGAAACCCACCACCAGCCCTACACCTTACCCCCAAGCCGTAGCCTACTCCTGGCCCGTACGCTGGCACTGACCCGTGCATCAGCACGTAGCCTGACCCTCCCACGTTTCCGTACCCTCACCTGTGCCCTAAGCCTTGCCGTTCCCTAACCCTAACCCTAGCCCGGAACGGAAACCCACCACCAGCCCTACACCTTACCCCCAAGCCGTAGCCTACTCCTGGCCCGTACGCTGGCACTGACCCGTGCGTCAGCACGTAGCCTGACCCTCCCACGATTCCGTACCCTCACCTGTGCCCTAAGCCTTGCCGTTCCCTAACCCTAACCCTAGCCCGGAAAGGAAACCCACCACCAGCCCTACACCTTACCCACAAGCGATAGCCTATACCTGGCGGGTACGCTCGCACTGACCCGTGCGTCAGCACGTAGCCTGACCCTCCCACGTTTCCGTACCCTCACCTGTGCCCTAAGCCTTGCCGTTCCCTAACCCTAACCCTAGCCCGGAATGGAAACCCACCACCAGCCCTACACCTTACCCACAAGCCGTAGCCTACTCCTGGCCCGTACGCTGGCACTGACCCGTGCATCAGCACGTAGCCTGACCCTCCCACGTTTCCGTACCCTCACCTGTGCCCTCAGCCTTGCCGTTCCCTAACCCTAACCCTAGCCCGGAACGGAAACCCACCACCAGCCCTACACCTTACCCTACGCCGTAGCCTACTCCTGGCCCGTACGCTGGCACTGACCCGTGCGTCAGCACGTAGCCTGACACTCCCACGTTTCTGTACCCTCACCTGTGCCCTAAGCCTTGCCGTTCCCTAACCCTAAACCTAGACCGGAACGGAAACACACCACCAGCCCTACACCTTACCCACAAGCCGTAGCCTACACCTGGCCGGTACGCTGGCACTGACCCGTGCATCAGCACGTAGCCTGACCCTCCCACGTTTCCGTACCCTCACCTGTGCCCTAAGCCTTGCCGTTCCCTAACCCTAACCCTAGCCCGGAATGGAAACCCACCACCAGCCCTACACCTTACCCCCAAGCCGTAGCCTACTCCTGGCCCGTACGCTGGCACTGACCCGTGCATCAGCACGTAGCCTGACCCTCCCACGTTTCCGTACCCTCACCTGTGCCCTAAGCCTTGCCGTTCCCTAACCCTAACCCTAGCCCGGAACGGAAACCCACCACCAGCCCTACACCTTACCCAGAAGCCGTAGCCTACACCTGGCCGGTACGCTGGCACTGACCCGTGCATCAGCACGTAGCCTGACCCTCCCACGTTTCCATACCCTCACCTGTGCCCTAAGCCTTGCCGTTCCCTAACCCTAACCCTAGCCCGGAACGGAAACCCACCACCAGCCCTACAACTTACCCCCAAGCCGTAGCCTACTCCTGGCCCGTACGCTGGCACTGACCCGTGCGTCACCACGTAGCCTGACCCTCCCACGTTTCCATACCTTCACCTGTGCCCTAAGCCTTGCCGTTCCCTAACCCTAACCCTAGCCCGGAACGGAAACCCACCACCAGCCCTACACCTTACCCCCAAGCCGTAGCCTACTCCTGGCCCGTACGCTGGCACTGACCCGTGCGTCAGCACGTAGCCTGACCCTCCCACGATTCCGTACCCTCACCTGTGCCCTAAGCCTTGCCGTTCCCTAACCCTAACCCTAGCCCGGAAAGGAAACCCACCACCAGCCCTACACCTTACCCACAAGCCATAGCCTATACCTGGCGGGTACGCTCGCACTGACCCGTGCGTCAGCACGTAGCCTGACCCTCCCACGTTTCCGTACCCTCACCTGTGCCCTAAGCCTTGCCGTTCCCTAACCCTAACCCTAGCACGGAACGGAAACCCACCACCAGCCCTACACCTTACCCTACACCGTAGCCTACTCCTGGCCCGTACGCTGGCACTGACCCGTGCATCAGCACGTAGCCTGACCCTCCCACGTTTCCGTACCCTCACCTGTGCCCTAAGCCTTGCCGTTCCCTAACCCTAACCCTAGCCCCGAACGGAAACCCACCACCAGCCCTACACCTTACCCTACACCGTAGCCTACTCCTGGCCCGTACGCTGGCACTGACCCGTGCATCAGCACGTAGCCTGACCCTCCCACGTTTCCGTACCCTCACCTGTGCCCAAAGCCTTGCCGTTCCCTAACCCTAACCCTAGCCCGGAACGGAAACCCACCACCAGCCCTACACCTTACCCAGAAGCCGTAGCATACTCCTGGCCGGTACGCTGGCACTGACCCGTGCGTCAGCACGTAGCCTGACCCTCCCACGTTGCCATACCCTCACCTGTTCCCTAAGCCTTGCCGTTCCCTAACCCTAACCCTAGCCCGGAACGGAAACCCACCACCAGCCCTACACCTTACCCTACGCCGTAGCCTACTCCTGGCCCGTACGCTGGCACTGACCCGTGCGTCAGCACGTAGCCTGACCCTCCCACGTTTCCATACCCTCACCTGTGCCCTCAGCCTTGCCGTTCCCTAACCCTAACCCTAGCCCGGAACGGAAACCCACCACCAGCCCTACACCTTACCCTACGCCGTAGCCTACTCCTGGCCCGTACGCTGGCACTGACCCGTGCGTCAGCACGTAGCCTGACCCTCCCACGTTTCTGTACCCTCACCTGTGCCCTAAGCCTTGCCGTTCCCTAACCCTAAACCTAGCCCGGAATGGAAACACACCACCAGCCCTACACTTTACCCACAAGCCGTAGCCTACACCTGGCCGGTACGCTGGCACTGACCCGTGCATCAGCACGTAGCCTGACCCTCCCACGTTTCCGTACCCTCACCTGTGCCCTAAGCCTTGCCGTTCCCTGACCCTAACCCTAGCCCGGAATGGAAACCCACCACCAGCCCTACACCTTACCCCCAAGCCGTAGCCAACTCCTGGCCCGTACGCTGGCACTGACCCGTGCATCAGCACGTAGCCTGACCCTCCCACGTTTCCGTACCCTCACCTGTGCCCTAAGCCTTGCCGTTCCCTAACCCTAACCCTAGCCCGGAACGGAAACCCACCACCAGCCCTACACCTTACCCAGAAGCCGTAGCCTACACCTGGCCGGTACGCTGGCACTGACCCGTGCGTCAGCACGTAGCCTGACCCTCCCACGTTTCCATACCCTCACCTGTGCACTAAGACTTCCCGTTCCCTAACCCTAACCCTAGCCTGGAACGGAAACCCACCACCAGCCCTACACCTTACCCTACACCTTAGCCTACTCCTGGCCCGTACGCTGGCACTGACCCGTGCGTCACCACGTAGCCTGACCCTCCCACGTTTCCATACCCTCACCTGTGCCCTAAGCCTTGCCGTTCCCTAACCCTAACCCTAGCCCGGAACCGAAACCCACCACCAGCCCTACACCTTACCGTACGCCGTAGCCTACTCCTGGCCCGTACGCTGGCACTGACCCGTGCGTCAGCACGTAGCCTGACCCTCCCACGTTTCCGTACCCTCACCTGTGCCCTAAGCCTTGCCGTTCCCTAACCCTAACCCTAGCCTGGAACGGAAACCCACCATCAGCCCTACACCTTACCCTACACCTTAGCCTACTCCTGGCCCGTACGCTGGCACTGACCCGTGCGTCACCACGTAGCCTGACCCTCCCACGTTTCCATACCCTCACCTGTGCCCTAAGCCTTGCCGTTCCCTAACCCTAACCCTAGCCCGGAACGGAAACCCACCACCAGCCCTACACCTTACCGTACGCCGTAGCCTACTCCTGGCCCGTACGCTGGCACTGACCCGTGCGTCAGCACGTAGCCTGACCCTCCCACGTTTCCGTACCCTCACCTGTGCCCTAAGCCTTGCCGTTCCCTAACCCTAACCCTAGCCCGGAACGGAAACCCACCACCAGCCCTACACCTTACCCTACGCCGTAGCCTACTCCTGGCCCGTACGCTGGCACTGACCCGTGCGTCAGCACGTAGCCTGACACTCCCACGTTTCTGTACCCTCACCTGTGCCCTAAGCCTTGCCGTTCCCTAACCCTAAACCTAGCCCGGAACGGAAACACACCACCAGCCCTACACCTTACCCACAAGCCGTAGCCTACACCTGGCCGGTACGCTGGCACTGACCCGTGCATCAGCACGTAGCCTGACCCTCCCACGTTTCCGTACCCTCACCTGTGCCCTAAGCCTTGCCGTTCCCTAACCCTAACCCTAGCCCGGAATGGAAACCCACCACCAGCCCTACACCTTACCCCCAAGCCGTAGCCTACTCCTGGCCCGTACGCTGGCACTGACCCGTGCATCAGCACGTAGCCTGACCCTCCCACGTTTCCGTACCCTCACCTGTGCCCTAAGCCTTGCCGTTCCCTAACCCTAACCCTAGCCCGGAACGGAAACCGACCACCAGCCCTACACCTTACCCAGAAGCCGTAGCCTACACCTGGCCGGTACGCTGGCACTGACCCGTGCGTCAGCACGTAGCCTGACCCTCCCACGTTTCCATACCCTCACCTGTGCCCTAAGCCTTGCCGTTCCCTAACCCTAACCCTAGCCCGGAACGGAAACCCACCACCAGCCCTACAACTTACCCCCAAGCCGTAGCCTACTCCTGGCCCGTACGCTGGCACTGACCCGTGCGTCACCATGTAGCCTGACCCTCCCACGTTTCCATACCTTCACCTGTGCCCTAAGCCTTGCCGTTCCCTAACCCTAACCCTAGCCCGGAATGGAAACCCACCACCAGCCCTACACCTTACCCCCAAGCCGTAGCCTACTCCTGGCCCGTACGCTGGCACTGACCCGTGCATCAGCACGTAGCCTGACCCTCCCACGTTTCCGTACCCTCACCTGTGCCCTAAGCCTTGCCGTTCCCTAACCCTAACCCTAGCCCGGAACGGAAACCCACCACCAGCCCTACACCTTACCCCCAAGCCGTAGCCTACTCCTGGCCCGTACGCTGGCACTGACCCGTGCGTCAGCACGTAGCCTGACCCTCCCACGATTCCGTACCCTCACCTGTGCCCTAAGCCTTGCCGTTCCCTAACCCTAACCCTAGCCCGGAAAGGAAACCCACCACCAGCCCTACACCTTACCCCCAAGCCATAGCCTATACCTGGCGGGTACGCTCGCACTGACCCGTGCGTCAGCACGTAGCCTGACCCTCCCACGTTTCCGTACCCTCACCTGTGCCCTAAGCCTTGCCGTTCCCTAACCCTAACCCTAGCACGGAACGGAAACCCACCACCAGCCCTACACCTTACCCTACACCGTAGCCTACTCCTGGCCCGTACGCTGGCACTGACCCGTGCATCAGCACGTAGCCTGACCCTCCCACGTTTCCGTACCCTCACCTGTGCCCTAAGCCTTGCCGTTCCCTAACCCTAACCCTAGCCCCGAACGGAAACCCACCACCAGCCCTACACCTTACCCTACACCGTAGCCTACTCCTGGCCCGTACGCTGGCACTGACCCGTGCATCAGCACGTAGCCTGACCCTCCCACGTTTCCGTACCCTCACCTGTGCCCAAAGCCTTGCCGTTCCCTAACCCTAACCCTAGCCCGGAACGGAAACCCACCACCAGCCCTACACCTTACCCAGAAGCCGTAGCATACACCTGGCCGGTACGCTGGCACTGACCCGTGCGTCAGCACGTAGCCTGACCCTCCCACGTTGCCATACCCTCACCTGTTCCCTAAGCCTTGCCGTTCCCTAACCCTAACCCTAGCCCGGAACGGAAACCCACCACCAGCCCTACACCTTACCCTACGCCGTAGCCTACTCCTGGCCCGTACGCTGGCACTGACCCGTGCGTCAGCACGTAGCCTGACCCTCCCACGTTTCCATACCCTCACCTGTTCCCTCAGCCTTGCCGTTCCCTAACCCTAACCCTAGCCCGGAACGGAAACCCACCACCAGCCCTACACCTAACCCTACGCCGTAGCATACTCCTGGCCCGTACGCTGGCACTGACCCGTGCGTCAGCACGTAGCCTGACCCTCCCACGTTTCTGTACCCTCACCTGTGCCCTAAGCCTTGCCGTTCCCTAACCCTAAACCTAGCCCGGAATGGAAACACACCACCAGCCCTACACTTTACCCACAAGCCGTAGCCTACACCTGGCCGGTACGCTGGCACAGACCCGTGCATCAGCACGTAGCCTGACCCTCCCACGTTTCCATACCCTCACCTGTGCCCTAAGCCTTGCCGTTCCCTGACCCTAACCCTAGCCCGGAATGGAAACCCACCACCAGCCCTACACCTTACCCCCAAGCCGTAGCCAACTCCTGGCCCGTACGCTGGCACTGACCCGTGCATCAGCACGTAGCCTGACCCTCCCACGTTTCCGTACCCTCACCTGTGCCCTAAGCCTTGCCGTTCCCTAACCCTAACCCTAGCCCGGAACGGAAACCCACCACCAGCCCTACACCTTACCCAGAAGCCGTAGCCTACACCTGGCCGGTACGCTGGCACTGACCCGTGCGTCAGCACGTAGCCTGACCCTCCCACGTTTCCATACCCTCACCTGTGCCCTAAGACTTCCCGTTCCCTAACCCTAACCCTAGCCTGGAACGGAAACCCACCACCAGCCCTACACCTTACCCTACACCTTAGCCTACTCCTGGCCCGTACGCTGGCACTGACCCGTGCGTCACCACGTAGCCTGACCCTCCCACGTTTCCATACCCTCACCTGTGCCCTAAGCCTTGCCGTTCCCTAACCCTAACCCTAGCCCGGAACGGAAACCCACCACCAGCCCTACACCTTACCGTACGCCGTAGCCTACTCCTGGCCCGTACGCTGGCACTGACCCGTGCGTCAGCACGTAGCCTGACCCTCCCACGTTTCCGTACCCTCACCTGTGCCCTAAGCCTTGCCGTTCCCTAACCCTAACCCTAGCCCGGAACGGAAACCCACCACCAGCCCTACACCTTACCCCCAAGCCGTAGCCTACTCCTGGCCCGTACGCTGGCACTGACCCGTGCGTCAGCACGTAGACTGACCCTCCCACGTTTCCGTACCCTCACCTGTGCCCTAAGCCTTGCCGTTCCCTAACCCTAACCCTAGCCCGGAATGGAAACCCACCACCAGCCCTACACCTTACCCCCAAGCCGTAGCCTACTCCTGGCCCGTACGCTGGCACTGACCCGTGCATCAGCACGTAGCCTGACCCTCCCACGTTTCCGTACCCTCACCTGTGCCCTAAGCCTTGCCGTTCCCTAACCCTAACCCTAGCCCGGAACGGAAAACCACCACCAGCCCTACACCTTACCCTACGCCGTAGCCTACTCCTGGCCCGTACGCTGGCACTGACCCGTGCGTCAGCATGTAGCCTGACCCTCCCACGTTTCCGTACCCTCACCTGTGCCCTAAGCCTTGCCGTTCCCTAACCCTAACCCTAGCCTGGAACGGAAACCCACCACCAGCCCTACACCTTACCCTACGCCGTAGCCTACTCCTGGCCCGTACGCTGGCACTGACCCGTGCGTCAGCACGTAGCCTGACCCTCCCACGTTTCCGTACCCTCACCTGTGCCCTAAGCCTTGCCGTTCCCTAACCCTAACCCTAGCCCGGAACGGAAACCCACCACCAGCCCTACACCTTACCCCCAAGCCGTAGCCTACTCCTGGCCCGTACGCTGGCACTGACCCGTGCGTCAGCACGTAGACTGACCCTCCCACGTTTCCGTACCCTCACCTGTGCCCTAAGCCTTGCCGTTCCCTAACCCTAACCCTAGCCCGGAATGGAAACCCACCACCAGCCCTACACCTTACCCCCAAGCCGTAGCCTACTCCTGGCCCGTACGCTGGCACTGACCCGTGCATCAGCACGTAGCCTGACCCTCCCACGTTTCCGTACCCTCACCTGTGCCCTAAGCCTTGCCGTTCCCTAACCCTAACCCTAGCCCGGAACGGAAAACCACCACCAGCCCTACACCTTACCCTACGCCGTAGCCTACTCCTGGCCCGTACGCTGGCACTGACCCGTGCGTCAGCATGTAGCCTGACCCTCCCACGTTTCCGTACCCTCACCTGTGCCCTAAGCCTTGCCGTTCCCTAACCCTAACCCTAGCCCGGAACGGAAACCCACCACCAGCCCTACACCTTACCCCCAAGCCGTAGCCTACTCCTGGCCCGTACGCTGGCACTGACCCGTGCGTCAACACGTAGCCTGACCCTCCCACGTTTCTGTACCCTCACCTGTGCCCTAAGCCTTGCCGTTCCCTAACCCTAAACCTAGCCAGGAATGGAAACCCACCACCAGCCCTACACCTTACCCACAAGCCGTAGCCTACACCTGGCCGGTATGCTGGCACTGACCCGTGCGTCAGCACGTAGCCTGACCCTCCCACGTTTCCGTACCCTCACCTGTGCCCTAAGCCTTGCCGTTCCCTAACCCTAACCCTAGCCCGGAACGGAAACCCACCACCTGCCCTACACCTTACCGCCAAGCCGTAGCCTACTCCTGGCCCGTACGCTGGCACTGACCCGTGCGTCAGCACGTAGCCTGACCCTCCCACGTTTCCGTACCCTCACCTGTGCCCTAAGCCTTGCCGTTCCCTAACCCTAACCCTAGCCCGGAACGGAAACCCACCAGCAGCCCTACACCTTACCCAGAAGCCGTAGCCTACACCTGGCCGGTACGCTGGCACTGACCCGTGCATCAGCACGTAGCCTGACCCTCCCACGTTTCCGTACCCTCACCTGTGCCCTAAGCCTTGCCGTTCCCTAACCCTAACCCTAGCCCGGAACGGAAACCCACCACCAGCCCTACACCTTACCCAGAAGCCGTAGCCTACACCTGGCCGGTACGCTGGCACTGACCCGTGCATCAGCACGTAGCCTGACCCTCCCACGTTTCCGTACCCTCACCTGTGCCCTAAGCCTTGCCGTTCCCTAACCCTAACCCTAGCACGGAACGGAAACCCAACACCAGCCCTACACCTTACCCTACGCCGTAGCCTACTCCTGGCCCGTACGCTGGCACTGACCCGTGCATCAGCACGTAGCCTGACCCTCCCACGTTTCCGTACCCTCACCTGTGCCCTCAGCCTTGCCGTTCCCTAACCCTAACCCTAGCCCGGAACGGAAACCCACCACCAGCCCTACACCTTACCCTACGCCGTAGCTTACTCCTGGCCCGTACGCTGGCACTGACCCGTGCGTCAGCACGTAGCCTGACCCTCCCACGTTTCTGTACCCTCACCTGTGCCCTAAGCCTTGCCGTTCCCTAACCCTAAACCTAGCCCGCAATGGAAACACACCACCAGCCCTACACCTTACCCACAAGCCGTAGCCTACACCTGGCCGGTACGCTGGCACTGACCCGTGCATCAGCACGTAGCCTGACCCTCCCACGTTTCCGTACCCTCACCTGTGCCCTAAGCCTTGCCGTTCCCTAACCCTAACCCTAGCCCGGAATGGAAACCCACCACCAGCCCTACACCTTACCCCCAAGCCGTAGCCTACTCCTGGCCCGTACGCTGGCACTGACCCGTGCGTCAGCACGTAGCCTGAACCTCACACGTTTCCGTACCCTCACCTGTGCCCTAAGCCTTGCCGTTCCCTAACCCTAACCCTAGCCCGGAACGGAAACCCACCACCAGCCCTACAACTTACCCCCAAGCCGTAGCCTACTCCTGGCCCGTACGCTGGCACTGACCCGTCCGTCAGCACGTAGCCTGACCCTCCCACGTTTCCGTACCCTCACCTGTGCCCTAAGCCTTGCCGTTCCCTAACCCTAACCCTAGCCCGGAACGGAAACCCACCACCAGCCCTACACCTTACCCAGAAGCCGTAGCCTACACCTGGCCGGTACGCTGGCAATGACCCGTGCGTCAGCACGTAGCCTGACCCTCCCACGTTTCCGTACCCTCACCTGTGCCCTAAGCCTTGCCGTTCCCTAACCCTAACCCTAGCCCGGAACGGAAACCCACCACCAGCCCTACACCTTACCCAGAAGCCGTAGCCTACACCTGGCCGGTACGCTGGCAATGACCCGTGCGTCAGCACGTAGCCTGACCCTCCCACGTTTCCGTACCCTCACCTGTGCCCTAAGCCTTGCCGTTCCCTAACCCTAACCCTAGCCCAGAACGGAAACCCACCACCAGCCCTACACCTTACCCTACGCCGTAGCCTACTCCTGGCCCGTACGCTGGCACTGACCCGTGCATCAGCACGTAGCCTGACCCTCCCACGTTTCCGTACCCTCACCTGTGCCCTCAGCCTTGCCGTTCCCTAACCCTAACCCTAGCCCGGAACGGAAACCCACCACCAGCCCTACACCTTACCCTACGCCGTAGCCTACTCCTGGCCCGTACGCTGGCACTGACCTGTGCGTCAGCACGTAGCCTGACCCTCCCACGTTTCTGTACCCTCACCTGTGCCCTAAGCCTTGCCGTTCCCTAACCCTAAACCTAGCCCGGAATGGAAACACACCACCAGCCCTACACCTTACCCACAAGCCGTAGCCTACACCTGGCCGGTACGCTGGCACTGACCCGTGCATCAGCACGTAGCCTGACCCTCCCACATTTCCGTACCCTCACCTGTGCCCTAAGCCTTGCCGTTCCCTAACCCTAACCCTAGCCCGGAATGGAAACCCACCACCAGCCCTACACCTTACCCCCAAGCCGTAGCCTACTCCTGGCCCGTACGCTGGCACTGACCCGTGCATCAGCACGTAGCCTGACCCTCCCACGTTTCCGTACCCGCACCTGTGCCCTAAGCCTTGCCGTTCCCTAACCCTAACCCTAGCCCGGAACGGAAACCCACCACCAGCCCTACACCTTACCCTACACCTTAGCCTACTCCTGGCCCGTACGCTGGCACTGACCCGTGCGTCACTACGTAGCCTGACCCTCCCACGTTTCCATACCCTCACCTGTGCCCTAAGCCTTGCCGTTCCATAACCCTAACCCTAGCCCGGAACGGAAACCCACCACCAGCCCTACACCTTACCCTACGCCGTAGCCTACTCCTGGCCCGTACGCTGGCACTGACCCGTGCGTCAGCACGTAGCCTGACCCTCCCACGTTTCTGTACCCTCACCTGTGCCCTAAGCCTTGCCGTTCCCTAACCCTAACCCTAGCCCGGAACGGAAACCCACCACCAGCCCTACAACTTACCCCCAAGCCGTAGCCTACTCCTGGCCCGTACGCTGGCACTGACCCGTGCGTCAGCACGTAGCCTGACCCTCCCACGTTTCCGTACCCTCACCTGTGCCCTAAGCCTTGCCGTTCCCTAACCCTAACCCTAGCCCGGAACGGAAACCCACCACCAGCTCTACACCTTACCCCCAAGCCGTAGACTACTCCTGGCCCGTACGCTGGCACTGACCCGTGCGTCAGCACGTAGCCAGACCCTCCAACGTTTCCGTACCCTCACCTGTGCCCTAAGCCTTGCCGTTCCCTAACCCTAACCCTAGGCCGGAACGGAAACCCACCACCAGCCCTACACCTTACCCTACGCCGTAGCCTACTCCTGGCCTGTACGCTGGCACTGACCCGTGCGTCAGCACGTAGCCTGACCCTCCCACGTTTCCGTACCCTCACCTGTGCCCTAAGCCTTGCCGTTCCCTAACCCTAACCCTAGCCCGGAACGGAAACCCACCACCAGCCCTACACCTTACCCCCAAGCCGTAGCCTACTCCTGGCCCGTACGCTGGCACTGACCCGTGCGTCAGCACGTAGCCTGACCCTCCCACGTTTCCGTACCCTCACCTGTGCCCTAAGCCTTGCCGTTCCCTAACCCTAACCCTAGCCCGGAACGGAAACCCACCACCAGCCCTACACCTTACCCACAAGCCGTAGCCTAAACCTGGCCGGTACGCTGGCACTGACCCGTGCGTCAGCACGTAGCCTGACCCTCCCACGTTTCCGTACCCTCACCTGTGCCCTCAGCCTTGCCGTTCCCTAACGCTAACCCTAGCCCGGAACGGGAACCCACCACCAGCCCTACACCTTACCCTACGCCGTAGCCTACTCCTGGCCCGTACGCTGGCACTGACCCGTGCGTCAGCACGTAGCCTGACCCTCCCACGTTTCTGTACCCTCACCTGTGCCCTAAGCCTTGCCGTTCCCTAACCCTAAACCTAGCCCGGAATGGAAACACAGCACCAGCCCTACACCTTACCCACAAGCCGTAGCCTACACCTGGCCGGTACGCTGGCACTGACCCGTGCATCAGCACGTGGCCTGACCCTCCCACGTTTCCGTACCATCACCTGTGCCCTAAGCCTTGCCGTTCCCTAACCCTAACCCTAGCCCGGAATGGAAACCCACCACCAGCCCTAGACCTTACCCCCAAGCCGTAGCCTACTCCTGGCCCGTACGCTGGCACTGACCCGTGCATCAGCACGTAGCCTGACCCTCCCACGTTTCCGTACCCTCACCTGTGCCCTAAGCCTTGCCGTTCCCTAACCCTAACCCTAGCCCGGTACGGAAACCCACCACCAGCCCTACACCTTACCCTACAACTTAGCCTACTCCTGGCCCGTACGCTGGCACTGACCCGTGCGTCACCACGTAGCCTGACCCTCCCACGTTTCCATACCCTCACCTGTGCCCTAAGCCTTGCCATTCCCTAACCCTAACCCTAGCCCGGAACGGAAACCCACCACCAGCCCTACACCTTACCCTACGCCGTAGCCTACTCCTGGCCCGTACGCTGGCACTGACCCGTGCGTCAGCACGTAGCCTGACCCTCCCACGTTTCCGTACCCTCACCTGTGCCCTAAGCCTTGCCGTTCCCTAACCCTAACCCTAGCCCGGAACGGAAACCCACCACCAGCCCTACAACTTACCCCCAAGCCGTAACCTACTCCTGGCCCGTACGCTGGCACTGACCCGTGCGTCAGCACGTAGCCTGACCCTCCCACGTTTCCGTACCCTCACCTGTGCCCTAAGCCTTGCCGTTCCCTAACCCTAACCCTAGCCCGGAACGGAAACCCACCACCAGCAATACACCTTACCCCCAAGCCGTAGCCTACTCCTGGGCCGTACGCTGGCACTGACCCGTGCGTCAGCACGTAGCCTGACCCTCCCACGTTTCCGTACCCTCACCTGTGCCCTAAGCCTTGCCGTTCCCTAACCCTAACCCTAGACCGGGACGGAAACCCACCACCAGCCCTACACCTTACCCACAAGCCATAGCCTATACCTGGCCGGTACGCTGGCACTGACCCGTGCGTCAGCACGTAGCCTGACCCTCCCACGTTTCCGTACCCTCACCTGTGCCCTAAGCCTTGCCTTTCCCTAACCCTAACCCTAGCACGGAACGGAAACCCACCACCAGCCCTACACCTTACCCTACACCGTAGCCTACTCCTGGCCCGTACGCTGGCACTGACCCGTGCATCAGCACGTAGCCTGACCCTCCCACGTTTCCGTACCCTCACCTGTGCCCTAAGCCTTGCCGTTCCCTATCCCTAACCCTAGCCCCGAACGGAAACCCACCACCAGCCCTACACCTTACCCTACACCGTAGCCTACTCCTGCCCCGTACGCTGGCACTGACCCGTGCATCAGCACGTAGCCTGACCCTCCCACGTTTCCGTACCCTCACCTGTGCCTTAAGCCTTGCCGTTCCCTAACCCGAACCCTAGCCCCGAACGGAAACCCACCGCCAGCCCTACAACTTACCCCCAAGCCGTAGCCTACTCCTGGCCCGTACGCTGGCACTGACCCGTGCGTCAGCACGTGGCCTGACCCTCCCACGTTTCCGTACCCTCACCTGTGCCCTAAGCCTTGCCGTTCCCTAACCCTAACCCTAGCCTGGAACGGAAACCCACCACCTGCCCTACAACTTACCCCCAAGCCGTAGCCTACACCTGGCCAGTACGCTGGCACTGACCCGTGCATCAGCACATAGACTGACACTCCCACGTTTCCGTACCCTCACCTGTGCCGTAAGCCTTGCCGTTCCCTAACCCTAACCCTAGCCCGGAACGGAAAACCACCACCAGCCCTACACCTTACCCCCAAGCCGTAGCCTACTCCTGGCCCGTACGCTGGCACTGACCCGTGCGTCAGCACGTAGCCTGACCCTCCCACGTTTCCGTACCCTCACCTGTGCCCTAAGCCTTGCCGTTCCCTAACCCTAACCTAGCCTGGAACGGAAACCCACCACCTGCCCTACACCTTACCCCCAAGCCGTAGCCTACACCTGGCCAGTACACTGGCACTGACCCGTGCATCAGCACGTAGCCTAACCCTCCCACGTTTCCGTACCCTCACCTGTGCCCTAAGCCTTGCCGTTCCCTAACCCTAACCCTAGCCCGGAACGGAAACCCACCACCTGCCCTACACCTTACCCCCAAGCCGTAGCCTACTCCTGGCCCGTACGCTGGCACTGACCCGTGCGTCAGCACGTAGCCTGACCCTCCCACGTTTCCGTACCCTCACCTGTGCCCTAAGCCTTGCCGGTCCCTAACCCTAACCCTAGCCCGGAACGGAAACCCACCACCAGCCCTACACCTTACCCAGAAGCCGTAGCCTACACCTGGCCTGTACGCTGGCACTGACCCGTGTGTCAGCACGTAGCCTGACCCTCCCACGTTTCCATACCCTCACCTGTGCCCTAAGCCTTGCCGTTCCCTAACCCTAACCCTAGCCCAGAACGGAAACCCACCACCAGCCCTACACCTTACCCTACGCCGTAGCCTACTCCTGGCCCGAACGCTGGCACTGACCCGTGCATCAGCACGTAGCCTGACCCTCCCACGTTTCCGTACCCTCACCTGTGCCCTCAGCCTTGCCGTTCCCTAACCCTAACCCTAGCCCGGAACGGAAACCCACCACCAGCCCTACACCTTACCCTACGCCGTAGCCTACTCCTGGCCCGTACGCTGGCATTGACCCATGCGTCAGCACGTAGCCTGACCCTCCCACGTTTCTGTACCCTCACCTGTGCCCTAAGCCTTGCCGTTCCCTAACCCTAAACCTAGCCCGGAATGGAAACCCACCAGCGGCCCTACACCTTACCCACAAGCCGTAGACTACACCTGGCCGGTACGCTGGCACTGACCCGTGCATCAGCACGTAGCCTGACCCTCCCACGTTTCCGTACCCTCACCTGTGCCCTAAGCCTTGCCGTTCCCTAACCCTAACCCTAGCCCGGAATGGAAACCCACCACCAGCCCTACACCTTACCCCCAAGCCGTAGCCTACTCCTGGCCCGTACGCTGGCACTGACCCGTGCATCAGCACGTAGCCTGACCCTCCCACGTTTCCGTACCCTCACCTCTGCCCTAAGCCTTGCCTTTCCCTAACCCTAACCCTAGCACGGAACGGAAACCCACCACCAGCCCTACACCATACCCAGAAGCCGTAGCCTACACCTAGCCGGTACGCTGGCACTGACCCGTGCGTCAGCACGTAGCCTGACCCTCCCACGTTTTCATACCCTCACCTGTGCCCTAAGCCTTGCCGTTCCCTAACCCTAACCCTAGCCCGGAACGGAAACCCACCACCAGCCCTACACCTTACCCTACACCTTAGCCTACTCCTGGCCCGTACGCTGGCACTGACCCGTGCGTCACCACGTAGCCTGACCCTCCCACGTTTCCATACCCTCACCTGTACCCTAAGCCTTGCCGTTCCCTAACCCTAACCCTAGCCCGGAACGGAAACCCACCACCAGCCCTACACCTTACCCTACGCCGTAGCCTACTCCTGGCCCGTACGCTGGCACTGACCCGTGCATCAGCACGTAGCCTGACCCTCCCACGTTTCTGTACCCTCACCCGTGCCGTAAGCCTTGCCGTTCCCTAACCCTAACCCTAGCCCGGAACGGAAACCCACCACCAGCCCTACACCTTACCCTACACCTTAGCCTACTCCTGGCCCGTACGCTGGCACTGACCCGTGCGTCACCACGTAGCCTGACCCTCCCACGTTTCCGTACCCTCACCTGTGCCCAAAGCCTTGCCGTTCCCTAACCCTAACCCTAGCACGAAACGAAAACCCACCAGGAGCCCTACACCTTACACTACGCCGTAGCCTACTCCTGACCCGTACGCTGGCACTGACCCATGCGTCCGCACGTAGCCTGACCCTCCCACGTTTCCATACCCTCATCTGTGCCCTAAGCCTTGCCTTTCCCTAACCCTAACCCTAGCCCACAATGGAAACCCACCACCAGCCCTACACCTTACCCTGTGCGGTAGCCTACTCCTGGCCCGTATGCTGGCACTGACCGATGCGTCAGCACGTAGCCTGACCGTGCCATGTTTCCGTACCCTCACCTGTGCCCTAAGCCTTGCCGTTCCCTAACACTAACCCTAGCCCAGAACGGAAACCCACCACCAGCCCTACACCTTACCCCCAAGCCGTAGCCTATTCCTGGCCCGTACGCTGGCACTGACCCGTGCGTCAGCACGTAGCCTGACCCTCCCACGTTTCCGTACCCTCACCTGTGACCTAAGCCTGCCGTTCCCTAACCCTAACCCTAGCCCTGAACGGAAACCCACCACCAGCCCTACACCTTACCCTACGCCGTAGCCTACTCCTGGCCCGTACGCTGGCAATGACCCATGCGACAGCACGTAGCCTGACCCTCCCACGTTTCCGTACCCTCACCTGTGCCCTAAGCCTTGCCGTTCCCTAACCCTAACCCTAGGCCAGCACGGAAACACACCACCAGCCCTACAACTTACCCCCAAGCCGTAGCCTACTCCTGACCCGTACGCTGGCACTGACCCGTGTGTCAGCACGTAGCCTGACCCTCCCACGTTTCCGTAACCTTACCTATGCCCTAAGCCTTGCAGTTCCCTAACCCTAACCCTAGCCCTCAACGGAAACCCACCACCAGCCCAACACCTTACCCTACGCCGTAGACTACTCCTGGCCTGTATGCTAGCACTGACCCGTGCGTCAGCACGTAGCCTGACCCTCACACGTTTCCGTACCCTCACCTGTGCCCTAATGCTTGCCGTTCCCTAACCCTAACCCTAGCCCGGAACGGAAACCCACCACCAACCCTAAACCTCTCCCCCAAGCCGTAGCCTACTCCTGGCCCGTACGCTGGCACTGACCCGTGCGTCAGCACGTAGCCTGACCCTCCCACGTTTCCGTACCCTCACCTGTGCCCTAAGACTTGTCGTTCCCTAACCCTAACCCTAGCCCGGAACGAAAACCCACCACCAGCCCTAAACCTTACCCTACGCCGTAGCCTACTCCTGGCCCGTACGCTGGCACTGACCCGTGCGTCAGCACGTAGCCTGACCCTCCCACGTTTCCGTACCCTCACCTGAGCCATAAGCCTTGCCGTTCCCTAACCCTAACCCTAGACCGGAACGGAAAGCCACCACCAGCCTTACACCTTACCCCCACACCATAGTCTACTCCTGGCCCGTACGCTGGCACTGACCCGTGCGTCAGCACGTAGCCTGACCCTCCCACGTTTCTGTACCCTCACCTGAGCCATAAGCCTTGCCGTTCCCTAACCCTAACCCTAGGGCAGCACGGAAACCCACCACCAGCCCTACACCTTACCCCCAAGCCGTAGCCTACTCCTGGCCCGTACGCTGGCACTGACCCGTGCGTCAGCACGTAGCCTGACCCTCCCACGTTTCTGTACCCTCACCTGTGCCCTAAGCCTTGCCCTTCCCTAACCCTAACCCTAGCCCGGAACGGAAACCCACCACCAGCCCTACACCTTACCCTACGCCGTAGCCTACTCCTGGCCCGTATGCTGACACTGACCCGAGCGTCAGCACGTAGCCTGACCCTCACACGTTTCCGTACCCTCACCTGTGCCCTAAGCCTTGCCATTCCCTAACCCTAACCCTAGCCCGGAACGGAAACCCACCACCAACCCTCCACCTCTCCCCCAAGCCGTAGCCTACTCCTGGCACGTACGCTGGCACTGACCCGTGCGTCAGCACGTAGCCTGACCGTACCACGTTTCCATACCCTCACCTGTGCCCTAAGCCTTGCCGTTCCCTAACCCTAACCCTAGGCCGGCACAGAAACCCACCACCAGCCCTACACCTTACCCTGTGCGGTAGCCTACTCCTGGCCCGTATGCGGGCACTGACCCGTGTGTCAGCACATAGCCTGACCGTGCCACGTTTCCGTACCCTCACCTGTGCCCTTAGCCTTGCCGTTCCCTAACCCTAACCCTAGCCCGGAACGGAAAACCACCAACAGCCTTACACCTTACCCCCAAGCCGTAGCCTACTCCTGGCCCGTACGCTGGCACTGACCCGTGCGTCAGCCCGTAGCCTGACCCTCCCACGTTTCCGTAACCTCACCTGTGCCCTAAGCCTTGCCGTTCCCTAACCCTAACCCTAGGCCGGCACAGAAACCCACCACCAGCCCTACACCTTACCCCCAAGCCATAGCCTACTCCTGCCCGTACGCTGGCACAGACCCGTGCGTCAGCACGTAGCCTGACCCTCCCACGTTTCCGTACCCTCACCCGTGCCCTAAGCCTTGCCGTTCCCTAACCCTAACCCTAGCACGGAACAGAAACCCACCACCAGCCCTACACCTAACCCTACGCCGTAGCCTACTCCTGGCCCGTACGCTGGCACTGACCCGTGCGTCAGCACGTAGCCTGAGCCTCCCACGTTTCCGTACCCTCACCTGTGCCCTAAGCCTTGCCGTTCCCTAACTCTAACCCTAGCCCGGAACGGAAACCCACCACCAACCCTACACCTTTCCCCCAAGCCCTAGCCTACTCCTGGCCCGTACGCTGGCACTGACCCGTGCGTCAGCATGTAGCCTGACCCTCCCACGTTTCCGTACCCTCACCTGTGCCCTAAGCCTTGCCGTTCCCTAACCCTAACCCTAGCCCGGAACGGAAACCCACCACCAACACTACACCTCTCCCCCTAGCCGTAGCCTACTCCTGGCCCGTACGCTGGCACTGACCCGTGCGTCAGCACGTAGCCTGAACCTCCCACGTTTACATACCCTCACCTCTGCCCTAACCCTTGCCGTTTCCTAACCCTAACCCTAGCCCACAATGGAAACACACCACCAGCCCTACACCTTACCCTGTGCGGTAGCCTACTCCTGGCCCGTATGCTGGCACTGACACGTGCGTGAGCACGTAGCCTGACCCTCCCACGTTTACGTACCCTCACCTGTGCCCTAAGCCTTGCCATTCACTAACCCTAACCCTAGCCCAGAACGGAAACCCACCACCAGCCCTCCACATTACCCTCAGCCGTAGCCTACTCCTGGCCCGTACGCTGGCAATGACACATGCGTCAGCACGTAGCCTGACCTCCAACGTTTCCGTACCCTCACCTGTGCCCTAAGCCTGGCCGTTCCCTAACCCTAACCCTAGCCCGGAACGGAAAACCACCAACAGCCTTACACCTTACCACCAAGCTGTAGCCTACTCCTGGCCCGTACGCTGGCACTGACCCGTGCGGCAGCACGTAGCCTGACCCTCCCACGTTTCTGTACCCTCACCTGTGCCCTAAGCCTTGCCGTTCCCTAACCCTAACCCTAGCCCAGAACGAAAACCCACCACCAGCCCTACACCTTACCCTACGCCGTAGCCTACTCCTGGCCCGTACGCTGGCACTGACTCGTGCGTCAGCACGTAGCCTGACCTTCCCACGTTTCCGTACCCTCACCTGTGCCCTAAGCCTTGCCGTTCCCTAACCCTAACCCTAGGCCGGCACAGAAACCCACCACCAGCCCTACACCTTACCCTACGCCGTAGCCTACTCCTGGCCCGTATGCTGGCACTGACCCGTGCGCAGCACGTAGCCTCACCCTCCCACGTTTCCGTACCCTCACCTGTGCCCTAAGCCTTGCCGTTCCCTAACCCTAACCCTAGCCCACAATGGAAACCCACCACCAGCCCTACACCTTACCCTGTGCGGTAGCATACTCCTGGCCCGTACGCTGGCACTGACCCGTGCGTCAGCACATAGCCTGACCGTGCCACGTTTCCGTACCCTCACCTGTGCCCTAAGCCTTGCCGTTCCCTAACCCTAACCCTAGCCCGAAACGGAAACCCACCACCAGCCCTACACCTTACCCTACGCCGTAGCCTACTCCTGGCCTGTATGCTAGCACTGACCCGTGCGTCATCACGTAGCCTGACCCTCACACGTTTCCGTACCCTCACCTGTGCCCTAAGCCTTGCCATTCCCTAACCCTAACCCTAGCCCGGAACGGAAACCCACCACCAACCCTACACCTCTCCCCCTAGCCGTAGCCTACTCCTGGCCCGTACGCTGGCACTGACCTGTGCGTCAGCACGAAGCCTGACCCTCCCACGTTTCCGTACCCTCACCTGTGCCCTAAGCCTTGCCGTTCCCTAACCCTAACCCTAGCCCGGAACGAAAACGCTCCACCAGCCCTACACCTTACCCTACACCGTAGCCTACTCCTGGTCCGTATGCTGGCACTGACCAGTACGTCAGAACGTAGCCTGACCTCCCACGTTTACGTACCCTCACCTGTGCCCTAAGCCTTGCCGTTCCCTAACCCTAACCCTAGGCCGGCACAGAAACACACCACCAGCCCTACACCTTACCCCCAAGCCGTAGCCTACTCCTGGCCCGTACGCTGGCACTGACCCGTGCGTCAGCACATAGCCTGACCGTACCACGTTTCCGTACCCTCACCTGTGCCCTAAGCCTTGCCGTTCCCTAACCCTAACCCTAGCCCGGAACGGAAAACCACCAACAGCCTTACACCTTACTCCAAGGCGTAGCCTACTCCTGGCCCGTACGCTGGCACTGACCCGTGCGTCAGCTCGTAGCCTGACCCTCCCACGTTTCCGTACCCTCACCTGTGCCCTAAGCCTTGCCGTTCCCTAACCCTAACCCTAGCCCGGAATGGAAACCCACCACCAGCCCTACACCTTACCCTACGCCGTAGCCTACTCCTGGCCTGTATGCTAGCACTGACCCGTGCGTCAGCACGTAGCCTGACCCTCACACGTTTCCGTACCCTCACCTGTGCCCTAAGGCTTTCCGTTCCCTAACCCTAACCCTAGCACGGAACGGAAACCCACCACCAACCCTACAACTCTCCCCCAAGCCGTAGCCTACTCCTGGCCCGTACGCTGGCACTGACCCGTGCGTCAGCACGTAGCCTGACCCTCCCACGTTTTCGTACCCTCACCTGTGCCCTAAGCCTTGCCATTCCCTAACCCTAACCCTAGCCCGGAACGAAAACCCACCACCAGCCCTACACCTTACACTACGCCGTAGCCTACTCCAGGCCCATATGCTGGCACTGACCCGTGCGTCAGCACGTAGCCTGACCCTCCCACGTTTCCGTACCCTCACCTGTGCCCTAAGCCATGCCGTTCCCTAACCCTAACCCTAGCCCACAATGGAAACCCACCACCAGCCCTACACCTTACCCTGTGTGGTAGCCTACTCCTGGCCCGTATGCTGGCACTGACCCGTGCGTCAGCACATAGCCTGACCGTGCCACGTTTCCGTACCCTCACCTGTGCCCTAAGCCTTGCCGTTCCATAACCCTAACCCTAGACCGGAACGGAAAACCACCAACAGCCTTACACCTTACCCCGAAGCCGTAGCCTACTCCTGCCACGTACGCTGGCACTGACCCGTGCGTCAGCCCGTAGCCTGACCCTCCCACGTTTCCGTACCCTCACCTGTGCCCTAAGCCTTGCCGTTCCCTAACCCTAACCCTAGGCCGGCACAGAAACCCACCACCAGCCCTACACCTTACCCCCAAACCGTAGCCTACTCCTGGCCCGTACACTGGCACTGACCCGTGCGTCAGCACGTAGCCTGACCCTCCCACGTTTCCGTACCCTCACCCGTGCCCTAAGCCTTGCCGTTCCCTAACCCTAACCCTAGCCCGGAATGGAAACCCACCACCAGCCCTACACCTTACCCTACGCCGTAGCCTACTCCTGGCCCGTACGCTGGCACGGCCCCGTGCCTCAGCACGTAGCCTGACCCTCCCACGTTTCCGTAACCTCACCTGTGCCCTAAGCCTTGCCGTTCCCTAACCCTAACCCTAGGCCGGCACAGAAACCCACCACCAGCCCTACACCTTACCCTGTGCGGTAGCCTACTCCTGGCCCGTACGCTGGCACTGACCCGTGCGTCAGCACATAGCCTGACCGTGCCACGTTTCCGTACCCTCACCTGTGCCCTAAGCCTTGCCGTTCCCTAACCCTAACCCTAGCCCGGAACGGAAAACCACCATCAGCCTTACACCTTACTCCAAGGCGTAGCCTACTCCTGGCCCGTACGCTGGCACTGACCTGTGCGTCAGCTCGTAGCCGGACCCTCCCACGTTTCCGTACCCTCACCTGTGCCCTAAGCCTTGCCGTTCCCTAACCCTAACCCTAGCCCGGAACGGAAACCCAACACCAACCCTACACCTCTCCCCCAAGCCGTAGCCTACTCCTGGCCCGTACGCTGGCACTGACCCGTGCGTCAGCACGTAGCCTGACCCTCCCTCGTTTCCGTACCCTCACCTGTGCCCTAAGCCTTGCCGTTCCCTAACCCTAACCCTAGCCCGGAATGAAAACCCACCACCAGCCCTACACCTTACCATACGCCGTAGCCTACTCCTGGCCCGTACGCTGACACTGCCCCGTGCGTCAGCACGTAGCCTGACCCTCCCACGTTTCCGTACCCTCACCTGTTCCCTAAGCCTTGCCGTTCCCTAACCATAACCCTAGCCCACAATGGAAACCCACCACCAGCCCTACACCTTACCCTGTGCGGTAGCCTACTCCTGGCCCGTATGCGGGCACTGACCCGTGTGTCAGCACGTAGCCTGACCGTCCCACGTTTCCGTACCCTCACCTGTGCCCTTAGCCTTGCCGTTCCCTAACCCTAACCCTAGCCCGGAACGGTAAACCACCAACAGCCTTACACCTTACGCCAAAGCCGTAGCCTACTCCTGGCCCGTACGCTGGCACTGACCCGTGCGTCAGCCCGTAGCCTGACGCTCCCACGTTTCCGTAACCTCACCTGTGCCCTAAGCCTTGCCGTTCCCTAACCCTAACCCTAGGCTGGCACAGAAACCCACCACCAGCCCTACACCTTACCCCCAAGCCGTAGCCTACTCCTGGCCCATACGCTGGCACTGACCCGTGCGTCAGCACGTAGCCTGGCCCTCCCAGGTTGCCGTACCCTCACCCGTGCCCTAAGCCTTGCCGTTCTCTAACCCTAACCCTAGCCCGGAACGGAAACCCACCACCAGCCCTACACCAAACCCTACGCCGCAGCCTACTCCTGGCCCGTACGCTGGCACTGACCCGTACGTCAGCACGTAGCCTGACCCTCCCACGTTTCCGTACCCTCACCTGTGCCCTAAGCCTTGCCGTTCCCTAACCCTAACCCTAGCCCGGAACGGAAACACACCACCAACCCTACAACTTTCCCCCAAGCCGTAGCCTACTCCTGGCCCGTACGCTGGCACTGACCCGTGCGTCAGCACGTAGCCTGACCCTCCCACGTTTCCGTACCCTCACCTATGCCCTAAGCCTTGCCGTTCCCTAACCCTAACCCTAGCCCGGAACGGAAACCCACCACCAACCCTACACCTTTCCCCCAAGCCGTAGCCTACTCCTGGCCCGTATGCTGGCACTGACCCGTGCGTCAGAACGTACCCTGACCCTCCCACGTTTATGTACCCTCACCTGTGCCCTAAGCCTTGCCGTTCCCTAACCCTAACCCTAGCCCGGAACGGAAACCCACCACCAGCCCTACACCTTTTCCTAAGCTGTAGCCTACTCCTGGCCCGTACACTGGCACTGAGCCGTGCGTCAGCACGTAGCCTGACCCTCCCACTTTTCCGTACCCTCACCTGTGCCCTAAGCCTTGCCGTTCCCTAACCCTAACCCTAGCCCGGAATGGAAACCCACCACCAGCCCTACACCTTACCCTACGCCGTAGCCTACTCCTGGCCCGTACGCTGGCACTGCCCCGTGCCTCAGCACGTAGCCTGACCCTCCCACGTTTCCGTAACCTCACCGGTGCCCTAAGCCTTGCCGTTCCCTAACCCTAACCCTAGGCCGGCACAGAAACCCACCACCAGCCCTACACCTTACCCTGGGCGGTAGCCTACTCCTGGCCCGTATGCGGGCACTGACCCGTGTGTCAGCACATAGCCTGACCGTCCCACGCTTCCGTACCCTCACCTGTGCCCTTAGCCTTGCCGTTCCCTAACCCTAACCCTAGCCCGGAACGGAAAACCACCAACAGCCTTACAACTTACCCCCAAGCCTTAGCCTACTCCTGGCCCGTACGCTGGCACTGACCCGTGCGTCAGCCCGTAGCCTGACCCTCCCACGTTTCCGTAACCTCACCTGTGCCCTAAGCCTTGCCGTTCCCTAACCCTAACCCTAGGCCGGCACAGAAACCCACCACCCGCCCTACACCTTACCCCCAATCCGTAGCCTACTCCTGGCGCGTACGCTGGCACTGACCCGTGCGTCAGCACGTAGCCTGACCCTCCCACGTTTCCGTACCCTCACCCGTGCCCTAAGCCTTGCCGTTCTCTAACCCTAACCCTAGCCCGGAACGGAAACCCACCACCAGCCCTACACCTAACCCTACGCCGTAGCCTACTCCTGGCCCGTACGCTGGCACTGACCCGTACGTCAGCACGTAGCCTGACCCTCCCACGTTTCCGTACCCTCACCTGTGCCCTAAGCCTTGCCGTTCCCTAACCCTAACCCTAGCCCGGAACGGAAACCCACCACCAACCCTACACCTTTCCCCCAAGCCCTAGCCTACTCCTGGCCCGTACGCTGGCACTGACCCGTGCGTCAGCATGTAGCCTGACCCTCCCACGTTTCCGTACCCTCACCTGTGCCCTAAGCCTTGCCGTTCCCTAACCCTAACCCTAGCCCGGAACGGAAACCCACCACCAACACTACACCTCTCCCCCTAGCCGTAGCCTACTCCTGGCCCGTACGCTGGCACTGACCCGTGCGTCAGCACGTAGCCTGACCCTCCCACGTTTACATACCCTCACCTCTGCCCTAACCCTTGCCGTTTCCTAACCCTAACCCTAGCCCACAATGGAAACACACCACCAGCCCTACACCTTACCCTGTGCGGTAGCCTACTCCTGGCCCGTATGCTGGCACTGACACGTGCGTGAGCACGTAGCCTGACCCTCCCACGTTTACGTACCCTCACCTGTGCCCTGAGCCTTGCCATTCACTAACCCTAACCCTAGCCCAGAACGGATACCCACCACCAGCCCTCCACATTACCCTCAGCCGTAGCCTACTCCTGGCCCGTACGCTGGCAATGACACATGCGTCAGCACGTAGCCTGACCTCCAACGTTTCCGTACCCTCACCTGTGCCCTAAGCCTGGCCGTTCCCTAACCCTAACCCTAGCCCGGAACGGAAAACCACCAACAGCCTTACACCTTACCACCAAGCTGTAGCCTACTCCTGGCCCGTACGCTGGCACTGACCCGTGCGGCAGCACGTAGCCTGACCCTCCCACGTTTCTGTACCCTCACCTGTGCCCTAAGCCTTGCCGTTCCCTAACCCTAACCCTAGCCCAGAACGAAAACCCACCACCAGCCCTACACCTTACCCTACGCCGTAGCCTATTCCTGGCCCGTACGCTGGCACTGACTCGTGCGTCAGCACGTAGCCTGACCTTCCCACGTTTCCGTACCCTCACCTGTGCCCTAAGCCTTGCCGTTCCCTAACCCTAACCCTAGGCCGGCACAGAAACCCACCACCAGCCCTACACCTTACCCTACGCCGTAGCCTACTCCTGGCCCGTATGCTGGCACTGAACCGTGCGCAGCACGTAGCCTCACCCTCACACGTTTCCGTACCCTCACCTGTGCCCTAAGCCTTGCAGTTCCCTAACCCTAACCCTAGCCCGGAACGGAAACCCACCACCAACCCTACACCTTTCACCCAAGCCATAGCCTACTCCTGGCCCGTAGGCTGGCACTGACCCGTGCGTCAGCACGTAGCCTGACCCTCCCACGTTTCCGTACCCTCACCTGTGCCCTAAGCCTTGCCGTTCCCTAACCCTAACCCTAGCCCACAATGGAAACCCACCACCAGCCCTACACCTTACCCTGTGCGGTAGCATACTCCTGGCCCGTACGCTGGCACTGACCCGTGCGTCAGCACATAGCCTGACCGTGCCACGTTTCCGTACCCTCACCTGTGCCCTAAGCCTTGCCGTTCCCTAACCCTAACCCTAGCCCGAAACGGAAACCCACCACCAGCCCTACACCTTACCCTACGCCGTAGCCTACTCCTGGCCTGTATGCTAGCACTGACCCGTGCGTCATCACGTAGCCTGACCCTCACACGTTTCCGTACCCTCACCTGTGCCCTAAGCCTTGCCATTCCCTAACCCTAACCCTAGCCCGGAACGGAAACCCACCACCAACCCTACACCTCTCCCCCTAGCCGTAGCCTACTCCTGGCCCGTACGCTGGCACTGACCTGTGCGTGAGCACGAAGCCTGACCCTCCCACGTTTCCGTACCCTCACCTGTGCCCTAAGCCTTGCCGTTCCCTAACCCTAACCCTAGCCCGGAACGAAAACGCACCACCAGCCCTACACCTTACCCTACACCATAGCCTACTCCTGGTCCGTATGCTGGCACTGACCAGTACGTCAGAACGTAGCCTGACCTCCCACGTTTACGTACCCTCACCTGTGCCCTAAGCCTTGCCGTTCCCTAACCCTAACCCTAGGCCGGCACAAAAACACACCACCAGCCCTACACCTTACCCCCAAGCCGTAGCCTACTCCTGGCCCGTACGCTGGCACTGACCCGTGCGTCAGCACATAGCCTGACCGTACCACGTTTCCGTACCCTCACCTGTGCCCTAAGCCTTGCCGTTCCCTAACCCTAACCCTAGCCCGGAACGGAAAACCACCAACAGCCTTACACCTTACTCCAAGGCGTAGCCTACTCCTGGCCCGTACGCTGGCACTGACCCGTGCGTCAGCTCGTAGCCTGACCCTCCCACGTTTCCGTACCCTCACCTGTGCCCTAAGCCTTGCCGTTCCCTAACCCTAACCCTAGCCCGGAATGGAAACCCACCACCAGCCCTACACCTTACCCTACGCCGTAGCCTACTCCTGGCCTGTATGCTAGCACTGACCCGTGCGTCAGCACGTAGCCTGACCCTCACACGTTTCCGTACCCTCACCTGTGCCCTAAGGCTTTCCGTTCCCTAACCCTAACCCTAGCACGGAACGGAAACCCACCACCAACCCTACAACTCTCCCCCAAGCCGTAGCCTACTCCTGGCCCGTACGCTGGCACTGACCCGTGCGTCAGCACGTAGCCTGACCCTCCCACGTTTTCGTACCCTCACCTGTGCCCTAAGCCTTGCCATTCCCTAACCCTAACCCTAGCCCGGAACGAAAACCCACCACCAGCCCTACACCTTACACTACGCCGTAGCCTACTCCAGGCCCATATGCTGGCACTGACCCGTGCGTCAGCACGTAGCCTGACCCTCCCACGTTTCCGTACCCTCACCTGTGCCCTAAGCCTTGCCGTTCCCTAACCCTAACCCTAGCCCACAATGGAAACCCACCACCAGCCCTACACCTTACCCTGTGTGGTAGCCTACTCCTGGCCCGTATGCTGGCACTGACCCGTGCGTCAGCACATAGCCTGACCGTGCCACGTTTCCGTACCCTCACCTGTGCCCTAAGCCTTGCCGTTCCATAACCCTAACCCTAGACCGGAACGGAAAACCACCAACAGCCTTACACCTTACCCCGAAGCCGTAGCCTACTCCTGCCACGTACGCTGGCACTGACCCGTGCGTCAGCCCGTAGCCTGACCCTCCCACGTTTCCGTACCCTCACCTGTGCCCTAAGCCTTGCCGTTCCCTAACCCTAACCCTAGGCCGGCACAGAAACCCACCACCAGCCCTACACCTTACCCCCAAACCGTAGCCTACTCCTGGCCCGTACGCTGGCACTGACCCGTGCGTCAGCACGTAGCCTGACCCTCCCACGTTTCCGTACCCTCACCCGTGCCCTAAGCCTTGCCGTTCCCTAACCCTAACCCTAGCCCGGAATGGAAACCCACCACCAGCCCTACACCTTACCCTACGCCGTAGCCTACTCCTGGCCCGTACGCTGGCACGGCCCCGTGCCTCAGCACGTAGCCTGACCCTCCCACGTTTCCGTAACCTCACCTGTGCCCTAAGCCTTGCCGTTCCCTAACCCTAACCCTAGGCCGGCACAGAAACCCACCACCAGCCCTACACCTTACGCTGTGCAGTAGCCTACTCCTGGCCCGTACGCTGGCACTGACCCGTGCGTCAGCACATAGCCTGACCGTGCCACGTTTCCGTACCCTCACCTGTGCCCTAAGCCTTGCCGTTCCCTAACCCTAACCCTAGCCCGGAACGGAAAACCACCATCAGCCTTACACCTTACTCCAAGGCGTAGCCTACTCCTGGCCCGTACGCTGGCACTGACCTGTGCGTCAGCTCGTAGCCGGACCCTCCCACGTTTCCGTACCCTCACCTGTGCCCTAAGCCTTGCCGTTCCCTAACCCTAACCCTAGCCCGGAATGGAAACCCACCACCAGCCCTACACCTTACCCTACGCCGTAGCCTACTCCTGGCCTGTATGCTAGCACTGACCCGTGCGCCAGCACGTAGCCTGACCCTCACACGTTTCCGTACCCTCACCTGTGCCCTAAGGCTTGCCGTTCCCTAACCCTAACCCTAGCCCGGAACGGAAACCCAACACCAACCCTACACCTCTCCCCCAAGCCGTAGCCTACTCCTGGCCCGTACGCTGGCACTGACCCGTGCGTCAGCACGTAGCCTGACCCTCCCTCGTTTCCGTACCCTCACCTGTGCCCTAAGCCTTGCCGTTCCCTAACCCTAACCCTAGCCCGGAACGAAAACCCATCACCAGCCCTACACCTTACCATACGCCGTAGCCTACTCCTGGCCCGTACGCTGACACTGCCCCGTGCGTCAGCACGTAGCCTGACCCTCCCACGTTGCCGTACCCTCACCTGTTCCCTAAGCCTTGCCGTTCCCTAACCATAACCCTAGCCCACAATGGAAACCCACCACCAGCCCTACACCTTACCCTGTGCGGTAGCCTACTCCTGGCCCGTATGCGGGCACTGACCCGTGTGTCAGCACGTAGCCTGACCGTCCCACGTTTCCGTACCCTCACCTGTGCCCTTAGCCTTGCCGTTCCCTAACCCTAACCCTAGCCCGGAACGGAAAACCACCAACAGCCTTACACCTTACGCCCAAGCCGTAGCCTACTCCTGGCCCGTACGCTGGCACTGACCCGTGCGTCAGCCCGTAGCCTGACGCTCCCACGTTTCCGTAACCTCACCTGTGCCCTAAGCCTTGCCGTTCCCTAACCCTAACCCTAGGCTGGCACAGAAACCCACCACCAGCCCTACACCTTACCCCCAAGCCGTAGCCTACTCCTGGCCCATACGCTGGCACTGACCCGTGCGTCAGCACGTAGCCTGACCCTCCCACGTTTCCGTACCCTCACCCGTGCCCTAAGCCTTGCCGTTCTCTAACCCTAACCCTAGCCCGGAACGGAAACCCACCACCAGCCCTACACCAAACCCTACGCCGTAGCCTACTCCTGGCCCGTACGCTGGCACTGACCCGTACGTCAGCACGTAGCCTGACCCTCACACGTTTCCGTACCCTCACCTGTGCCCTAAGCCTTGCCGTTCCCTAACCCTAACCCTAGCCCGGAACGGAAACCCACCACCTGCCCTACACCTTACCCCCAAGCCGTAGCCTACTCCTGGCCCGTACGCTGGCACTGACCCGTGCGTCAGCACGTAGCCTGACCCTCCCACGTTTCCGTACCCTCACCTGTGCCCTAAGCCTTGCCGGTCCCTAACCCTAACCCTAGCCCGGAACGGAAACCCACCACCAGCCCTACACCTTACCCAGAAGCCGTAGCCTACTCCTGGCCCGAACGCTGGCACTGACCCGTGCATCAGCACGTAGCCTGACCCTCCCACGTTTCCGTACCCTCACCTGTGCCCTCAGCCTTGCCGTTCCCTAACCCTAACCCTAGCCCGGAACGGAAACCCACCACCAGCCCTACACCTTACCCTACGCCGTAGCCTACTCCTGGCCCGTACGCTGGCATTGACCCGTGCGTCAGCACGTAGCCTGACCCTCCCACGTTTCTGTACCCTCACCTGTGCCCTAAGCCTTGCCGTTCCCTAACCCTAAACCTAGCCCGGAATGGAAACCCACCAGCAGCCCTACACCTTACCCACAAGCCGTAGACTACACCTGGCCGGTACGCTGGCACTGACCCGTGCATCAGCACGTAGCCTGACCCTCCCACGTTTCCGTACCCTCACCTGTGCCCTAAGCCTTGCCGTTCCCTAACCCTAACCCTAGCCCGGAATGGAAACCCACCACCAGCCCTACACCTTACCCCCAAGCCGTAGCCTACTCCTGGCCCGTACGCTGGCACTGACCCGTGCATCAGCACGTAGCCTGACCCTCCCACGTTTCCGTACCCTCACCTCTGCCCTAAGCCTTGCCTTTCCCTAACCCTAACCCTAGCACGGAACGGAAACCCACCACCAGCCCTACACCATACCCAGAAGCCGTAGCCTACACCTAGCCGGTACGCTGGCACTGACCCGTGCGTCAGCACGTAGCCTGACCCTCCCACGTTTTCATACCCTCACCTGTGCCCTAAGCCTTGCCGTTCCCTAACCCTAACCCTAGCCCGGAACGGAAACCCACCACCAGCCCTACACCTTACCCTACACCTTAGCCTACTCCTGGCCCGTACGCTGGCACTGACCCGTGCGTCACCACGTAGCCTGACCCTCCCACGTTTCCATACCCTCACCTGTGCCCTAAGCCTTGCCGTTCCCTAACCCTAACCCTAGCCCGGAACGGAAACCCACCACCAGCCCTACACCTTACCCTACGCCGTAGCCTACTCCTGGCCCGTACGCTGGCACTGACCCGTGCGTCAGCACGTAGCCTGACCCTCCCACGTTTCTGTACCCTCACCCGTGCCGTAAGCCTTGCCGTTCCCTAACCCTAACCCTAGCCCGGAACGGAAACCCACAACCAGCCCTACACCTTACCCTACACCTTAGCCTACTCCTGGCCCGTACGCTGGCACTGACCCGTGCGTCACCACGTAGCCTGACCCTCCCACGTTTCCGTACCCTCACCTGTGCCCAAAGCCTTGCCGTTCCCTAACCCTAACCCTAGCACGAAACGAAAACCCACCAGGAGCCCTACACCTTACACTACGCCGTAGCCTACTCCTGACCCGTACGCTGGCACTGACCCATGCGTCCGCACGTAGCCTGACCCTCCCACGTTTCCATACCCTCATCTGTGCCCTAAGCCTTGCCTTTCCCTAACCCTAACCCTAGCCCACAATGGAAACCCACCACCAGCCCTACACCTTACCCTGTGCGGTAGCCTACTCCTGGCCCGTATGCTGGCACTGACCGATGCGTCAGCACGTAGCCTGACCGTGCCATGTTTCCGTACCCTCACCTGTGCCCTAAGCCTTGCCGTTCCCTAACACTAACCCTAGTCCAGAACGGAAACCCACCACCAGCCCTACACCTTACCCCCAAGCCGTAGCCTATTCCTGGCCCGTACGCTGGCACTGACCCGTGCGTCAGCACGTAGCCTGACCCTCCCACGTTTCCGTACCCTCACCTGTGACCTAAGCCTGCCGTTCCCTAACCCTAACCCTAGCCCGGAACGGAAACCCACCACCAGCCCTACACCTTACCCTACGCCGTAGCCTACTCCTGGCCCGTACGCTGGCAATGACCCATGCGACAGCACGTAGCCTGACCCTCCCACGTTTCCGTACCCTCACCTGTGCCCTAAGCCTTGCCGTTCCCTAACCCTAACCCTAGGCCAGCACGGAAACACACCACCAGCCCTACAACTTACCCCCAAGCCGTAGCCTACTCCTGACCCGTACGCTGGCACTGACCCGTGTGTCAGCACGTAGCCTGACCCTCCCACGTTTCCGTAACCTTACCTATGCCCTAAGCCTTGCAGTTCCCTAACCCTAACCCTAGCCCTCAACGGAAACCCACCACCAGCCCAACACCTTACCCTACGCCGTAGACTACTCCTGGCCTGTATGCTAGCACTGACCCGTGCGTCAGCACGTAGCCTGACCCTCACACGTTTCCGTACCCTCACCTGTGCCCTAATGCTTGCCGTTCCCTAACCCTAACCCTAGCCCGGAACGGAAACCCACCACCAACCCTAAACCTCTCCCCCAAGCCGTAGCCTACTCCTGGCCCGTACGCTGGCACTGACCCGTGCGTCAGCACGTAGCCTGACCCTCCCACGTTTCCGTACCCTCACCTGTGCCCTAAGACTTGTCGTTCCCTAACCCTAACCCTAGCCCGGAACGAAAACCCACCACCAGCCCTAAACCTTACCCTACGCCGTAGCCTACTCCTGGCCCGTACGCTGGCACTGACCCGTGCGTCAGCACGTAGCCTGACCCTCCCACGTTTCCGTACCCTCACCTGAGCCATAAGCCTTGCCGTTCCCTAACCCTAACCCTAGACCGGAACGGAAAGCCACCACCAGCCTTACACCTTACCCCCACACCATAGTCTACTCCTGGCCCGTACGCTGGCACTGACCCGTGCGTCAGCACGTAGCCTGACCCTCCCACGTTTCTGTACCCTCACCTGAGCCATAAGCCTTGCCGTTCCCTAACCCTAACCCTAGGGCAGCACGGAAACCCACCACCAGCCCTACACCTTACCCCCAAGCCGTAGCCTACTCCTGGCCCGTACGCTGGCACTGACCCGTGCGTCAGCACGTAGCCTGACCCTCCCACGTTTCTGTACCCTCACCTGTGCCCTAAGCCTTGCCCTTCCCTAACCCTAACCCTAGCCCGGAACGGAAACCCACCACCAGCCCTACACCTTACCCTACGCCGTAGCCTACTCCTGGCCCGTATGCTGACACTGACCCGAGCGTCAGCACGTAGCCTGACCCTCACACGTTTCCGTACCCTCACCTGTGCCCTAAGCCTTGCCATTCCCTAACCCTAACCCTAGCCCGGAACGGAAACCCACCACCAACCCTCCACCTCTCCCCCTAGCCGTAGCCTACTCCTGGCCCGTACGCTGGCACTGACCCGTGCGTCAGCACGTAGCCTGACCGTACCACGTTTCCATACCCTCACCTGTGCCCTAAGCCTTGCCGTTCCCTAACCCTAACCCTAGCCCGGAACGGAAAACCACCATCAGCCTTACACCTTACTCCAAGGCGTAGCCTACTCCTGGCCCGTACACTGGCACTGACCCGTGTGTCAGCTCGTAGCCGGACCCTCCCACGTTTCCGTACCCTCACCAGTGCCCTAAGCCTTGCCGTTCCCTAACCCTAACCCTAGCCCGGAACGGAATCCCACCACCAGCCCTACACCTTACCCTACGCCGTAGCCTACTCCTGGCCTGTATGCTAGCACTGACCCGTGCGTCAGCACGTAGCCTGACCCTCACATGTTTCCGTACCCTCACCTGTGCCCTAAGGCTTGCCGTTCCCTAACCCTAACCCTAGCATGGAACGGAAACCCAACACCAACACTACACCTCTCCCCCAAGCCGTAGCCTACTCCTGGCCCGTACGCTGGCACTGACCCGTGCGTTAGCACGTAGCCTGACCCTCCCACGTTTCCGTACCCTCACCTGTGCCCTAAGCCTTGCCGTTCCCTAACCCTAACCCTAGCCCGGAACGAAAACCCACCACCAGCCCTACACCTTACCCTACGCCGTAGCCTACTCCTGGCCCGTACCCTGGCACTGCCCCGTGCGTCAGCACATAGCCTGACCCTCCCACGTTTCCGTACCCTCACCTGTGCCCTAAGCCTTGCCGTTCCCTAACCATAACCCTAGCCCACAATGGACACCCACCACCAGCCCTACACCTTACCCTGTGCGGTAGCCTACTCCTGGCCCGTATGCGGGCACTGACCCGTGTGTCAGCACATAGCCTGACCGTGCCACGTTTCCGTACCCTCACCTGTGCCCTTAGCCTTGCCGTTCCCTAACCCTAACCCTAGCCCGGAACGGAAAACCACCAACAGCCTTACACCTTACCCCCAAGCCGTAGCCTACTCCTGGCCCGTACGCTGGCACTGACCCATGCGTCAGCCCGTAGCCTGACCCTCCCACGTTTCCGTAACCTCACCTGTGCCCTAAGCCTTGCCGTTCCCTAACCCTAACCCTAGGCCGGCACAGAAACCCACCACCAGCCCTACACCTTACCCCCAAGCCATAGCCTACTCCTGCCCGTACGCTGGCACAGACCCGTGCGTCAGCACGTAGCCTGACCCTCCCACGTTTCCGTACCCTCACCTCTGCCCTAAGCCTTGCCTTTCCCTAACCCTAACCCTAGCACGGAACGGAAACCCACCACCAGCCCTACACCATACCCAGAAGCCGTAGCCTACACCTAGCCGGTACGCTGGCACTGACCCGTGCGTCAGCACGTAGCCTGACCCTCCCACGTTTTCATACCCTCACCTGTGCCCTAAGCCTTGCCGTTCCCTAACCCTAACCCTAGCCCGGAACGGAAACCCACCACCAGCCCTACACCTTACCCTACACCTTAGCCTACTCCTGGCCCGTACGCTGGCACTGACCCGTGCGTCACCATGTAGCCTGACCCTCCCACGTTTCCATACCCTCACCTGTGCCCTAAGCCTTGCCGTTCCCTAACCCTAACCCTAGCCCGGAACGGAAACCCACCACCAGCCCTACACCTTACCCTACGCCGTAGCCTACTCCTGGCCCGTACGCTGGCACTGACCCGTGCGTCAGCACGTAGCCTGACCCTCCCACGTTTCTGTACCCTCACCCGTGCCGTAAGCCTTGCCGTTCCCTAACCCTAACCCTAGCCCGGAACGGAAACCCACCACCAGCCCTACACCTTACCCTACACCTTAGCCTACTCCTGGCCCGTACGCTGGCACTGACCCGTGCGTCACCACGTAGCCTGACCCTCCCACGTTTCCGTACCCTCACCTGTGCCCAAAGCCTTGCCGTTCCCTAACCCTAACCCTAGCACGAAACGAAAACCCACCAGGAGCCCTACACCTTACACTACGCCGTAGCCTACTCCTGACCCGTACGCTGGCACTGACCCATGCGTCCGCACGTAGCCTGACCCTCCCACGTTTCCATACCCTCATCTGTGCCCTAAGCCTTGCCTTTCCCTAACCCTAACCCTAGCCCACAATGGAAACCCACCACCAGCCCTACACCTTACCCTGTGCGGTAGCCTACTCCTGGCCCGTATGCTGGCACTGACCGATGCGTCAGCACGTAGCCTGACCGTGCCATGTTTCCGTACCCTCACCTGTGCCCTAAGCCTTGCCGTTCCCTAACACTAACCCTAGTCCAGAACGGAAACCCACCACCAGCCCTACACCTTACCCCCAAGCCGTAGCCTATTCCTGGCCCGTACGCTGGCACTGACCCGTGCGTCAGCACGTAGCCTGACCCTCCCACGTTTCCGTACCCTCACCTGTGACCTAAGCCTGCCGTTCCCTAACCCTAACCCTAGCCCGGAACGGAAACCCACCACCAGCCCTACACCTTACCCTACGCCGTAGCCTACTCCTGGCCCGTACGCTGGCAATGACCCATGCGACAGCACGTAGCCTGACCCTCCCACGTTTCCGTACCCTCACCTGTGCCCTAAGCCTTGCCGTTCCCTAACCCTAACCCTAGGCCAGCACGGAAACACACCACCAGCCCTACAACTTACCCCCAAGCCGTAGCCTACTCCTGACCCGTACGCTGGCACTGACCCGTGTGTCAGCACGTAGCCTGACCCTCCCACGTTTCCGTAACCTTACCTATGCCCTAAGCCTTGCAGTTCCCTAACCCTAACCCTAGCCCTCAACGGAAACCCACCACCAGCCCAACACCTTACCCTACGCCGTAGACTACTCCTGGCCTGTATGCTAGCACTGACCCGTGCGTCAGCACGTAGCCTGACCCTCACACGTTTCCGTACCCTCACCTGTGCCCTAATGCTTGCCGTTCCCTAACCCTAACCCTAGCCCGGAACGGAAACCCACCACCAACCCTAAACCTCTCCCCCAAGCCGTAGCCTACTCCTGGCCCGTACGCTGGCACTGACCCGTGCGTCAGCACGTAGCCTGACCCTCCCACGTTTCCGTACCCTCACCTGTGCCCTAAGACTTGTCGTTCCCTAACCCTAACCCTAGCCCGGAACGAAAACCCACCACCAGCCCTAAACCTTACCCTACGCCGTAGCCTACTCCTGGCCCGTACGCTGGCACTGACCCGTGCGTCAGCACGTAGCCTGACCCTCCCACGTTTCCGTACCCTCACCTGAGCCATAAGCCTTGCCGTTCCCTAACCCTAACCCTAGACCGGAACGGAAAGCCACCACCAGCCTTACACCTTACCCCCACACCATAGTCTACTCCTGGCCCGTACGCTGGCACTGACCCGTGCGTCAGCACGTAGCCTGACCCTCCCACGTTTCTGTACCCTCACCTGAGCCATAAGCCTTGCCGTTCCCTAACCCTAACCCTAGGGCAGCACGGAAACCCACCACCAGCCCTACACCTTACCCCCAAGCCGTAGCCTACTCCTGGCCCGTACGCTGGCACTGACCCGTGCGTCAGCACGTAGCCTGACCCTCCCACGTTTCTGTACCCTCACCTGTGCCCTAAGCCTTGCCCTTCCCTAACCCTAACCCTAGCCCGGAACGGAAACCCACCACCAGCCCTACACCTTACCCTACGCCGTAGCCTACTCCTGGCCCGTATGCTGACACTGACCCGAGCGTCAGCACGTAGCCTGACCCTCACACGTTTCCGTACCCTCACCTGTGCCCTAAGCCTTGCCATTCCCTAACCCTAACCCTAGCCCGGAACGGAAACCCACCACCAACCCTCCACCTCTCCCCCTAGCCGTAGCCTACTCCTGGCCCGTACGCTGGCACTGACCCGTGCGTCAGCACGTAGCCTGACCGTACCACGTTTCCATACCCTCACCTGTGCCCTAAGCCTTGCCGTTCCCTAACCCTAACCCTAGCCCGGAACGGAAAACCACCATCAGCCTTACACCTTACTCCAAGGCGTAGCCTACTCCTGGCCCGTACACTGGCACTGACCCGTGTGTCAGCTCGTAGCCGGACCCTCCCACGTTTCCGTACCCTCACCAGTGCCCTAAGCCTTGCCGTTCCCTAACCCTAACCCTAGCCCGGAACGGAATCCCACCACCAGCCCTACACCTTACCCTACGCCGTAGCCTACTCCTGGCCTGTATGCTAGCACTGACCCGTGCGTCAGCACGTAGCCTGACCCTCACATGTTTCCGTACCCTCACCTGTGCCCTAAGGCTTGCCGTTCCCTAACCCTAACCCTAGCATGGAACGGAAACCCAACACCAACACTACACCTCTCCCCCAAGCCGTAGCCTACTCCTGGCCCGTACGCTGGCACTGACCCGTGCGTTAGCACGTAGCCTGACCCTCCCACGTTTCCGTACCCTCACCTGTGCCCTAAGCCTTGCCGTTCCCTAACCCTAACCCTAGCCCGGAACGAAAACCCACCACCAGCCCGACACCTTACCCTACGCCGTAGCCTACTCCTGGCCCGTACCCTGGCACTGCCCCGTGCGTCAGCACATAGCCTGACCCTCCCACGTTTCCGTACCCTCACCTGTGCCCTAAGCCTTGCCGTTCCCTAACCATAACCCTAGCCCACAATGGACACCCACCACCAGCCCTACACCTTACCCTGTGCGGTAGCCTACTCCTGGCCCGTATGCGGGCACTGACCCGTGTGTCAGCACATAGCCTGACCGTGCCACGTTTCCGTACCCTCACCTGTGCCCTTAGCCTTGCCGTTCCCTAACCCTAACCCTAGCCCGGAACGGAAAACCACCAACAGCCTTACACCTTACCCCCAAGCCGTAGCCTACTCCTGGCCCGTACGCTGGCACTGACCCATGCGTCAGCCCGTAGCCTGACCCTCCCACGTTTCCGTAACCTCACCTGTGCCCTAAGCCTTGCCGTTCCCTAACCCTAACCCTAGGCCGGCACAGAAACCCACCACCAGCCCTACACCTTACCCCCAAGCCATAGCCTACTCCTGCCCGTACGCTGGCACAGACCCGTGCGTCAGCACGTAGCCTGACCCTCCCACGTTTCCGTACCCTCACCCGTGCCCTAAGCCTTGCCGTTCCCTAACCCTAACCCTAGCACGGAACGGAAACCCACCACCAGCCCTACACCTAACCCTACGCCGTAGCCTACTCCTGGCCCGTACGCTGGCACTGACCCGTGCGTCAGCACGTAGCCTGAGCCTCCCACGTTTCCGTACCCTCACCTGTGCCCTAAGCCTTGCCGTTCCCTAACTCTAACCCTAGCCCGGAACGGAAACCCACCACCAACCCTACACCTTTCCCCCAAGCCCTAGCCTACTCCTGGCGCGTACGCTGGCACTGACCCGTGCGTCAGCATGTAGCCTGACCCTCCCACGTTTCCGTACCCTCACCTGTGCCCTAAGCCTTGCCGTTCCCTAACCCTAACCCTAGCCCGGAACGGAAACCCACCACCAACACTACACCTCTCCCCCTAGCCGTAGCCTACTCCTGGCCCGTACGCTGGCACTGACCCGTGCGTCAGCACGTAGCCTGAACCTCCCACGTTTACATACCCTCACCTCTGCCCTAACCCTTGCCGTTTCCTAACCCTAACCCTAGCCCACAATGGAAACACACCACCAGCCCTACACCTTACCCTGTGCGGTAGCCTACTCCTGGCCCGTATGCTGGCACTGACACGTGCGTGAGCACGTAGCCTGACCCTCCCACGTTTACGTACCCTCACCTGTGCCCTAAGCCTTGCCATTCACTAACCCTAACCCTAGCCCAGAACGGAAACCCACCACCAGCCCTCCACATTACCCTCAGCCGTAGCCTACTCCTGGCCCGTACGCTGGCAATGACACATGCGTCAGCACGTAGCCTGACCTCCAACGTTTCCGTACCCTCACCTGTGCCCTAAGCCTGGCCGTTCCCTAACCCTAACCCTAGCCCGGAACGGAAAACCACCAACAGCCTTACACCTTACCACCAAGCTGTAGCCTACTCCTGGCCCGTACGCTGGCACTGACCCGTGCGGCAGCACGTAGCCTGACCCTCCCACGTTTCTGTACCCTCACCTGTGCCCTAAGCCTTGCCGTTCCCTAACCCTAACCCTAGCCCAGAACGAAAACCCACCACCAGCCCTACACCTTACCCTACGCCGTAGCCTACTCCTGGCCCGTACGCTGGCACTGACTCGTGCGTCAGCACGTAGCCTGACCTTCCCACGTTTCCGTACCCTCACCTGTGCCCTAAGCCTTGCCGTTCCCTAACCCTAACCCTAGGCCGGCACAGAAACCCACCACCAGCCCTACACCTTACCCTACGCCGTAGCCTACTCCTGGCCCGTATGCTGGCACTGACCCGTGCGCAGCACGTAGCCTGACCCTCCCACGTTTCCGTACCCTCACCTGTGCCCTAAGCCTTGCCGTTCCCTAACCCTAACCCTAGCCCACAATGGAAACCCACCACCAGCCCTACACCTTACCCTGTGCGGTAGCATACTCCTGGCCCGTACGCTGGCACTGACCCGTGCGTCAGCACATAGCCTGACCATGCCACGTTTCCGTACCCTCACCTGTGCCCTAAGCCTTGCCGTTCCCTAACCCTAACCCTAGCCCGAAACGGAAACCCACCACCAGCCCTACACCTTACCCTACGCCGTAGCCTACTCCTGGCCTGTATGCTAGCACTGACCCGTGCGTCATCACGTAGCCTGACCCTCACACGTTTCCGTACCCTCACCTGTGCCCTAAGCCTTGCCATTCCCTAACCCTAACCCTAGCCCGGAACGGAAACCCACCACCAACCCTACACCTCTCCCCCTAGCCGTAGCCTACTCCTGGCCCGTACGCTGGCACTGACCTGTGCGTCAGCACGAAGCCTGACCCTCCCACGTTTCCGTACCCTCACCTGTGCCCTAAGCCTTGCCGTTCCCTAACCCTAACCCTAGCCCGGAACGAAAACGCACCACCAGCCCTACACCTTACCCTACACCGTAGCCTACTCCTGGTCCGTATGCTGGCACTGACCAGTACGTCAGAACGTAGCCTGACCTCCCACATTTACGTACCCTCACCTGTGCCCTAAGCCTTGCCGTTCCCTAACCCTAACCCTAGGCCGGCACAGAAACACACCACCAGCCCTACACCTTACCCCCAAGCCGTAGCCTACTCCTGGCCCGTACGCTGGCACTGACCCGTGCGTCAGCACATAGCCTGACCGTACCACGTTTCCGTACCCTCACCTGTGCCCTAAGCCTTGCCGTTCCCTAACCCTAACCCTAGCCCGGAACGGAAAACCACCAACAGCCTTACACCTTACTCCAAGGCGTAGCCTACTCCTGGCCCGTACGCTGGCACTGACCCGTGCGTCAGCTCGTAGCCTGACCCTCCCACGTTTCCGTACCCTCACCTGTGCCCTAAGCCTTGCCGTTCCCTAACCCTAACCCTAGCCCGGAATGGAAACCCACCACCAGCCCTACACCTTACCCTACGCCGTAGCCTACTCCTGGCCTGTATGCTAGCACTGACCCGTGCGTCAGCACGTAGCCTGACCCTCACACGTTTCCGTACCCTCACCTGTGCCCTAAGGCTTTCCGTTCCCTAACCCTAACCCTAGCACGGAACGGAAACCCACCACCAACCCTACAACTCTCCCCCAAGCCGTAGCCTACTCCTGGCCCGTACGCTGGCACTGACCCGTGCGTCAGCACGTAGCCTGACCCTCCCACGTTTTCGTACCCTCACCTGTGCCCTAAGCCTTGCCATTCCCTAACCCTAACCCTAGCCCGGAACGAAAACCCACCACCAGCCCTACACCTTACACTACGCCGTAGCCTACTCCAGGCCCATATGCTGGCACTGACCCGTGCGTCAGCACGTTGCCTGACCCTCCCACGTTTCCGTACCCTCACCTGTGCCCTAAGCCTTGCCGTTCCCTAACCCTAACCCTAGCCCACAATGGAAACCCACCACCAGCCCTACACCTTACCCTGTGTGGTAGCCTACTCCTGGCCCGTATGCTGGCACTGACCCGTGCGTCAGCACAAAGCCTGACCGTGCCACGTTTCCGTACCCTCACCTGTGCCCTAAGCCTTGCCGTTCCATAACCCTAACCCTAGACCGGAACGGAAAACCACCAACAGCCTTACACCTTACCCCGAAGCCGTAGCCTACTCCTGCCACGTACGCTGGCACTGACCCGTGCGTCAGCCCGTAGCCTGACCCTCCCACGTTTCCGTACCCTCACCTGTGCCCTAAGCCTTGCCGTTCCCTAACCCTAACCCTAGGCCGGCACAGAAACCCACCACCAGCCCTACACCTTACCCCCAAACCGTAGCCTACTCCTGGCCCGTACGCTGGCACTGACCCGTGCGTCAGCACGTAGCCTGACCCTCCCACGTTTCCGTACCCTCACCCGTGCCCTAAGCCTTGCCGTTCCCTAACCCTAACCCTAGCCCGGAATGGAAACCCACCACCAGCCCTACACCTTACCCTACGCCGTAGCCTACTCCTGGCCCGTACGCTGGCACGGCCCCGTGCCTCAGCACGTAGCCTGACCCTCCCACGTTTCCGTAACCTCACCTGTGCCCTAAGCCTTGCCGTTCCCTAACCCTAACCCTAGGCCGGCACAGAAACCCACCACCAGCCCTACACCTTACCCTGTGCGGTAGCCTACTCCTGGCCCGTACGCTGGCACTGACCCGTGCGTCAGCACATAGCCTGACCGTGCCACGTTTCCGTACCCTCACCTGTGCCCTAAGCCTTGCCGTTCCCTAACCCTAACCCTAGCCCGGAACGGAAACCCACCATCAGCCTTACACCTTACTCCAAGGCGTAGCCTACTCCTGGCCCGTACGCTGGCACTGACCTGTGCGTCAGCTCGTAGCCGGACCCTCCCACGTTTCCGTACCCTCACCTGTGCCCTAAGCCTTGCCGTTCCCTAACCCTAACCCTAGCCCGGAATGGAAACCCACCACCAGCCCTACACCTTACCCTACGCCGTAGCCTACTCCTGGCCTGTATGCTAGCACTGACCCGTGCGCCAGCACGTAGCCTGACCCTCACACGTTTCCGTACCCTCACCTGTGCCCTAAGGCTTGCCGTTCCCTAACCCTAACCCTAGCCCGGAACGGAAACCCAACACCAACCCTACACCTCTCCCCCAAGCCGTAGCCTACTCCTGGCCCGTACGCTGGCACTGACCCGTGCGTCAGCACGTAGCCTGACCCTCCCTCGTTTCCGTACCCTCACCTGTGCCCTAAGCCTTGCCGTTCCCTAACCCTAACCCTAGCCCGGAACGAAAACCCACCACCAGCCCTACACCTTACCATACGCCGTAGCCTACTCCTGGCCCGTACGCTGACACTGCCCCGTGCGTCAGCACGTAGCCTGACCCTCCCACGTTTCCGTACCCTCACCTGTTCCCTAAGCCTTGCCGTTCCCTAACCATAACCCTAGCCCACAATGGAAACCCACCACCAGCCCTACACCTTACCCTGTGCGGTAGCCTACTCCTGGCCCGTATGCGGGCACTGACCCGTGTGTCAGCACGTAGCCTGACCGTCCCACGTTTCCGTACCCTCACCTGTGCCCTTAGCCTTGCCGTTCCCTAACCCTAACCCTAGCCCGGAACGGAAAACCACCAACAGCCTTACACCTTACGCCCAAGCCGTAGCCTACTCCTGGCCCGTACGCTGGCACTGACCCGTGCGTCAGCCCGTAGCCTGACGCTCCCACGTTTCCGTAACCTCACCTGTGCCCTAAGCCTTGCCGTTCCCTAACCCTAACCCTAGGCTGGCACAGAAACCCACCACCAGCCGTACACCTTACCCCCAAGCCGTAGCCTACTCCTGGCCCATACGCTGGCACTGACCCGTGCGTCAGCACGTAGCCTGACCCTCCCAGGTTTCCGTACCCTCACCCGTGCCCTAAGCCTTGCCGTTCTCTAACCCTAACCCTAGCCCGGAACGGAAACCCACCACCAGCCCTACACCAAACCCTACGCCGCAGCCTACTCCTGGCCCGTACGCTGGCACTGACCCGTACGTCAGCACGTAGCCTGACCCTCCCACGTTTCCGTACCCTCACCTGTGCCCTAAGCCTTGCCGTTCCCTAACCCTAACCCTAGCCCGGAACGGAAACACACCACCAACCCTACAACTTTCCCCCAAGCCGTAGCCTACTCCTGGCCCGTACGCTGGCACTGACCCGTGCGTCAGCACGTAGCCTGACCCTCCCACGTTTCCGTACCCTCACCTATGCCCTAAGCCTTGCCGTTCCCTAACCCTAACCCTAGCCCGGAACGGAAACCCACCACCAACCCTACACCTTTCCCCCAAGCCGTAGCCTACTCCTGGCCCGTATGCTGGCACTGACCCGTGCGTCAGAACGTACCCTGACCCTCCCACGTTTATGTACCCTCACCTGTGCCCTAAGCCTTGCCGTTCCCTAACCCTAACCCTAGCCCGGAACGGAAACCCACCACCAGCCCTACACCTTTTCCTAAGCTGTAGCCTACTCCTGGCCCGTACACTGGCACTGAGCCGTGCGTCAGCACGTAGCCTGACCCTCCCACTTTTCCGTACCCTCACCTGTGCCCTAAGCCTTGCCGTTCCCTAACCCTAACCCTAGCCCGGAATGGAAACCCACCACCAGCCCTACACCTTACCCTACGCCGTAGCCTACTCCTGGCCCGTACGCTGGCACTGCCCCGTGCCTCAGCACGTAGCCTGACCCTCCCACGTTTCCGTAACCTCACCGGTGCCCTAAGTCTTGCCGTTCCCTAACCCTAACCCTAGGCCGGCACAGAAACCCACCACCAGCCCTACACCTTACCCTGGGCGGTAGCCTACTCCTGGCCCGTATGCGGGCACTGACCCGTGTGTCAGCACATAGCCTGACCGTCCCACGCTTCCGTACCCTCACCTGTGTCCTTAGCCTTGCCGTTCCCTAACCCTAACCCTAGCCCGGAACGGAAAACCACCAACAGCCTTACAACTTACCCCCAAGCCTTAGCCTACTCCTGGCCCGTACGCTGGCACTGACCCGTGCGTCAGCCCGTAGCCTGACCCTCCCACGTTTCCGTAACCTCACCTGTGCCCTAAGCCTTGCCGTTCCCTAACCCTAACCCTAGGCCGGCACAGAAACCCACCACCATCCCTACACCTTACCCCCAAGCCGTAGCCTACTCCTGGCGCGTACGCTGGCACTGACACGTGCGTCAGCACGTAGCCTGACCCTCCCACGTTTCCGTACCCTCACCCGTGCCCTAAGCCTTGCCGTTCTCTAACCCTAACCCTAGCCCGGAACGGAAACCCACCACCAGCCCTACACCTAACCCTACGCCGTAGCCTACTCCTGGCCCGTACGCTGGCACTGACCCGTACGTCAGCACGTAGCCTGACCCTCCCACGTTTCCGTACCCTCACCTGTGCCCTAAGCCTTGCCGTTCCCTAACCCTAACCCTAGCCCGGAACGGAAACCCACCACCAACCCTACAACTTTCCCCCAAGCCGTAGCCTACTCCTGGCCCGTACGCTGGCACTGACCCGTGCGTCAGCACGTAGCCTGAGCCTCCCACGTTTCCGTACCCTCACCTGTGCCCTAAGCCTTGCCGTTCCCTAACCCTAACCTTAGCCGGGAACGGAAAACCACCACCAACCCTACACCTTTCCCCCAAGCCGTAGCCTACTCCTGGCCCGTATGCTGGCACTGACCCGTGCGTCAGAACGTACCCTGACCCTCCCACGTTTATGTACCCTCCCCTGTGCCCAAAGCCTTGCCGTTCCCTAACCCTAACCCTAGCCCGGAACGGAAACCCACCACCAGCCCTACACCTTACCCCAAAGCCGTAGCCTACTCCTGGCCCGTACGCTGGCACTGACCCGTGCATCAGCACGTAGCCTGACCCTCCCACGTTTCCGTACCCTCACCTGTGCCCTAAGCCTTGCCGTTCCCTAACCCTAACCCTAGCCCGGAACGGAAACCCACCAGCAACCCTACACCTCTCCCCCAAGCCGTAGCCTACTACTGGCCCGTATGCTGGCACTGACCCGTGCGTGACCCTCCCACGTTTTCGTACCCTCACCTGTGCCCTAAGCCTTGCCGTTCCCTAACCCTAACCCTAGGCCAGCACGGAAACCCACCAACAACCCTACACCGTACTCCCAAGCCGTAGCCTACTCCTGGCCCGTACGCTGGCACTGACCCGTGCGTCAGCACGTAGCCTGACCCTCCCACGTTTACATACCCTCACCTCTGCCCTAACCCTTGCCGTTTCCTAACCCTAACCCTAGCCCACAATGGAAACCCACCACCAGCCCTACACCTTACCCTGTGCGGTAGCCTACTCCTGGCCCGTATGCTGGCACGGACACGTGCGTGAGCACGTAGCCTGACTCTCCCACGTTTACGTACCCTCACCTGTGCCCTAAGCCTTGCCATTCCCTAACCCTAACCATAGCCCAGAACGGAAACCCACCACCAGCCCTACACCTTACCCTCAGCCGTAGCCTACTCCTGGCCCGTACGCTGGCAATGACACATGCGTCAGCACGTAGCCGGACCTCCAACGTTTCCGTACCCTCACCTGTGCCCTAAGCCTTGCCGTTCCCTAAACCTAACCCAAGGCCGGAACAGAAAACCACCACCATCCCTACACCTTACCCCCAAGCCGTAGCCTACTCCTGGCCCGTACGCTGGCACTGACCCGTGCGTCAGCACATAGCCTGACCGTGCCACGTTTCCATACCCTCACCTGTGCCCTAAGCCTTGCCGTTCCCTAACCCTAACCCTAGCCCGGAACGGAAACACACCACCAGCCCTACACCTTACCCTACGCTGTAGCCTACTCCTGGCCCGTATGCAGGCACTGACCCGTGCGTCAGCACGTAGCCTGACCCTCACACGTTTCCGTACCCTCACCTGTGCCCTAAGCCTTGCCGTTCCCTAACCCTAACCCTAGCCCACAATGGAAACGCACCACCAGCGCTACACCTTACCCTGTGCGGTAGGCTACTCCTGGCCCGTACGCTGGCACTGACCCGTGCGTCAGCACATAACCTGACCGTGCCACGTTTCCGTACCCTCACCTGTGCCCTAAGCCTTGCCGTTCCCTAACCCTAACCCTAGCCCGGAACGGAAACCCACCACCAGCCCTACACCTTACCCCCAACCCGGAGCCTGCTCCTGGCCCGTACGGTGTCACTGACCCGTGCGTCAGCACGTAGCCTGACCCTCACACGTTTCCGTACCCTCACCTGTGCCCTAAGCCTTGCCGTTCCCTAACCCTAACCCTAGCCCTGAACGGAAACCCACCACCAGCCCTACACCTTACCCTACGCCGTAGCCTACTCCTGGCCCGTACGCTGGCAATGACCCATGCGTCAGCACGTAGCCTGACCCTCACACGTTTCCGTACCCTCACCTGTGCCCTAAGCCTTGCCGTTCCCTAACCCTAACCCTAGCCCTGAACGGAAACCCACCACCAGCCCTACACCTTACCCCCAAGCCGTAGCCTACTCCTGGCCCGTACGCTGGCACTGAGCCGTGCGTCAGCACATAGCCTGACCCTCCCACGTTTCCGTACCCTCACCTGTGCCCTAAGCCTTGCCGTTCCCTAAACGTAACTCTAGCCCAGAACGGAAACCCACCACCAACCCTACAACTCTCCCCCAAGCCGTAGCCTACTCCTGGACCGTACGCTGGCACTGACCCGTGCGTCAGCACGTAGCCTGACCCTCCCACGTTTCCGTACCCTCACCTGTGCCCTAAGCCTTGCCGTTCCCTAACCCTAACCCTACCCCACAATGGAAACCCACCACCAGCCCTACACCTTACCCTGTGCGGTAGCATACTCCTGGCCCGTACGCTGGCACTGACCCGTGCGTCAGCACATAGCCTGACCGTGCCACGTTTCCGTACCCTCACCTGTGCCCTAAGCCTTGCCGTTCCCTAACCCTAACCCTAGCCCGAAACGGAAACCCACCACCAGCCCTACACCTTACCCTACGCCGTAGCCTACTCCTGGCCTTTATGCTAGCACTGACCCGTGCGTCATCACGTAGCCTGACCCTCACACGTTTCCGTACCCTCACCTGTGCCCTAAGCCTTGCCATTCCCTAACCCTAACCCTAGCCCGGAACGGAAACCCACCACCAACCCTACACCTCTCCCCCTAGCCGTAGCCTACTCCTGGCCCGTACGCTGGCACTGACCCGTGCGTCAGCACGTAGCCTGACCCTCCCACGTTTCCGTACCCTCACCTGTGCCCTAAGCCTTGCCGTTCCCTAACCCTAACCCTAGCCCGGAACGAAAACGCACCTCCAGCCCTACACCTTACCCTACACCGTAGCCTACTCCTGGTCCGTATGCTGGCACTGACCCGTACGTCAGAACGTAGCCTGACCCTCCCACGTTTACGTACCCTCACCTGTGCCCTAAGCCTTGCCGTTCCCTAACCCTAACCCTAGGCCGGCACAGAAACACACCACCAGCCCTACATCTTACCCCCAAGCCGTAGCCTACTCCTGGCCCGTACGCTGGCACTGACCCGTGCGTCAGCACATAGCCTGACCGTACCACGTTTCCGTACCCTCACCTGTGCCCTAAGCCTTGCCGTTCCCTAACCCTAACCCTAGCCCGGAACGGAAAACCACCAACAGCCTTACACCTTACTCCAAGGCGTAGCCTACTCCTGGCCCGTACGCTGGCACTGACCCGTGCGTCAGCTCGTAGCCTGACCCTCCCACGTTTCCGTACCCTCACCTGTGCACTAAGCCTTGCCGTTCCCTAACCCTAACCCTAGCCCGGAATGGAAACCCACCACCAGCCCTACACCTTACCCTACGCCGTAGCCTACTCCTGGCCTGTATGCTAGCACTGACCCGTGCGTCAGCACGTAGCCTGACCCTCACACGTTTCCGTACCCTCACCTGTGCCCTAAGGCTTTCCGTTCCCTAACCCTAACCCTAGCATGGAACGGAAACCCACCACCAACCCTACACCTCTCCCCCAAGCCGTAGACTACTCCTGGCTCGTACGCTGGCACTGACCCGTGCGTCAGCACGTAGCCTGACCCTCCCACGTTTTCGTACCCTCACCTGTGCCCTAAGCCTTGCCATTCCCTAACCCTAACCCTAGCCCGGAACGAAAACACACCACCAGCCCTACACCTTACACTACGCCGTAGCCTACTCCAGGCCCGTATGCTGGCACTGACCCATGCGTCAGCACATAGCCTGACCCTCCCACGTTTCCGTACCCTCACCTGTGCCCTAAGCCTTGCCGTTCCCTAACCCTAACCCTAGCCCACAATGGAAACCCACCACCAGCCCTACACCTTACCCTGTGTGGTAGCCTACTCCTGGCCCGTATGCTGGCACTGACCCGTGCGTCAGCACGTAGCCTGACCGTGCCACGTTTCCGTAACCTCACCTGTGCCCTAAGCCTTGCCGTTCCATAACCCTAACTCTAGACCGGAACGGAAAACCACCAACAGCCTTACACCTTACCCCCAAGCCGTAGCCTACTCCTGCCACGTACGCTGGCACTGACCCGTGCGTCAGCCCATAGCCTGACCCTCCCACGTTTCCGTACCCTCACCTGGGCCCTAAGCATTGCCGTTCCCTAACCCTAACCCTAGGCCGGCACAGAAACCCACCACCAGCCCTACACCTTACCCCCAAACCGTAGCCTACTCCTGGCCCGTACGCTGGCACTGACTCGTGCGTCAGCACGTAGCCTGACCCTCCCACGTTTCCGTACCCTCACCCGTGCCCTAAGCCTTGCCGTTCCCTAACCCTAACCCTAGCCCGGAATGGAAACCCACCACCAGCCCTACACCTTACCCTACGCCGTAGCCTACTCCTGGCCCGTACGCTGGCACTGCCCCGTGCCTCAGCACGTAGCCTGACCCTCCCACGTTTCCGTAACCTCACCTGTGCCCTAAGCCTTGCCGTTCCCTAACCCTAACCCTAGGCCGGCACAGAAACCCACCACCAGCCCTACACCTTACCCTGTGCGGTAGCCTACTCCTGGCCCGTACGCTGGCACTGACCAGTGCGTCAGCACATAGCCTGACCGTGCCACGTTTCCGTACCCTCACCTGTGCCCTAAGCCTTGCCGTTCCCTAACCCTAACCCTAGCCCGGAACGGAAAACCACCATCAGCCTTACACCTTACTCCAAGGCCTAGCCTACTCCTGGCCCGTACGCTGGCACTGACCCGTGCGTCAGCTCGTAGCCGGACCCTCCCACGTTTCCGTACCCTCACCTGTGCCCTAAGCCTTGCCGTTCCCTAACCCTAACCCTAGCCCGGAATGGAAACCCACCACCAGCCCTACACCTTACCCTACGCCGTAGCCTACTCCTGGCCTGTATGCTAGCACTGACCCGTGCGTCAGCACGTAGCCTGACCCTCACACGTTTCCGTACCCTCACCTGTGCCCTAAGGCTTGCCGTTCCCTAACCCTAACCCTAGCCCGGAACGGAAACCCAACACCAACCCTACACCTCTCCCCCAAGCCGTAGCCTACTCCTGGCCCGTACGCTGGCACTGACCCGTGCGTCAGCACGTAGCCTGACCCTCCCTCGTTTCCGTACCCTCACCTGTGCCCTAAGCCTTGCCGTTCCCTAACCCTAACCCTAGCCCGGAACGAAAACCCACCACCAGCCCTACACCTTACCATACGCCGTAGCCTACTCCTGGCCCGTACGCTGACACTGCCCCGTGCGTCAGCACGTAGCCTGACCCTCCCACGTTTCCGTACCCTCACCTGTGCCCTAAGCCTTGCCGTTCCCTAACCCTAACCCTAGCCCACAATGGAAACGCACCACCAGCCCTACACCTTACCCTGTGCGGTAGGCTACTCCTGGCCCGTACGCTGGCACTGACCCGTGCGTCAGCACATAACCTGACCGTGCCACGTTTCCGTACCCTCACCTGTGCCCTAAGCCTTGCCGTTCCCTAACCCTAACCCTAGCCCAGAACGGAAACCCACCACCAGCCCTCAACCTTACCCCCAACCCGGAGCCTGCTCCTGGCCGGAAGGTGGCACTGACCCGTGCGTCAGCACGTAGCCTGACCCTCACACGTTTCCGTACCCTCACCTGTGCCCTAAGCCTTGCCGTTCCCTAACCCTAACCCTAGCCCTGAACGGAAACCCACCACCAGCCCTACACCTTACCCTACGCCGTAGCCTACTCCTGGCCCGTACGCTGGCAATGACCCATGCGTCAACACGTAGCCTGACCCTCCCACGTTTCCGTACCCTCACCTGTGCCCTAAGCCTTGCCGTTCCCTAACCCTAAACCCTAGCCCGGAACGGAAACCCACCACCAGCCCTACACCTTACCCTACACCGTAGCCTAATCCAGGCCCGTACGCTGGCACTGACACGTGCGTCAGCACGTAGCCTGACCCTCCCACGTTTCCGTAACCTCACCTGTGCCCTAAGCCTTGCCGTTCCCTAACCCTAACGCTAGGCCAGCACAGAAACCCACCACCAGCCCTACACCTTACCCCCAAGCCGTAGCCTACTCCTGGCCCTTAGGCTGGCACTGACCCGTGCGTCAGCACGTAGCCTGACCCTTCCACGTTTCCGTACCCTCACTTGTGCCCTAAGCCTTGCAGTTCCCTAACCCTAACCCTAGCCCGGAACGGAAACCCACCACCAGCCCTACACCTTACCCTACGCCGTAGCCTACTCCTGGCCTGTATGCTAGCACTGACCCGTGCGTCAGCAGATAGCCTGATCCTCACACGTTTCCGTACCCTCACCTGTGCCCTAAGCCTTGCCGTTCCCTAACTGTAACCCTAGCCCGGAACGGAAACCCACCACCAGCCCTACACCTTACCCGCAAGCCGTAGCCTGCTCTTGGCCCGTACGCTGGCACTGACCCGTGTGTCAGCACGTAGCCTGACCCTCCCACGTTTCCGTACGCTCACCTGTGCCCTAAGCCTTGCCGTTCCCTAACCCTAACCCTAGTCCGGAACGGAAACCCACCACCAGACCTACACCTTACCCTAAGCTGTAGCCTACTCCTGGCCCGTACGCTGGCAATGACCCATGCGTCAGCACGTAGCCTGACCCTCCAACGTTTCCGTACCCTCACCTGTGCCCTAAGCCTTGCCGTTCCCTAACCCTAACCCTAGACCGGCATAGAAAACCACCACCAGCCCTACACCTTACCCCCAAGCCGTAGCCTACTCCTGGCCAGTACGCTGGCTCTGACCCATGCGTCAGCACATAGCCTGACCGTGCCACGTTTCCATGCCCTCACCTGTGCCCTAAGCCTTGCCATTCCCTAACCCTAACCCTAGCCCGGAACGGAAAACCACCAACAGCCTTACACCTTACCACCTAGCTGTAGCCTACTCCTGGCCCGTACGCTGGCACTGACCCGTGGGTCAGCCCGTAGCCTGACCCTCCCACGTTTCCGTACCCTCACCTGTGCCCTAAGCCTTCCCATTCCCTAACCCTAACCCTAGCACAGAACGGAAACCCACCACCAGCCCTACACCTTACCCTAAGCCGTAGCCTACTCCTGGCCCGTACGCTGGCAATGACACATGCGTCAGCACGTAGCCGGACCTCCAACGTTTCCGTACCCTCACCTGTGCCCTAAGCCTTGCCGTTCCCTAACCCTAACCCTAGGCCGGCACAGAAAACCACCACCATCTCTACACCTTACCACCAGGCCGTAGCCTACTCCTGGCCCGTACGCTGGCACTGACCCGTGCGTCAGCACATAGCCTGACCGTGCCACGTTTCCTTACCCTCACCTGTGCCCTAAGCCTTGCCGTTCCCTAACCCTAACCCTAGCCCGGAACGGAAACCCACCATCAGCCCTACACCTTACCCTACGCTGTAGCCTACTCCTGGCCCGTATGCAGGCACTGACCCGTGCGTCAGCACGTAGCCTGACCCTCACACGTTTCCGTACCCTCACCTGTGCCCTAAGCCTTGCCGTTCCCTAACCCTAACCCTAGCCCGGAACGGAAACCCACCACCAACCTTACACCTTACCACCAAGCTGTAGCCTACTCCTGGCCCGTACGCTGGCACTGACCCATGCGTCAGCACGTAGCCTGACCCTCCCACGTTTCCGTACCCTCACCTGTGCCCTAAGCCTTGCCGTTCCCTAACCCTAACCCTAGCCCACAATGGAAACCCACCACCAGCCCTACACCTTACCCTGTGCGGTAGCCTACTCCTGGCCCGTACGCTGGAACTGAGCCGTGCGTCAGCACATAGCCTGACCGTGCCACGTTTCCGTACCCTCACCTGTGCCCTAAGCCTTGCCGTTCCATAACCCTAACCCTAGCCCGGAACGGAAACCCACCACCAGCCCTACACCTTACCCTACGCCGTAGCCTACTCCTGGTCCGTATGCTGGCACTGACCCGTACGTCAGAACGTAGCCTGACCCTCCCACGTTTACGTACCCTCACCTGTGCCCTAAGCCTTGCGGTTCCCTAACCCTAACCCTAGCCCGGAACGGAAACCCACCACCAGCCCTACACCTTACCCTACGCCGTAGCCTACTCCTGGCCTGTATGCTAGCACTGACCCGTGCGTCAGCACATAGCCTGATCCTCACATGTTTCCATACCCTCACCTGTGCCCTAAGCCTTGCCGTTCCCTAACCGTAACCCTAGCCCGGAACGGAAACCCACCACCAGCCCTACACCTTACCCGCAAGCCGTAGCCTGCTCTTGGCCCGTACGCTGGCACTGACCCGTGTGTCAGCACGTAGCCTGACCCTCCCACGTTTCCGTACCCTCACCTGTGCCCTAAGCCTTGCCGTTCCCTAACCCTAACCCTAGCCCGGAACGGAAACCCACCACCAGACCTACACCTTACCCTTAGCTGTAGCCTACTCCTGGACCATACGCTGGCAATGACCCATGCGTCAGCACGTAGCCTGACCCTCCAACGTTTCCGTACCCTCACCTGTGCCCTAAGCCTTGCCGTTCCCTAACCCTAACCCTAGACCCGCACAGAAACCCACAACCAGCCCTACACCTTACCCCCAAGCCGTAGCCTACTCCTGGCCCGTACGCTGGCACTAACCCGTGCGTCAGCACATAGCCTGACCGTGCCACGTTTCCATACCCTCACCTGTGCCCTAAGCCTTGCCATTCCCTAACCCTAACCCTAGCCCGGAACGGAAAACCACCAACAGCCTTACACCTTACCACCAAGCTGTAGCCTACTCCTGGCCCATACGCTGGCACTGACCCGTGGGTCAGCCCGTAGCCTGACCCTCCCACGTTTCCGTACCCTCACCTGTGCCCTAAGCCTTGCCGTTCCCTAACCCTAACCCTAGGCCGGCACAGAAACCCACCACCAGCCCTAGAACTTACCCCCAAACCGTAGCCTACTCCTGGCCCGTACGCTGGCACTGACCCGTGCGTCAGCACTTAGCCTGACCCTCCCACGTTTCCGTACCCTCACCTGTGCCCTAAGCCTTGCCGTTCCCTAACCCTAACCCTAGCCCGGAACGGAAACCCACCACCAGACCTACACCTTACCCTACGCCGTAGCCTACTCCTGGCCCGTACGCTGGCACTGACCCGTGCGTCAGCATGTAGCCTGACCCTCCCACGTTTCAGTACCCTCACCTGTGCCCTAAGGCTTGCCGTTCCCTAACCCTAACCCTAGCCCGGAACGGAAACCCAACACCAACCCTACACCTCTCCCCCAAGCCGTAGCCTACTCCTGGCCCGTACGCTGGCACTGACCCGTGCGTCAGCACGTAGCCTGACCCTCCCACGTTTCCGTACCCTCACCTGTGCCCTAAGCCTTGCCGTTCCCTAACCCTAACCCTAGCCCTGAACGAAAACCCACCACCAGCCCTACACCTTACCCTACGCCGTAGCCTACTCCTGGCGCGTACGCTGGCACTGCCCCGTGCGTCAGCACGTAGCCTGACCCTCCCACGTTTCCGTACCCTCACCTGTGCCCTAAGCCTTGCCGTTTCCTAACCATAACCCTAGCCCACAATGGAAACCCACCACCAGCCCTACACCTTACCCTGTGCGGTAGCCTACTCCTGGCCCGTATGCGGGCACTGAGCCGTGTGTCAGCACATAGCCTGACTGTGCCACGTTTCCGTACCCTCACCTGTGCCCTAAGCCTTGCCGTATCCTAACCCTAACCCTAGCCCGGAACGGAAAAACACCAACAGCCTTACACCTTACCCCCAAGCCGTAGCCTACTCCTGGCCCGTACGCTGGCACTGACCCGTGCGTCAGCCCGTAGCCTGACCCTCCCACGTTTCCGTAACCTCACCTGTGCCCTAAGCCTTGCCGTTCCCTAACCCTAACCCTAGGCCGGCACAGAAACCCACCACCAGCCCTACACCTTACCCCCAAGCCGTAGCCTACTCCTGGCCCGTACGCTGGCACTGACCCGTGCGTCAGCACGTAGCCTGACCCTCCCTCGTTTCCGTACCCTCACCTGTGCCCTAAGCCTTGCCGTTCCCTAACCCTAACCCTAGCCCGGAACGGAAACCCACCACCAACCCTACACCTTTCCCCCAAGCCGTAGCCTACTCCTGGCCCGTATGCTGGCACTGACCCGTGCGTCAGAACATAGCCTGACCCTCCCACGTTTACGTACCCTCACCTGTGCCCTAAGCCTTGCCGTTCCCTAACCCTAACCCTAGCACAGAACGGAAACCCACCACCAGCCCTACACCGTATCCTAAGGTGTAGCCTACTCCTGGCCCGTACACTGGCACTGACCCGTGCGTCAGCACGTAGCCTGACCCTCCCACTTTTCCGTACCCTCACCTGTGCCCTAAGCCTTGCCGTTCCCTAACCCTAACCCTAGGCCGACACAGAAACCCACCACCAGCCCTACACCTTACCCCAAACCCGTAGCCTACTCCTGGCCCGTACGCTGGCACTGACCCGTGCGTCAGCACGTAGCCTGACCCTCCCACGTTTACGTACCCTCACCTGTGCCCTAAGACTTGCCGTTCCCTAACCCTAACCCTATCCCGGAACGGAAACCCACCACCAACCCTACACCTCTCCCCCAAGCCGTAGCCTACTCCTGGCCCGTATGCTTGCACTGACCCGTGCGTCAGTACGTAGCCTGACCCTCCCACTTTTCCGTACCCTCACCTGTGCCCTAAGCCTTGCCGTTCCCTAACCCTAACCCTAGGCCAGCACGGAAACCCACCAACAACCCTACACCGTACTCCCAAGCCGTAGCCTACTCCTGGCCCGTACGCTGGCACTGACCCGTGCGTCAGCACGTAGCCTTACCCTCCCACGTTTACGTACCCTCACCTGTGCCCTAACCCTTGCCATTCCCTAAACCTAACCCTAGCCCAGAACGGAAACCCACCACCAGCCCTACACCATACCCTACACCGTAGCCTACTCCTGGCCTGTATGCTAGCACTGACCCGTGCGTCAGCACGTAGCCTGACCCTCACACGTTTCCGTACCCTCACCTGTGCCCTAAGCCTTGCCGTTCCCTAACCCTAACCCTAGCCCGGAACGGAAACACACCACGAAACCTACACCTCTCCCCCTAGCCGTAGCCTACTCCTGGCCCGTACGCTGGCACTGACACGTGCGTCAGTATGTAGCCTGACCCTCCCACGTTTCCGTACCCTCACCTGTGCCCTAAGCCTTGCCGTTCCCTAACCCTAACCCTAGCCCACAATGGAAACCCACCACCAGCCATACACCTTACCCTGTGCGGTAGCCTACTCCTGGCCCGTATGCTGGCACTGACACGTGCGTGAGCACGTAGCCTGACCCTCCCACGTTTACGTACCCTCACCTGTGCCCTAAGCCTTGCCATTCCCAAACTCTAACCCTAGCCCAGAACGAAAACCCACCACCAGCCCTACACCTTACCCTACGCCGTAGCCGACTCCTGGCCCGTACGCTGGCAATGACACATGCGTCAGCAAGTAGCCGGACCTCCAACGTTTCCGTACCCTCACCTGTGCCCTAAGCCTTGCCGTTCCTTAACCCTAACCCTAACCCTAGGCCGGCACAGAAAACCACCACCATCCCTACACCTTACCCCCAAGCCGTAGCCTACTCCTGGCCCGTACGCTGGCACTGACCCGTGCGTCAGCACGTAGCCTGACCCTCCCACGTTTCCGTACCCTCACCCGTGCCCTAAGCCTTGCCGTTCCCTAACCCTAACCCTAGCCCAGAACGGAATCCCACCACCAGCCCTACACCTTACCCTACGCCGTAGCCTACTCCTGGCCCGTACGCTGGCACTGACCCGTGCGTCAGCACGTAGCCTGACCCTCCCACGTTTCCGTACCCTCACCTGTGCCCTAAGCCTTGCCGTTGCCTAACCCTAACCCTAGCCCGGAACGGAAATCCACCACCAACCCTACACCTTTCCCCCAACCCGTAGCCTACTCCTGGCCCGTACGCTGGCACTGACCCGTGCGTCAGCACGTAGCCTGACCCTCCCACGTTTCCGTACCCTCACCTGTGCCCTAAGCCTTGCCGTTCCCTAAACCTAACCCTAGCCCGGAACGGAAACCCACCACCAACCCTACACATTTCCCCCAAGCCGTAGCCTACTCCTGGCCCGTATGCTGGCACTCACCCGTGCGTCAGAACGTACCCTGACCCTCCCAGGTTTACGTACCCTCACCTGTGCCCTAAGCCTTGCCGTTCCCTAACCCTAACCCTAGCACAGAACGGAAACCCACCACCAGCCCTACACCTTATCCTAAGCTGTAGCCTACTCCTGGCCCGTACGCTGGCACTGACCCGTGCGTCAGCACGTAGCCTGACTCTCCCACGTTTCCGTACCCTCACCTGTGCCCTAAGCCTTGCCGTTCCCTAACCCTAACCCTAGGCCAGCACGGAAACCCACCAACAACCCTACACCGTACTCCCAACCCGTAGCCTACTCCTGGCCCGTACGCTGGCACTGACCCGTGCGTCAGCACGTAGCCTGACCCTCCCACGTTTACGTACCCTCACCTCTGCCCTAACCCTTGCCGTTTCCTAACCCTAACCCTAACCCACAATGGAAACCCACCACCAGCCCTACACCTTACCCTGTGCGGTAGCCAACTCCTGGCCCGTATGCTGGCACTGACACGTGCGTGAGCACGTAGCCGGACCCTCCCACGTTTACGTACCCTCACCTGTGCCCTAAGCCTTGCCATTCCCTAACCCTAACCCTAGCCCAGAACGGAAACCCACCACCAGCCCTACACCTTACCCTCAGCCGTAGCCTACTCCTGGGCCGTACGCTGGCAATGACACATGCGTCAGCACGTAGCCGGACCTCCAACGTTTCCGTACCCTCACCTGTGCCCTAAACCTTGCCGTTCCCTAACCCTACCCCAAGGCCGGAACGGAAACCCACCACCAGCCCTACACCTTACCCTACGCCGTAGCCTACTCCTGGCCCGTATGCTGGCACTGACCCGTGCGCAGCACGTAGCCTCACCCTCACACGTTTCCGTACCCTCACCTGTGCCCTAAGCCTTGCAGTTCCCTAACCCTAACCCTAGCCCGGAACGGAAACCCACCACCAACCCTACACCTTTCACCCAAGCCATAGCCTACTCCTGGCCCGTACGCTGGCACTGACCCGTGCGTCAGCACGTAGCCTGACCCTCCCACGTTTCCGTACCCTCACCTGTGCCCTAAGCCTTGCCGTTCCCTAACCCTAACCCTAGCCCGAAACGGAAACCCACCACCAGCCCTACACCTTACCCTACGCCGTAGCCTACTCCTGGCCTGTATGCTAGCACTGACCCGTGCGTCATCACGTAGCCTGACCCTCACACGTTTCCGTACCCTCACCTGTGCCCTAAGCCTTGCCATTCCCTAACCCGAACCCTAGCCCGGAACGGAAACCCACCACCAGCCCTACACCTTACCCTGTGCGGTAGCCTACTCCTGGCCCGTACACTGGCACTGACCCGTGCGTCAGCACATAGCCTGACCGTGCCACGTTTCCGTACCCTCACCTGTGCCCTAAGCCTTGCCGTTCCCTAACCCTAATCCTAACCCGGAACGGAAACCCACCACCAGCCCTACACCTTACCCCCACTCCGTAGCCTACTCCTGTCCCGTACGCTGGCACTGACCCATGCCTCAGAACGTAGCCTGACCCTTCCACGTTTCCGTACCCTCACCTGTGCCCTAAGCCTTGCCGTTCCCTAACCCTAACCCTAGCCCTGAACGGAAACCCACCACCAGCCCTACACCTTACCCTACGCCGTAGCCTACTCCTGGCCTGTATGCTAGCACTGACCCGTGCGTCAGCACATAGCCTGATCCTCACACGTTTCCGTACCCTCACCTGTGCCCTAAGCCTTGCCGTTCCCTAACCGTAACCCTAGCCCGGAATGGAAACCAACCACCAGCCCTACACCTTACCCGCAAGCCGTAGCCTGCTCTTGGCCCGTACGCTGGCACTGACCCGTGTGTCAGCACGTAGCCTGACCCTCCCACGTTTCCGTACCCTCACCTGTGCCCTAAGCCTTGCCGTTCCCTAACCCTAACCCTAGCCCGGAACGGAAACCCACCACCAGCCCTACACCTTACCCTAAGCTGTAGCCTACTCCTGGCCCGTACGCTGGCAATGAACCATGCGTCATCACGTAGCCTGACCCTCCCACGTTTCCGTACCCTCACCTGTGCCCTAAGCCTTGCCGTTCCCTAATCCTAACCCTAGACCGGCACAGAAAACCACCACCAGCCCTACACCTTACCCCCAAGCTGTAGCCTACTCCTGGCCCGTACGCTGGCACTGACCCGTGCGTCAGCACATAGCCTGACCGTGCCACGTTTCCATACCCTCACCTGTGCCCTAAGCCTTGCCATTCCCTAACCCTAACCCTAGCCCGGAACGGAAAACCACCAACAGCCTTACACCTTACCACCAAGCTGTAGCCTACTCCTGGCCCGTACGCTGGCACTGACCCGTGGGTCAGCCCGTAGCCTGACCCTCCCACGTTTCCGTACCCTCACCTGTGCCCTAAGCCTTGCCGTTCCCTAAACCTAACCCTAGGCCGGCACAGAAACCCACCACCAGCACTACACCTTACCCCCAAGCCGTAGCCTACTCCTGGCCCGTACGCTGGCACTGACCCGTGCGTCAGCACTTAGCCTGACCCTCCCACGTTTCCGTACCCTCACCTGTGCCCTAAGCCTTGCCGTTCCCTAACCCTAACCCTAGCCCGGAACGGAAACCCACCACCAGCCCTACACCTTACCCTACGCCGTAGCCTACTCCTGGCCCGTATGCTGGCACTGACCCGTGCGTCAGCATGTAGCCTGACCCTCCCACCTTTCAGTACCCTCACCTGTGCCCTAAGGCTTGCCGTTCCCTAACCCTAACCCTAGCCCGGAACGGAAACCTAACACCAGCCCTACACCTCTCCCCCAAGCCGTAGCCTACTCCTGGCCCGTACGCTGGCACTGACCCGTGCGTCAGCACGTAGCCTGACGCTCCCACGTTTCCGTACCCTCACCTGTGCCCTAAGCCTTGCCGTTCCCTAACCCTAACCCTAGCCCGGAGCGAAAAACCACCACCAGCCCTACACCTTACCATACGCCGTAGCCTACTCCTGGCCCGTACGCTGGCACTGCCCCGTGCGTCAGCACGTAGCCTGACCCTCCCACGTTTCCGTATCCTCACCTGTGCCCTAAGCCTTGCCGTTCCCTAACCATAACCCTAGCCCACAATGGAAACCCACCACCAGCCCTACACCTTACCCTGTGCGGTAGCCTACTCCTGGCCCGTATGCGGGCACTGACCCGTGTGTCAGCACATAGCCTGACTGTGCCACGTTTCCGTACCCTCACCTGTGCCCTAAGCCTTGCCGTTCCCTAACCCTAACCCTAGCCCGGAACGGAAAACCACCAACAGCCTTACACCTTACCCCCAAGCCGTAGCCTACTCCTGGCCCGTACGCTGGCACTGACCCGTGCGTTGGCCCGTAGCCTGACCCTCCCACGTTTCCGTAACCTCACCTGTGCCCTAAGCCTTGCCGTTCCCTAACCCTAACCCTAGGCCGGCACAGAAACCCACCACCAGCCCTACACCTTACCCCCAAGCCGTAGCCTACTCCTGGCCCGTACGCTGGCACTAACCCGTGCGTCAGCACGTAGCCTGACCCTCCCACGTTTCCGTACCCTCACCCGTGCCCTAAGCCTTGCCGTTCCCTAACCCTAACCCTAGCCCGGAACGGAAACCCACCACCAGCCCTACACCTTACCCTACGCCGTAGCCTACTCCTGGCCCGTACGCTGGCACTGACCCGTGCGTCAGCACGTAGCCTGACCCTCCCACGTTTCCGTACCCTCACGTGTGCCCTAAGCCTTGCCGTTCCCTAACCCTAACCCTAGCCCGGAACGGAAACCCAGCACCAACCCTACACCTTTCCCCAAAGCCGTAGCCTACTCCTGGCCCGTACGCTGGCACTGACCCGTGCGTCAGCACGTAGCCTGACCCTCCCACGTTTCCGTACCCTCACCTGTGCCCTAAGCCTTGCCGTTCCCTAACCCTAACCCTAGCCCGGAACGGAAACCCACCACCAACCCTACACCTTTCCCCCAAGCCGTAGCCTACTCCTGGCCCTTATGCTGGCACTGACCCGTGCGTCAGAACGTAGCCTGACCCTCCCACGTTTACGTACCCTCACCTGTGCCCTAAGCCTTGCCGTTCCCTAACCCTAACCCTAGCACAGAACGGAAACCCACCACCAGCCCTACACCTTATCCTAAGCTGTAGCCTACTCCTGGCCGTACGCTGGCACTGACCCGTGCGTCAGCACGTAGCCTGACCCTCCCCCTTTTCCGTAACCTCACCTGTGCCCTAAGCCTTGCCGTTCCCTAACCCTAACCCTAAGCGGACACAGAAACCCACCACCAGCCCTACACCTTACCCCAAAGCCGTAGCCTACTCCTGGCCCGTACGCTGGCACTGACACGTGCGTCAGCACGTAGCCTGACCCTCTCACGTTTACGTACCCTCACCTGTGCCCTAAGCCTTGCCGTTCCCTAACCCTAACACTAGACCGGAACGGAAACCCACCACCAACCCTACACCTCTCCCCCAAGCCGTAGCCTACTCCTGGCCCTTATGCTGGCACTGACCCGTGCGTCAGAACGTAGCCTGACCCTCCCACGTTTACGTACCCTCACCTGTGCCCTAAGCCTTGCCGTTCCCTAACCCTAACCCTAGCACAGAACGGAAACCCACCACCAGCCCTACACCTTATCCTAAGCTGTAGCCTACTCCTGGCCCGTACGCTGGCACTGACCCGTGCGTCAGCACGTAGCCTGACCCTCCCACTTTTCCGTAACCTCACCTGTGCCCTAAGCCTTGCCGTTCCCTAACCCTAACCCTAAGCCAACACAGAAACCCACCACCAGCCCTACACCTTACCCCAAAGCCGTAGCCTACTCCTGGCCCGTACGCTGGCACTGACCCGTGCATCAGCACGTAGCCTGACCCTCCCACGTTTACGTACCCTCACCTGTGCCCTAAGACTTGCCGTTCCCTAACCCTAACACTAGCCCGGAACGGAAACCCACCACCAACCCTACACCTCTCCCCCAAGCCGTAGCCTACTCCTGACCCGTATGCTGGCACTGACCCGTGCGTCAGTACGTAGCCTGACCCTCCCACGTTTACGTACCCTCACCTGTGCCCTAAGCCTTGCCGTTCCCTAACCCTAACCCTAGCACAGAACGGAAACCCACCACCAGCCCTACACCTTATCCTAAGCTGTAGCCTACTCCTGGCCCGTACGCTGGCACTGACCCGTGCGTCAGCACGTAGCCTGACCCTCCCACGTTTCCGTACCCTCACCTGTGCCCTAAGCCTTGCCGTTCCCTAACCCTAACCCTAGGCCAGCACGGAAACCCACCAACAACCCTACACTGTACTCCCAAGGCGTAGCCTACTCCTGGCCCGTACGCTGGCACTGACCCGGGCGTCAGCACGTAGCCTGACCCTCCCACGTTTACGTACCCTCACCTGTGCCCTAACCCTTGCCGTTCCCTAACCCTAACCCTAGCCCAGAACGGAAACCCACCACAAGCCCTACACCTTACCCTACACCGTAGCCTACTCCTGGCCTGTATGCTAGCACTGACCCGTGCGTCAGCACGTAGCCTGACCCTCACACGTTTCCGTACCCTCACCTGTGCCCTAAGCCTTGCCGTTCCCTAACCCTAACCCTAGCCCGGAACGGAAACCCACCACCAACCCTACACCTCTCCCCCTAGCCGTAGCCTACTCCTGGCCCGTACGCTGGCACTGACCCGTGCGTCAGCATGTAGCCTGACCCTCCCACGTTTCCGTACCCTCACCTGTGACCTAAGCCTTGCCGTTCCCTAACCCTAACCCTAGCCCACAATGGAAACCCACCACCAGCCCTACACCATACCCTGTGCGGTAGCCTACTCCTGGCCCGTACGCTGGCAATGACACATGCGTCAGCACATAGCCGGACCTCCAACGTTTCCGTACCCTCACCTGTGCCCTAAGCCTTGCCGTTCCCTAACCCTAACCCTAGGCCAGCACGGAAACCCACCAACAACCCTACACCTCACCCCCAAGCCGCAGCCTACTCCTGGCCCGTACGCTGGCACTGACCCGTGCGTCAGCACATAGCCTGACCGTGCCACGTTTCCATACCCTCACCTGTGCCCTAAGCCTTGCCGTTCCCTAAGCCTAACCCTAGCCCGGAACGGAAACCCACCACCAACCTTACACCTTACCACCAAGCTGTAGCCTACTCCTGGCCCGTACGCTGGCACTGACCCGTGCGTCAGCACGTAGCCTGACCCTCCCACGTTTCCGTACCCTCACCTGTGCCCTAAGCCTTGCCGTTCCCTAACCCTAACCCTAGCCCACAATGGAAACCCACCACCAGCCCTACACCTTTCCCTGTGTGGTAGCCTACTCCTGGCCCGTACGCTGGAACTGACCCCTGCGTCAGCACATAGCCTGACCGTGCCACGTTTCCGTACCCTCACCTGTGCCCTAAGCCTTGCCGTTCCATAACCCTAACCCTAGCCCGGAACGGAAACCCACCACCAGCCCTACACCTTACCCTACGCCGTAGCCTACTCCTGGTCCGTACGCTGGCACTGACCCGTACGTCAGAACGTAGCCTGACCCTCCCACGTTTACGTACCCTCACCTGTGCCCTAAGCCTTGCAGTTCCCTAACCCTAACCCTAGCCCGGAACGGAAACCCACCACCAGCCCTACACCTTACCCTACGCCGTAGCCTACTCCTGGCCTGTATGCTAGCACTGACCCGTGCGTCAGCACATAGCCTGATCCTCACACGTTTCCGTACCCTCACCTGTGCCCTAAGCCTTGCCGTTCCCTAACCGTAACCCTAGCCAGGAACGGAAACCCACCACCAGCCCTACACCTTACCCGCAAGCCGTAGCCTGCTCTTGGCCCGTACGCTGGCACTGACCCGTGTGTCAGCACGTAGCCTGACCCTCCCACGTTTCCGTACCCTCACCTGTGCCCTAAGCCTTGCCGTTCCCTAACCCTAACCCTAGCCCGGAACGGAAACCCACCACCAGACCTACACCTTACCCTAAGCTGTAGCCTACTCCTGGCCCGTACGCTGGCAATGACCCATGCGTCAGCACGTAGCCTGACCCTTCAACGTTTCCGTACCCTCACCTCTGCCCTAAGCCTTGCCGTTCCCTAACCCTAACCCTAGACCGGCACAGAAACCCACCACCAGCCCTACACCTTACCCCCAAGCCGTAGCCTACTCCTGGCCCGTACGCTGGCACTGACCCGTGCGTCAGCACATAGCCTGACCGTGCCACGTTTCCATACCCTCACCTGTGCCCTAAGCCTTGCCATTCCCTAACCCTAACCCTAGCCCGGAACGGAAAACCACCAACAGCCTTACACCTTACCACCAAGCTGTAGCCTACTCCTGGCCCATACGCTGGCACTGACCCGTGGGTCAGCCCGTAGCCTGACCCTCCCACGTTTCCTTACCCTCACCTGTGCCCTAAGCCTTGCCGTTCCCTAACCCTAACCCTAGGCCGGCACAGAAACCCACCACCAGCCGTACACCTTACCCCCAAACCGTAGCCTACTCCTGGCCCGTACGCTGGCACTGACCCGTGCGTCAGCACTTAGCCTGACCCTCCCACGTTTCCGTACCCTCACCTGTGCCCTAAGCCTTGCCGTTCCCTAACCCTAACCCTAGCCCACAATGGAAACCCACCACCAGCCCTACACCTTACCCTGTGCGGTAGCCTACTCCTGGCCCGTATGCTGGCACTGACACATGCGTGAGCACGTAGCCTGACCCTCCCACGTTTACGTACCCTCACCTGTGCCCTAAGCCTTGCCATTCCCAAACCCTAACCCTAGCCCAGAACGGAAACCCACCACCAGCCCTACACCTTACCCTACGCCGTAGCCTACTCCTGCTCCGTATGCTGGCACTGACCCGTACGTCAGAACGTAGCCTGACCCTCCCACGTTTACGTACCCTCACCTGTGCCCTAAGCCTTGCAGTTCCCTAACCCTATCCCTAGCCCGGAACGGAAACCCACCACCAGCCCTACACCTTACCCTACGCCGTAGCCTACTCCTGGCCTGTATGCTAGCACTGACCCGTGCGTCAGCACATAGCCTGATCCTCACACGTTTCCGTACCCTCACCTGTGCCCTAAGCCTTGCCGTTCCCTAACCGTAACCCTAGCCCGGAACGGAAACCCACCACCAGCCCTACACCTTACCCGCAAGCCGTAGCCTGCTCTTGGCCCGTACGCTGGCACTGACCCGTGTGTCAGCACGTAGCCTGACCCTCCCACGTTTCCGTACCCTCACCTGTGCCCTAAGCCTTGCCGTTCCCTAACCCTAACCCTAGCCCGGAACGGAAACCCACCACCAGACCTACACCTTACCCTTAGCTGTAGCCTACTCCTGGACCATACGCTGGCAATGACCCATGCGTCAGCACGTAGCCTGACCCTCCAACGTTTCCGTACCCTCACCTGTGCCCTAAGCCTTGCCGTTCCCTAACCCTAACCCTAGACCCGCACAGAAACCCACAACCAGCCCTACACCTTACCCCCAAGCCGTAGCCTACTCCTGGCCCGTACGCTGGCACTAACCCGTGTGTCAGCACATAGCCTGACCGTGCCACGTTTCCATACCCTCACCTGTGCCCTAAGCCTTGCCATTCCCTAACCCTAACCCTAGCCCGGAACGGAAAACCACCAACAGCCTTACACCTTACCACCAAGCTGTAGCCTACTCCTGGCCCATACGCTGGCACTGACCCGTGGGTCAGCCCGTAGCCTGACCCTCCCACGTTTCCGTACCCTCACCTGTGCCCTAAGCCTTGCCGTTCCCTAACCCTAACCCTAGGCCGGCACAGAAACCCACCACCAGCCCTAGAACTTACCCCCAAACCGTAGCCTACTCCTGGCCCGTACGCTGGCACTGACCCGTGCGTCAGCACTTAGCCTGACCCTCCCACGTTTCCGTACCCTCACCTGTGCCCTAAGCCTTGCCGTTCCCTAACCCTAACCCTAGCCCGGAACGGAAACCCACCACCAGACCTACACCTTACCCTACGCCGTAGCCTACTCCTGGCCCGTACGCTGGCACTGACCCGTGCGTCAGCATGTAGCCTGACCCTCCCACGTTTCAGTACCCTCACCTGTGCCCTAAGGCTTGCCGTTCCCTAACCCTAACCCTAGCCCGGAACGGAAACCCAACACCAACCCTACACCTCTCCCCCAAGCCGTAGCCTACTCCTGGCCCGTACGCTGGCACTGACCCGTGCGTCAGCACGTAGCCTGACCCTCCCACGTTTCCGTACCCTCACCTGTGCCCTAAGCCTTGCCGTTCCCTAACCCTAACCCTAGCCCTGAACGAAAACCCACCACCAGCCCTACACCTTACCCTACGCCGTAGCCTACTCCTGGCGCGTACGCTGGCACTGCCCCGTGCGTCAGCACGTAGCCTGACCCTCCCACGTTTCCGTACCCTCACCTGTGCCCTAAGCCTTGCCGTTCCCTAACCATAACCCTAGCCCACAATGGAAACCCACCACCAGCCCTACACCTTACCCTGTGCGGTAGCCTACTCCTGGCCCGTATGCGGGCACTGAGCCGTGTGTCAGCACATAGCCTGACTGTGCCACGTTTCCGTACCCTCACCTGTGCCCTAAGCCTTGCCGTATCCTAACCCTAACCCTAGCCCGGAACGGAAAAACACCAACAGCCTTACACCTTACCCCCAAGCCGTAGCCTACTCCTGGCCCGTACGCTGGCACTGACCCGTGCGTCAGCCCGTAGCCTGACCCTCCCACGTTTCCGTAACCTCACCTGTGCCCTAAGCCTTGCCGTTCCCTAACCCTAACCCTAGGCCGGCACAGAAACCCACCACCAGCCCTACACCTTACCCCCAAGCCGTAGCCTTCTCCTGGCACGTACGCTGGCACTGACCCGTGCGTCAGCACGTAGCCTGACCCTCCCACGTTTCCGTACCCTCACCCGTGACCTAAGCCTTGCCGTTCCCTAACCCTAACCCTAGCCCGGAACGGAAACCCACCACCAGCCCTACACCTTACCCTACGCCGTAGCCTACTCCTGGCCCGTACGCTGGCACTGAACCGTGCGTCAGCACGTAGCCTGACCCTCCCACGTTTCCGTACCCTCACCTGTGCCCTAAGCCTTGCCGTTCCCTAACCCTAACCCTAGCCCGGAACGGAAACACACCACCAACCCTACACCTTTCCCCCAAGCCGTAGCCTACTCCTGGCCCGTACGCTGGCACTGACCCGTGCGTCAGCACGTAGCCTGACCCTCCCTCGTTTCCGTACCCTCACCTGTGCCCTAAGCCTTGCCGTTCCCTAACCCTAACCCTAGCCCGGAACGGAAACCCACCACCAACCCTACACCTTTCCCCCAAGCCGTAGCCTACTCCTGGCCCGTATGCTGGCACTGACCCGTGCGTCAGAACATAGCCTGACCCTCCCACGTTTACGTACCCTCACCTGTGCCCTAAGCCTTGCCGTTCCCTAACCCTAACCCTAGCACAGAACGGAAACCCACCACCAGCCCTACACCGTATCCTAAGGTGTAGCCTACTCCTGGCCCGTACGCTGGCACTGACCCGTGCGTCAGCACGTAGCCTGACCCTCCCACTTTTCCGTACCCTCACCTGTGCCCTAAGCCTTTCCGTTCCCTAACCCTAACCCTAGGCCGACACAGAAACCCACCACCAGCCCTACACCTTACCCCAAACCCGTAGCCTACTCCTGGCCCGTACGCTGGCACTGACCCGTGCGTCAGCACGTAGCCTGACCCTCCCACGTTTACGTACCCTCACCTGTGCCCTAAGACTTGCCGTTCCCTAACCCTAACCCTATCCCGGAACGGAAACCCACCACCAACCCTACACCTCTCCCCCAAGCCGTAGCCTACTCCTGGCCCGTATGCTTGCACTGACCCGTGCGTCAGTACGTAGCCTGACCCTCCCACTTTTCCGTACCCTCACCTGTGCCCTAAGCCTTGCCGTTCCCTAACCCTAACCCTAGGCCAGCACGGAAACCCACCAACAACCCTACACCGTACTCCCAAGCCGTAGCCTACTCCTGGCCCGTACGCTGGCACTGACCCGTGCGTCAGCACGTAGCCTTACCCTCCCACGTTTATGTACCCTCACCTGTGCCCTAACCCTTGCCATTCCCTAACCCTAACCCTAGCCCAGAACGGAAACCCACCACCAGCCCTACACCATACCCTACACCGTAGCCTACTCCTGGCCTGTATGCTAGCACTGACCCGTGCGTCAGCACGTAGCCTGACCCTCACACGTTTCCGTACCCTCACCTGTGCCCTAAGCCTTGCCGTTCCCTAACCCTAACCCTAGCCCGGAACGGAAACACACCACGAAACCTACACCTCTCCCCCTAGCCGTAGCCTACTCCTGGCCCGTACGCTGGCACTGACACGTGCGTCAGTATGTAGCCTGACCCTCCCACGTTTCCGTACCCTCACCTGTGCCCTAAGCCTTGCCGTTCCCTAACCCTAACCCTAGCCCACAATGGAAACCCACCACCAGCCATACACCTTACCCTGTGCGGTAGCCTACTCCTGGCCCGTATGCTGGCACTGACACGTGCGTGAGCACGTAGCCTGACCCTCCCACGTTTACGTACCCTCACCTGTGCCCTAAGCCTTGCCATTCCCAAACTCTAACCCTAGCCCAGAACGAAAACCCACCACCAGCCCTACACCTTACCCTAAGCCGTAGCCTACTCCTGGCCCGTACGCTGGCAATGACACATGCGTCAGCAAGTAGCCGGACCTCCAACGTTTCCGTACCCTCACCTGTGCCCTAAGCCTTGCCGTTCCCTAACCCTAACCCTAGGCCGGCACAGAAAACCACCACCATCCCTACACCTTACCCCCAAGCCGTAGCCTACTCCTGGCCCGTACGCTGGCACTGACCCGTGCGTCAGCACGTAGCCTGACCCTCCCACGTTTCCGTACCCTCACCCGTGCCCTAAGCCTTGCCGTTCCCTAACCCTAACCCTAGCCCAGAACGGAAACCCACCACCAGCCCTACACCTTACCCTACGCCGTAGCCTACTCCTGGCCCGTACGCTGGCACTGACCCGTGCGTCAGCACGTAGCCTGACCCTCCCACGTTTCCGTACCCTCACCTGTGCCCTAAGCCTTGCCGTTGCCTAACCCTAACCCTAGCCCGGAACGGAAACCCACCACCAACCCTACACCTTTCCCCCAACCCGTAGCCTACTCCTGGCCCGTACGCTGGCACTGACCCGTGCGTCAGCACGTAGCCTGACCCTCCCACGTTTCCGTACCCTCACCTGTGCCCTAAGCCTTGCCGTTCCCTAAACCTAACCCTAGCCCGGAACGGAAACCCACCACCAACCCTACACATTTCCCCCAAGCCGTAGCCTACTCCTGGCCCGTATGCTGGCACTCACCCGTGCGTCAGAACGTACCCTGACCCTCCCAGGTTTACGTACCCTCACCTGTGCCCTAAGCCTTGCCGTTCCCTAACCCTAACCCTAGCACAGAACGGAAACCCACCACCAGCCCTACACCTTACCCTAAGCTGTAGCCTACTCCTGGCCCGTACGCTGGCACTGACCCGTGCGTCAGCACGTAGCCTGACTCTCCCACGTTTCCATACCCTCACCTGTGCCCTAAGCCTTGCCGTTCCCTAACCCTAACCCTAGGCCAGCACGGAAACCCACCAACAACCCTACACCGTACTCCCAACCCGTAGCCTACTCCTGGCCCGTACGCTGGCACTGACCCGTGCGTCAGCACGTAGCCTGACCCTCCCACGTTTACGTACCCTCACCTCTGCCCTAACCCTTGCCGTTTCCTAACCCTAACCCTAACCCACAATGGAAACCCACCACCAGCCCTACACCTTACCCTGTGCGGTAGCCAACTCCTGGCCCGTATGCTGGCACTGACACGTGCGTGAGCACGTAGCCGGACCCTCCCACGTTTACGTACCCTCACCTGTGCCCTAAGCCTTGCCATTCCCTAACCCTAACCCTAGCCCAGAACGGAAACCCACCACCAGCCCTACACCTTACCCTCAGCCGTAGCCTACTCCTGGGCCGTACGCTGGCAATGACACATGCGTCAGCACGTAGCCGGACCTCCAACGTTTCCGTACCCTCACCTGTGCCCTAATCCTTGCGGTTCCCTAAACCTAACCCTAGCCCGGAACGGAAACCCACCACCAACCCTACACCTTTCCCCCAAGCCTTAGCCTACTCCTGGCCCGTACGCTGGCACTGACCCATGCGGCAGCACGTAGCCTGACCCTCCCACGTTTCTGCACCCTCACCTGTGCCCTAAGCCTTGCCGTTCCCTAACCCTAACCCTACCCCAGAACGAAAACCCACCACCAGCCCTACACCTTACCCTACGCCGTAGCCTACTCCTGGCCCGTACGCTGGCACTGACTCGTGCGTCAGCACGTAGCCTTACCGTCCCACGTTTCCGTACCCTCACCTGTGCCCTAAGCCTTGCCGTTCCCTAACCCTAACCCTAGGCCGGCACAGAAACCCACCACCAGCCCTACACCTTACCCCCAAGCCGTAGCCTACTCCTGGCCCGTACGCTGGCACTGACCCGTGCGTCAGCACATAGCCTGACCGTGCCACGTTTCCATACCCTCACCTGTGCCCTAAGCCTTGCCGTTCCCTAACCCTAACCCTAGCCCGGAACGGAAAACCACCAACAGCCTTACACCTTACCACCAAGCTGTAGCCTACTCCTGGCCCGTACGCTGGCACTGACCCATGCGTCAGCACCTAGCCTGACCTTCCCACGTTTCCGTACCCTCACCTGTGCCCTAAACCTTGCCGTTCCCTAACCCTACCCCAAGGCCGGAACGGAAACCCACCACCAGCCCTACACCTTACCCTACGCCGTAGCCTACTCCTGGCCCGTATGCTGGCACTGACCCGTGCGCAGCACGTAGCCTCACCCTCACACGTTTCCGTACCCTCACCTGTGCCCTAAGCCTTGCAGTTCCCTAACCCTAACCCTAGCCCGGAACGGAAACCCACCACCAACCCTACACCTTTCACCCAAGCCATAGCCTACTCCTGGCCCGTACGCTGGCACTGACCCGTGCGTCAGCACGTAGCCTGACCCTCCCACGTTTCCGTACCCTCACCTGTGCCCTAAGCCTTGCCGTTCCCTAACCCTAACCCTAGCCCGAAACGGAAACCCACCACCAGCCCTACACCTTACCCTACGCCGTAGCCTACTCCTGGCCTGTATGCTAGCACTGACCCGTGCGTCATCACGTAGCCTGACCCTCACACGTTTCCGTACCCTCACCTGTGCCCTAAGCCTTGCCATTCCCTAACCCGAACCCTAGCCCGGAACGGAAACCCACCACCAGCCCTACACCTTACCCTGTGCGGTAGCCTACTCCTGGCCCGTACGCTGGCACTGACCCGTGCGTCAGCACATAGCCTGACCGTGCCACGTTTCCGTACCCTCACCTGTGCCCTAAGCCTTGCCGTTCCCTAACCCTAACCCTAACCCGGAACGGAAACCCACCACCAGCCCTACACCTTACCCCCACTCCGTAGCCTACTCCTGTCCCGTACGCTGGCACTGACCCATGCCTCAGAACGTAGCCTGACCCTTCCACGTTTCCGTACCCTCACCTGTGCCCTAAGCCTTGCCGTTCCCTAACCCTAACCCTAGCCCTGAACGGAAACCCACCACCAGCCCTACACCTTACCCTACGCCGTAGCCTACTCCTGGCCTGTATGCTAGCACTGACCCGTGCGTCAGCACATAGCCTGATCCTCACACGTTTCCGTACCCTCACCTGTGCCCTAAGCCTTGCCGTTCCCTAACCGTAACCCTAGCCCAGAACGGAAACCAACCACCAGCCCTACACCTTACCCGCAAGCCGTAGCCTGCTCTTGGCCCGTACGCTGGCACTGACCCGTGTGTCAGCACGTAGCCTGACCCTCCCACGTTTCCGTACCCTCACCTGTGCCCTAAGCCTTGCCGTTCCCTAACCCTAACCCTAGCCCGGAACGGAAACCCACCACCAGCCCTACACCTTACCCTAAGCTGTAGCCTACTCCTGGCCCGTACGCTGGCAATGAACCATGCGTCATCACGTAGCCTGACCCTCCCACGTTTCCGTACCCTCACCTGTGCCCTAAGCCTTGCCGTTCCCTAATCCTAACCCTAGACCGGCACAGAAAACCACCACCAGCCCTACACCTTACCCCCAAGCTGTAGCCTACTCCTGGCCCGTACGCTGGCACTGACCCGTGCGTCAGCACATAGCCTGACCGTGCCACGTTTCCATACCCTCACCTGTGCCCTAAGCCTTGCCATTCCCTAACCCTAACCCTAGCCCGGAACGGAAAACCACCAACAGCCTTACACCTTACCACCAAGCTGTAGCCTACTCCTGGCCCTTACGCTGGCACTGACCCGTGGGTCAGCCCGTAGCCTGACCCTCCCACGTTTCCGTACCCTCACCTGTGCCCTAAGCCTTGCCGTTCCCTAAACCTAACCCTAGGCCGGCACAGAAACCCACCACCAGCCCTACACCTTACCCCAAAGCCGTAGCCTACTCCTGGCCCGTACGCTGGCACTGACCCGTGCGTCAGCACTTAGCCTGACCCTCCCACGTTTCCGTACCCTCACCTGTGCCCTAAGCCTTGCCGTTCCCTAACCCTAACCCTAACCCGGAACGGAAACCCACCACCAGCCCTACACCTTACCCTACGCCGTAGCCTACTCCTGGCCCGTATGCTGGCACTGACCCGTGCGTCAGCATGTAGCCTGACCCTCCCACGTTTCAGTACCCTCACCTGTGCCCTAAGGCTTGCCGTTCCCTAACCCTAACCCTAGCCCGGAACGGAAACCTAACACCAGCCCTACACCTCTCCCCCAAGCCGTAGCCTACTCCTGGCCCGTACGCTGGCACTGACCCGTGCGTCAGCACGTAGCCTGACCCTCCCACGTTTCCGTACCCTCACCTGTGCCCTAAGCCTTGCCGTTCCCTAACCCTAACCCTAGCCCGGAGCGAAAACCCACCACCAGCCCTACACCTTACCATACGCCGTAGCCTACTCCTGGCCCGTACGCTGGCACTGCCCCGTGCGTCAGCACGTAGCCTGACCCTCCCACGTTTCCGTATCCTCACCTGTGCCCTAAGCCTTGCCGTTCCCTAACCATAACCCTAGCCCACAATGGAAACCCACCACCAGCCCTACACCTTACCCTGTGCGGTAGCCTACTCCTGGCCCGTATGCGGGCACTGACCCGTGTGTCAGCACATAGCCTGACTGTGCCACGTTTCCGTACCCTCACCTGTGCCCTAAGCCTTGCCGTTCCCTAACCCTAACCCTAGCCCGGAACGGAAAACCACCAACAGCCTTACACCTTACCCCCAAGCCGTAGCCTACTCCTGGCCCGTACGCTGGCACTGACCCGTGCGTTGGCCCGTAGCCTGACCCTCCCACGTTTCCGTAACCTCACCTGTGCCCTAAGCCTTGCCGTTCCCTAACCCTAACCCTAGGCCGGCACAGAAACCCACCACCAGCCCTACACCTTACCCCCAAGCCGTAGCCTACTCCTGGCCCGTACGCTGGCACTAACCCGTGCGTCAGCACGTAGCCTGACCCTCCCACGTTTCCGTACCCTCACCCGTGCCCTAAGCCTTGCCGTTCCCTAACCCTAACCCTAGCCCGGAACGGAAACCCACCACCAGCCCTACACCTTACCCTACGCCGTAGCCTACTCCTGGCCCGTACGCTGGCACTGACCCGTGCGTCAGCACGTAGCCTGACCCTCCCACGTTTCCGTACCCTCACGTGTGCCCTAAGCCTTGCCGTTCCCTAACCCTAACCCTAGCCCGGAACGGAAACCCAGCACCAACCCTACACCTTTCCCCAAAGCCGTAGCCTACTCCTGGCCCGTACGCTGGCACTGACCCGTGCGTCAGCACGTAGCCTGACCCTCCCACGTTTCCGTACCCTCACCTGTGCCCTAAGCCTTGCCGTTCCCTAACCCTAACCCTAGCCCGGAACGGAAACCCACCACCAACCCTACACCTTTCCCCCAAGCCGTAGCCTACTCCTGGCCCTTATGCTGGCACTGACCCGTGCGTCAGAACGTAGCCTGACCCTCCCACGTTTACGTACCCTCACCTGTGCCCTAAGCCTTGCCGTTCCCTAACCCTAACCCTAGCACAGAACGGAAACCCACCACCAGCCCTACACCTTATCCTAAGCTGTAGCCTACTCCTGGCCGTACGCTGGCACTGACCCGTGCGTCAGCACGTAGCCTGACCCTCCCCCTTTTCCGTAACCTCACCTGTGCCCTAAGCCTTGCCGTTCCCTAACCCTAACCCTAAGCGGACACAGAAACCCACCACCAGCCCTACACCTTACCCCAAAGCCGTAGCCTACTCCTGGCCCGTACGCTGGCACTGACACGTGCGTCAGCACGTAGCCTGACCCTCTCACGTTTACGTACCCTCACCTGTGCCCTAAGACTTGCCGTTCCCTAACCCTAACACTAGACCGGAACGGAAACCCACCACCAACCCTACACCTCTCCCCCAAGCCGTAGCCTACTCCTGGCCCTTATGCTGGCACTGACCCGTGCGTCAGAACGTAGCCTGACCCTCCCATGTTTACGTACCCTCACCTGTGCCCTAAGCCTTGCCGTTCCCTAACCCTAACCCTAGCACAGAACGGAAACCCACCACCAGCCCTACACCTTATCCTAAGCTGTAGCCTACTCCTGGCCCGTACGCTGGCACTGACCCGTGCGTCAGCACGTAGCCTGACCCTCCCACTTTTCCGTAACCTCACCTGTGCCCTAAGCCTTGCCGTTCCCTAACCCTAACCCTAAGCCGACACAGAAACCCACCACCAGCCCTACACCTTACCCCAAAGCCGTAGCCTACTCCTGGCCCGTACGCTGGCACTGACCCGTGCATCAGCACGTAGCCTGACCCTCCCACGTTTACGTACCCTCACCTGTGCCCTAAGACTTGCCGTTCCCTAACCCTAACACTAGCCCGGAACGGAAACCCACCACCAACCCTACACCTCTCCCCCAAGCCGTAGCCTACTCCTGACCCGTATGCTGGCACTGACCCGTGCGTCAGTACGTAGCCTGACCCTCCCAAGTTTACGTACCCTCACCTGTGCCCTAAGCCTTGCCGTTCCCTAACCCTAACCCTAGCACAGAACGGAAACCCACCACCAGCCCTACACCTTATCCTAAGCTGTAGCCTACTCCTGGCCCGTACGCTGGCACTGACCCGTGCGTCAGCACGTAGCCTGACCCTCCCACGTTTCCGTACCCTCACCTGTGCCCTAAGCCTTGCCGTTCCCTAACCCTAACCCTAGGCCAGCACGGAAACCCACCAACAACCCTACACCGTACTCCCAAGGCGTAGCCTACTCCTGGCCCGTACGCTGGCACTGACCCGGGCGTCAGCACGTAGCCTGACCCTCCCACGTTTACGTACCCTCACCTGTGCCCTAACCCTTGCCGTTCCCTAACCCTAACCCTAGCCCAGAACGGAAACCCACCACAAGCCCTACACCTTACCCTACACCGTAGCCTACTCCTGGCCTGTATGCTAGCACTGACCCGTGCGTCAGCACGTAGCCTGACCCTCACACGTTTCCGTACCCTCACCTGTGCCCTAAGCCTTGCCGTTCCCTAACCCTAACCCTAGCCCGGAACGGAAACCCACCACCAACCCTACACCTCTCCCCCTAGCCGTAGCCTACTCCTGGCCCGTACGCTGGCACTGACCCGTGCGTCAGCACGTAGCCTGACCCTCCCACGTTTCCGTACCCTCACCTGTGACCTAAGCCTTGCCGTTCCCTAACCCTAACCCTAGCCCACAATGGAAACCCACCACCAGCCCTACACCATACCCTGTGCGGTAGCCTACTCCTGGCCCGTACGCTGGCAATGACACATGCGTCAGCACATAGCCGGACCTCCAACGTTTCCGTACCCTCACCTGTGCCCTAAGCCTTGCCGTTCCCTAACCCTAACCCTAGGCCAGCACGGAAACCCACCAACAACCCTACACCTTACCCCCAAGCCGCAGCCTACTCCTGGCCCGTACGCTGGCACTGACCCGTGCGTCAGCACATAGCCTGACCGTGCCACGTTTCCATACCCTCACCTGTGCCCTAAGCCTTGCCGTTCCCTAAGCCTAACCCTAGCCCGGAACGGAAACCCACCACCAACCTTACACCTTACCACCAAGCTGTAGCCTACTCCTGGCCCGTACGCTGGCACTGACCCGTGCGTCAGCACGTAGCCTGACCCTCCCACGTTTCCGTACCCTCACCTGTGCCCTAAGCCTTGCCGTTCCCTAACCCTAACCCTAGCCCACAATGGAAACCCACCACCAGCCCTACACCTTTCCCTGTGTGGTAGCCTACTCCTGGCCCGTACGCTGGAACTGACCCCTGCGTCAGCACATAGCCTGACCGTGCCACGTTTCCGTACCCTCACCTGTGCCCTAAGCCTTGCCGTTCCATAACCCTAACCCTAGCCCGGAACGGAAACCCACCACCAGCCCTACACCTTACCCTACGCCGTAGCCTACTCCTGGTCCGTACGCTGGCACTGACCCGTACGTCAGAACGTAGCCTGACCCTCCCACGTTTACGTACCCTCACCTGTGCCCTAAGCCTTGCAGTTCCCTAACCCTAACCCTAGCCCGGAACGGAAACCCACCACCAGCCCTACACCTTACCCTACGCCGTAGCCTACTCCTGGCCTGTATGCTAGCACTGACCCGTGCGTCAGCACATAGCCTGATCCTCACACGTTTCCGTACCCTCACCTGTGCCCTAAGCCTTGCCGTTCCCTAACCGTAACCCTAGCCAGGAACGGAAACCCACCACCAGCCCTACACCTTACCCGCAAGCCGTAGCCTGCTCTTGGCCCGTACGCTGGCACTGACCCGTGTGTCAGCACGTAGCCTGACCCTCCCACGTTTCCGTACCCTCACCTGTGCCCTAAGCCTTGCCGTTCCCTAACCCTAACCCTAGCCCGGAACGGAAACCCACCACCAGACCTACACCTTACCCTAAGCTGTAGCCTACTCCTGGCCCGTACGCTGGCAATGACCCATGAGTCAGCACGTAGCCTGACCCTCCAACGTTTCCGTACCCTCACCTGTGCCCTAAGCCTTGCCGTTCCCTAACCCTAACCCTAGACCGGCACAGAAACCCACCACCAGCCCTACACCTTACCCCCAAGCCGTAGCCTACTCCTGGCCCGTACGCTGGCACTGACCCGTGCGTCAGCACATAGCCTGACCGTGCCACGTTTCCATACCCTCACCTGTGCCCTAAGCCTTGCCATTCCCTAACCCTAACCCTAGCCCGGAACGGAAAACCACCAACAGCCTTACACCTTACCACCAAGCTGTAGCCTACTCCTGGCCCATACGCTGGCACTGACCCGTGGGTCAGCCCGTAGCCTGACCCTCCCACGTTTCCTTACCCTCACCTGTGCCCTAAGCCTTGCCGTTCCCTAACCCTAACCCTAGGCCGGCACAGAAACCCACCACCAGCCGTACACCTTACCCCCAAACCGTAGCCTACTCCTGGCCCGTACGCTGGCACTGACCCGTGCGTCAGCACTTAGCCTGACCCTCCCACGTTTCCGTACCCTCACCTGTGCCCTAAGCCTTGCCGTTCCCTAACCCTAACCCTAGCCCACAATGGAAACCCACCACCAGCCCTACACCTTACCCTGTGCGGTAGCCTACTCCTGGCCCGTATGCTGGCACTGACACATGCGTGAGCACGTAGCCTGACCCTCCCACGTTTACGTACCCTCACCTGTGCCCTAAGCCTTGCCATTCCCAAACCCTAACCCTAGCCCAGAACGGAAACCCACCACCAGCCCTACACCTTACCCTACGCCGTAGCCTACTCCTGGTCCGTATGCTGGCACTGACCCGTACGTCAGAACGTAGCCTGACCCTCCCACGTTTACGTACCCTCACCTGTGCCCTAAGCCTTGCAGTTCCCTAACCCTAACCCTAGCCCGGAACGGAAACCCACCACCAGCCCTACACCTTACCCTACGCCGTAGCCTACTCCTGGCCTGTATGCTAGCACTGACCCGTGCGTCAGCACATAGCCTGATCCTCACACGTTTCCGTACCCTCACCTGTGCCCTAAGCCTTGCCGTTCCCTAACCGTAACCCTAGCCAGGAACGGAAACCCACCACCAGCCCTACACCTTACCCGCAAGCCGTAGCCTGCTCTTGGCCCGTACGCTGGCACTGACCCGTGTGTCAGCACGTAGCCTGACCCTCCCACGTTTCCGTGCCCTCACCTGTGCCCTAAGCCTTGCCGTTCCCTAAACCTAACCCTAGCCCGGAACGGAAACCCACCACCAACCCTACACATTTCCCCCAAGCCGTAGCCTACTCCTGGCCCGTATGCTGGCACTGACCCGTGCGTCAGAACGTACCCTGACCCTCCCAGGTTTACGTACCCTCACCTGTGCCCTAAGCCTTGCCGTTCCCTAACCCTAACCCTAGCCCGGAACGGAAACCCACCACCAGCCCTACACCTTATCCTAAGCTGTAGCCTACTCCTGGCCCGTACGCTGGCACTGACCCGTGCGTCAGCACGTAGCCTGACCCTCCCACTTTTCCGTACCCTCACCTGTGCCCTAAGCCTTGCCGTTCCCTAACCCTAACCCTAGGCCGACACAGAAACCCACCACCAGCCCTACACCTTACCCCAAAGCCGTAGCCTACTCCTGGCCCGTACGCTGGCACTGACCCGTGCGTCAGCACGTAGCCTGACCCTCACACGTTTACGTACCCTCACCTGTGCCCTAAGACTTGCCGTTCCCTAACCCTAACCCTAGCCCGGAACGGAAAACCACCACCAACCCTACACCTCTCCCCCAAGCCGTAGCCTACTCCTGGCCCGTATGCTGGCACTGACCCGTGCGTGACCCTCCCACGTTTACGTACCCTCACCTGTGCCCTAAGCCTTGCCGTTCCCTAACCCTAACCCTAGCACAGAACGGAAACCCACCACCAGCCCTACACCTTATCCTAAGCTGTAGCCTACTCCTGGCCCGTACGCTGGCACTGACCCGTGCGTTAGCACGTAGCCTGACCCTCCCACGTTTCCGTACCCTCACCTGTGCCCTAAGCCTTGCCGTTCCCTAACCCTAACCCTAGGCCAGCACGGAAACCAACCAACAAACCTACACCGTACTCCCAAGCCGTAGCCTACTCCTGGCCCGTACGCTGGCACTGACCCGTGCGTCAGCACGTAGCCTGACCCTCCCACGTTTACGTACCCTCACCTCTGCCCTAACCCTTGCCGTTTCCTAACCCTAACCCTAGCCCACAATGGAAACCCACCACCAGCCCTATACCTTACCCTGTGCGGTAGCCTACTCCTGGCCCGTATGCAGGCACTGACACGTGCGTGAGCACGTAGCCTCACCCTCCCACGTTTACGTACCCTCACCTGTGCCCTAAGCCTTGCCATTCCCTAACCCTAACCCTAGCCCAGAACGGAAACCCACCACCAGCCCTACACCTTACCCTCAGCCGTAGCCTACTCCTGGCCCGTACGCTGGCAATGACACATGCGTCAGCACGTAGCCGGACCTCCAACGTTTCCGTACCCTCACCTGTGCCCTAATCCTTGCCGTTCCCTAAACCTAACCCTAGCCCGGAACGGAAACCCACCACCAGCCCTACACCTTACCCTACGCTGTAGCCTACTCCTGGCCCGTATGCAGGCACTGACCCGTGCGTCAGCACGTAGCCTGACCCTCACACGTTTCCGTACCCTCACCTGTGCCCTATGCCTTGCCGTTCCCTAACCCTAACCCTAGCCCGGAACGGAAACCCACCACCAACCCTACACCTTTCCCCCAAGCCTTAGCCTACTCCTGGCCCGTACGCTGGCACTGACCCGTGCGGCAGCACGTAGCCTGACCCTCCCACGTTTCTGTACCCTCACCTGTGCCCTAAGCCTTGCCGTTCCCTAACCCTAACCCTAGCCCAGAATGAAAACCCACCACCAGCCCTACACCTTACCCTATGCCGTAGCCTACTCCTGGCCCGTACGCTGGCACTGACTCGTGCGTCAGCACGTAGCCTGACCTTCCCACGTTTCCGTACCCTCACCTGTGCCCTAAGCCTTGCCGTTCCCTAACCCTAACCCTAGGCCGGCACAGAAAACCACCACCAGCCCTACACCTTACCCCCAAGCCGTAGCCTATTCCTGGCCCGTACGCTGGCACTGACCCGTGCGTCAGCACATAGCCTGACCGTGCCACGTTTCCATACCCTCACCTGTGCCCTAAGCCTTGCCGTTCCCTAACCCTAACCCTAGCCCGGAACGGAAAACCACCAACAGCCTTACACCTTACCACCAAGCTGTAGCCTACTCCTGGCCCGTACGCTGGCACTGACCCGTGTGTCAGCACGTAGCCTGACACTCCCACGTTTCCGTAACCTCACCTGTGCCCTAAGCCTTGCCGTTCGCTAACCCTTACCCTAGCCCGGAAAGGAAACCCACCACCAGCCCTACACCTTACCCCCAAGCCGTAGCCTACTCCTGGCCCGTATGCTGGCACTGACCCGTGCGTGACCCTCCCACGTTTACGTACCCTCACCTGTGCCCTAAGCCTTGCCGTTCCCTAACCCTAACCCTAGCACAGAACGGAAACCCACCACCAGCCCTACACCTTATCCTAAGCTGTAGCCTACTCCTGGCCGTACGCTGGCACTGACCCGTGCGTCAGCACGTAGCCTGACCCTCCCCCTTTTCCGTAACCTCACCTGTGCCCTAAGCCTTGCCGTTCCCTAACCCTAACCCTAAGCGGACACAGAAACCCACCACCAGCCCTACACCTTACCCCAAAGCCGTAGCCTACTCCTGGCCCGTACGCTGGCACTGACACGTGCGTCAGCACGTAGCCTGACCCTCTCACGTTTACGTACCCTCACCTGTGCCCTAAGACTTGCCGTTCCCTAACCCTAACACTAGACCGGAACGGAAACCCACCACCAACCCTACACCTCTCCCCCAAGCCGTAGCCTACTCCTGGCCCTTATGCTGGCACTGACCCGTGCGTCAGAACGTAGCCTGACCCTCCCACGTTTACGTACCCTCACCTGTGCCCTAAGCCTTGCCGTTCCCTAACCCTAACCCTAGCACAGAACGGAAACCCACCACCAGCCCTACACCTTATCCTAAGCTGTAGCCTACTCCTGGCCCGTACGCTGGCACTGACCCGTGCGTCAGCACGTAGCCTGACCCTCCCACTTTTCCGTAACCTCACCTGTGCCCTAAGCCTTGCCGTTCCCTAACCCTAACCCTAAGCCGACACAGAAACCCACCACCAGCCCTACACCTTACCCCAAAGCCGTAGCCTACTCCTGGCCCGTACGCTGGCACTGACCCGTGCATCAGCACGTAGCCTGACCCTCCCACGTTTATGTACCCTCACCTGTGCCCTAAGACTTGCCGTTCCCTAACCCTAACACTAGCCCGGAACGGAAACCCACCACCAACCCTACACCTCTCCCCCAAGCCGTAGCCTACTCCTGACCCGTATGCTGGCACTGACCCGTGCGTCAGTACGTAGCCTGACCCTCCCACGTTTACGTACCCTCACCTGTGCCCTAAGCCTTGCCGTTCCCTAACCCTAACCCTAGCACAGAACGGAAACCCACCACCAGCCCTACACCTTATCCTAAGCTGTAGCCTACTCCTGGCCCGTACGCTGGCACTGACCCGTGCGTCAGCACGTAGCCTGACCCTCCCACGTTTCCGTACCCTCACCTGTGCCCTAAGCCTTGCCGTTCCCTAACCCTAACCCTAGGCCAGCACGGAAACCCACCAACAACCCTACACCGTACTCCCAAGGCGTAGCCTACTCCTGGCCCGTACGCTGGCACTGACCCGGGCGTCAGCACGTAGCCTGACCCTCCCACGTTTACGTACCCTCACCTGTGCCCTAACCCTTGCCGTTCCCTAACCCTAACCCTAGCCCAGAACGGAAACCCACCACAAGCCCTACACCTTACCCTACACCGTAGCCTACTCCTGGCCTGTATGCTAGCACTGACCCGTGCGTCAGCACGTAGCCTGACCCTCACACGTTTCCGTACCCTCACCTGTGCCCTAAGCCTTGCCGTTCCCTAACCCTAACCCTAGCCCGGAACGGAAACCCACCACCAACCCTACACCTCTCCCCCTAGCCGTAGCCTACTCCTGGCCCGTACGCTGGCACTGACCCGTGCGTCAGCATGTAGCCTGACCCTCCCACGTTTCCGTACCCTCACCTGTGACCTAAGCCTTGCCGTTCCCTAACCCTAACCCTAGCCCACAATGGAAACCCACCACCAGCCCTACACCATACCCTGTGCGGTAGCCTACTCCTGGCCCGTACGCTGGCAATGACACATGCGTCAGCACATAGCCGGACCTCCAACGTTTCCGTACCCTCACCTGTGCCCTAAGCCTTGCCGTTCCCTAACCCTAACCCTAGGCCAGCACGGAAACCCACCAACAACCCTACACCTTACCCCCAAGCCGCAGCCTACTCCTGGCCCGTACGCTGGCACTGACCCGTGCGTCAGCACATAGCCTGACCGTGCCACGTTTCCATACCCTCACCTGTGCCCTAAGCCTTGCCGTTCCCTAAGCCTAACCCTAGCCCGGAACGGAAACCCACCACCAACCTTACACCTTACCACCAAGCTGTAGCCTACTCCTGGCCCGTACGCTGGCACTGACCCGTGCGTCAGCACGTAGCCTGACCCTCCCACGTTTCCGTACCCTCACCTGTGCCCTAAGCCTTGCCGTTCCCTAACCCTAACCCTAGCCCACAATGGAAACCCACCACCAGCCCTACACCTTTCCCTGTGTGGTAGCCTACTCCTGGCCCGTACGCTGGAACTGACCCCTGCGTCAGCACATAGCCTGACCGTGCCACGTTTCCGTACCCTCACCTGTGCCCTAAGCCTTGCCGTTCCATAACCCTAACCCTAGCCCAGAACGGAAACCCACCACCAGCCCTACACCTTACCCTACGCCGTAGCCTACTCCTGGTCCGTACGCTGGCACTGACCCGTACGTCAGAACGTAGCCTGACCCTCCCACGTTTCCGTACCCTCACCTGTGCCCTAAGCCTTGCCGTTCCCTAACCCTAACCCTAGACCGGCACAGAAACCCACCACCAGCCCTACACCTTACCCCCAAGCCGTAGCCTACTCCTGGCCCGTACGCTGGCACTGACCCGTGCGTCAGCACATAGCCTGACCGTGCCACGTTTCCATACCCTCACCTGTGCCCTAAGCCTTGCCATTCCCTAACCCTAACCCTAGCCCGGAACGGAAAACCACCAACAGCCTTACACCTTACCACCAAGCTGTAGCCTACTCCTGGCCCATACGCTGGCACTGACCCGTGGGTCAGCCCGTAGCCTGACCCTCCCACGTTTCCTTACCCTCACCTGTGCCCTAAGCCTTGCCGTTCCCTAACCCTAACCCTAGGCCGGCACAGAAACCCACCACCAGCCGTACACCTTACCCCCAAACCGTAGCCTACTCCTGGCCCGTACGCTGGCACTGACCCGTGCGTCAGCACTTAGCCTGACCCTCCCACGTTTCCGTACCCTCACCTGTGCCCTAAGCCTTGCCGTTCCCTAACCCTAACCCTAGCCCACAATGGAAACCCACCACCAGCCCTACACCTTACCCTGTGCGGTAGCCTACTCCTGGCCCGTATGCTGGCACTGACACATGCGTGAGCACGTAGCCTGACCCTCCCACGTTTACGTACCCTCACCTGTGCCCTAAGCCTTGCCATTCCCAAACCCTAACCCTAGCCCAGAACGGAAACCCACCACCAGCCCTACACCTTACCCTACGCCGTAGCCTACTCCTGGTCCGTATGCTGGCACTGACCCGTACGTCAGAACGTAGCCTGACCCTCCCATGTTTACGTACCCTCACCTGTGCCCTAAGCCTTGCAGTTCCCTAAACCCAACCCTAGCCCGGAACGGAAACCCACCACCAGCCCTACACCTTACCCTACGCCGTAGCCTACTCCTGGCCTGTATGCTAGCACTGACCCGTGCGTCAGCACATAGCCTGATCCTCACACGTTTCCGTACCCTCACCTGTGCCCTAAGCCTTGCCGTTCCCTAACCGTAACCCTAGCCAGGAACGGAAACCCACCACCAGCCCTACACCTTACCCGCAAGCCGTAGCCTGCTCTTGGCCCGTACGCTGGCACTGACCCGTGTGTCAGCACGTAGCCTGACCCTCCCACGTTTCCGTACCCTCACCTGTGCCCTAAGCCTTGCCGTTCCCTAAACCTAACCCTAGCCCGGAACGGAAACCCACCACCAACCCTACACATTTCCCCCAAGCCGTAGCCTACTCCTGGCCCGTATGCTGGCACTGACCCGTGCGTCAGAACGTACCCTGACCCTCCCAGGTTTACGTACCCTCACCTGTGCCCTAAGCCTTGCCGTTCCCTAACCCTAACCCTAGCCCGGAACGGAAACCCACCACCAGCCCTACACCTTATCCTAAGCTGTAGCCTACTCCTGGCCCGTACGCTGGCACTGACCCGTGCGTCAGCACGTAGCCTGACCCTCCCACTTTTCCGTACCCTCACCTGTGCCCTAAGCCTTGCCGTTCCCTAACCCTAACCCTAGGCCGACACAGAAACCCACCACCAGCCCTACACCTTACCCCAAAGCCGTAGCCTACTCCTGGCCCGTACGCTGGCACTGACCCGTGCGTCAGCACGTAGCCTGACCCTCACACGTTTACGTACCCTCACCTGTGCCCTAAGACTTGCCGTTCCCTAACCCTAACCCTAGCCCGGAACGGAAACCCACCACCAACCCTACACCTCTCCCCCAAGCCGTAGCCTACTCCTGGCCCGTATGCTGGCACTGACCCGTGCGTGACCCTCCCACGTTTACGTACCCTCACCTGTGCCCTAAGCCTTGCCGTTCCCTAACCCTAACCCTAGCACAGAACGGAAACCCACCACCAGCCCTACACCTTATCCTAAGCTGTAGCCTACTCCTGGCCCGTACGCTGGCACTGACCCGTGCGTTAGCACGTAGCCTGACCCTCCCACGTTTCCGTACCCTCACCTGTGCCCTAAGCCTTGCCGTTCCCTAACCCTAACCCTAGGCCAGCACGGAAACCAACCAACAAACCTACACCGTACTCCCAAGCCGTAGCCTACTCCTGGCCCGTACGCTGGCACTGACCCGTGCGTCAGCACGTAGCCTGACCCTCCCACGTTTACGTACCCTCACCTCTGCCCTAACCCTTGCCGTTTCCTAACCCTAACCCTAGCCCACAATGGAAACCCACCACCAGCCCTATACCTTACCCTGTGCGGTAGCCTACTCCTGGCCCGTATGCAGGCACTGACACGTGCGTGAGCACGTAGCCTCACCCTCCCACGTTTACGTACCCTCACCTGTGCCCTAAGCCTTGCCATTCCCTAACCCTAACCCTAGCCCAGAACGGAAACCCACCACCAGCCCTACACCTTACCCTCAGCCGTAGCCTACTCCTGGCCCGTACGCTGGCAATGACACATGCGTCAGCACGTAGCCGGACCTCCAACGTTTCCGTACCCTCACCTGTGCCCTAATCCTTGCCGTTCCCTAAACCTAACCCTAGCCCGGAACGGAAACCCACCACCAGCCCTACACCTTACCCTACGCTGTAGCCTACTCCTGGCCCGTATGCAGGCACTGACCCGTGCGTCAGCACGTAGCCTGACCCTCACACGTTTCCGTACCCTCACCTGTGCCCTATGCCTTGCCGTTCCCTAACCCTAACCCTAGCCCGGAACGGAAACCCACCACCAACCCTACACCTTTCCCCCAAGCCTTAGCCTACTCCTGGCCCGTACGCTGGCACTGACCCGTGCGGCAGCACGTAGCCTGACCCTCCAACGTTTCTGTACCCTCACCTGTGCCCTAAGCCTTGCCGTTCCCTAACCCTAACCCTAGCACAGAACGGAAACCCACCACCAGCCCTACACCTTATCCTAAGCTGTAGCCTACTCCTGGCCGTACGCTGGCACTGACCCGTGCGTCAGCACGTAGCCTGACCCTCCCCCTTTTCCGTAACCTCACCTGTGCCCTAAGCCTTGCCGTTCCCTAACCCTAACCCTAAGCGGACACAGAAACCCACCACCAGCCCTACACCTTACCCCAAAGCCGTAGCCTACTCCTGGCCCGTACGCTGGCACTGACACGTGCGTCAGCACGTAGCCTGACCCTCTCACGTTTACGTACCCTCACCTGTGCCCTAAGACTTGCCGTTCCCTAACCCTAACACTAGACCGGAACGGAAACCCACCACCAACCCTACACCTCTCCCCCAAGCCGTAGCCTACTCCTGGCCCTTATGCTGGCACTGACCCGTGCGTCAGAACGTAGCCTGACCCTCCCACGTTTACGTACCCTCACCTGTGCCCTAAGCCTTGCCGTTCCCTAACCCTAACCCTAGCACAGAACGGAAACCCACCACCAGCCCTACACCTTATCCTAAGCTGTAGCCTACTCCTGGCCCGTACGCTGGCACTGACCCGTGCGTCAGCACGTAGCCTGACCCTCCCACTTTTCCGTAACCTCACCTGTGCCCTAAGCCTTGCCGTTCCCTAACCCTAACCCTAAGCCGACACAGAAACCCACCACCAGCCCTACACCTTACCCCAAAGCCGTAGCCTACTCCTGGCCCGTACGCTGGCACTGACCCGTGCATCAGCACGTAGCCTGACCCTCCCACGTTTATGTACCCTCACCTGTGCCCTAAGACTTGCCGTTCCCTAACCCTAACACTAGCCCGGAACGGAAACCCACCACCAACCCTACACCTCTCCCCCAAGCCGTAGCCTACTCCTGACCCGTATGCTGGCACTGACCCGTGCGTCAGTACGTAGCCTGACCCTCCCACGTTTACGTACCCTCACCTGTGCCCTAAGCCTTGCCGTTCCCTAACCCTAACCCTAGCACAGAACGGAAACCCACCACCAGCCCTACACCTTATCCTAAGCTGTAGCCTACTCCTGGCCCGTACGCTGGCACTGACCCGTGCGTCAGCACGTAGCCTGACCCTCCCACGTTTCCGTACCCTCACCTGTGCCCTAAGCCTTGCCGTTCCCTAACCCTAACCCTAGGCCAGCACGGAAACCCACCAACAACCCTACACCGTACTCCCAAGGCGTAGCCTACTCCTGGCCCGTACGCTGGCACTGACCCGGGCGTCAGCACGTAGCCTGACCCTCCCACGTTTACGTACCCTCACCTGTGCCCTAACCCTTGCCGTTCCCTAACCCTAACCCTAGCCCAGAACGGAAACCCACCACAAGCCCTACACCTTACCCTACACCGTAGCCTACTCCTGGCCTGTATGCTAGCACTGACCCGTGCGTCAGCACGTAGCCTGACCCTCACACGTTTCCGTACCCTCACCTGTGCCCTAAGCCTTGCCGTTCCCTAACCCTAACCCTAGCCCGGAACAGAAACCCACCACCAACCCTACACCTCTCCCCCTAGCCGTAGCCTACTCCTGGCCCGTACGCTGGCACTGACCCGTGCGTCAGCATGTAGCCTGACCCTCCCACGTTTCCGTACCCTCACCTGTGACCTAAGCCTTGCCGTTCCCTAACCCTAACCCTAGCCCACAATGGAAACCCACCACCAGCCCTACACCATACCCTGTGCGGTAGCCTACTCCTGGCCCGTACGCTGGCAATGACACATGCGTCAGCACATAGCCGGACCTCCAACGTTTCCGTACCCTCACCTGTGCCCTAAGCCTTGCCGTTCCCTAACCCTAACCCTAGGCCAGCACGGAAACCCACCAACAACCCTACACCTTACCCCCAAGCCGCAGCCTACTCCTGGCCCGTACGCTGGCACTGACCCGTGCGTCAGCACATAGCCTGACCGTGCCACGTTTCCATACCCTCACCTGTGCCCTAAGCCTTGCCGTTCCCTAAGCCTAACCCTAGCCCGGAACGGAAACCCACCACCAACCTTACACCTTACCACCAAGCTGTAGCCTACTCCTGGCCCGTACGCTGGCACTGACCCGTGCGTCAGCACGTAGCCTGACCCTCCCACGTTTCCGTACCCTCACCTGTGCCCTAAGCCTTGCCGTTCCCTAACCCTAACCCTAGCCCACAATGGAAACCCACCACCAGCCCTACACCTTTCCCTGTGTGGTAGCCTACTCCTGGCCCGTACGCTGGAACTGACCCCTGCGTCAGCACATAGCCTGACCGTGCCACGTTTCCGTACCCTCACCTGTGCCCTAAGCCTTGCCGTTCCATAACCCTAACCCTAGCCCAGAACGGAAACCCACCACCAGCCCTACACCTTACCCTACGCCGTAGCCTACTCCTGGTCCGTACGCTGGCACTGACCCGTACGTCAGAACGTAGCCTGACCCTCCCACGTTTCCGTACCCTCACCTGTGCCCTAAGCCTTGCCGTTCCCTAACCCTAACCCTAGACCGGCACAGAAACCCACCACCAGCCCTACACCTTACCCCCAAGCCGTAGCCTACTCCTGGCCCGTACGCTGGCACTGACCCGTGCGTCAGCACATAGCCTGACCGTGCCACGTTTCCATACCCTCACCTGTGCCCTAAGCCTTGCCATTCCCTAACCCTAACCCTAGCCCGGAACGGAAAACCACCAACAGCCTTACACCTTACCACCAAGCTGTAGCCTACTCCTGGCCCATACGCTGGCACTGACCCGTGGGTCAGCCCGTAGCCTGACCCTCCCACGTTTCCTTACCCTCACCTGTGCCCTAAGCCTTGCCGTTCCCTAACCCTAACCCTAGGCCGGCACAGAAACCCACCACCAGCCGTACACCTTACCCCCAAACCGTAGCCTACTCCTGGCCCGTACGCTGGCACTGACCCGTGCGTCAGCACTTAGCCTGACCCTCCCACGTTTCCGTACCCTCACCTGTGCCCTAAGCCTTGCCGTTCCCTAACCCTAACCCTAGCCCACAATGGAAACCCACCACCAGCCCTACACCTTACCCTGTGCGGTAGCCTACTCCTGGCCCGTATGCTGGCACTGACACATGCGTGAGCACGTAGCCTGACCCTCCCACGTTTACGTACCCTCACCTGTGCCCTAAGCCTTGCCATTCCCAAACCCTAACCCTAGCCCAGAACGGAAACCCACCACCAGCCCTACACCTTACCCTACGCCGTAGCCTACTCCTGGTCCGTATGCTGGCACTGACCCGTACGTCAGAACGTAGCCTGACCCTCCCATGTTTACGTACCCTCACCTGTGCCCTAAGCCTTGCAGTTCCCTAAACCCAACCCTAGCCCGGAACGGAAACCCACCACCAGCCCTACACCTTACCCTACGCCGTAGCCTACTCCTGGCCTGTATGCTAGCACTGACCCGTGCGTCAGCACATAGCCTGATCCTCACACGTTTCCGTACCCTCACCTGTGCCCTAAGCCTTGCCGTTCCCTAACCGTAACCCTAGCCAGGAACGGAAACCCACCACCAGCCCTACACCTTACCCGCAAGCCGTAGCCTGCTCTTGGCCCGTACGCTGGCACTGACCCGTGTGTCAGCACGTAGCCTGACCCTCCCACGTTTCCGTACCCTCACCTGTGCCCTAAGCCTTGCCGTTCCCTAAACCTAACCCTAGCCCGGAACGGAAACCCACCACCAACCCTACACATTTCCCCCAAGCCGTAGCCTACTCCTGGCCCGTATGCTGGCACTGACCCGTGCGTCAGAACGTACCCTGACCCTCCCAGGTTTACGTACCCTCACCTGTGCCCTAAGCCTTGCCGTTCCCTAACCCTAACCCTAGCCCGGAACGGAAACCCACCACCAGCCCTACACCTTATCCTAAGCTGTAGCCTACTCCTGGCCCGTACGCTGGCACTGACCCGTGCGTCAGCACGTAGCCTGACCCTCCCACTTTTCCGTACCCTCACCTGTGCCCTAAGCCTTGCCGTTCCCTAACCCTAACCCTAGGCCGACACAGAAACCCACCACCAGCCCTACACCTTACCCCAAAGCCGTAGCCTACTCCTGGCCCGTACGCTGGCACTGACCCGTGCGTCAGCACGTAGCCTGACCCTCACACGTTTACGTACCCTCACCTGTGCCCTAAGACTTGCCGTTCCCTAACCCTAACCCTAGCCCGGAACGGAAACCCACCACCAACCCTACACCTCTCCCCCAAGCCGTAGCCTACTCCTGGCCCGTATGCTGGCACTGACCCGTGCGTGACCCTCCCACGTTTACGTACCCTCACCTGTGCCCTAAGCCTTGCCGTTCCCTAACCCTAACCCTAGCACAGAACGGAAACCCACCACCAGCCCTACACCTTATCCTAAGCTGTAGCCTACTCCTGGCCCGTACGCTGGCACTGACCCGTGCGTTAGCACGTAGCCTGACCCTCCCACGTTTCCGTACCCTCACCTGTGCCCTAAGCCTTGCCGTTCCCTAACCCTAACCCTAGGCCAGCACGGAAACCAACCAACAAACCTACACCGTACTCCCAAGCCGTAGCCTACTCCTGGCCCGTACGCTGGCACTGACCCGTGCGTCAGCACGTAGCCTGACCCTCCCACGTTTACGTACCCTCACCTCTGCCCTAACCCTTGCCGTTTCCTAACCCTAACCCTAGCCCACAATGGAAACCCACCACCAGCCCTATACCTTACCCTGTGCGGTAGCCTACTCCTGGCCCGTATGCAGGCACTGACACGTGCGTGAGCACGTAGCCTCACCCTCCCACGTTTACGTACCCTCACCTGTGCCCTAAGCCTTGCCATTCCCTAACCCTAACCCTAGCCCAGAACGGAAACCCACCACCAGCCCTACACCTTACCCTCAGCCGTAGCCTACTCCTGGCCCGTACGCTGGCAATGACACATGCGTCAGCACGTAGCCGGACCTCCAACGTTTCCGTACCCTCACCTGTGCCCTAATCCTTGCCGTTCCCTAAACCTAACCCTAGCCCGGAACGGAAACCCACCACCAGCCCTACACCTTACCCTACGCTGTAGCCTACTCCTGGCCCGTATGCAGGCACTGACCCGTGCGTCAGCACGTAGCCTGACCCTCACACGTTTCCGTACCCTCACCTGTGCCCTATGCCTTGCCGTTCCCTAACCCTAACCCTAGCCCGGAACGGAAACCCACCACCAACCCTACACCTTTCCCCCAAGCCTTAGCCTACTCCTGGCCCGTACGCTGGCACTGACCCGTGCGGCAGCACGTAGCCTGACCCTCCAACGTTTCTGTACCCTCACCTGTGCCCTAAGCCTTGCCGTTCCCTAACCCTAACCCTAGCCCAGAATGAAAACCCACCACCAGCCCTACACCTTACCCTATGCCGTAGCCTACTCCTGGCCCGTACGCTGGCACTGACTCGTGCGTCAGCACGTAGCCTGACCTTCCCACGTTTCCGTACCCTCACCTGTGCCCTAAGCCTTGCCGTTCCCTAACCCTAACCCTAGGCCGGCACAGAAAACCACCACCAGCCCTACACCTTACCCCCAAGCCGTAGCCTATTCCTGGCCCGTACGCTGGCACTGACCCGTGCGTCAGCACATAGCCTGACCGTGCCACGTTTCCATACCCTCACCTGTGCCCTAAGCCTTGCCGTTCCCTAACCCTAACCCTAGCCCGGAACGGAAAACCACCAACAGCCTTACACCTTACCACCAAGCTGTAGCCTACTCCTGGCCCGTACGCTGGCACTGACCCGTGTGTCAGCACGTAGCCTGACACTCCCACGTTTCCGTAACCTCACCTGTGCCCTAAGCCTTGCCGTTCGCTAACCCTTACCCTAGCCCGGAAAGGAAACCCACCACCAGCCCTACACCTTACCCCCAAGCCGTAGCCTACTCCTGGCCCGTATGCTGGCACTGACCCGTGCGTGACCCTCCCACGTTTACGTACCCTCACCTGTGCCCTAAGCCTTGCCGTTCCCTAACCCTAACCCTAGCACAGAACGGAAACCCACCACCAGCCCTACACCTTATCCTAAGCTGTAGCCTACTCCTGGCCCGTACGCTGGCACTGACCCGTGCGTTAGCACGTAGCCTGACCCTCCCACGTTTCCGTACCCTCACCTGTGCCCTAAGCCTTGCCGTTCCCTAACCCTAAACCTAGGCCAGCACGGAAACCAACCAACAACCCTACACCGTACTCCCAAGCCGTAGCCTACTCCTGGCCCGTACGCTGGCACTGACCCGTGCGTCAGCACGTAGCCTGACCCTCCCACGTTTACGTACCCTCACCTCTGCCCTAACCCTTGCCGTTTCCTAACCCTAACCCTAGCCCACAATGGAAACCCACCACCAGCCCTACACCTTACCCTGTGTGGTAGCCTACTCCTGGCCCGTATGCTGGCACTGACACGTGCGTGAGCACGTAGCCTGACCCTCCCACGTTTACGTACCCTCACCTGTGCCCTAAGCCTTGCCATTCCCTAACCCTAACCCTAGCCCAGAACGGAAACCCACCACCAGCCCTACACCTTACCCTCAGCCGTAGCCTACTCCTGGCCCGAACGCTGGCAATGACACATGCCTCAGCACGTAGCCGGACCTCCAACGTTTCCGTACCCTCACCTGTGCCCTAATCCTTGCCGTTCCCTAAACTTAACCCTAGCCCGGAACGGAAACCCACCACCAGCCCTACACCTTACCCTACGCTGTAGCCTACTCCTGGCCCGTATGCAGGCACTGACCCGTGCGTCAGCACGTAGCCTGACCCTCACACGTTTCCGTACCCTCACCTGTGCCCTATGCCTTGCCGTTCCCTAACCCTAACCCTAGCCCGGAACGGAAACCCACCAACAACCCTACACCTTTCCCCCAAGCCTTAGCCTACTCCTGGCCCGTACGCTGGCACTGACCCGTGCGGCAGCACGTAGCCTGACCCTCCCACGTTTCTGTACCCTCACCTGTGCCCTAAGCCTTGCCGTTCCCTAACCCTAACCCTAGCCCAGAATGAAAACCCACCACCAGCCCTACACCTTACCCTACGCCGTAGCCTACTCCTGGCCCGTACGCTGGCACTGACTCGTGCGTCAGCACGTAGCCTGACCTTCCCACGTTTCCGTACCCTCACCTGTGCCCTAAGCCTTGCCGTTCCCTAACCCTAACCCTAGGCCGGCACAGAAACCCACCAGCAGCCCTACACCTTACCCCCAAGCCGTAGCCTACTCCTGGCCCGTACGCTGGCACTGACCCGTGCGTCAGCACATAGCCTGACCGTGCCACGTTTCCATACCCTCACCTGTGCCCTAAGCCTTGCCGTTCCCTAACCCTAACCCTAGCCCGGAACGGAAAACCACCAACAGCCTTACACCTTACCACCAAGCTGTAGCCTACTCCTGGCCCGTACGCTGGCACTGACCCGTGTGTCAGCACGTAGCCTGACCCTCCCACGTTTCCGTAACCTCACCTGTGCCCTAAGCCTTGCCGTTCGCTAACCCTTACCCTAGCCCGGAAAGGAAACCCACCACCAGCCCTACACCTTACCCCCAAGCCGTAGCCTACTCCTGGCCCGTACGCTGGCACTGACCCGTGCGTCAGCACATAGCCTGACCTTCCCACGTTTCCGTACCCTCACCTGTGCCCTAAGCCTTGCCGTTCCCTAACCCTAACCCTAGCCCGAAACGGAAACCCACCACCAGCCCTACACCTTACCCTACGCCGTAGCCTACTCCTGGCCTGTATGCTAGCACTGACCCGTGCGTCATCACGTAGCCTGACCCTCACACGTTTCCGTACCCTCACCTGTGCCCTAAGCCTTACCGTTCCCTAACCCTAACCCTAGCCCGGAACGAAAACGCACCACCAGCCCTACACCTTACCCTACACCGTAGCCTACTCCTGGTCCGTATGCTGGCACTGACCCGTACGTCAGAACGTAGCCTGACCCTCCCACGTTTACGTACCCTCACCTGTGCCCTAAGCCTTGCCGTTCCCTAACCCTAACCCTAGGCCGGCACAGAAACACACCACCAGCCCTACACCTTACCCCCAAGCCGTAGCCTACTCCTGGCCCGTACGCTGGCAGTGACCCGTGCGTCAGCACATAGCCTGACCGTACCACGTTTCCGTACCCTCACCTGTGCCCTAAGCCTTGCCGTTCCCTAACCCTAACCCTAGCCCGGAACGGAAAACCACCAACAGCCTTACACCTTACTCCAAGGCGTAGCCTACTCCTGGCCCGTACGCTGGCACTGACCCGTGCGTCAGCTCGTAGCCTGACCCTCCCACGTTTCTGTACCCTCACCTGTGCCCTAAGACTTGCCGTTCCCTAACCCTAACCCTAGCCCACAATGGAAATCCACCACCAGCCCTACACCTTACCCTACGCCGTAGCCTACTCCTGGCCCGTATGCTGGCACTGACCCGTGCGTCAGCACATAGCCTGACCGTGCCACGTTTCCGTACCCTCACCTGTGCCCTAAGCCTTGCCGTTCCATAACCCTAACCCTAGCCCGGAACGGAAAACCACCAACAGCCTTACACCTTACCCCCAAGCCGTAGCCTACTCCTGGCACGTACGCTGGCACTGACCCGTGCGTCAGCCCGTAGCCTGACCCTCCCACGTTTCCGTACCCTCACCTGTGCCCTAAGCCTTGCCGTTCCCTAACCCTAACCCTAGGCCGGCACAGAAACCCACCACCAGCCCTACACCTTACACCCAAACCGTAGCCTACTCCTGGCCCGTACGCTGGCACTGACTCGTGCGTCAGCACGTAGCCTGACCCTCCCACGTTTCCGTACCCTCACCCGTGCCCTAAGCCTTGCCGTTCCCTAACCCTAACCCTAGCCCGGAATGGAAACCCACTACCAGCCCTACACCTTACCCTACGCCGTAGCCTACTCCTGGCCCGTACGCTGGCACTGACCCGTGCGTCAGCACGTAGCCTGACCCTCCCACGTTTCCGTAACCTCACATGTGCCCTAAGCCTTGCCGTTCCCTAACCCTAACCCTAGGCCGGCACAGAAACCCACCACCAGCCTTACACCTTACCCTGTGCGGTAGCCTACTCCTGGCCCGTACGCTGGCACTGACCCGTGCGTCAGCACATAGCCTGACCGTGCCACGTTTCCGTACCATCACCTGTGCCCTAAGCCTTGCCGTTCCCTAACCCTAACCCTAGCCCGGAACGGAAACCCACCACCAGCCCTACACCTTACCCCCAATCCGTAGCCTACTCCTGTCCCGTACGCTGGCACTGACCCATGCCTCAGAACGTAGCCTGACCCTTCCACGTTTCCGTACCCTCACCTGTGCCCTAAGCCTTGCTGTTCCCTAACCCTAACCCTAGCCCGGAACGGAAACCCACCACCAGCCCTAAACCTTACCCTACACCGTAGCCTACTCCTGGCCTGTATGCTAGCACTGACCCGTGCGTCAGCACATAGCCTAATCCTCACACGTTTCCGTACCCTCACCTGTGCCCTAAGCCTTGCCGTTCCCTAACCGTAACCCTAGCCCGGAACGGAAACCCACCACCAGCCCTACACCTTACCCGCAAGCCGTAGCCTGCCCTTGGCCCGTACGCTGGCACTGACCCGTGTGTCAGCACGTAGCCTGACCCTCCAACGTTTCCGTACCCTCACCTGTGCCCTAAGCCTTGCCGTTCCCTAACCCTAACCCTAGCCCACAATGGAAACCCACCACCAGCCCTACACCTTACCCTACGCCGTAGCCTACTCCTGGCCCGTATGCTGGCACTGACCCGTGCGTCAGCACATAGCCTGACCGTGCCACGTTTCCGTACCCTCACCTGTGCCCTAAGCCTTGCCGTTCCCTAACCCTAACCCTAGGCCGGCACAGAAACCCACCACCAGCCTTACACCTTACCCTGTGCGGTAGCCTACTCCTGGCCCGTACGCTGGCACTGACCCGTGCGTCAGCACATAGCCTGACCGTGCCACGTTTCCGTACCCTCACCTGTGCCCTAAGCCTTGCCGTTCCCTAACCCTAACCCTAGCCCGGAACGGAAACCCACCACCAGCCCTACACCTTACCCCCAATCCGTAGCCTACTCCTGTCCCGTACGCTGGCACTGACCCATGCCTCAGAACGTAGCCTGACGCTTCCACGTTTCCGTACCCTCACCTGTGCCCTAAGCCTTGCTGTTCCCTAACCCTAACCCTAGCCCGGAACGGAAACCCACCACCAGCCCTACACCTTACCCTACGCCGTAGCCTACTCCTGGCCTGTATGCTAGCACTGACCCGTGCGTCAGCACATAGCCTGATCCTCACACGTTTCCGTACCCTCACCTGTGCCCTAAGCCTTGCCGTTCCCTAACCGTAACCCTAGCCCGGAACGGAAACCCACCACCAGCCCTACACCTTACCCGCAAGCCGTAGCCTGCCCTTGGCCCGTACGCTGGCACTGACCCGTGTGTCAGCACGTAGCCTGACCCTCCCACGTTTCCGTACCCTCACCTGTGCCCTAAGCCTTGCCGTTCCCTAACCCTAACCCTAGCCCACAATGGAAACCCACCACCAGCCCTACACCTTACCCTACGCCGTAGCCTACTCCTGGCCCGTATGCTGGCACTGACCCGTGCGTCAGCACATAGCCTGACCGTGCCACGTTTCCGTACCCTCACCTGTGCCCTAAGACTTGCCGTTCCATAACCCTAACCCTAGCCCGGAACGGAAAACCACCAACAGCCTTACACCTTACCCCCAAGCCGTAGCCTACTCCTGGCACGTACGCTGGCACTGACCCGTGCGTCAGCCCGTAGCCTGACCCTCCCACGTTTCCGTACCCTCACCTGTGCCCTAAGCCTTGCCGTTCCCTAACCCTAACCCTAGGCCGGAACAGAAACCCACCACCAGGCCTACACCTTACACCCAAACCGTAGCCTATTCCTGGCCCGTACGCTGGCACTGACTCGTGCGTCAGCACGTAGCCTGACCCTCCCACGTTTCCGTACCCTCACCCGTGCCCTAAGCCTTGCCGTTCCCTAACCCTAACCCTAGCCCGGAATGGAAACCCACTACCAGGCCTACACCTTACCCTACGCCGTAGCCTACTCCTGGCCCGTACGCTGGCACTGACCCGTGCGTCAGCACGTAGCCTGACCCTCCCACGTTTCCGTAACCTCACCTGTGCCCTAAGCATTGCCGTTCCCTAACCCTAACCCTAGGCCGGCACAGAAATCCACCACCAACCCTACACCTTACCCTGTGCGGTAGCCTACTCCGGGCCCGTATGCTGGCACTGACACGTGCGTGAGCACGTAGCCTGACCCTCCCACGTTTACGTACCCTCACCTGTGCCCTAAGCCTTCCAATTCCCTAACCCTAACCCTAGCCCAGAACGGAAACCCACCACCAGCCCTACACCTTACCGTAAGCCGTAGCCTACTCCTGTCCCGTACGCTGGCAATGACACATGCGTCAGCACGTAGCCAGACCTCCAACGTTTCCATACCCTCACCTGTGCCCTAAGCCTTGCCTTTCCCTAACCCTAACCCTAGGCCAGCACGGAAACCCACCAACAACCCTACACCTTACCCCCAAGCCGCAGCCTACTCCTGGCCCGTACGCTGGCACTGACCCGTGCGTCAGCACATAGTCTGACCGTGCCACGTTTCCATACCCTCACCTGTGCCCTAAGCCTTGCCGTTCCCTAACCCTAACCCTAGCCCGGAACGGAAACCCACCACCAACCTTACACCTTACCACCAAGCTGTAGCCTACTCCTGGCCCGTACGCTGGCACTGACCCGTGCGTCAGCACGTAGCCTGACCCTCCCACGTTTCCGTACCCTCACCTGTGCCCTAAGCCTTGCCGTTCCCTAACCCTAACCCTAGCCCACAATGGAAACCCACCACCAGCCCTTCACCTTACCCTGTGCGGTAGCCTACTCCTGGCCCGTACGCTGGAACTGACCCCTGCGTCAGCACATAGCCTGACCGTGCCACGTTTCCGTACCCTCACCTGTGCCCTAAGCCTTGCCGTTCCATAACCCTAACCCTAGCCCGGAACGGAAACCCACCACCAGCCCTACACCTTACCCTACGCCGTAGCCTACTCCTGGTCCGTACGCTGGCACTGACCCGTACGTCAGAACGTAGCCTGACCCTCCCACGTTTACGTACCCTCACCTGTGCCCTAAGCCTTGCAGTTCCCTAACCCTAACCCTAGCCCGGAACGGAAACCCACCACCAGCCCTACACCTTACCCTACGCCGTAGCCTACTCCTGGCCTGTATGCTAGCACTGAACCGTGCGTCAGCACATAGCCTGATCCTCACACGTTTCCGTACCCTCACCTGTGCCCTAAGCCTTGCCGTTCCCTAACCCTAACCCTAGGCCGGCACAGAAACCCACCACCAGCCGTACACCTTACCCCCAAACCGTAGCCTACTCCTGGCCCGTACGCTGGCACTGACCCGTGCGTCAGCACTTAGCCTGACCCTCCCACGTTTCCGTACCCTCACCTGTGCCCTAAGCCTTGCCGTTCCCTAACCCTAACCCTAGCCCACAATGGAAACCCACCACCAGCCCTACACCTTACCCTGTGCGGTAGTCTACTCCTGGCCCGTATGCTGGCACTGACACGTGCGTGAGCACGTAGCCTGACCCTCCCACGTTTACGTACCCTCACCTGTGCCCTAAGCCTTGCCATTCCCAAACCCTAACCCTAGCCCAGAACGGAAACCCACCACCAGCCCTACACCTTACCCTACGCCGTAGCCTACTCCTGCTCCGTATGCTGGCACTGACCCGTACGTCAGAACGTAGCCTGACCCTCCCACGTTTACGTACCCTCACCTGTGCCCTAAGCCTTGCAGTTCCCTAACCCTAACCCTAGCCCGGAACGGAAACCCACCACCAGCCCTACACCTTACCCTACGCCGTAGCCTACTCCTGGCCTGTATGCTAGCACTGACCCGTGCGTCAGCACATAGCCTGATCCTCACACGTTTCCGTACCCTCACCTGTGCCCTAAGCCTTGCCGTTCCCTAACCGTAACCCTAGCCAGGAACGGAAACCCACCACCAGCCCTACACCTTACCCGCAAGCCGTAGCCTGCTCTTGGCCCGTACGCTGGCACTGACCTGTGTGTCAGCACGTAGCCTGACCCTCCCACGTTTCCGTAACCTCACCTGTGCCCTAAGCCTTGCCGTTCCCTAAACCTAACCCTAGCCCGGAACGGAAACCCACCACCAACCCTACACATTTCCCCCAAGCCGTAGCCTACTCCTGGCCCGTATGCTGGCACTGACCCGTGCGTCAGAACGTACCCTGACCCTCCCAGGTTTACGTACCCTCACCTGTGCCCTAAGCCTTGCCGTTCCCTAACCCTAACCCTAGCCCGGAACGGAAACCCACCACCAGCCCTACACCTTATCCTAAGCTGTAGCCTACTCCTGGCCCGTACGCTGGCACTGACCCGTGCGTCAGCACGTAGCCTGACCCTCCCACTTTTCCGTACCCTCACCTGTGCCCTAAGCCTTGCCGTTCCCTAACCCTAACCCTAGGCCGACACAGAAACCCACCACCAGCCCTACACCTTACCCCAAAGCCGTAGCCTACTCCTGGACCGTACGCTGGCACTGACCCGTGCGTCAGCACGTAGCCTGACCCTCACACGTTTACGTACCCTCACCTGTGCCCTAAGCCTTGCCGTTCCCTAACCCTAACCCTAGCCCGGAACGGAAACCCACCACCAACCCTACACCTCTCCCCCAAGCCGTAGCCTACTCCTGGCCCGTATGCTGGCACTGACCCGTGCGTGACCCTCCCACGTTTACGTACCCTCACTTGTGCCCTAAGCCTTGCCGTTCCCTAACCCTAACCCTAGCACAGAACGGAAACCCACCACCAGCCCTACACCTTATCCTAAGCTGTAGCCTACTCCTGGCCCGTACGCTGGCACTGACCCGTGCGTTAGCACGTAGCCTGACCCTCCCACGTTTCCGTACCCTCACCTGTGCCCTAAGCCTTGCCGTTCCCTAACCCTAACCCTAGGCCAGCACGGAAACCCACCAACAACCCTACACCGTACTCCCAAGCCGTAGCCTACTCCTGGCCCGTACGCTGGCACTGACCCGTGCGTCAGCACGTAGCCTGACCCTCCCACGTTTACGTACCCTCACCTCTGCCCTAACCCTTGCCGTTTCCTAACCCTAACCCTAGCCCACAATGGAAACCCACCACCAGCCCTACACCTTACCCTGTGCGGTAGCCTAATCCTGGCCCGTATGCTGGCACTGACACGTGCGTGAGCACGTAGCCTGACCCTCCCACGTTTACGTACCCTCACCTGTGCCCTAAGCCTTGCCATTCCCTAACCCTAACCCTAGCCCAGAACGGAAACCCACCACCAGCCCTACACCTTACCCTCAGCTGTAGCCTACTCCTGGCCCGTACGCTGGCAATGACACATGCGTCAGCACGTAGCCGGACCTCCAACGTTTCCGTACCCTCACCTGTGCCCTAATCCTTGCCGTTCCCTAAACCTAACCCTAGCCCGGAACGGAAACCCACCACCAGCCCTACACCTTACCCTACGCTGTAGCCTACTCCTGGCCCGTATGCAGGCACTGACCCGTGCGTCAGCACGTAGCCTGACCCTCACACGTTTCCGTACCCTCACCTGTGCCCTATGCCTTGCCGTTCCCTAACCCTAACCCTAGCCCGGAACGGAAACCCACCACCAACCCTACACCTTACCCTACGCCGTAGCCTACTCCTGGCCCGTACGCTGGCACTGACTCGTGCGTCAGCACGTAGCCTGACCTTCCCACGTTTCCGTACCCTCACCTGTGCCCTAAGCCTTGCCGTTCCCTAACCCTAACCCTAGGCCGGCACAGAAAACCACCACCAGCCCTACACCTTACCCCCAAGCCGTAGCCTATTCCTGGCCCATACGCTGGCACTGACCCGTGCGTCAGCACATAGCCTGACCGTGCCACGTTTCCATACCCTCACCTGTGCCCTAAGCCTTGCCGTTCCCTAACCCTAACCCTAGCCCGGAACGGAAAACCACCAACAGCCTTACACCTTACCACCAAGCTGTAGCCTACTCCTGGCCCGTACGCTGGCACTGACCCGTGTGTCAGCACGTAGCCTGACACTCCCACGTTTCCGTAACCTCACCTGTGCCCTAAGCCTTGCCGTTCGCTAACCCTTACCCTAGCCCGGAAAGGAAACCCACCACCAGCCCTACACCTTACCCCCAAGCCGTAGCCTACTCCTGGCCCGTATGCTGGCACTGACCCGTGCGTGACCCTCCCACGTTTACGTACCCTCACCTGTGCCCTAAGCCTTGCCGTTCCCTAACCCTAACCCTAGCACAGAACGGAAACCCACCACCAGCCCTACACCTTATCCTAAGCTGTAGCCTACTCCTGGCCCGTACGCTGGCACTGACCCGTGCGTTAGCACGTAGCCTGACCCTCCCACGTTTCCGTACCCTCACCTGTGCCCTAAGCCTTGCCGTTCCCTAACCCTAACCCTAGGCCAGCAGGGAAACCAACCAACAACCCTACACCGTACTCCCAAGCCGTAGCCTACTCCTGGCCCGTACGCTGGCACTGCCCCGTGCGTCAGCACGTAGCCTGACCCTCCCACGTTTACGTACCCTCACCTCTGCCCTAACCCTTGCCGTTTCCTAACCCTAACCCTAGCCCACAATGGAAACCCACCACCAGCCCTACACCTTACCCTGTGTGGTAGCCTACTCCTGGCCCGTATGCTGGCACTGACACGTGCGTGAGCACGTAGCCTGACCCTCCCACGTTTACGTACCCTCACCTGTGCCCTAAGCCTTGCCATTCCCTAACCCTAACCCTAGCCCCGAACGGAAACCCACCACCAGCCCTACACCTTACCCTCAGCCGTAGCCTACTCCTGGCCCGAACGCTGGCAATGACACATGCCTCAGCACGTAGCCGGACCTCCAACGTTTCCGTACCCTCACCTGTGCCCTAATCCTTGCCGTTCCCTAAACTTAACCCTAGCAGGGAACGGAAACCCACCACCAGCCCTACACCTTACCCTACGCTGTAGCCTACTCCTGGCCCGTATGCAGGCACTGACCCGTGCGTCAGCACGTAGCCTGACCCTCACACGTTTCCGTACCCTCACCTGTGCCCTATGCCTTGCCGTTCCCTAACCCTAACCCTAGCCCGGAACGGAAACCCACCAACAACCCTACACCTTTCCCCCAAGCCTTAGCCTACTCCTGGCCCGTACGCTGGCACTGACCCGTGCGGCAGCACGTAGCCTGACCCTCCCACGTTTCTGTACCCTCACCTGTGCCCTAAGCCTTGCCGTTCCCTAACCCTAACCCTAGCCCAGAATGAAAACCCACCACCAGCCCTACACCTTACCCTACGCCGTAGCCTACTCCTGGCCCGTACGCTGGCACTGACTCGTGCGTCAGCACGTAGCCTGACCTTCCCACGTTTCCGTACCCTCACCTGTGCCCTAAGCCTTGCCGTTCCCTAACCCTAACCCTAGGCTGGCACAGAAACCCACCAGCAGCCCTACACCTTACCCCCAAGCCGTAGCCTACTCCTGGCCCGTACGCTGGCACTGACCCGTGCGTCAGCACATAGCCTGACCGTGCCACGTTTCCATACCCTCACCTGTGCCCTAAGCCTTGCCGTTCCCTAACCCTAACCCTAGCCCGGAACGGAAAACCACCAACAGCCTTACACCTTACCACCAAGCTGTAGCCTACTCCTCGCCCGTACGCTGGCACTGACCCGTGTGTCAGCACGTAGCCTGACCCTCCCACGTTTCCGTAACCTCACCTGTGCCCTAAGCCTTGCCGTTCGCTAGCCCTTACCCTAGCCCGGAAAGGAAACCCACCACCAGCCCTACACCTTACCCCCAAGCCATAGCCTACTCCTGGCCCGTACGCTGGCACTGACCCGTGCGTCAGCACATAGCCTGACCTTCCCACGTTTCCGTACCCTCACCTGTGCCCTAAGCCTTGCCGTTCCCTAACCCTAACCCTAGCCCGAAACGGAAACCCACCACCAGCCCTACACCTTACCCTACGCCGTAGCCTACTCCTGGCCTGTATGCTAGCACTGACCCGTGCGTCATCACGTAGCCTGACCCTCACACGTTTCCGTACCCTCACCTGTGCCCTAAGCCTTGCCATTCCCTAACCCTAACCCTAGCCCGGAACGGAAACCCACCACCAACCCTACACCTCTCCCCCTAGCCGTAGCCTACTCCTGGCCCGTACGCTTGCACTGACCCGTGCGTCAGCACGTAGCCTGACCCTCCCACGTTTCCGTACCCTCACCTGTGCCCTAAGCCTTACCGTTCCCTAACCCTAACCCTAGCCCGGAACGAAAACGCACCACCAGCCCTACACCTTACCCTACACCGTAGCCTACTCCTGGTCCGTATGCTGGCACTGACCCGTACGTCAGAACGTAGCCTGACCCTCCCACGTTTACGTACCCTCACCTGTGCCCTAAGCCTTGCCGTTCCCTAACCCTAACCCTAGGCCGGCACAGAAACACACCACCAGCCCTACACCTTACCCCCAAGCCGTAGCCTACTCCTGGCCCGTACGCTGGCACTGACCCGTGCGTCAGCACATAGCCTGACCGTACCACGTTTCCGTACCCTCACCTGTGCCCTAAGCCTTGCCGTTCCCTAACCCTAACCCTAGCCCGGAACGGAAAACCACGAACAGCCTTACACCTTACTCCAAGGCGTAGCCTACTCCTGGCCCGTACGCTGGCACTGACCCGTGCGTCAGCTCGTAGCCTGACCCTCCCACGTTTCTGTACCCTCACCTGTGCCCTAAGACTTGCCGTTCCCTAACCCTAACCCTAGCCCACAATGGAAACCCACCACCAGCCCTACACCTTACCCTACGCCGTAGCCTACTCCTGGCCCGTATGCTGGCACTGACCCGTGCGTCAGCACATAGCCTGACCGTGCCACGTTTCCGTACCCTCACCTGTGCCCTAAGCCTTGCCGTTCCATAACCCTAACCCTAGCCCGGAACGGAAAACCACCAACAGCCTTACACCTTACCCCCAAGCCGTAGCCTACTCCTGTCACGTACGCTGGCACTGACCCGTGCGTCAGCCCGTAGCCTGACCCTCCCACGTTTCCGTACCCTCACCTGTGCCCTAAGCCTTGCCGTTCCCTAACCCTAACCCTAGGCCGGCACAGAAACCCACCACCAGCCCTACACCTTACACCCAAACCGTAGCCTACTCCTGGCCCGTACGCTGGCACTGACTCGTGCGTCAGCACGTAGCCTGACCCTCCCACGTTTCCGTACCCTCACCCGTGCCCTAAGCCTTGCCGTTCCCTAACCCTAACCCTAGCCCGGAATGGAAACCCACTACCAGCCCTACACCTTACCCTACGCCGTAGCCTACTCCTGGCCCGTACGCTGGCACTGACCCGTGCGTCAGCACGTAGCCTGACCCTCCCACGTTTCCGTAACCTCACATGTGCCCTAAGCCTTGCCGTTCCCTAACCCTAACCCTAGGCCGGCACAGAAACCCACCACCAGCCTTACACCTTACCCTGTGCGGTAGCCTACTCCTGGCCCGTACGCTGGCACTGACCCGTGCGTCAGCACATAGCCTGACCGTGCCACGTTTCCGTACCCTCACCTGTGCCCTAAGCCTTGCCGTTCCCTAACCCTAACCCTAGCCCGGAACGGAAACCCACCACCAGCCCTACACCTTACCCCCAATCCGTAGCCTACTCCTGTCCCGTACGCTGGCACTGACCCATGCCTCAGAACGTAGCCTGACCCTTCCACGTTTCCGTACCCTCACCTGTGCCCTAAGCCTTGCTGTTCCCTAACCCTAACCCTAGCCCGGAACGGAAACCCACCACCAGCCCTAAACCTTACCCTACACCGTAGCCTACTCCTGGCCTGTATGCTAGCACTGACCCGTGCGTCAGCACATAGCCTAATCCTCACACGTTTCCGTACCCTCACCTGTGCCCTAAGCCTTGCCGTTCCCTAACCGTAACCCTAGCCCGGAACGGAAACCCACCACCAGCCCTACACCTTACCCGCAAGCCGTAGCCTGCCCTTGGCCCGTACGCTGGCACTGACCCGTGTGTCAGCACGTAGCCTGACCCTCCCACGTTTCCGTACCCTCACCTGTGCCCTAAGCCTTGCCGTTCCCTAACCCTAACCCTAGCCCACAATGGAAACCCACCACCAGCCCTACACCTTACCCTACGCCGTAGCCTACTCCTGGCCCGTATGCTGGCACTGACCCGTGCGTCAGCACATAGCCTGACCGTGCCACGTTTCCATGCCCTCACCTGTGCCCTAAGCCTTGCCATTCCCTAACCCTAACCCTAGCCCGGAACGGAAAACCACCAACAGCCTTACACCTTACCACCTAGCTGTAGCCTACTCCTGGCCCGTACGCTGGCACTGACCCGTGGGTCAGCCCGTAGCCTGACCCTCCCACGTTTCCGTACCCTCACCTGTGCCCTAAGCCTTCCCATTCCCTAACCCTAACCCTAGCACAGAACGGAAACCCACCACCAGCCCTACACCTTACCCTAAGCCGTAGCCTACTCCTGGCCCGTACGCTGGCAATGACACATGCGTCAGCACGTAGCCGGACCTCCAACGTTTCCGTACCCTCACCTGTGCCCTAAGCCTTGCCGTTCCCTAACCCTAACCCTAGGCCGGCACAGAAAACCACCACCATCTCTACACCTTACCACCAAGCCGTAGCCTACTCCTGGCCCGTACGCTGGCACTGACCCGTGCGTCAGCACATAGCCTGACCGTGCCACGTTTCCATACCCTCACCTGTGCCCTAAGCCTTGCCGTTCCCTAACCCTAACCCTAGCCCGGAACGGAAACCCACCATCAGCCCTACACCTTACCCTACGCTGTAGCCTACTCCTGGCCCGTATGCAGGCACTGACCCGTGCGTCAGCACGTAGCCTGACCCTCACACGTTTCCGTACCCTCACCTGTGCCCTAAGCCTTGCCGTTCCCTAACCCTAACCCTAGCCCGGAACGGAAACCCACCACCAACCTTACACCTTACCACCAAGCTGTAGCCTACTCCTGGCCCGTACGCTGGCACTGACCCATGCGTCAGCACGTAGCCTGACCCTCCCACGTTTCCGTACCCTCACCTGTGCCCTAAGCCTTGCCGTTCCCTAACCCTAACCCTAGCCCACAATGGAAACCCACCACCAGCCCTACACCTTACCCTGTGCGGTAGCCTACTCCTGGCCCGTACGCTGGAACTGAGCCGTGCGTCAGCACATAGCCTGACCGTGCCACGTTTCCGTACCCTCACCTGTGCCCTAAGGCTTGCCGTTCCATAACCCTAACCCTAGCCCGGAACGGAAACCCACCACCAGCCCTACACCTTACCCTACGCCGTAGCCTACTCCTGGTCCGTATGCTGGCACTGACCCGTACGTCAGAACGTAGCCTGACCCTCCCACGTTTACGTACCCTCACCTGTGCCCTAAGCCTTGCGGTTCCCTAACCCTAACCCTAGCCCGGAACGGAAACCCACCACCAGCCCTACACCTTACCCTACGCCGTAGCCTACTCCTGGCCTGTATGCTAGCACTGACCCGTGCGTCAGCACATAGCCTGATCCTCACATGTTTCCGTACCCTCACCTGTGCCCTAAGCCTTGCCGTTCCCTAACCGTAACCCTAGCCCGGAACGGAAACCCACCACCAGCCCTACACCTTACCCGCAAGCCGTAGCCTGCTCTTGGCCCGTACGCTGGCACTGACCCGTGTGTCAGCACGTAGCCTGACCCTCCCACGTTTCCGTACCCTCACCTGTGCCCTAAGCCTTGCCGTTCCCTAACCCTAACCCTAGCCCGGAACGGAAACCCACCACCAGACCTACACCTTACCCTTAGCTGTAGCCTACTCCTGGACCATACGCTGGCAATGACCCATGCGTCAGCACGTAGCCTGACCCTCCAACGTTTCCGTACCCTCACCTGTGCCCTAAGCCTTGCCGTTCCCTAACCCTAACCCTAGACCCGCACAGAAACCCACAACCAGCCCTACACCTTACCCCCAAGCCGTAGCCTACTCCTGGCCCGTACGCTGGCACTAACCCGTGCGTCAGCACATAGCCTGACCGTGCCACGTTTCCATACCCTCACCTGTGCCCTAAGCCTTGCCATTCCCTAACCCTAACCCTAGCCCGGAACGGAAAACCACCAACAGCCTTACACCTTACCACCAAGCTGTAGCCTACTCCTGGCCCATACGCTGGCACTGACCCGTGGGTCAGCCCGTAGCCTGACCCTCCCACGTTTCCGTACCCTCACCTGTGCCCTAAGCCTTGCCGTTCCCTAACCCTAACCCTAGGCCGGCACAGAAACCCACCACCAGCCCTAGAACTTACCCCCAAACCGTAGCCTACTCCTGGCCCGTACGCTGGCACTGACCCGTGCGTCAGCACTTAGCCTGACCCTCCCACGTTTCCGTACCCTCACCTGTGCCCTAAGCCTTGCCGTTCCCTAACCCTAACCCTAGCCCGGAACGGAAACCCACCACCAGACCTACACCTTACCCTACGCCGTAGCCTACTCCTGGCCCGTACGCTGGCACTGACCCGTGCGTCAGCATGTAGCCTGACCCTCCCACGTTTCAGTACCCTCACCTGTGCCCTAAGGCTTGCCGTTCCCTAACCCTAACCCTAGCCCGGAACGGAAACCCAACACCAACCCTACACCTCTCCCCCAAGCCGTAGCCTACTCCTGGCCCGTACGCTGGCACTGACCCGTGTGTCAGCACGTAGCCTGACCCTCCCACGTTTCCGTACCCTCACCTGTGCCCTAAGCCTTGCCGTTCCCTAACCCTAACCCTAGCCCGGAACGGAAACACACCACGAAACCTACACCTCTCCCCCTAGCCGTAGCCTACTCCTGGCCCGTACGCTGGCACTGACACGTGCGTCAGTATGTAGCCTGACCCTCCCACGTTTCCGTACCCTCACCTGTGCCCTAAGCCTTGCCGTTCCCTAACCCTAACCCTAGCCCACAATGGAAACCCACCACCAGCCATACACCTTACCCTGTGCGTTAGCCTACTCCTGGCCCGTATGCTGGCACTGACACATGCGTGAGCACGTAGCCTGACCCTCCCACGTTTACGTACCCTCACCTGTGCCCTAAGCCTTGCCATTCCCAAACTCTAACCCTAGCCCAGAACGAAAACCCACCACCAGCCCTACACCTTACCCTAAGCCGTAGCCTACTCCTGGCCCGTACGCTGGCAATGACACATGCGTCAGCAAGTAGCCGGACCTCCAACGTTTCCGTACCCTCACCTGTGCCCTAAGCCTTGCCGTTCCCTAACCCTAACCCTAGGCCGGCACAGAAAACCACCACCATCCCTACACCTTCCCCCCAAGCCGTAGCCTACTCCTGGCCCGTACGCTGGCACTGACCCGTGCGTCAGCACGTAGCCTGACCCTCCCACGTTTCCGCACCCTCACCCGTGCCCTAAGCCTTGCCGTTCCCTAACCCTAACCCTAGCCCAGAACGGAAACCCACCACCAGCCCTACACCTTACCCTACGCCGTAGCCTACTCCTGGCCCGTACGCTGGCACTGACCCGTGCGTCAGCACGTAGCCTAACCCTCCCACGTTTCCGTACCCTCACCTGTGCCCTAAGCCTTGCCGTTGCCTAACCCTAACCCTAGCCCGGAACGGAAACCCACCACCAACCCTACACCTTTCCCCCAACCCGTAGCCTACTCCTGGCCCGTACGCTGGCACTGACCCGTGCGTCAGCACGTAGCCTGACCCTCCCACGTTTCCGTACCCTCACCTGTGCCCTAAGCCTTGCCGTTCCCTAAACCTAACCCTAGCCCGGAACGGAAACCCACCACCAACCCTACACATTTCCCCCAAGCCGTAGCCTACTCCTGGCCCGTATGCTGGCACTCACCCGTGCGTCAGAACGTACCCTGACCCTCCCAGGTTTACGTACCCTCACCTGTGCCCTAAGCCTTGCCGTTCCCTAACCCTAACCCTAGCACAGAACGGAAACCCACCACCAGCCCTACACCTTATCCTAAGCTGTAGCCTACTCCTGGCCCGTACGCTGGCACTGACCCGTGCGTCAGCACGTAGCCTGACTCTCCCACGTTTCCGTACCCTCACCTGTGCCCTAAGCCTTGCCGTTCCCTAACCCTAACCCTAGGCCAGCACGGAAACCCACCAACAACCCTACACCGTACTCCCAACCCGTAGCCTACTCCTGGCCCGTACGCTGGCACTGACCCGTGCGTCAGCACGTAGCCTGACTCTCCCACGTTTACGTACCCTCACCTGTGCCCTAAGCCTTGCCATTCCCTAACCCTAACCCTAGCCCAGAACGGAAACCCACCACCAGCCCTACACCTTACCCTCAGCCGTAGCCTACTCCTGGGCCGTACGCTGGCAATGACACATGCGTCAGCACGTAGCCGGACCTCCAACGTTTCCGTACCCTCACCTGTGCCCTAATCCTTGCGGTTCCCTAAACCTAACCCTAGCCCGGAACGGAAACCCACCACCAACCCTACACCTTTCCCCCAAGCCTTAGCCTACTCCTGGCCCGTACGCTGGCACTGACCCATGCGGCAGCACGTAGCCTGACCCTCCCACGTTTCTGTACCCTCACCTGTGCCCTAAGCCTTGCCGTTCCCTAACCCTAACCCTACCCCAGAACGAAAACCCACCACCAGCCCTACACCTTACCCTACGCCGTAGCCTACTCCTGGCCCGTACGCTGGCACTGACTCGTGCGTCAGCACGTAGCCTTACCGTCCCACGTTTCCGTACCCTCACCTGTGCCCTAAGCCTTGCCGTTCCCTAACCCTAACCCTAGGCCGGCACAGAAACCCACCACCAGCCCTACACCTTACCCCCAAGCCGTAGCCTACTCCTGGCCCGTACGCTGGCACTGACCCGTGCGTCAGCACATAGCCTGACCGTGCCACGTTTCCATACCCTCACCTGTGCCCTAAGCCTTGCCGTTCCCTAACCCTAACCCTAGCCCGGAACGGAAAACCACCAACAGCCTTACACCTTACCACCAAGCTGTAGCCTACTCCTGGCCCGTACGCTGGCACTGACCCATGCGTCAGCACCTAGCCTGACCTTCCCACGTTTCCGTACCCTCACCTGTGCCCTAAACCTTGCCGTTCCCTAACCCTACCCCAAGGCCGGAACGGAAACCCACCACCAGCCCTACACCTTACCCTACGCCGTAGCCTACTCCTGGCCCGTATGCTGGCACTGACCCGTGCGCAGCACGTAGCCTCACCCTCACACGTTTCCGTACCCTCACCTGTGCCCTAAGCCTTGCCGTTCCCTAACCCTAACCCTAGCCCGGAACGGAAACCCACCACCAACCCTACACCTCTCCCCCTAGCCGTAGCCTACTCCTGGCCCGTACGCTTGCACTGACCCGTGCGTCAGCACGTAGCCTGACCCTCCCACGTTTCCGTACCCTCACCTGTGCCCTAAGCCTTACCGTTCCCTAACCCTAACCCTAGCCCGGAACGAAAACGCACCACCAGCCCTACACCTTACCCTACACCGTAGCCTACTCCTGGTCCGTATGCTGGCACTGACCCGTACGTCAGAACGTAGCCTGAACCTCCCACGTTTACGTACCCTCACCTGTGCCCTAAGCCTTGCCGTTCCCTAACCCTAACCCTAGGCCGGCACAGAAACACACCACCAGCCCTACACCTTACCCCCAAGCCGTAGCCTACTCCTGGCCCGTACGCTGGCACTGACCCGTGCGTCAGCACATAGCCTGACCGTACCACGTTTCCGTACCCTCACCTGTGCCCTAAGCCTTGCCGTTCCCTAACCCTAACCCTAGCCCGGAACGGAAAACCACGAACAGCCTTACACCTTACTCCAAGGCGTAGCCTACTCCTGGCCCGTACGCTGGCACTGACCCGTGCGTCAGCTCGTAGCCTGACCCTCCCACGTTTCTGTACCCTCACCTGTGCCCTAAGACTTGCCGTTCCCTAACCCTAACCCTAGCCCACAATGGAAACCCACCACCAGCCCTACACCTTACCCTACGCCGTAGCCTACTCCTGGCCCGTATGCTGGCACTGACCCGTGCGTCAGCACATAGCCTGACCGTGCCACGTTTCCGTACCCTCACCTGTGCCCTAAGCCTTGCCGTTCCATAACCCTAACCCTAGCCCGGAACGGAAAACCACCAACAGCCTTACACCTTACCCCCAAGCCGTAGCCTACTCCTGTCACGTACGCTGGCACTGACCCGTGCGTCAGCCCGTAGCCTGACCCTCCCACGTTTCCGTACCCTCACCTGTGCCCTAAGCCTTGCCGTTCCCTAACCCTAACCCTAGGCCGGCACAGAAACCCACCACCAGCCCTACACCTTACACCCAAACCGTAGCCTACTCCTGGCCCGTACGCTGGCACTGACTCGTGCGTCAGCACGTAGCCTGACCCTCCCACGTTTCCGTACCCTCACCCGTGCCCTAAGCCTTGCCGTTCCCTAACCCTAACCCTAGCCCGGAATGGAAACCCACTACCAGCCCTACACCTTACCCTACGCCGTAGCCTACTCCTGGCCCGTACGCTGGCACTGACCCGTGCGTCAGCACGTAGCCTGACCCTCCCACGTTTCCGTAACCTCACATGTGCCCTAAGCCTTGCCGTTCCCTAACCCTAACCCTAGGCCGGCACAGAAACCCACCACCAGCCTTACACCTTACCCTGTGCGGTAGCCTACTCCTGGCCCGTACGCTGGCACTGACCCGTGCGTCAGCACATAGCCTGACCGTGCCACGTTTCCGTACCCTCACCTGTGCCCTAAGCCTTGCCGTTCCCTAACCCTAACCCTAGCCCGGAACGGAAACCCACCACCAGCCCTACACCTTACCCCCAATCCGTAGCCTACTCCTGTCCCGTACGCTGGCACTGACCCATGCCTCAGAACGTAGCCTGACCCTTCCACGTTTCCGTACCCTCACCTGTGCCCTAAGCCTTGCTGTTCCCTAACCCTAACCCTAGCCCGGAACGGAAACCCACCACCAGCCCTAAACCTTACCCTACACCGTAGCCTACTCCTGGCCTGTATGCTAGCACTGACCCGTGCGTCAGCACATAGCCTAATCCTCACACGTTTCCGTACCCTCACCTGTGCCCTAAGCCTTGCCGTTCCCTAACCGTAACCCTAGCCCGGAACGGAAACCCACCACCAGCCCTACACCTTACCCGCAAGCCGTAGCCTGCCCTTGGCCCGTACGCTGGCACTGACCCGTGTGTCAGCACGTAGCCTGACCCTCCCACGTTTCCGTACCCTCACCTGTGCCCTAAGCCTTGCCGTTCCCTAACCCTAACCCTAGCCCACAATGGAAACCCACCACCAGCCCTACACCTTACCCTACGCCGTAGCCTACTCCTGGCCCGTATGCTGGCACTGACCCGTGCGTCAGCACATAGCCTGACCGTGCCACGTTTCCATGCCCTCACCTGTGCCCTAAGCCTTGCCATTCCCTAACCCTAACCCTAGCCCGGAACGGAAAACCACCAACAGCCTTACACCTTACCACCTAGCTGTAGCCTACTCCTGGCCCGTACGCTGGCACTGACCCGTGGGTCAGCCCGTAGCCTGACCCTCCCACGTTTCCGTACCCTCACCTGTGCCCTAAGCCTTCCCATTCCCTAACCCTAACCCTAGCACAGAACGGAAACCCACCACCAGCCCTACACCTTACCCTAAGCCGTAGCCTACTCCTGGCCCGTACGCTGGCAATGACACATGCGTCAGCACGTAGCCGGACCTCCAACGTTTCCGTACCCTCACCTGTGCCCTAAGCCTTGCCGTTCCCTAACCCTAACCCTAGGCCGGCACAGAAAACCACCACCATCTCTACACCTTACCACCAAGCCGTAGCCTACTCCTGGCCCGTACGCTGGCACTGACCCGTGCGTCAGCACATAGCCTGACCGTGCCACGTTTCCATACCCTCACCTGTGCCCTAAGCCTTGCCGTTCCCTAACCCTAACCCTAGCCCGGAACGGAAACCCACCATCAGCCCTACACCTTACCCTACGCTGTAGCCTACTCCTGGCCCGTATGCAGGCACTGACCCGTGCGTCAGCACGTAGCCTGACCCTCACACGTTTCCGTACCCTCACCTGTGCCCTAAGCCTTGCCGTTCCCTAACCCTAACCCTAGCCCGGAACGGAAACCCACCACCAACCTTACACCTTACCACCAAGCTGTAGCCTACTCCTGGCCCGTACGCTGGCACTGACCCATGCGTCAGCACGTAGCCTGACCCTCCCACGTTTCCGTACCCTCACCTGTGCCCTAAGCCTTGCCGTTCCCTAACCCTAACCCTAGCCCACAATGGAAACCCACCACCAGCCCTACACCTTACCCTGTGCGGTAGCCTACTCCTGGCCCGTACGCTGGAACTGAGCCGTGCGTCAGCACATAGCCTGACCGTGCCACGTTTCCGTACCCTCACCTGTGCCCTAAGGCTTGCCGTTCCATAACCCTAACCCTAGCCCGGAACGGAAACCCACCACCAGCCCTACACCTTACCCTACGCCGTAGCCTACTCCTGGTCCGTATGCTGGCACTGACCCGTACGTCAGAACGTAGCCTGACCCTCCCACGTTTACGTACCCTCACCTGTGCCCTAAGCCTTGCGGTTCCCTAACCCTAACCCTAGCCCGGAACGGAAACCCACCACCAGCCCTACACCTTACCCTACGCCGTAGCCTACTCCTGGCCTGTATGCTAGCACTGACCCGTGCGTCAGCACATAGCCTGATCCTCACATGTTTCCGTACCCTCACCTGTGCCCTAAGCCTTGCCGTTCCCTAACCGTAACCCTAGCCCGGAACGGAAACCCACCACCAGCCCTACACCTTACCCGCAAGCCGTAGCCTGCTCTTGGCCCGTACGCTGGCACTGACCCGTGTGTCAGCACGTAGCCTGACCCTCCCACGTTTCCGTACCCTCACCTGTGCCCTAAGCCTTGCCGTTCCCTAACCCTAACCCTAGCCCGGAACGGAAACCCACCACCAGACCTACACCTTACCCTTAGCTGTAGCCTACTCCTGGACCATACGCTGGCAATGACCCATGCGTCAGCACGTAGCCTGACCCTCCAACGTTTCCGTACCCTCACCTGTGCCCTAAGCCTTGCCGTTCCCTAACCCTAACCCTAGACCCGCACAGAAACCCACAACCAGCCCTACACCTTACCCCCAAGCCGTAGCCTACTCCTGGCCCGTACGCTGGCACTAACCCGTGCGTCAGCACATAGCCTGACCGTGCCACGTTTCCATACCCTCACCTGTGCCCTAAGCCTTGCCATTCCCTAACCCTAACCCTAGCCCGGAACGGAAAACCACCAACAGCCTTACACCTTACCACCAAGCTGTAGCCTACTCCTGGCCCATACGCTGGCACTGACCCGTGGGTCAGCCCGTAGCCTGACCCTCCCACGTTTCCGTACCCTCACCTGTGCCCTAAGCCTTGCCGTTCCCTAACCCTAACCCTAGGCCGGCACAGAAACCCACCACCAGCCCTAGAACTTACCCCCAAACCGTAGCCTACTCCTGGCCCGTACGCTGGCACTGACCCGTGCGTCAGCACTTAGCCTGACCCTCCCACGTTTCCGTACCCTCACCTGTGCCCTAAGCCTTGCCGTTCCCTAACCCTAACCCTAGCCCGGAACGGAAACCCACCACCAGACCTACACCTTACCCTACGCCGTAGCCTACTCCTGGCCCGTACGCTGGCACTGACCCGTGCGTCAGCATGTAGCCTGACCCTCCCACGTTTCAGTACCCTCACCTGTGCCCTAAGGCTTGCCGTTCCCTAACCCTAACCCTAGCCCGGAACGGAAACCCAACACCAACCCTACACCTCTCCCCCAAGCCGTAGCCTACTCCTGGCCCGTACGCTGGCACTGACCCGTGTGTCAGCACGTAGCCTGACCCTCCCACGTTTCCGTACCCTCACCTGTGCCCTAAGCCTTGCCGTTCCCTAACCCTAACCCTAGCCCGGAACGGAAACACACCACGAAACCTACACCTCTCCCCCTAGCCGTAGCCTACTCCTGGCCCGTACGCTGGCACTGACACGTGCGTCAGTATGTAGCCTGACCCTCCCACGTTTCCGTACCCTCACCTGTGCCCTAAGCCTTGCCGTTCCCTAACCCTAACCCTAGCCCACAATGGAAACCCACCACCAGCCATACACCTTACCCTGTGCGTTAGCCTACTCCTGGCCCGTATGCTGGCACTGACACATGCGTGAGCACGTAGCCTGACCCTCCCACGTTTACGTACCCTCACCTGTGCCCTAAGCCTTGCCATTCCCAAACTCTAACCCTAGCCCAGAACGAAAACCCACCACCAGCCCTACACCTTACCCTAAGCCGTAGCCTACTCCTGGCCCGTACGCTGGCAATGACACATGCGTCAGCAAGTAGCCGGACCTCCAACGTTTCCGTACCCTCACCTGTGCCCTAAGCCTTGCCGTTCCCTAACCCTAACCCTAGGCCGGCACAGAAAACCACCACCATCCCTACACCTTCCCCCCAAGCCGTAGCCTACTCCTGGCCCGTACGCTGGCACTGACCCGTGCGTCAGCACGTAGCCTGACCCTCCCACGTTTCCGTACCCTCACCCGTGCCCTAAGCCTTGCCGTTCCCTAACCCTAACCCTAGCCCAGAACGGAAACCCACCACCAGCCCTACACCTTACCCTACGCCGTAGCCTACTCCTGGCCCGTACGCTGGCACTGACCCGTGCGTCAGCACGTAGCCTGACCCTCCCACGTTTCCGTACCCTCACCTGTGCCCTAAGCCTTGCCGTTGCCTAACCCTAACCCTAGCCCGGAACGGAAACCCACCACCAACCCTACACCTTTCCCCCAACCCGTAGCCTACTCCTGGCCCGTACGCTGGCACTGACCCGTGCGTCAGCACGTAGCCTGACCCTCCCACGTTTCCGTACCCTCACCTGTGCCCTAAGCCTTGCCGTTCCCTAAACCTAACCCTAGCCCGGAACGGAAACCCACCACCAACCCTACACATTTCCCCCAAGCCGTAGCCTACTCCTGGCCCGTATGCTGGCACTCACCCGTGCGTCAGAACGTACCCTGACCCTCCCAGGTTTACGTACCCTCACCTGTGCCCTAAGCCTTGCCGTTCCCTAACCCTAACCCTAGCACAGAACGGAAACCCACCACCAGCCCTACACCTTATCCTAAGCTGTAGCCTACTCCTGGCCCGTACGCTGGCACTGACCCGTGCGTCACCACGTAGCCTGACTCTCCCACGTTTCCGTACCCTCACCTGTGCCCTAAGCCTTGCCGTTCCCTAACCCTAACCCTAGGCCAGCACGGAAACCCACCAACAACCCTACACCGTACTCCCAACCCGTAGCCTACTCCTGGCCCGTACGCTGGCACTGACCCGTGCGTCAGCACGTAGCCTGACCCTCCCACGTTTACGTACCCTCACCTCTGCCCTAACCCTTGCCGTTTCCTAACCCTAACCCTAGCCCACAATGGAAACCCACCACCAGCCCTACACCTTACCCTGTGCGGTAGCCAACTCCTGGCCCGTATGCTGGCACTGACACGTGCGTGAGCACGTAGCCGGACCCTCCCACGTTTACGTACCCTCACCTGTGCCCTAAGCCTTGCCATTCCCTAACCCTAACCCTAGCCCAGAACGGAAACCCACCACCAGCCCTACACCTTACCCTCAGCCGTAGCCTACTCCTGGGCCGTACGCTGGCAATGACACATGCGTCAGCACGTAGCCGGACCTCCAACGTTTCCGTACCCTCACCTGTGCCCTAATCCTTGCGGTTCCCTAAACCTAACCCTAGCCCGGAACGGAAACCCACCACCAACCCTACACCTTTCCCCCAAGCCTTAGCCTACTCCTGGCCCGTACGCTGGCACTGACCCATGCGGCAGCACGTAGCCTGACCCTCCCACGTTTCTGTACCCTCACCTGTGCCCTAAGCCTTGCCGTTCCCTAACCCTAACCCTACCCCAGAACGAAAACCCACCACCAGCCCTACACCTTACCCTACGCCGTAGCCTACTCCTGGCCCGTACGCTGGCACTGACTCGTGCGTCAGCACGTAGCCTTACCGTCCCACGTTTCCGTACCCTCACCTGTGCCCTAAGCCTTGCCGTTCCCTAACCCTAACCCTAGGCCGGCACAGAAACCCACCACCAGCCCTACACCTTACCCCCAAGCCGTAGCCTACTCCTGGCCCGTACGCTGGCACTGACCCGTGCGTCAGCACATAGCCTGACCGTGCCACGTTTCCATACCCTCACCTGTGCCCTAAGCCTTGCCGTTCCCTAACCCTAACCCTAGCCCGGAACGGAAAACCACCAACAGCCTTACACCTTACCACCAAGCTGTAGCCTACTCCTGGCCCGTACGCTGGCACTGACCCATGCGTCAGCACCTAGCCTGACCTTCCCACGTTTCCGTACCCTCACCTGTGCCCTAAACCTTGCCGTTCCCTAACCCTACCCCAAGGCCGGAACGGAAACCCACCACCAGCCCTACACCTTACCCTACGCCGTAGCCTACTCCTGGCCCGTATGCTGGCACTGACCCGTGCGCAGCACGTAGCCTCACCCTCACACGTTTCCGTACCCTCACCTGTGCCCTAAGCCTTGCCGTACCCTAACCCTAACCCTAGCCCGGAACGGAAACCCACCACCAACCCTACACCTCTCCCCCTAGCCGTAGCCTACTCCTGGCCCGTACGCTTGCACTGACCCGTGCGTCAGCACGTAGCCTGACCCTCCCACGTTTCCGTACCCTCACCTGTGCCCTAAGCCTTACCGTTCCCTAACCCTAACCCTAGCCCGGAACGAAAACGCACCACCAGCCCTACACCTTACCCTACACCGTAGCCTACTCCTGGTCCGTATGCTGGCACTGACCCGTACGTCAGAACGTAGCCTGAACCTCCCACGTTTACGTACCCTCACCTGTGCCCTAAGCCTTGCCGTTCCCTAACCCTAACCCTAGGCCGGCACAGAAACACACCACCAGCCCTACACCTTACCCCCAAGCCGTAGCCTACTCCTGGCCCGTACGCTGGCACTGACCCGTGCGTCAGCACATAGCCTGACCGTACCACGTTTCCGTACCCTCACCTGTGCCCTAAGCCTTGCCGTTCCCTAACCCTAACCCTAGCCCGGAACGGAAAACCACGAACAGCCTTACACCTTACTCCAAGGCGTAGCCTACTCCTGGCCCGTACGCTGGCACTGACCCGTGCGTCAGCTCGTAGCCTGACCCTCCCACGTTTCTGTACCCTCACCTGTGCCCTAAGACTTGCCGTTCCCTAACCCTAACCCTAGCCCACAATGGAAACCCACCACCAGCCCTACACCTTACCCTACGCCGTAGCCTACTCCTGGCCCGTATGCTGGCACTGACCCGTGCGTCAGCACATAGCCTGACCGTGCCACGTTTCCGTACCCTCACCTGTGCCCTAAGCCTTGCCGTTCCATAACCCTAACCCTAGCCCGGAACGGAAAACCACCAACAGCCTTACACCTTACCCCCAAGCCGTAGCCTACTCCTGTCACGTACGCTGGCACTGACCCGTGCGTCAGCCCGTAGCCTGACCCTCCCACGTTTCCGTACCCTCACCTGTGCCCTAAGCCTTGCCGTTCCCTAACCCTAACCCTAGGCCGGCACAGAAACCCACCACCAGCCCTACACCTTACACCCAAACCGTAGCCTACTCCTGGCCCGTACGCTGGCACTGACTCGTGCGTCAGCACGTAGCCTGACCCTCCCACGTTTCCGTACCCTCACCCGTGCCCTAAGCCTTGCCGTTCCCTAACCCTAACCCTAGCCCGGAATGGAAACCCACTACCAGCCCTACACCTTACCCTACGCCGTAGCCTACTCCTGGCCCGTACGCTGGCACTGACCCGTGCGTCATCACGTAGCCTGACCCTCCCACGTTTCCGTAACCTCACATGTGCCCTAAGCCTTGCCGTTCCCTAACCCTAACCCTAGGCCGGCACAGAAACCCACCACCAGCCTTACACCTTACCCTGTGCGGTAGCCTACTCCTGGCCCGTACGCTGGCACTGACCCGTGCGTCAGCACATAGCCTGACCGTGCCACGTTTCCGTACCCTCACCTGTGCCCTAAGCCTTGCCGTTCCCTAACCCTAACCCTAGCCCGGAACGGAAACCCACCACCAGCCCTACACCTTACCCCCAATCCGTAGCCTACTCCTGTCCCGTACGCTGGCACTGACCCATGCCTCAGAACGTAGCCTGACCCTTCCACGTTTCCGTACCCTCACCTGTGCCCTAAGCCTTGCTGTTCCCTAACCCTAACCCTAGCCCGGAACGGAAACCCACCACCAGCCCTAAACCTTACCCTACACCGTAGCCTACTCCTGGCCTGTATGCTAGCACTGACCCGTGCGTCAGCACATAGCCTAATCCTCACACGTTTCCGTACCCTCACCTGTGCCCTAAGCCTTGCCGTTCCCTAACCGTAACCCTAGCCCGGAACAGAAACCCACCACCAGCCCTACACCTTACCCGCAAGCCGTAGCCTGCCCTTGGCCCGTACGCTGGCACTGACCCGTGTGTCAGCACGTAGCCTGACCCTCCCACGTTTCCGTACCCTCACCTGTGCCCTAAGCCTTGCCGTTCCCTAACCCTAACCCTAGCCCACAATGGAAACCCACCACCAGCCCTACACCTTACCCTACGCCGTAGCCTACTCCTGGCCCGTATGCTGGCACTGACCCGTGCGTCAGCACATAGCCTGACCGTGCCACGTTTCCATGCCCTCACCTGTGCCCTAAGCCTTGCCATTCCCTAACCCTAACCCTAGCCCGGAACGGAAAACCACCAACAGCCTTACACCTTACCACCTAGCTGTAGCCTACTCCTGGCCCGTACGCTGGCACTGACCCGTGGGTCAGCCCGTAGCCTGACCCTCCCACGTTTCCGTACCCTCACCTGTGCCCTAAGCCTTCCCATTCCCTAACCCTAACCCTAGCACAGAACGGAAACCCACCACCAGCCCTACACCTTACCCTAAGCCGTAGCCTACTCCTGGCCCGTACGCTGGCAATGACACATGCGTCAGCACGTAGCCGGACCTCCAACGTTTCCGTACCCTCACCTGTGCCCTAAGCCTTGCCGTTCCCTAACCCTAACCCTAGGCCGGCACAGAAAACCACCACCATCTCTACACCTTACCACCAAGCCGTAGCCTACTCCTGGCCCGTACGCTGGCACTGACCCGTGCGTCAGCACATAGCCTGACCGTGCCACGTTTCCATACCCTCACCTGTGCCCTAAGCCTTGCCGTTCCCTAACCCTAACCCTAGCCCGGAACGGAAACCCACCATCAGCCCTACACCTTACCCTACGCTGTAGCCTACTCCTGGCCCGTATGCAGGCACTGACCCGTGCGTCAGCACGTAGCCTGACCCTCACACGTTTCCGTACCCTCACCTGTGCCCTAAGCCTTGCCGTTCCCTAACCCTAACCCTAGCCCGGAACGGAAACCCACCACCAACCTTACACCTTACCACCAAGCTGTAGCCTACTCCTGGCCCGTACGCTGGCACTGACCCATGCGTCAGCACGTAGCCTGACCCTCCCACGTTTCCGTACCCTCACCTGTGCCCTAAGCCTTGCCGTTCCCTAACCCTAACCCTAGCCCACAATGGAAACCCACCACCAGCCCTACACCTTACCCTGTGCGGTAGCCTACTCCTGGCCCGTACGCTGGAACTGAGCCGTGCGTCAGCACATAGCCTGACCGTGCCACGTTTCCGTACCCTCACCTGTGCCCTAAGCCTTGCCGTTCCATAACCCTAACCCTAGCCCGGAACGGAAACCCACCACCAGCCCTACACCTTACCCTACGCCGTAGCCTACTCCTGGTCCGTATGCTGGCACTGACCCGTACGTCAGAACGTAGCCTGACCCTCCCACGTTTACGTACCCTCACCTGTGCCCTAAGCCTTGCGGTTCCCTAACCCTAACCCTAGCCCGGAACGGAAACCCACCACCAGCCCTACACCTTACCCTACGCCGTAGCCTACTCCTGGCCTGTATGCTAGCACTGACCCGTGCGTCAGCACATAGCCTGATCCTCACATGTTTCCGTACCCTCACCTGTGCCCTAAGCCTTGCCGTTCCCTAACCGTAACCCTAGCCCGGAACGGAAACCCACCACCAGCCCTACACCTTACCCGCAAGCCGTAGCCTGCTCTTGGCCCGTACGCTGGCACTGACCCGTGTGTCAGCACGTAGCCTGACCCTCCCACGTTTCCGTACCCTCACCTGTGCCCTAAGCCTTGCCGTTCCCTAACCCTAACCCTAGCCCGGAACGGAAACCCACCACCAGACCTACACCTTACCCTTAGCTGTAGCCTACTCCTGGACCATACGCTGGCAATGACCCATGCGTCAGCACGTAGCCTTACCCTCCAACGTTTCCGTACCCTCACCTGTGCCCTAAGCCTTGCCGTTCCCTAACCCTAACCCTAGACCCGCACAGAAACCCACAACCAGCCCTACACCTTACCCCCAAGCCGTAGCCTACTCCTGGCCCGTACGCTGGCACTAACCCGTGCGTCAGCACATAGCCTGACCGTGCCACGTTTCCATACCCTCACCTGTGCCCTAAGCCTTGCCATTCCCTAACCCTAACCCTAGCCCGGAACGGAAAACCACCAACAGCCTTACACCTTACCACCAAGCTGTAGCCTACTCCTGGCCCATACGCTGGCACTGACCCGTGGGTCAGCCCGTAGCCTGACCCTCCCACGTTTCCGTACCCTCACCTGTGCCCTAAGCCTTGCCGTTCCCTAACCCTAACCCTAGGCCGGCACAGAAACCCACCACCAGCCCTAGAACTTACCCCCAAACCGTAGCCTACTCCTGGCCCGTACGCTGGCACTGACCCGTGCGTCAGCACTTAGCCTGACCCTCCCACGTTTCCGTACCCTCACCTGTGCCCTAAGCCTTGCCGTTCCCTAACCCTAACCCTAGCCCGGAACGGAAACCCACCACCAGACCTACACCTTACCCTACGCCGTAGCCTACTCCTGGCCCGTACGCTGGCACTGACCCGTGCGTCAGCATGTAGCCTGACCCTCCCACGTTTCAGTACCCTCACCTGTGCCCTAAGGCTTGCCGTTCCCTAACCCTAACCCTAGCCCGGAACGGAAACCCAACACCAACCCTACACCTCTCCCCCAAGCCGTAGCCTACTCCTGGCCCGTACGCTGGCACTGACCCGTGTGTCAGCACGTAGCCTGACCCTCCCACGTTTCCGTACCCTCACCTGTGCCCTAAGCCTTGCCGTTCCCTAACCCTAACCCTAGCCCGGAACGGAAACACACCACGAAACCTACACCTCTCCCCCTAGCCGTAGCCTACTCCTGGCCCGTACGCTGGCACTGACACGTGCGTCAGTATGTAGCCTGACCCTCCCACGTTTCCGTACCCTCACCTGTGCCCTAAGCCTTGCCGTTCCCTAACCCTAACCCTAGCCCACAATGGAAACCCACCACCAGCCATACACCTTACCCTGTGCGTTAGCCTACTCCTGGCCCGTATGCTGGCACTGACACATGCGTGAGCACGTAGCCTGACCCTCCCACGTTTACGTACCCTCACCTGTGCCCTAAGCCTTGCCATTCCCAAACTCTAACCCTAGCCCAGAACGAAAACCCACCACCAGCCCTACACCTTACCCTAAGCCGTAGCCTACTCCTGGCCCGTACGCTGGCAATGACACATGCGTCAGCAAGTAGCCGGACCTCCAACGTTTCCGTACCCTCACCTGTGCCCTAAGCCTTGCCGTTCCCTAACCCTAACCCTAGGCCGGCACAGAAAACCACCACCATCCCTACACCTTCCCCCCAAGCCGTAGCCTACTCCTGGCCCGTACGCTGGCACTGACCCGTGCGTCAGCACGTAGCCTGACCCTCCCACGTTTCCGTACCCTCACCCGTGCCCTAAGCCTTGCCGTTCCCTAACCCTAACCCTAGCCCAGAACGGAAACCCACCACCAGCCCTACACCTTACCCTACGCCGTAGCCTACTCCTGGCCCGTACGCTGGCACTGACCCGTGCGTCAGCACGTAGCCTGACCCTCCCACGTTTCCGTACCCTCACCTGTGCCCTAAGCCTTGCCGTTGCCTAACCCTAACCCTAGCCCGGAACGGAAACCCACCACCAACCCTACACCTTTCCCCCAACCCGTAGCCTACTCCTGGCCCGTACGCTGGCACTGACCCGTGCGTCAGCACGTAGCCTGACCCTCCCACGTTTCCGTACCCTCACCTGTGCCCTAAGCCTTGCCGTTCCCTAAACCTAACCCTAGCCCGGAACGGAAACCCACCACCAACCCTACACATTTCCCCCAAGCCGTAGCCTACTCCTGGCCCGTATGCTGGCACTCACCCGTGCGTCAGAACGTACCCTGACCCTCCCAGGTTTACGTACCCTCACCTGTGCCCTAAGCCTTGCCGTTCCCTAACCCTAACCCTAGCACAGAACGGAAACCCACCACCAGCCCTACACCTTATCCTAAGCTGTAGCCTACTCCTGGCCCGTACGCTGGCACTGACCCGTGCGTCACCACGTAGCCTGACTCTCCCACGTTTCCGTACCCTCACCTGTGCCCTAAGCCTTGCCGTTCCCTAACCCTAACCCTAGGCCAGCACGGAAACCCACCAACAACCCTACACCGTACTCCCAACCCGTAGCCTACTCCTGGCCCGTACGCTGGCACTGACCCGTGCGTCAGCACGTAGCCTGACCCTCCCACGTTTAAGTACCCTCACCTCTGCCCTAACCCTTGCCGTTTCCTAACCCTAACCCTAGCCCACAATGGAAACCCACCACCAGCCCTACACCTTACCCTGTGCGGTAGCCAACTCCTGGCCCGTATGCTGGCACTGACACGTGCGTGAGCACGTAGCCGGACCCTCCCACGTTTACGTACCCTCACCTGTGCCCTAAGCCTTGCCATTCCCTAACCCTAACCCTAGCCCAGAACGGAAACCCACCACCAGCCCTACACCTTACCCTCAGCCGTAGCCTACTCCTGGGCCGTACGCTGGCAATGACACATGCGTCAGCACGTAGCCGGACCTCCAACGTTTCCGTACCCTCACCTGTGCCCTAATCCTTGCGGTTCCCTAAACCTAACCCTAGCCCGGAACGGAAACCCACCACCAACCCTACACCTTTCCCCCAAGCCTTAGCCTACTCCTGGCCCGTACGCTGGCACTGACCCATGCGGCAGCACGTAGCCTGACCCTCCCACGTTTCTGTACCCTCACCTGTGCCCTAAGCCTTGCCGTTCCCTAACCCTAACCCTACCCCAGAACGAAAACCCACCACCAGCCCTACACCTTACCCTACGCCGTAGCCTACTCCTGGCCCGTACGCTGGCACTGACTCGTGCGTCAGCACGTAGCCTTACCGTCCCACGTTTCCGTACCCTCACCTGTGCCCTAAGCCTTGCCGTTCCCTAACCCTAACCCTAGGCCGGCACAGAAACCCACCACCAGCCCTACACCTTACCCCCAAGCCGTAGCCTACTCCTGGCCCGTACGCTGGCACTGACCCGTGCGTCAGCACATAGCCTGACCGTGCCACGTTTCCATACCCTCACCTGTGCCCTAAGCCTTGCCGTTCCCTAACCCTAACCCTAGCCCGGAACGGAAAACCACCAACAGCCTTACACCTTACCACCAAGCTGTAGCCTACTCCTGGCCCGTACGCTGGCACTGACCCATGCGTCAGCACCTAGCCTGACCTTCCCACGTTTCCGTACCCTCACCTGTGCCCTAAACCTTGCCGTTCCCTAACCCTACCCCAAGGCCGGAACGGAAACCCACCACCAGCCCTACACCTTACCCTACGCCGTAGCCTACTCCTGGCCCGTATGCTGGCACTGACCCGTGCGCAGCACGTAGCCTCACCCTCACACGTTTCCGTACCCTCACCTGTGCCCTAAGCCTTGCAGTTCCCTAACCCTAACCCTAGCCCGGAACGGAAACCCACCACCAACCCTACACCTTTCACCCAAGCCATAGCCTACTCCTGGCCCGTACGCTGGCACTGACCCGTGCGTCAGCACGTAGCCTGACCCTCCCACGTTTCCGTACCCTCACCTGTGCCCTAAGCCTTGCCGTTCCCTAACCCTAACCCTAGCCCGAAACGGAAACCCACCACCAGCCCTACACCTTACCCTACGCCGTAGCCTACTCCTGGCCTGTATGCTAGCACTGACCCGTGCGTCATCACGTAGCCTGACCCTCACACGTTTCCGTACCCTCACCTGTGCCCTAAGCCTTGCCATTCCCTAACCCGAACCCTAGCCCGGAACGGAAACCCACCACCAGCCCTACACCTTACCCTGTGCGGTAGCCTACTCCTGGCCCGTACGCTGGCACTGACCCGTGCGTCAGCACATAGCCTGACCGTGCCACGTTTCCGTACCCTCACCTGTGCCCTAAGCCTTGCCGTTCCCTAACCCTAACCCTAACCCGGAACGGAAACCCACCACCAGCCCTACACCTTACCCCCACTCCGTAGCCTACTCCTGTCCCGTACGCTGGCACTGACCCATGCCTCAGAACGTAGCCTGACCCTTCCACGTTTCCGTACCCTCACCTGTGCCCTAAGCCTTGCCGTTCCCTAACCCTAACCCTAGCCCTGAACGGAAACCCACCACCAGCCCTACACCTTACCCTACGCCGTAGCCTACTCCTGGCCTGTATGCTAGCACTGACCCGTGCGTCAGCACATAGCCTGATCCTCACACGTTTCCGTACCCTCACCTGTGCCCTAAGCCTTGCCGTTCCCTAACCGTAACCCTAGCCCGGAACGGAAACCAACGACCAGCCCTACACCTTACCCGCAAGCCGTAGCCTGCTCTTGGCCCGTACGCTGGCACTGACCCGTGTGTCAGCACGTAGCCTGACCCTCCCACGTTTCCGTACCCTCACCTGTGCCCAAAGCCTTGCCGTTCCCTAACCCTAACCCTAGCCCGGAACGGAAACCCACCACCAGCCCTACACCTTACCCTAAGCTGTAGCCTACTCCTGGCCCGTACGCTGGCAATGAACCATGCGTCATCACGTAGCCTGACCCTCCCACGTTTCCGTACCCTCACCTGTGCCCTAAGCCTTGCCGTTCCCTAATCCTAACCCTAGACCGGCACAGAAAACCACCACCAGCCCTACACCTTACCCCCAAGCTGTAGCCTACTCCTGGCCCGTACGCTGGCACTGACCCGTGCGTCAGCACATAGCCTGACCGTGCCACGTTTCCATACCCTCACCTGTGCCCTAAGCCTTGCCATTCCCTAACCCTAACCCTAGCCCGGAACGGAAAACCACCAACAGCCTTACACCTTACCACCAAGCTGTAGCCTACTCCTGGCCCGTACGCTGGCACTGACCCGTGGGTCAGCCCGTAGCCTGACCCTCCCACGTTTCCGTACCCTCACCTGTGCCCTAAGCCTTGCCGTTCCCTAAACCTAACCCTAGGCCGGCACAGAAACCCACCACCAGCCCTACACCTTACCCCCAAGCCGTAGCCTACTCCTGGCCCGTACGCTGGCACTGACCCGTGCGTCAGCACTTAGCCTGACCCTCCCACGTTTCCGTACCCTCACCTGTGCCCTAAGCCTTGCCGTTCCCTAACCCTAACCCTAGCCCGGAACGGAAACCCACCACCAGCCCTACACCTTACCCTACGCCGTAGCCTACTCCTGGCCCGTATGCTGGCACTGACCCGTGCGTCAGCATGTAGCCTGACCCTCCCACGTTTCAGTACCCTCACCTGTGCCCTAAGGCTTGCCGTTCCCTAACCCTAACCCTAGCCCGGAACGGAAACCTAACACCAGCCCTACACCTCTCCCCCAAGCCGTAGCCTACTCCTGGCCCGTACGCTGGCACTGACCCGTGCGTCAGCACGTAGCCTGACCCTCCCACGTTTCCGTACCCTCACCTGTGCCCTAAGCCTTGCCGTTCCCTAACCCTAACCCTAGCCCGGAGCGAAAACCCACCACCAGCCCTACACCTTACCATACGCCGTAGCCTACTCCTGGCCCGTACGCTGGCACTGCCCCGTGCGTCAGCACGTAGCCTGACCCTCCCACGTTTCCGTATCCTCACCTGTGCCCTAAGCCTTGCCGTTCCCTAACCATAACCCTAGCCCACAATGGAAACCCACCACCAGCCCTACACCTTACCCTGTGCGGTAGCCTACTCCTGGCCCGTATGCGGGCACTGACCCGTGTGTCAGCACATAGCCTGACTGTGCCACGTTTCCGTACCCTCACCTGTGCCCTAAGCCTTGCCGTTCCCTAACCCTAACCCTAGCCCGGAACGGAAAACCACCAACAGCCTTACACCTTACCCCCAAGCCGTAGCCTACTCCTGGCCCGTACGCTGGCACTGACCCGTGCGTTGGCCCGTAGCCTGACCCTCCCACGTTTCCGTAACCTCACCTGTGCCCTAAGCCTTGCCGTTCCCTAACCCTAACCCTAGGCCGGCACAGAAACCCACCACCAGCCCTACACCTTACCCCCAAGCCGTAGCCTACTCCTGGCCCGTACGCTGGCACTAACCCGTGCGTCAGCACGTAGCCTGACCCTCCCACGTTTCCGTACCCTCACCCGTGCCCTAAGCCTTGCCGTTCCCTAACCCTAACCCTAGCCCGGAACGGAAACCCACCACCAGCCCTACACCTTACCCTACGCTGTAGCCTACTCCTGGCCCGTACGCTGGCACTGACCCGTGCGTCAGCACGTAGCCTGACCCTCCCACGTTTCCGTACCCTCACGTGTGCCCTAAGCCTTGCCGTTCCCTAACCCTAACCCTAGCCCGGAACGGAAACCCAGCACCAACCCTACACCTTTCCCCAAAGCCGTAGCCTACTCCTGGCCCGTACGCTGGCACTGACCCGTGCGTCAGCACGTAGCCTGACCCTCCCACGTTTCCGTACCCTCACCTGTGCCCTAAGCCTTGCCGTTCCCTAACCCTAACCCTAGCCCGGAACGGAAACCCACCACCAACCCTACACCTTTCCCCCAAGCCGTAGCCTACTCCTGGCCCTTATGCTGGCACTGACCCGTGCGTCAGAACGTAGCCTGACCCTCCCACGTTTACGTACCCTCACCTGTGCCCTAAGCCTTGCCGTTCCCTAACCCTAACCCTAGCACAGAACGGAAACCCACCACCAGCCCTACACCTTATCCTAAGCTGTAGCCTACTCCTGGCCGTACGCTGGCACTGACCCGTGCGTCAGCACGTAGCCTGACACTCCCCCTTTTCCGTAACCTCACCTGTGCCCTAAGCCTTGCCGTTCCCTAACCCTAACCCTAAGCGGACACAGAAACCCACCACCAGCCCTACACCTTACCCCAAAGCCGTAGCCTACTCCTGGCCCGTACGCTGGCACTGACACGTGCGTCAGCACGTAGCCTGACCCTCTCACGTTTACGTACCCTCACCTGTGCCCTAAGACTTGCCGTTCCCTAACCCTAACACTAGACCGGAACGGAAACCCACCACCAACCCTACACCTCTCCCCCAAGCCGTAGCCTACTCCTGGCCCTTATGCTGGCACTGACCCGTGCGTCAGAACGTAGCCTGACCCTCCCACGTTTACGTACCCTCACCTGTGCCCTAAGCCTTGCCGTTCCCTAACCCTAACCCTAGCACAGAACGGAAACCCACCACCAGCCCTACACCTTATCCTAAGCTGTAGCCTACTCCTGGCCCGTACGCTGGCACTGACCCGTGCGTCAGCACGTAGCCTGACCCTCCCACTTTTCCGTAACCTCACCTGTGCCCTAAGCCTTGCCGTTCCCTAACCCTAACCCTAAGCCGACACAGAAACCCACCACCAGCCCTACACCTTACCCCAAAGCCGTAGCCTACTCCTGGCCCGTACGCTGGCACTGACCCGTGCATCAGCACGTAGCCTGACCCTCCCACGTTTACGTACCCTCACCTGTGCCCTAAGACTTGCCGTTCCCTAACCCTAACACTAGCCCGGAACGGAAACCCACCACCAACCCTACACCTCTCCCCCAAGCCGTAGCCTACTCCTGACCCGTATGCTGGCACTGACCCGTGCGTCAGTACGTAGCCTGACCCTCCCACGTTTACGTACCCTCACCTGTGCCCTAAGCCTTGCCGTTCCCTAACCCTAACCCTAGCACAGAACGGAAACCCACCACCAGCCCTACACCTTATCCTAAGCTGTAGCCTACTCCTGGCCCGTACGCTGGCACTGACCCGTGCGTCAGCACGTAGCCTGACCCTCCCACGTTTCCGTACCCTCACCTGTGCCCTAAGCCTTGCCGTTCCCTAACCCTAACCCTAGGCCAGCACGGAAACCCACCAACAACCCTACACCGTACTCCCAAGGCGTAGCCTACTCCTGGCCCGTACGCTGGCACTGACCCGGGCGTCAGCACGTAGCCTGACCCTCCCACGTTTACGTACCCTCACCTGTGCCCTAACCCTTGCCGTTCCCTAACCCTAACCCTAGCCCAGAACGGAAACCCACCACAAGCCCTACACCTTACCCTACACCGTAGCCTACTCCTGGCCTGTATGCTAGCACTGACCCGTGCGTCAGCACGTAGCCTGACCCTCACACGTTTCCGTACCCTCACCTGTGCCCTAAGCCTTGCCGTTCCCTAACCCTAACCCTAGCCCGGAACGGAAACCCACCACCAACCCTACACCTCTCCCCCTAGCCGTAGCCTACTCCTGGCCCGTACGCTGGCACTGACCCGTGCGTCAGCATGTAGCCTGACCCTCCCACGTTTCCGTACCCTCACCTGTGACCTAAGCCTTGCCGTTCCCTAACCCTAACCCTAGCCCACAATGGAAACCCACCACCAGCCCTACACCTTACCCTGTGCGGTAGCCTACTCCTGGCCCGTACGCTGGCAATGACACATGCGTCAGCACATAGCCGGACCTCCAACGTTTCCGTACCCTCACCTGTGCCCTAAGCCTTGCCGTTCCCTAACCCTAACCCTAGGCCAGCACGGAAACCCACCAACAACCCTACACCTTACCCCCAAGCCGCAGCCTACTCCTGGCCCGTACGCTGGCACTGACCCGTGCGTCAGCACATAGCCTGACCGTGCCACGTTTCCATACCCTCACCTGTGCCCTAAGCCTTGCCGTTCCCTAACCCTAACCCTAGCCCGGAACGGAAACCCACCACCAACCTTACACCTTACCACCAAGCTGTAGCCTACTCCTGGCCCGTACGCTGGCACTGACCCGTGCGTCAGCACGTAGCCTGACCCTCCCACGTTTCCGTACCCTCACCTGTGCCCTAAGCCTTGCCGTTCCCTAACCCTAACCCTAGCCCACAATGGAAACCCACCACCAGCCCTACACCTTTCCCTGTGTGGTAGCCTACTCCTGGCCCGTACGCTGGAACTGACCCCTGCGTCAGCACATAGCCTGACCGTGCCACGTTTCCGTACCCTCACCTGTGCCCTAAGCCTTGCCGTTCCATAACCCTAACCCTAGCCCGGAACGGAAACCCACCACCAGCCCTACACCTTACCCTACGCCGTAGCCTACTCCTGGTCCGTACGCTGGCACTGACCCGTACGTCAGAACGTAGCCTGACCCTCCCACATTTACGTACCCTCACCTGTGCCCTAAGCCTTGCAGTTCCCTAACCCTAACCCTAGCCCGGAACGGAAACCCACCACCAGCCCTACACCTTACCCTACGCCGTAGCCTACTCCTGGCCTGTATGCTAGCACTGACCCGTGCGTCAGCACATAGCCTGATCCTCACACGTTTCCGTACCCTCACCTGTGCCCTAAGCCTTGCCGTTCCCTAACCGTAACCCTAGCCAGGAACGGAAACCCACCACCAGCCCTACACCTTACCCGCAAGCCGTAGCCTGCTCTTGGCCCGTACGCTGGCACTGACCCGTGTGTCAGCACGTAGCCTGACCCTCCCACGTTTCCGTACCCTCACCTGTGCCCTAAGCCTTGCCGTTCCCTAACCCTAACCCTAGCCCGGAACGGAAACCCACCACCAGACCTACACCTTACCCTAAGCTGTAGCCTACTCCTGGCCCGTACGCTGGCAATGACCCATGCGTCAGCACGTAGCCTGACCCTCCAACGTTTCCGTACCCTCACCTGTGCCCTAAGCCTTGCCGTTCCCTAACCCTAACCCTAGACCGGCACAGAAACCCACCACCAGCCCTACACCTTACCCCCAAGCCGTAGCCTACTCCTGGCCCGTACGCTGGCACTGACCCGTGCGTCAGCACATAGCCTGACCGTGCCACGTTTCCATACCCTCACCTGTGCCCTAAGCCTTGCCATTCCCTAACCCTAACCCTAGCCCGGAACGGAAAACCACCAACAGCCTTACACCTTACCACCAAGCTGTAGCCTACTCCTGGCCCATACGCTGGCACTGACCCGTGGGTCAGCCCGTAGCCTGACCCTCCCACGTTTCCTTACCCTCACCTGTGCCCTAAGCCTTGCCGTTCCCTAACCCTAACCCTAGGCCGGCACAGAAACCCACCACCAGCCGTACACCTTACCCCCAAACCGTAGCCTACTCCTGGCCCGTACGCTGGCACTGACCCTTGCGTCAGCACTTAGCCTGACCCTCCCACGTTTCCGTACCCTCACCTGTGCCCTAAGCCTTGCCGTTCCCTAACCCTAACCCTAGCCCACAATGGAAACCCACCACCAGCCCTACACCTTACCCTGTGCGGTAGCCTACTCCTGGCCCGTATGCTGGCACTGACACATGCGTGAGCACGTAGCCTGACCCTCCCACGTTTACGTACCCTCACCTGTGCCCTAAGCCTTGCCATTCCCAAACCCTAACCCTAGCCCAAAACGGAAACCCACCACCAGCCCTACACCTTACCCTACGCCGTAGCCTACTCCTGGTCCGTATGCTGGCACTGACCCGTACGTCAGAACGTAGCCTGACCCTCCCACGTTTACGTACCCTCACCTGTGCCCTAAGCCTTGCAGTTCCCTAACCCTAACCCTAGCCCGGAACGGAAACCCACCACCAGCCCTACACCTTACCCTACGCCGTAGCCTACTCCTGGCCTGTATGCAAGCACTGACCCGTGCGTCAGCACATAGCCTGATCCTCACACGTTTCCGTACCCTCACCTGTGCCCTAAGCCTTGCCGTTCCCTAACCGTAACCCTAGCCAGGAACGGAAACCCACCACCAGCCCTACACCTTACCCGCAAGCCGTAGCCTGCTCTTGGCCCGTACGCTGGCACTGACCCGTGTGTCAGCACGTAGCCTGACCCTCCCACGTTTCCGTACCCTCACCTGTGCCCTAAGCCTTGCCGTTCCCTAAACCTAACCCTAGCCCGGAACGGAAACCCACCACCAACCCTACACATTTCCCCCAAGCCGTAGCCTACTCCTGGCCCGTATGCTGGCACTGACCCGTGCGTCAGAACGTACCCTGACCCTCCCAGGTTTACGTACCCTCACCTGTGCCCTAAGCCTTGCCGTTCCCTAACCCTAACCCTAGCCCGGAACGGAAACCCACCACCAGCCCTACACCTTATCCTAAGCTGTAGCCTACTCCTGGCCCGTACGCTGGCACTGACCCGTGCGTCAGCACGTAGCCTGACCCTCCCACTTTTCCGTACCCTCACCTGTGCCCTAAGCCTTGCCGTTCCCTAACCCTAACCCTAGGCCGACACAGAAACCCACCACCAGCCCTACACCTTACCCCAAAGCCGTAGCCTACTCCTGGCCCGTACGCTGGCACTGACCCGTGCGTCAGCACGTAGCCTGACCCTCACACGTTTACGTACCCTCACCTGTGCCCTAAGACTTGCCGTTCCCTAACCCTAACCCTAGCCCGGAACGGAAACCCACCACCAACCCTACACCTCTCCCCCAAGCCGTAGCCTACTCCTGGCCCGTATGCTGGCACTGACCCGTGCGTGACCCTCCCACGTTTACGTACCCTCACCTGTGCCCTAAGCCTTGCCGTTCCCTAACCCTAACCCTAGCACAGAACGGAAACCCACCACCAGCCCTACACCTTATCCTAAGCTGTAGCCTACTCCTGGCCCGTACGCTGGCACTGACCCGTGCGTTAGCACGTAGCCTGACCCTCCCACGTTTCCGTACCCTCACCTGTGCCCTAAGCCTTGCCGTTCCCTAACCCTAACCCTAGGCCAGCACGGAAACCAACCAACAAACCTACACCGTACTCCCAAGCCGTAGCCTACTCCTGGCCCGTACGCTGGCACTGACCCGTGCGTCAGCACGTAGCCTGACCCTCCCACGTTTACGTACCCTCACCTCTGCCCTAACCCTTGCCGTTTCCTAACCCTAACCCTAGCCCACAATGGAAACCCACCACCAGCCCTATACCTTACCCTGTGCGGTAGCCTACTCCTGGCCCGTATGCTGGCACTGACACGTGCGTGAGCACGTAGCCTCACCCTCCCACGTTTACGTACCCTCACCTGTGCCCTAAGCCTTGCCATTCCCTAACCCTAACCCTAGCCCAGAACGGAAACCCACCACCAGCCCTACACCTTACCCTCAGCCGTAGCCTACTCCTGGCCCGTACGCTGGCAATGACACATGCGTCAGCACGTAGCCGGACCTCCAACGTTTCCGTACCCTCACCTGTGCCCTAATCCTTGCCGTTCCCTAAACCTAACCCTAGCCCGGAACGGAAACCCACCACCAGCCCTACACCTTACCCTACGCTGTAGCCTACTCCTGGCCCGTATGCAGGCACTGACCCGTGCGTCAGCACGTAGCCTGACCCTCACACGTTTCCGTACCCTCACCTGTGCCCTATGCCTTGCCGTTCCCTAACCCTAACCCTAGCCCGGAACGGAAACCCACCACCAACCCTACACCTTTCCCCCAAGCCTTAGCCTACTCCTGGCCCGTACGCTGGCACTGACCCGTGCGGCAGCACGTAGCCTGACCCTCCCACGTTTCTGTACCCTCACCTGTGCCCTAAGCCTTGCCGTTCCCTAACCCTAACCCTAGCCCAGAATGAAAACCCACCACCAGCCCTACACCTTACCCTACGCCGTAGCCTACTCCTGGCCCGTACGCTGGCACTGACTCGTGCGTCAGCACGTAGCCTGACCTTCCCACGTTTCCGTACCCTCACCTGTGCCCTAAGCCTTGCCGTTCCCTAACCCTAACCCTAGGCCGGCACAGAAAACCACCACCAGCCCTACACCTTACCCCCAAGCCGTAGCCTATTCCTGGCCCGTACGCTGGCACTGACCCGTGCGTCAGCACATAGCCTGACCGTGCCACGTTTCCATACCCTCACCTGTGCCCTAAGCCTTGCCGTTCCCTAACCCTAACCCTAGCCCGGAACGGAAAACCACCAACAGCCTTACACCTTACCACCAAGCTGTAGCCTACTCCTGGCCCGTACGCTGGCACTGACCCGTGTGTCAGCACGTAGCCTGACACTCCCACGTTTCCGTAACCTCACCTGTGCCCTAAGCCTTGCCGTTCGCTAACCCTTACCCTAGCCCGGAAAGGAAACCCACCACCAGCCCTACACCTTACCCCCAAGCCGTAGCCTACTCCTGGCCCGTATGCTGGCACTGACCCGTGCGTGACCCTCCCACGTTTACGTACCCTCACCTGTGCCCTAAGCCTTGCCGTTCCCTAACCCTAACCCTAGCACAGAACGGAAACCCACCACCAGCCCTACACCTTATCCTAAGCTGTAGCCTACTCCTGGCCCGTACGCTGGCACTGACCCGTGCGTTAGCACGTAGCCTGACCCTCCCACGTTTCCGTACCCTCACCTGTGCCCTAAGCCTTGCCGTTCCCTAACCCTAAACCTAGGCCAGCACGGAAACCAACCAACAACCCTACACCGTACTCCCAAGCCGTAGCCTACTCCTGGCCCGTACGCTGGCACTGACCCGTGCGTCAGCACGTAGCCTGACCCTCCCACGTTTACGTACCCTCACCTCTGCCCTAACCCTTGCCGTTTCCTAACCCTAACCCTAGCCCACAATGGAAACCCACCACCAGCCCTACACCTTACCCTGTGTGGTAGCCTACTCCTGGCCCGTATGCTGGCACTGACACGTGCGTGAGCACGTAGCCTGACCCTCCCACGTTTACGTACCCTCACCTGTGCCCTAAGCCTTGCCATTCCCTAACCCTAACCCTAGCCCAGAACGGAAACCCACCACCAGCCCTACACCTTACCCTCAGCCGTAGCCTACTCCTGGCCCGAACGCTGGCAATGACACATGCCTCAGCACGTAGCCGGACCTCCAACGTTTCCGTACCCTCACCTGTGCCCTAATCCTTGCCGTTCCCTAAACTTAACCCTAGCCCGGAACGGAAACCCACCACCAGCCCTACACCTTACCCTACGCTGTAGCCTACTCCTGGCCCGTATGCAGGCACTGACCCGTGCGTCAGCACGTAGCCTGACCCTCACACGTTTCCGTACCCTCACCTGTGCCCTATGCCTTGCCGTTCCCTAACCCTAACCCTAGCCCGGAACGGAAACCCACCAACAACCCTACACCTTTCCCCCAAGCCTTAGCCTACTCCTGGCCCGTACGCTGGCACTGACCCGTGCGGCAGCACGTAGCCTGACCCTCCCACGTTTCTGTACCCTCACCTGTGCCCTAAGCCTTGCCGTTCCCTAACCCTAACCCTAGCCCAGAATGAAAACCCACCACCAGCCCTACACCTTACCCTACGCCGTAGCCTACTCCTGGCCCGTACGCTGGCACTGACTCGTGCGTCAGCACGTAGCCTGACCTTCCCACGTTTCCGTACCCTCACCTGTGCCCTAAGCCTTGCCGTTCCCTAACCCTAACCCTAGGCCGGCACAGAAACCCACCAGCAGCCCTACACCTTACCCCCAAGCCGTAGCCTACTCCTGGCCCGTACGCTGGCACTGACCCGTGCGTCAGCACATAGCCTGACCGTGCCACGTTTCCATACCCTCACCTGTGCCCTAAGCCTTGCCGTTCCCTAACCCTAACCCTAGCCCGGAACGGAAAACCACCAACAGCCTTACACCTTACCACCAAGCTGTAGCCTACTCCTGGCCCGTACGCTGGCACTGACCCGTGTGTCAGCACGTAGCCTGACCCTCCCACGTTTCCGTAACCTCACCTGTGCCCTAAGCCTTGCCGTTCGCTAACCCTTACCCTAGCCCGGAAAGGAAACCCACCACCAGCCCTACACCTTACCCCCAAGCCGTAGCCTACTCCTGGCCCGTACGCTGGCACTGACCCGTGCGTCAGCACATAGCCTGACCTTCCCACGTTTCCGTACCCTCACCTGTGCCCTAAGCCTTGCCGTTCCCTAACCCTAACCCTAGCCCGAAACGGAAACCCACCACCAGCCCTACACCTTACCCTACGCCGTAGCCTACTCCTGGCCTGTATGCTAGCACTGACCCGTGCGTCATCACGTAGCCTGACCCTCACACGTTTCCGTACCCTCACCTGTGCCCTAAGCCTTGCCATTCCCTAACCCTAACCCTAGCCCGGAACGGAAACCCACCACCAACCCTACACCTCTCCCCCTAGCCGTAGCCTACTCCTGGCCCGTACGCTTGCACTGACCCGTGCGTCAGCACGTAGCCTGACCCTCCCACGTTTCCGTACCCTCACCTGTGCCCTAAGCCTTACCGTTCCCTAACCCTAACCCTAGCCCGGAACGAAAACGCACCACCAGCCCTACACCTTACCCTACACCGTAGCCTACTCCTGGTCCGTATGCTGGCACTGACCCGTACGTCAGAACGTAGCCTGACCCTCCCACGTATACGTACCCTCACCTGTGCCCTAAGCCTTGCCGTTCCCTAACCCTAACCCTAGGCCGGCACAGAAACACACCACCAGCCCTACACCTTACCCCCAAGCCGTAGCCTACTCCTGGCCCGTACGCTGGCAGTGACCCGTGCGTCAGCACATAGCCTGACCGTACCACGTTTCCGTACCCTCACCTGTGCCCTAAGCCTTGCCGTTCCCTAACCCTAACCCTAGCCCGGAACGGAAAACCACCAACAGCCTTACACCTTACTCCAAGGCGTAGCCTACTCCTGGCCCGTACGCTGGCACTGACCCGTGCGTCAGCTCGTAGCCTGACCCTCCCACGTTTCTGTACCCTCACCTGTGCCCTAAGACTTGCCGTTCCCTAACCCTAACCCTAGCCCACAATGGAAACCCACCACCAGCCCTACACCTTACCCTACGCCGTAGCCTACTCCTGGCCCGTATGCTGGCACTGACCCGTGCGTCAGCACATAGCCTGACCGTGCCACGTTTCCGTACCCTCACCTGTGCCCTAAGCCTTGCCGTTCCATAACCCTAACCCTAGCCCGGAACGGAAAACCACCAACAGCCTTACACCTTACCCCCAAGCCGTAGCCTACTCCTGGCACGTACGCTGGCACTGACCCGTGCGTCAGCCCGTAGCCTGACCCTCCCACGTTTCCGTACCCTCACCTGTGCCCTAAGCCTTGCCGTTCCCTAACCCTAACCCTAGGCCGGCACAGAAACCCACCACCAGCCCTACACCTTACACCCAAACCGTAGCCTACTCCTGGCCCGTACGCTGGCACTGACTCGTGCGTCAGCACGTAGCCTGACCCTCCCACGTTTCCGTACCCTCACCCGTGCCCTAAGCCTTGCCGTTCCCTAACCCTAACCCTAGCCCGGAATGGAAACCCACTACCAGCCCTACACCTTACCCTACGCCGTAGCCTACTCCTGGCCCGTACGCTGGCACTGACCCGTGCGTCAGCACGTAGCCTGACCCTCCCACGTTTCCGTAACCTCACATGTGCCCTAAGCCTTGCCGTTCCCTAACCCTAACCCTAGGCCGGCACAGAAACCCACCACCAGCCTTACACCTTACCCTGTGCGGTAGCCTACTCCTGGCCCGTACGCTGGCACTGACCCGTGCGTCAGCACATAGCCTGACCGTGCCACGTTTCCGTACCCTCACCTGTGCCCTAAGCCTTGCCGTTCCCTAACCCTAACCCTAGCCCGGAACGGAAACCCACCACCAGCCCTACACCTTACCCCCAATCCGTAGCCTACTCCTGTCCCGTACGCTGGCACTGACCCATGCCTCAGAACGTAGCCTGACCCTTCCACGTTTCCGTACCCTCACCTGTGCCCTAAGCCTTGCTGTTCCCTAACCCTAACCCTAGCCCGGAACGGAAACCCACCACCAGCCCTAAACCTTACCCTACACCGTAGCCTACTCCTGGCCTGTATGCTAGCACTGACCCGTGCGTCAGCACATAGCCTAATCCTCACACGTTTCCGTACCCTCACCTGTGCCCTAAGCCTTGGCGTTCCCTAACCGTAACCCTAGCCCGGAACGGAAACCCACCACCAGCCCTACACCTTACCCGCAAGCCGTAGCCTGCCCTTGGCCCGTACGCTGGCACTGACCCGTGTGTCAGCACGTAGCCTGACCCTCCCACGTTTCCGTACCCTCACCTGTGCCCTAAGCCTTGCCGTTCCCTAACCCTAACCCTAGCCCACAATGGAAACCCACCACCAGCCCTACACCTTACCCTACGCCGTAGCCTACTCCTGGCCCGTATGCTGGCACTGACCCGTGCGTCAGCACATAGCCTGACCGTGCCACGTTTCCGTACCCTCACCTGTGCCCTAAGCCTTGCCGTTCCCTAACCCTAACCCTAGGCCGGCACAGAAACCCACCACCAGCCTTACACCTTACCCTGTGCGGTAGCCTACTCCTGGCCCGTACGCTGGCACTGACCCGTGCGTCAGCACATAGCCTGACCGTGCCACGTTTCCGTACCCTCACCTGTGCCCTAAGCCTTGCCGTTCCCTAACCCTAACCCTAGCCCGGAACGGAAACCCACCACCAGCCCTACACCTTACCCCCAATCCGTAGCCTACTCCTGTCCCGTACGCTGGCACTGACCCATGCCTCAGAACGTAGCCTGACCCTTCCACGTTTCCGTACCCTCACCTGTGCCCTAAGCCTTGCTGTTCCCTAACCCTAACCCTAGCCCGGAACGGAAACCCACCACCAGCCCTACACCTTACCCTACGCCGTAGCCTACTCCTGGCCTGTATGCTAGCACTGACCCGTGCGTCAGCACATAGCCTGATCCTCACACGTTTCCGTACCCTCACCTGTGCCCTAAGCCTTGCCGTTCCCTAACCGTAACCCTAGCCCGGAACGGAAACCCACCACCAGCCCTACACCTTACCCGCAAGCCGTAGCCTGCCCTTGGCCCGTACGCTGGCACTGACCCGTGTGTCAGCACGTAGCCTGACCCTCCCACGTTTCCGTACCCTCACCTGTGCCCTAAGCCTTGCCGTTCCCTAACCCTAACCCTAGCCCACAATGGAAACCCACCACCAGCCCTACACCTTACCCTACGCCGTAGCCTACTCCTGGCCCGTATGCTGGCACTGACCCGTGCGTCAGCACATAGCCTGACCGTGCCACGTTTCCGTACCCTCACCTGTGCCCTAAGACTTGCCGTTCCATAACCCTAACCCTAGCCCGGAACGGAAAACCACCAACAGCCTTACACCTTACCCCCAAGCCGTAGCCTACTCCTGGCACGTACGCTGGCACTGACCCGTGCGTCAGCCCGTAGCCTGACCCTCCCACGTTTCCGTACCCTCACCTGTGCCCTAAGCCTTGCCGTTCCCTAACCCTAACCCTAGGCCGGAACAGAAACCCACCACCAGGCCTACAGCTTACACCCAAACCGTAGCCTACTCCTGGCCCGTACGCTGGCACTGACTCGTGCGTCAGCACGTAGCCTGACCCTCCCACGTTTCCGTACCCTCACCCGTGCCCTAAGCCTTGCCGTTCCCTAACCCTAACCCTAGCCCGGAATGGAAACCCACTACCAGGCCTACACCTTACCCTACGCCGTAGCCTACTCCTGGCCCGTACGCTGGCACTGACCCGTGCGTCAGCACGTAGCCTGACCCTCCCACGTTTCCGTAACCTCACCTGTGCCCTAAGCATTGCCGTTCCCTAACCCTAACCCTAGGCTGGCACAAAAACCCACCACCAACCCTACACCTTACCCTGTGCGGTAGCCTACTCCGGGCCCGTATGCTGGCACTGACACGTGCGTGAGCACGTAGCCTGACCCTCCCACGTTTTCGTACCCTCACCTGTGCCCTAAGCCTTCCAATTCCCTAACCCTAACCCTAGCCCAGAACGGAAACCCACCACCAGCCCTACACCTTACCGTAAGCCGTAGCCTACTCCTGGCCCGTACGCTGGCAATGACACATGCGTCAGCACGTAGCCAGACCTCCAACGTTTCCGTACCCTCACCTGTGCCCTAAGCCTTGCCGTTCCCTAACCCTAACCCTAGGCCAGCACGGAAACCCACCAACAACCCTACACCTTACCCCCAAGCCGCAGCCTACTCCTGGCCCGTACGCTGGCACTGACCCGTGCGTCAGCACATAGCCTGACCGTGCCACGTTTCCATACCCTCACCTGTGCCCTAAGCCTTGCCGTTCCCTAACCCTAACCCTAGCCCGGAACGGAAACCCACCACCAACCTTACACCTTACCACCAAGCTGTAGCCTACTCCTGGCCCGTACGCTGGCACTGACCCGTGCGTCAGCACGTAGCCTGACCCTCCCACGTTTCCGTACCCTCACCTGTGCCCTAATCCTTGCCGTTCCCTAACCCTAACCCTAGCCCACAATGGAAACCCACCACCAGCCCTTCACCTTACCCTGTGCGGTAGCCTACTCCTGGCCCGTACGCTGGAACTGACCCCTGCGTCAGCACATAGCCTGACCGTGCCACGTTTCCGTACCCTCACCTGTGCCCTAAGCCTTGCCGTTCCATAACCCTAACCCTAGCCCGGAACGGAAACCCACCACCAGCCCTACACCTTACCCTACGACGTAGCCTACTCCTGGTCCGTACGCTGGCACTGACCCGTACGTCAGAACGTAGCCTGACCCTCCCACGTTTACGTACCCTCACCTGTGCCCTAAGCCTTGCAGTTCCCTAACCCTAACCCTAGCCCGGAACGGAAACCCACCACCAGCCCTACACCTTACCCTACGCCGTAGCCTACTCCTGGCCTGTATGCTAGCACTGACCCGTGCGTCAGCACATAGCCTGATCCTCACACGTTTCCGTACCCTCACCTGTGCCCTAAGCCTTGCCGTTCCCTAACCGTAACCCTAGCCAGGAACGGAAACCCACCACCAGCCCTACAACTTACCCGCAAGCCGTAGCCTGCTCTTGGCCCGTACGCTGGCACTGACCCGTGTGTCAGCACGTAGCCTGACCCTCCCACGTTTCCGTACCCTCACCTGTGCCCTAAGCCTTGCCGTTCCCTAACCCTAACCCTAGCCCGGAACGGAAACCCACCACCAGACCTACACCTTACCCTAAGCTGTAGCCTACTCCTGGCCCGTACGCTGGCAATGACCCATGCGTCAGCACGTAGCCTGACCCTCCAACGTTTCCGTACCCTCACCTGTGCCCTAAGCCTTGCCGTTCCCTAACCCTAACCCTAGACCGGCACAGAAACCCACCACCAGCCCTACAACTTACCCCCAAGCCGTAGCCTACTCCTGGCCCGTACGCTGGCACTGACCCGTGCGTCAGCACATAGCCTGACCGTGCCACGTTTCCATACCCTCACCTGTGCCCTAAGCCTTGCCATTCCCTAACCCTAACCCTAGCCCGGAACGGAAAACCACCAACAGCCTTACACCTTACCACCAAGCTGTAGCCTACTCCTGGCCCATACGCTGGCACTGACCCGTGGGTCAGCCCGTAGCCTGACCCTCCCACGTTTCCGTACCCTCACCTGTGCCCTAAGCCTTGCCGTTCCCTAACCCTAACCCTAGGCCGGCACAGAAACCCACCACCAGCCGTACACCTTACCCCCAAACCGTAGCCTACTCCTGGCCCGTACGCTGGCACTGACCCGTGCGTCAGCACTTAGCCTGACCCTCCCACGTTTCCGTACCCTCACCTGTGCCCTAAGCCTTGCCGTTCCCTAACCCTAACCCTAGCCCACAATGGAAACCCACCACCAGCCCTACACCTTACCCTGTGCGGTAGCCTAATCCTGGCCCGTATGCTGGCACTGACACGTGCGTGAGCACGTAGCCTGACCCTCCCACGTTTACGTACCCTCACCTGTGCCCTAAGCCTTGCCATTCCCAAACCCTAACCCTAGCCCAGAACGGAAACCCACCACCAGCCCTACACCTTACCCTACGCCGTAGCCTACTCCTGCTCCGTATGCTGGCACTGACCCGTACGTCAGAACGTAGCCTGACCCTCCCACGTTTACGTACCCTCACCTGTGCCCTAAGCCTTGCAGTTCCCTAACCCTAACCCTAGCCAGGAACGGAAACCCACCACCAGCCCTACACCTTACCCGCAAGCCCTAGCCTGCTCTTGGCCCGTACGCTGGCACTGACCTGTGTGTCAGCACGTAGCCTGACCCTCCCACGTTTCCGTAACCTCACCTGTGCCCTAAGCCTTGCCGTTCCCTAAACCTAACCCTAGCCCGGAACGGAAACCCACCACCAACCCTACACATTTCCCCCAAGCCGTAGCCTACTCCTGGCCCGTATGCTGGCACTGACCCGTGCGTCAGAACGTACCCTGACCCTCCCAGGTTTACGTACCCTCACCTGTGCCCTAAGCCTTGCCGTTCCCTAACCCTAACCCTAGCCCGGAACGGAAACCCACCACCAACCCTACACCTCTCCCCCAAGCCGTAGCCTACTCCTGGCCCGTATGCTGGCACTGACCCGTGCGTGACCCTCCCACGTTTACGTACCCTCACTTGTGCCCTAAGCCTTGCCGTTCCCTAACCCTAACCCTAGCACAGAACGGAAACCCACCACCAGCCCTACACCTTATCCTAAGCTGTAGCCTACTCCTGGCCCGTACGCTGGCACTGACCCGTGCGTTAGCACGTAGCCTGACCCTCCCACGTTTCCGTACCCTCACCTGTGCCCTAAGCCTTGCCGTTCCCTAACCCTAACCCTAGGCCAGCACGGAAACCCACCAACAACCCTACACCGTACTCCCAAGCCATAGCCTACTCCTGGCCCGTACGCTGGCACTGACCCGTGCGTCAGCACGTAGCCTGACCCTCCCACGTTTACGTACCCTCACCTCTGCCCTAACCCTTGCCGTTTCCTAACCCTAACCCTAGCCCACAATGGAAACCCACCACCAGCCCTACACCTTACCCTGTGCGGTAGCCTAATCCTGGCCCGTATGCTGGCACTGACACGTGCGTGAGCACGTAGCCTGACCCTCCCACGTTTACGTACCCTCACCTGTGCTCTAAGCCTTGCCATTCCCTAACCCTAACCCTAGCCCAGAACGGAAACCCACCACCAGCCCTACACCTTACCCTCAGCTGTAGCCTACTCCTGGCCCGTACGCTGGCAATGACACATGCGTCAGCACGTAGCCGGACCTCCAACGTTTCCGTACCCTCACCTGTGCCCTAATCCTTGCCGTTCCCTAAACCTAACCCTAGCCCGGAACGGAAACCCACCACCAGCCCTACACCTTACCCTACGCTGTAGCCTACTCCTGGCCCGTATGCAGGCACTGACCCGTGCGTCAGCACGTAGCCTGACCCTCACACGTTTCCGTACCCTCACCTGTGCCCTATGCCTTGCCGTTCCCTAACCCTAACCCTAGCCCGGAACGGAAACCCACCACCAACCCTACACCTTTCCCCCAAGCCTTAGCCTACTCATGGCCCGTACGCTGGCACTGACCCGTGCGGCAGCACGTAGCCTGACCCTCCGACGTTTCTGTACCCTCACCTGTGCCCTAAGCCTTGCCGTTCCCTAACCCTAACCCTAGCCCAGAATGAAAACCCACCACCAGCCCTACACCTTACCCTACGCCGTAGCCTACTCCTGGCCCGTACGCTGGCACTGACTCGTGCGTCAGCACGTAGCCTGACCTTCCCACGTTTCCGTACCCTCACCTGTGCCCTAAGCCTTGCCGTTCCCTAACCGTAACCCTAGCCCGGAACGGAAACCCACCACCAGCCCTACACCTTACCCGCAAGCCGTAGCCTGCTCTTGGCCCGTACGCTGGCACTGACCCGTGTGTCAGCACGTAGCCTGACCCTCCCACGTTTCCGTACCCTCACCTGTGCCCTAAGCCTTGCCGTTCCCTAACCCTAACCCTAGCCAACAATGGAAACCCACCACCAGCCCTACACCTTACCCTACGCCGTAGCCTACTCCTGGCCCGTATGCTGGCACTGACCCGTGCGTCAGCACATAGCCTGACCGTGCCACGTTTCCGTACCCTCACCTGTGCCCTAAGCCTTGCCGTTCCATAACCCTAACCCTAGCCCGGAACGGAAAACCACCAACAGCCTTACACCTTACCCCCAAGCCGTAGCCTACTCCTGGCACGTACGCTGGCACTGACCCGTGCGTCAGCCCGTAGCCTGACCCTCCCATGTTTCCGTACCCTAACCTGTGCCCTAAGCCTTGCCGTTCCCTAACCCTAACCCTAGGCCGGAACAGAAACCCACCACCAGCCCTACACCTTACACCCAAACCGTAGCCTACTCCTGGCCCGTACGCTGGCACTGACTCGTGCGTCAGCACGTAGCCTGACCCTCCCACGTTTCCGTACCCTCACCCGTGCCCTAAGCCTTGCCGTTCCCTAACCCTAACCCTAGCCCGGAATGGAAACCCACTACCAGCCCTACACCTTACCCTACGCCGTAGCCTACTCCTGGCCCGTACGCTGGCACTGACCCGTGCGTCAGCACGTAGCCTGACCCTCCCACGTTTCCGTAACCTCACCTGTGCCCTAAGCCTTGCCGTTCCCTAACCCTAACCCTAGGCCGGCACAGAAACCCACCACCAGCCTTACACCTTACCCTGTGCGGTAGCCTACTCCTGGTCCGTACGCTGGCACTGACCCGTGCGTCAGCACATAGCCTGACCGTGCCACGTTTCCGTACCCTCACCTGTGCCCTAAGCCTTGCCGTTCCCTAACCCTAACCCTAGCCCGGAACGGAAACCCACCACCAGCCCTACACCTTACCCCCAATCCGTAGCCTACTCCTGTCCCGTACGCTGGCACTGACCCACGCCTCAGAACGTAGCCTGACCCTTCCACGTTTCCGTACCCTCACCTGTGCCCTAAGCCTTGCCGTTCCCTAACCCTAACCCTAGCCCGGAACGGAAACCCACCACCAGCCCTACACCTTACCCTACGCCGTAGCCTACTCCTGGCCTGTATGCTAGCACTGACCCGTGCGTCAGCACATAGCCTGATCCTCACACGTTTCCGTACCCTCACCTGTGCCCTAAGCCTTGCCGTTCCCTAACCGTAACCCTAGCCCGGAACGGAAACCCACCACCAGCCCTACACCTTACCCGCAAGCCGTAGCCTGCTCTTGGCCCGTACGCTGGCACTGACCCGTGTGTCAGCACGTAGCCTGACCCTCCCATGTTTCCGTACCCTCACCTGTGCCCTAAGCCTTGCCGTTCCCTAACCCTAACCCTAGCCCGGAACGGAAACCCACCACCAGCCCTACACCTTACCCTAAGCTGTAGCCTACTCCTGGCCCGTACGCTGGCAATGACCCATGCGTCATCACGTAGCCTGACCCTCCAACGTTTCCGTACCCTCACCTGTACCCTAAGCCTTGCCGTTCCCTAACCCTAACCCTAGACCGGCACAGAAAACCACCACCAGCCCTACACCTTACCCCCAAGCTGTAGCCTACTCCTGGCCCGTACGATGGCACTGACCCGTGCGTCAGCACATAGCCTGACCGTGCCACGTTTCCATACCCTCACCTGTGCCCTAAGCCTTGCCGTTCCCTAACCCTAACCCTAGCCCAGAACGGAAACCCACCACCAACCCTACACCTCTCCCCCTAGCCGTAGCCTACTCCTGGCCCGTACGCTGGCACTGACCCGTGCGTCAGCATGTAGCCTGACCCTCCCACGTTTCCGTACCCTCACCTGTGCCCTAAGCCTTGCCGTTCCCTAACCCTAACCCTAGCCCACAATGGAAACCCACCACCAGCCCTACACCTTACCCTGGGCGGTAGCCTATTCCTGGCCCGTATGCTGGCACTGACACGTGCGTGAGCACGTAGCCTGACCCTCCCACGTTTACGTACCCTCACCTGTGCCCTAAGCCTTCCAATTCCCTAACCCTAACCCTAGCCCAGAACGGAAACCCACCACCAGCCCTACACCTTACCGTAAGCCGTAGCCTACTCCTGGCCCGTACGCTGGCAATGACACATGTGTCAGCACGTAGCCGGACCTCCAACATTTCCGTACCCTCACCTGTGCCCTAAGCCTTGCCGTTCCCTAAACCTAACCCTAGGCCGGCACAGAAAACCACCACCATCCCTACACCTTACCCCCAAGCCGTAGCCTACTCCTGGCCCGTACGCTGGCACTGACCCGTGCGTCAGCACATAGCCTGACCGTGCCACGTTTCCATACCCTAACCTGTGCCCTAAGCCTTGCCGTTCCCTAACACTAACCCTAGCCCGGAACGGAAAACCACCAACAGCCTTACACCTTACCACCAAGCTGTAGCCTACTCCTGGCCCGTACGCTGGCACTGACCCGTGCGTCAGCCCGTAGCCTGACCCTCCCACGTTTCCGTAGCCTCACCTCTGCCCTAAGCCTTGCCGTTCCCTAACCCTAACCCTAGCCCGGCACAGAAACCCACCACCAGCCCTACACCTTACCCCCAAGCCGTAGCCTACTCCTGGCCCGTACGCTGGCACTGACCCGTGCGTCAGCACGTAGCCTGACCCTCCCACGTTTCCGTACCCTCACCTCTGCCCTAAGCCTTGCCGTTCCCTAACCGTAACCCTAGCCCGGAATGGAAACCCACCACCAGCCCTACACCTTACCCTACGCCGTAGCCTACTCCTGGCCCGTACGCTGGCACTGACCCGTGCGTCAGCATGTAGCCTGACCCTCCCACGTTTCAGTACCCTCACCTGTGCCCTAAGGCTTGCCATTCCCTAACCCTAACCCTAGCCCGGAACGGAAACCCAACACCAACCCTACACCTCTCCCCCAAGCCGTGGCCTACTCCTGGCCCGTACGCTGGCACTGACCCGTGCGTCAGCACGTAGCCTGACCCTCCCACGTTTCCGTACCCTCACCTGTGCCCTAACCCTTGCCGTTCCCTAACCCTAACCCTAGCCCGGAGCGAAAACCCACCACCAGCCCTACACCTTACCCTACGCCGTAGCTTACTCCTGGCCCGTACGCTGGCACTGCCCCGTGCGTCAGCACGTAGCCTGACCCTCCCACGTTTCCGTACCCTCACCTGTGCCCTAAGCCTTGCCGTTCCCTAACCATAACCCTAGCCCACAATGGAAAACCACCACCAGCCCTACACCTTACCCTGTGCGGTAGCCTACTCCTGGCCCGTATGCGGGCACTGACCCGTGTGTCAGCACATAGCCTGACTGTGCCACGTTTCCGTACCCTCACCTGTGCCCTAAGCCTTGCCGTTCCCTCACCCTAATCCTAGCCCGGAACGGAAAACCACCAACAGCCTTAAACCTTACCCCCAAGCCGTAGCCTACTCCTGGCCCGTACGCTGGCACTGACCCGTGCGTTGGCCCGTAGCCTGACCCTCCCACGTTTCCGTAACCTCACCTGTGCCCTAAGCCTTGCCGTTCCCTAACCCTAACCCTAGGCCGGCACAGAAACCCACCACCAGCCCTACACCTTACCCCCAAGCCGTAGCCTACGCCTGGCCCGGACGCTGGCACTGACCCGTGCGTCAGCACGTAGCCTGACCCTCCCACGTTTCCGTACCCTCACCTGTGCCCTAAGCCTTGCCGTTCCCTAACCCTAACCCTAGGCCAGCACGGAAACCCACCAACAACCCTACACCGTACTCCCAAGCCGTAGCCTACTCCTGGCCCGTACGCTGGCACTGACCCGTGCGTCAGCACGTAGCCTGACCCTCCCACGTTTACGTACCCTCACCTGTGCCCTAACCCTTGCCGTTCCCTAACCCTATCCCTAGCCCAGAACGGAAACCCACCACCAGCCCTACACCTTACCGTACACCGTAGCCTACTCCTGGCCTGTATGCTAGCACTGACCCGTGCGTCAGCACGTAGCCTGACCCTCACACGTTTCCGTACCCTCACCTGTGCCCTAAGCCTTGCCGTTCCCTAACCCTAACCCTAGCCCAGAACGGAAACCCACCACCAACCCTACACCTCTCCCCCTAGCCGTAGCCTACTCCTGGCCCGTACGCTGGCACTGACCCGTGCGTCAGCATGTAGCCTGACCCTCCCACGTTTCCGTACCCTCACCTGTGCCCTAAGCCTTGCCGTTCCCTAACCCTAACCCTAGCCCACAATGGAAACCCACCACCAGCCCTACACCTTACCCTGTGCGGTAGCCTATTCCTGGCCCGTATGCTGGCACTGACACGTGCGTGAGCACGTAGCCTGACCCTCCCACGTTTACGTACCCTCACCTGTGCCCTAAGCCTTCCAATTCCCTAACCCTAACCCTAGCCCAGAACGGAAACCCACCACCAGCCCTACACCTTACCGTAAGCCGTAGCCTACTCCTGGCCCGTACGCTGGCAATGACACGTGTCAGCACGTAGCCGGACCTCCAACATTTCCGTACCCTCACCTGTGCCCTAAGCCTTGCCGTTCCCTAAACCTAACCCTAGGCCGGCACAGAAAACCACCACCATCCCTACACCTTACCCCCAAGCCGTAGCCTACTCCTGGCCCGTACGCTGGCACTGACCCGTGCGTCAGCACATAGCCTGACCGTGCCACGTTTCCATACCCTAACCTGTGCCCTAAGCCTTGCCGTTCCCTAACACTAACCCTAGCCCGGAACGGAAAACCACCAACAGCCTTACACCTTACCACCAAGCTGTAGCCTACTCCTGGCCCGTACGCTGGCACTGACCCGTGCGTCAGCCCGTAGCCTGACCCTCCCACGTTTCCGTAGCCTCACCTCTGCCCTAAGCCTTGCCGTTCCCTAACCCTAACCCTAGCCCGGCACAGAAACCCACCACCAGCCCTACACCTTACCCCCAAGCCGTAGCCTACTCCTGGCCCGTACGCTGGCACTGACCCGTGCGTCAGCACGTAGCCTGACCCTCCCACGTTTCCGTACCCTCACCTCTGCCCTAAGCCTTGCCGTTCCCTAACCGTAACCCTAGCCCGGAATGGAAACCCACCACCAGCCCTACACCTTACCCTACGCCGTAGCCTACTCCTGGCCCGTACGCTGGCACTGACCCGTGCGTCAGCATGTAGCCTGACCCTCCCACGTTTCAGTACCCTCACCTGTGCCCTAAGGCTTGCCGTTCCCTAACCCTAACCCTAGCCCGGAACGGAAACCCAACACCAACCCTACACCTCTCCCCCAAGCCGTGGCCTATTCCTGGCCCGTACGCTGGCACTGACCCGTGCGTCAGCACGTAGCCTGACCCTCCCACGTTTCCGTACCCTCACCTGTGCCCTAAGCCTTGCCGTTCCCTAACCCTAACCCTAGCCCGGAGCGAAAACCCACCACCAGCCCTACACCTTACCCTACGCCGTAGCTTACTCCTGGCCCGTACGCTGGCACTGCCCCGTGCGTCAGCACGTAGCCTGACCCTCCCACGTTTCCGTACCCTCACCTGTGCCCTAAGCCTTGCCGTTCCCTAACCATAACCCTAGCCCACAATGGAAAACCACCACCAGCCCTACACCTTACCCTGTGCGGTAGCCTACTCCTGGCCCGTATGCGGGCACTGACCCGTGTGTCAGCACATAGCCTGACTGTGCCACGTTTCCGTACCCTCACCTGTGCCCTAAGCCTTGCCGTTCCCTAACCCTAATCCTAGCCCGGAACGGAAAACCACCAACAGCCTTAAACCTTACCCCCAAGCCGTAGCCTACTCCTGGCCCGTACGCTGGCACTGACCCGTGCGTTGGCCCGTAGCCTGACCCTCCCACGTTTCCGTAACCTCACCTGTGCCCTAAGCCTTGCCGTTCCCTAACCCTAACCCTAGGCCGGCACAGAAACCCACCACCAGCCCTACACCTTACCCCCAAGCCGTAGCCTACTCCTGGCCCGGACGCTGGCACTGACCCGTGCGTCAGCACGTAGCCTGACCCTCCCACGTTTCCGTACCCTCACCTGTGCCCTAAGCCTTGCCGTTCCCTAACCCTAACCCTAGGCCAGCACGGAAACCCACCAACAACCCTACACCGTACTCCCAAGCCGTAGCCTACTCCTGGCCCGTACGCTGGCACTGACCCGTGCGTCAGCACGTAGCCTGACCCTCCCACGTTTACGTACCCTCACCTGTGCCCTAACCCTTGCCGTTCCCTAACCCTATCCCTAGCCCAGAACGGAAACCCACCACCAGCCCTACACCTTACCGTACACCGTAGCCTACTCCTGGCCTGTATGCTAGCACTGACCCGTGCGTCAGCACGTAGCCTGACCCTCACACGTTTCCGTACCCTCACCTGTGCCCTAAGCCTTGCCGTTCCCTAACCCTAACCCTAGCCCAGAACGGAAACCCACCACCAACCCTACACCTCTCCCCCTAGCCGTAGCCTACTCCTGGCCCGTACGCTGGCACTGACCCGTGCGTCAGCATGTAGCCTGACCCTCCCACGTTTCCGTACCCTCACCTGTGCCCTAAGCCTTGCCGTTCCCTAACCCTAACCCTAGCCCACAATGGAAACCCACCACCAGCCCTACACCTTACCCTGTGCGGTAGCCTATTCCTGGCCCGTATGCTGGCACTGACACGTGCGTGAGCACGTAGCCTGACCCTCCCACGTTTACGTACCCTCACCTGTGCCCTAAGCCTTCCAATTCCCTAACCCTAACCCGAGCCCAGAACGGAAACCCACCACCAGCCCTACACCTTACCGTAAGCCGTAGCCTACTCCTGGCCCGTACGCTGGCAATGACACATGTGTCAGCACGTAGCCGGACCTCCAACATTTCCGTACCCTCACCTGTGCCCTAAGCCTTGCCGTTCCCTAACCCTAACCCTAGGCCGGCACTGAAAACCACCACCATCCCTACACCTTACCCCCAAGCCGTAGCCTACTCCTGGCCCGTACGCTGGCACTGACCCGTGCGTCACCACATAGCCTGACCGTGCCACGTTTCCATACCCTAACCTGTGCCCTAAGCCTTGCCGTTCCCTAACACTAACCCTAGCCCGGAACGGAAAACCACCAACAGCCTTACACCTTACCACCAAGCTGTAGCCTACTCCTGGCCCGTACGCTGGCACTGACCCGTGCGTCAGCCCGTAGCCTGACCCTCCCACGTTTCCGTACCCTCACCTCTGCCCTAAGCCTTGCCGTTCCCTAACCCTAACCCTAGCCCGGCACAGAAACCCACCACCAGCCCTACACCTTACCCCCAAGCCGTAGCCTACTCCTGGCCCGTACGCTGGCACTGACCCGTGCGTCAGCACGTAGCCTGACCCTCCCACGTTTCCGTACCCTCACCTCTGCCCTAAGCCTTGCCGTTCCCTAACCGTAACCCTAGCCCGGAACGGAAACCCACCACCAGCCCTACACCTTACCCTACGCCGTAGCCTACTCCTGGCCCGTACGCTGGCACTGACCCGTGCGTCAGCATGTAGCCTGACCCTCCCACGTTTCAGTACCCTCACCTGTGCCCTAAGGCTTGCCGTTCCCTAACCCTAACCCTAGCCCGGAATGGAAACCCAACACCAACCCTACACCTCTCCCCCAAGCCGTGGCCTACTCCTGGCCCGTACGCTGGCACTGACCCGTGCGTCAGCACGTAGCCTGACCCTCCCACGTTTCCGTACCCTCACCTGTGCCCTAAGCCTTGCCGTTCCCTAACCCTAACCCTAGCCCGGAGCGAAAACCCACCACCAGCCCTACACCTTACCCTACGCCGTAGCTTACTCCTGGCCCGTACGCTGGCACTGCCCCGTGCGTCAGCACGTAGCCTGACCCTCCCACGTTTCCGTACCCTCACCTGTGCCCTAAGCCTTGCCGTTCCCTAACCCTAACCCTAGGCCGACACAGAAACCCACCACCAGCCCTACACCTTACCCCAAAGCCGTAGCCTACTCCTGGACCGTACGCTGGCACTGACCCGTGCGTCAGCACGTAGCCTGACCCTCACACGTTTACGTACCCTCACCTGTGCCCTAAGCCTTGCCGTTCCCTAACCCTAATCCTAGCCCGGAACGGAAAACCACCAACAGCCTTAAACCTTACCCCCAAGCCGTAGCCTACTCCTGGCCCGTACGCTGGCACTGACCCGTGCGTTGGCCCGTAGCCTGACCCTCCCACGTTTCCGTAACCTCACCTGTGCCCTAAGCCTTGCCGTTCCCTAACCCTAACCCTAGGCCGGCACAGAAACCCACCACCAGCCCTACACCTTACCCCCAAGCCGTAGCCTACTCCTGGCCCGGACGCTGGCACTGACCCGTGCGTCAGCACGTAGCCTGACCCTCCCACGTTTCCGTACCCTCACCTGTGCCCTAAGCCTTGCCGTTCCCTAACCCTAACCCTAGGCCAGCACGGAAACCCACCAACAACCCTACACCGTACTCCCAAGCCGTAGCCTACTCCTGGCCCGTACGCTGGCACTGACCCGTGCGTCAGCACGTAGCCTGACCCTCCCACGTTTACGTACCCTCACCTGTGCCCTAACCCTTGCCGTTCCCTAACCCTATCCCTAGCCCAGAACGGAAACCCACCACCAGCCCTACACCTTACCGTACACCGTAGCCTACTCCTGGCCTGTATGCTAGCACTGACCCGTGCGTCAGCACGTAGCCTGACCCTCACACGTTTCCGTACCCTCACCTGTGCCCTAAGCCTTGCCGTTCCCTAACCCTAACCCTAGCCCAGAACGGAAACCCACCACCAACCCTACACCTCTCCCCCTAGCCGTAGCCTACTCCTGGCCCGTACGCTGGCACTGACCCGTGCGTCAGCATGTAGCCTGACCCTCCCACGTTTCCGTACCCTCACCTGTGCCCTAAGCCTTGCCGTTCCCTAACCCTAACCCTAGCCCACAATGGAAACCCACCACCAGCCCTACACCTTACCCTGTGCGGTAGCCTATTCCTGGCCCGTATGCTGGCACTGACACGTGCGTGAGCACGTAGCCTGACCCTCCCACGTTTACGTACCCTCACCTGTGCCCTAAGCCTTCCAATTCCCTAACCCTAACCCGAGCCCAGAACGGAAACCCACCACCAGCCCTACACCTTACCGTAAGCCGTAGCCTACTCCTGGCCCGTACGCTGGCAATGACACATGTGTCAGCACGTAGCCGGACCTCCAACATTTCCGTACCCTCACCTGTGCCCTAAGCCTTGCCGTTCCCTAACCCTAACCCTAGGCCGGCACTGAAAACCACCACCATCCCTACACCTTACCCCCAAGCCGTAGCCTACTCCTGGCCCGTACGCTGGCACTGACCCGTGCGTCACCACATAGCCTGACCGTGCCACGTTTCCATACCCTAACCTGTGCCCTAAGCCTTGCCGTTCCCTAACACTAACCCTAGCCCGGAACGGAAAACCACCAACAGCCTTACACCTTACCACCAAGCTGTAGCCTACTCCTGGCCCGTACGCTGGCACTGACCCGTGCGTCAGCCCGTAGCCTGACCCTCCCACGTTTCCGTACCCTCACCTCTGCCCTAAGCCTTGCCGTTCCCTAACCCTAACCCTAGCCCGGCACAGAAACCCACCACCAGCCCTACACCTTACCCCCAAGCCGTAGCCTACTCCTGGCCCGTACGCTGGCACTGACCCGTGCGTCAGCACGTAGCCTGACCCTCCCACGTTTCCGTACCCTCACCTCTGCCCTAAGCCTTGCCGTTCCCTAACCGTAACCCTAGCCCGGAACGGAAACCCACCACCAGCCCTACACCTTACCCTACGCCGTAGCCTACTCCTGGCCCGTACGCTGGCACTGACCCGTGCGTCAGCACGTAGCCTGACCCTCCCACGTTTCTGTACCCTCACCTGTGCCCTAAGCCTTGCCGTTCCCTAACCCTAAACCTAGCCCGGAATGGAAACACACCACCAGCCCTACACCTTACCCACAAGCCGTAGCCGACACCTGGCCGGTACGCTGGCACTGACCCGTGCATCAGCACGTAGCCTGACCCTCCCACGTTTCCGTACCCTCACCTGTGCCCTAAGCCTTGCCGTTCCCTAACCCTAACCCTAGCCCGGAATGGAAACCCACCACCAGCCCTACACCTTACCCCCAAGCCGTAGCCTACTCCTGGCCCGTACGCTGGCACTGACCCGTGCATCAGCACGTAGCCTGACCCTCCCACGTTTCCGTACCCTCACCTGTGCCCTAAGCCTTGCCGTTCCCTAACCCTAACCCTAGCCCGGAACGGAAACCCACCACCAGCCCTACACCTTCCCCAGAAGCCGTAGCCTACACCTGGCCGGTACGCTGGCACTGACCCGTGCGTCAGCACGTAGCCTGACCCTCCCACGTTTCCATACCCTCACCTGTGCCCTAAGCCTTGCCGTTCCCTAACCCTAACCCTAGCCCGGAACGGAAACCCACCACCAGCCCTACACCTTACCCTACACCTTAGCCTACTCCTGGCCCGTACGCAGGCACTGACCTGTGCGTCACCACGTAGCCTGACCCTCCCACGTTTCCATACACTCACCAGTGCCCTAAGCCTTGCCGTTCCCTAACCCTAACCCTAGCCCGGAACGGAAACCCACCACCAGCCCTACACCTTACCCTACGCCGTAGCCTACTCCTGGCCCGTACGCTGGCACTGACCCGTGCGTCAGCACGTAGCCTGACCCTCCCACGTTTCCGTACCCTCACCTGTGCCCTAAGCCTTGCCGTTCCCTAACCCTAACCCTAGCCCGGAACGGAAACCCACCACCAGCCCTACAACTTACCCCCAAGCCGTAGCCTACTCCTGGCCCGTACGCTGGCACTGACCCGTGCGTCAGCACGTAGCCTGACCCTCCCACGTTTCCGTACCCTCACCTGTGCCCTAAGCCTTGCCGTTCCCTAACCCTAACCCTAGCCCGGAACGGAAACCCACCACCAGCCCTACACCTTACCCAGAAGCCGTAGCCTACACCTGGCCGGTACGCTGGCACTGACCCGTGCGTCAGCACGTAGCCTGACCCTCCCACGTTTCCATACCCTCACCTGTGCCCTAAGCCTTGCCGTTCCCTAACCCTAACCCTAGCCCGGAACGGAAACCCACCACCAGCCCTACACCTTACCCTACACCTTAGCCTACTCCTGGCCCGTACGCTGGCACTGACCCGTGCGTCACCACGTAGCCTGACCCTCCCACGTTTCCATACCCTCACCTGTGCCCTAAGCCTTGCCGTTCCATAACCCTAACCCTAGCCCGGAACGGAAACCCACCACCAGCCCTACACCTTACCCTACGCCGTAGCCTACTCCTGGCCCGTACGCTGGCACTGACCCGTGCGTCAGCACGTAGCCTGACCCTCCCACGTTTCCGTACCCTCACCTGTGCCCTAAGCCTTGCCGTTCCCTAACCCTAACTCTAGCCCGGAACGGAAACCCACCACCAGCCCTACAACTTACCCCCAAGCCGTAGCCTACTCCTGGCCCGTACGCTGGCACTGACCCGTTGGTCAGCACGTAGCCTGACCCTCCCACGTTTCCGTACCCTCACCTGTGCCCTAAGCCTTGCCGTTCCCTAACCCTAACCCTAGCCCGGAACGGAAACCCACCACCAGCCCTACACCTTACCCCCAAGCCGTAGCCTACTCCTGGCCCGTACGCTGGCACTGACCCGTGCGTCAGCACGTAGCCAGACCCTCCAACGTTTCCGTACCCTCACCTGTGCCCTAAGCCTTGCCGTTCCCTAACTCTAACCCTAGCCCGGAACGGAAACCCACCACCAGCCCTACAGCTTACCCCCAAGCCGTAGCCTACTCCTGGCCGGTACGAGGCACTGACCCGTGCGTCAGCACGTAGCCTGACCCTCCCAAGTTTCCGTACCCTCACCTGTGCCCTAAGCCTTGCCGTTCCCTAACCCTAACCGTAGCCCAGAACGGAAACCCACCACCAGCCCTACACCTTACCCCCAAGCCGTAGCCTACTCCTGGCCCGGACGCTGGCACTGACCCGTGCGTCAGCACGTAGCCTGACCCTCCCACGTTTCCGTACCCTCACCTGTGCCCTAAGCCTTGCCGTTCCCTAACCCTAACCCTAGGCCAGCACGGAAACCCACCAACAACCCTACACCGTACTCCCAAGCCGTAGCCTACTCCTGGCCCGTACGCTGGCACTGACCCGTGCGTCAGCACGTAGCCTGACCCTCCCACGTTTACGTACCCTCACCTGTGCCCTAACCCTTGCCGTTCCCTAACCCTATCCCTAGCCCAGAACGGAAACCCACCACCAGCCCTACACCTTACCGTACACCGTAGCCTACTCCTGGCCTGTATGCTAGCACTGACCCGTGCGTCAGCACGTAGCCTGACCCTCACACGTTTCCGTACCCTCACCTGTGCCCTAAGCCTTGCCGTTCCCTAACCCTAACCCTAGCCCAGAACGGAAACCCACCACCAACCCTACACCTCTCCCCCTAGCCGTAGCCTACTCCTGGCCCGTACGCTGGCACTGACCCGTGCGTCAGCATGTAGCCTGACCCTCCCACGTTTCCGTACCCTCACCTGTGCCCTAAGCCTTGCCGTTCCCTAACCCTAACCCTAGCCCACAATGGAAACCCACCACCAGCCCTACACCTTACCCTGTGCGGTAGCCTATTCCTGGCCCGTATGCTGGCACTGACACGTGCGTGAGCACGTAGCCTGACCCTCCCACGTTTACGTACCCTCACCTGTGCCCTAAGCCTTCCAATTCCCTAACCCTAACCCGAGCCCAGAACGGAAACCCACCACCAGCCCTACACCTTACCGTAAGCCGTAGCCTACTCCTGGCCCGTACGCTGGCAATGACACATGTGTCAGCACGTAGCCGGACCTCCAACATTTCCGTACCCTCACCTGTGCCCTAAGCCTTGCCGTTCCCTAACCCTAACCCTAGGCCGGCACTGAAAACCACCACCATCCCTACACCTTACCCCCAAGCCGTAGCCTACTCCTGGCCCGTACGCTGGCACTGACCCGTGCGTCACCACATAGCCTGACCGTGCCACGTTTCCATACCCTAACCTGTGCCCTAAGCCTTGCCGTTCCCTAACACTAACCCTAGCCCGGAACGGAAAACCACCAACAGCCTTACACCTTACCACCAAGCTGTAGCCTACTCCTGGCCCGTACGCTGGCACTGACCCGTGCGTCAGCCCGTAGCCTGACCCTCCCACGTTTCCGTACCCTCACCTCTGCCCTAAGCCTTGCCGTTCCCTAACCCTAACCCTAGCCCGGCACAGAAACCCACCACCAGCCCTACACCTTACCCCCAAGCCGTAGCCTACTCCTGGCCCGTACGCTGGCACTGACCCGTGCGTCAGCACGTAGCCTGACCCTCCCACGTTTACGTACCCTCACCTCTGCCCTAAGCCTTGCCGTTCCCTAACCGTAACCCTAGCCCGGAACGGAAACCCACCACCAGCCCTACACCTTACCCTACGCCGTAGCCTACTCCTGGCCCGTACGCTGGCACTGACCCGTGCGTCAGCATGTAGCCTGACCCTCCCACGTTTCAGTACCCTCACCTGTGCCCTAAGGCTTGCCGTTCCCTAACCCTAACCCTAGCCCGGAACGGAAACCCAACACCAACCCTACACCTCTCCCCCAAGCCGTGGCCTACTCCTGGCCCGTACGCTGGCACTGACCCGTGCGTCAGCACGTAGCCTGACCCTCCCACGTTTCCGTACCCTCACCTGTGCCCTAAGCCTTGCCGTTCCCTAACCCTAACCCTAGCCCGGAGCGAAAACCCACCACCAGCCCTACACCTTACCCTACGCCGTAGCTTACTCCTGGCCCGTACGCTGGCACTGCCCCGTGCGTCAGCACGTAGCCTGACCCTCCCACGTTTCCGTACCCTCACCTGTGCCCTAAGCCTTGCCGTTCCCTAACCCTAACCCTAGGCCGACACAGAAACCCACCACCAGCCCTACACCTTACCCCAAAGCCGTAGCCTACTCCTGGACCGTACGCTGGCACTGACCCGTGCGTCAGCACGTAGCCTGACCCTCACACGTTTACGTACCCTCACCTGTGCCCTAAGCCTTGCCGTTCCCTAACCCTAATCCTAGCCCGGAACGGAAAACCACCAACAGCCTTAAACCTTACCCCCAAGCCGTAGCCTACTCCTGGCCCGTACGCTGGCACTGACCCGTGCGTTGGCCCGTAGCCTGACCCTCCCACGTTTCCGTAACCTCACCTGTGCCCTAAGCCTTGCCGTTCCCTAACCCTAACCCTAGGCCGGCACAGAAACCCACCACCAGCCCTACACCTTACCCCCAAGCCGTAGCCTACTCCTGGCCCGGACGCTGGCACTGACCCGTGCGTCAGCACGTAGCCTGACCCTCCCACGTTTCCGTACCCTCACCTGTGCCCTAAGCCTTGCCGTTCCCTAACCCTAACCCTAGGCCAGCACGGAAACCCACCAACAACCCTACACCGTACTCCCAAGCCGTAGCCTACTCCTGGCCCGTACGCTGGCACTGACCCGTGCGTCAGCACGTAGCCTGACCCTCCCACGTTTACGTACCCTCACCTGTGCCCTAACCCTTGCCGTTCCCTAACCCTATCCCTAGCCCAGAACGGAAACCCACCACCAGCCCTACACCTTACCGTACACCGTAGCCTACTCCTGGCCTGTATGCTAGCACTGACCCGTGCGTCAGCACGTAGCCTGACCCTCACACGTTTCCGTACCCTCACCTGTGCCCTAAGCCTTGCCGTTCCCTAACCCTAACCCTAGCCCAGAACGGAAACCCACCACCAACCCTACACCTCTCCCCCTAGCCGTAGCCTACTCCTGGCCCGTACGCTGGCACTGACCCGTGCGTCAGCATGTAGCCTGACCCTCCCACGTTTCCGTACCCTCACCTGTGCCCTAAGCCTTGCCGTTCCCTAACCCTAACCCTAGCCCACAATGGAAACCCACCACCAGCCCTACACCTTACCCTGTGCGGTAGCCTATTCCTGGCCCGTATGCTGGCACTGACACGTGCGTGAGCACGTAGCCTGACCCTCCCACGTTTACGTACCCTCACCTGTGCCCTAAGCCTTCCAATTCCCTAACCCTAACCCGAGCCCAGAACGGAAACCCACCACCAGCCCTACACCTTACCGTAAGCCGTAGCCTACTCCTGGCCCGTACGCTGGCAATGACACATGTGTCAGCACGTAGCCGGACCTCCAACATTTCCGTACCCTCACCTGTGCCCTAAGCCTTGCCGTTCCCTAACCCTAACCCTAGGCCGGCACTGAAAACCACCACCATCCCTACACCTTACCCCCAAGCCGTAGCCTACTCCTGGCCCGTACGCTGGCACTGACCCGTGCGTCACCACATAGCCTGACCGTGCAACGTTTCCATACCCTAACCTGTGCCCTAAGCCTTGCCGTTCCCTAACACTAACCCTAGCCCGGAACGGAAAACCACCAACAGCCTTACACCTTACCACCAAGCTGTAGCCTACTCCTGGCCCGTACGCTGGCACTGACCCGTGCGTCAGCCCGTAGCCTGACCCTCCCACGTTTCCGTACCCTCACCTCTGCCCTAAGCCTTGCCGTTCCCTAACCCTAACCCTAGCCCGGCACAGAAACCCACCACCAGCCCTACACCTTACCCCCAAGCCGTAGCCTACTCCTGGCCCGTACGCTGGCACTGACCCGTGCGTCAGCACGTAGCCTGACCCTCCCACGTTTCCGTACCCTCACCTCTGCCCTAAGCCTTGCCGTTCCCTAACCGTAACCCTAGCCCGGAACGGAAACCCACCACCAGCCCTACACCTTACCCTACGCCGTAGCCTACTCCTGGCCCGTACGCTGGCACTGACCCGTGCGTCAGCACGTAGCCTGACCCTCCCACGTTTCTGTACCCTCACCTGTGCCCTAAGCCTTGCCGTTCCCTAACCCTAAACCTAGCCCGGAATGGAAACACACCACCAGCCCTACACCTTACCCACAAGCCGTAGCCGACACCTGGCCGGTACGCTGGCACTGACCCGTGCATCAGCACGTAGCCTGACCCTCCCACGTTTCCGTACCCTCACCTGTGCCCTAAGCCTTGCCGTTCCCTAACCCTAACCCTAGCCCGGAATGGAAACCCACCACCAGCCCTACACCTTACCCCCAAGCCGTAGCCTACTCCTGGCCCGTACGCTGGCACTGACCCGTGCATCAGCACGTAGCCTGACCCTCCCACGTTTCCGTACCCTCACCTGTGCCCTAAGCCTTGCCGTTCCCTAACCCTAACCCTAGCCCGGAACGGAAACCCACCACCAGCCCTACACCTTCCCCAGAAGCCGTAGCCTACACCTGGCCGGTACGCTGGCACTGACCCGTGCGTCAGCACGTAGCCTGACCCTCCCACGTTTCCATACCCTCACCTGTGCCCTAAGCCTTGCCGTTCCCTAACCCTAACCCTAGCCCGGAACGGAAACCCACCACCAGCCCTACACCTTACCCTACACCTTAGCCTACTCCTGGCCCGTACGCAGGCACTGACCTGTGCGTCACCACGTAGCCTGACCCTCCCACGTTTCCATACACTCACCAGTGCCCTAAGCCTTGCCGTTCCCTAACCCTAACCCTAGCCCGGAACGGAAACCCACCACCAGCCCTACACCTTACCCTACGCCGTAGCCTACTCCTGGCCCGTACGCTGGCACTGACCCGTGCGTCAGCACGTAGCCTGACCCTCCCACGTTTCCGTACCCTCACCTGTGCCCTAAGCCTTGCCGTTCCCTAACCCTAACCCTAGCCCGGAACGGAAACCCACCACCAGCCCTACAACTTACCCCCAAGCCGTAGCCTACTCCTGGCCCGTACGCTGGCACTGACCCGTGCGTCAGCACGTAGCCTGACCCTCCCACGTTTCCGTACCCTCACCTGTGCCCTAAGCCTTGCCGTTCCCTAACCCTAACCCTAGCCCGGAACGGAAACCCACCACCAGCCCTACACCTTACCCAGAAGCCGTAGCCTACACCTGGCCGGTACGCTGGCACTGACCCGTGCGTCAGCACGTAGCCTGACCCTCCCACGTTTCCATACCCTCACCTGTGCCCTAAGCCTTGCCGTTCCCTAACCCTAACCCTAGCCCGGAACGGAAACCCACCACCAGCCCTACACCTTACCCTACACCTTAGCCTACTCCTGGCCCGTACGCTGGCACTGACCCGTGCGTCACCACGTAGCCTGACCCTCCCACGTTTCCATACCCTCACCTGTGCCCTAAGCCTTGCCGTTCCATAACCCTAACCCTAGCCCGGAACGGAAACCCACCACCAGCCCTACACCTTACCCTACGCCGTAGCCTACTCCTGGCCCGTACGCTGGCACTGACCCGTGCGTCAGCACGTAGCCTGACCCTCCCACGTTTCCGTACCCTCACCTGTGCCCTAAGCCTTGCCGTTCCCTAACCCTAACTCTAGCCCGGAACGGAAACCCACCACCAGCCCTACAACTTACCCCCAAGCCGTAGCCTACTCCTGGCCCGTACGCTGGCACTGACCCGTTGGTCAGCACGTAGCCTGACCCTCCCACGTTTCCGTACCCTCACCTGTGCCCTAAGCCTTGCCGTTCCCTAACCCTAACCCTAGCCCGGAACGGAAACCCACCACCAGCCCTACACCTTACCCCCAAGCCGTAGCCTACTCCTGGCCCGTACGCTGGCACTGACCCGTGCGTCAGCACGTAGCCAGACCCTCCAACGTTTCCGTACCCTCACCTGTGCCCTAAGCCTTGCCGTTCCCTAACTCTAACCCTAGCCCGGAACGGAAACCCACCACCAGCCCTACAGCTTACCCCCAAGCCGTAGCCTACTCCTGGCCGGTACGAGGCACTGACCCGTGCGTCAGCACGTAGCCTGACCCTCCCAAGTTTCCGTACCCTCACCTGTGCCCTAAGCCTTGCCGTTCCCTAACCCTAACCGTAGCCCAGAACGGAAACCCACCACCAGCCCTACACCTTACCCCCAAGCCGTAGCCTACTCCTGGCCCATACGCTGGCACTGACCCGTGCGTCAGCACGTAGCCTGACCCTCCCACGTTTCCGTACCCTCACCTGTGCCCTAACCCTTGCCGTTCCCTAACCCTAACCCTAGCACAGAACTGAAACCCACCACCAGCCCTACACCTTACCCCCAAGCCGTAGCCTACTCCTGGCCCATACGCTGGCACTGACCCGTGCGTCAGCACGTAGCCTGACCCTCCCACGTTTCCGTACCCTCACCTGTGCCCTAAGCCTTGCCGTTCCCTAACCCTAACCCTAGCACGGAACGGAAACCCACCACCAGCCCTACACCTTACCCTACGCCGTAGCCTACTCCTGGCCCGTACGCTGGCACTGACCCGTGCGTCAGCACGTAGCCTGACCCTCCCACTTTTCCGTACCCTCACCTGTGCCCTAAGCCTTGCCGTTCCCTAACCCTAACCCTAGCCCGGAACGGAAACCCACCACCAGCCCTACACCTTACCCCCAAGCCGTAGCCTACTCCTGGCCCGTACGCTGGCACTGACCCGTGCGTCAGCACGTAGCCTGACCCTCCCACGTTTCCGTACCCTCACCTGTGCCCTAAGCCTTGCCGTTCCCTAACCCTAACCCTAGCCCGGAACGGAAACCCACCACAAGCCCTACACCTTACCCACAAGCCGTAGCCAAAACCTGGCCGGTACGCTGGCACTGACCCGTGCGTCAGCACGTAGCCTGACCCTCCCACGTTTCCGTACCCTCACCTGTGCCCTCAGCCTTGCCGTTCCCTAACCCTAACCCTAGCCCGGAACGGGAACCCACCACCAGCCCTACACCTTACCCTACGCCGTAGCCTACTCCTGGCCCGTACGCTGGCACTGACCCGTGCGTCAGCACGTAGCCTGACCCTCCCACGTTTCTGTACCCTCACCTGTGCCCTAAGCCTTGCCGTTCCCTAACCCTAAACCTAGCCCGGAATGGAAACACACCACCAGCCCTACACCTTACCCACAAGCCGTAGCGTACACCTGGCCGGTACGCTGGCACTGACCCGTGCATCAGCACGTAGCCTGACCCTCCCACGTTTCTGTACCATCACCTGTGCCCTAAGCCTTGCCGTTCCCTAACCCTAACCCTAGCCCGGAACGGAAACCCACCACCAGCCCTACACCTTACCCTACGCCGTAGCCTACTCCTGGCCCGTACGCTGGCACTGACCCGTGCGTCAGCACGTAGCCTGACCCTCCCACGTTTCCGTACCCTCACCTGTGCCCTAAGCCTTGCCGTCCCCTAACCCTAACCCTAGCCCGGAACGGAAACCCACCACCAGCCCTACACCTTACCCAGAAGCCGTAGCCTACACCTGGCCGGTACGCTGGCACTGGCCCGTGCGTCAGCACGTAGCCTGACCCTCCCACGTTTCCGTACCCTCACCTGTGCCCAAAGCGTTGCCGTTCCCTAACCCTAACCCTAGCCCCGAACGGAAACCCACCACCAGCCCTACAACTTACCCCCAAGCCGTAGCCTACTCCTGGCCCGTACGCTGGCACTGACCCGTGCGTCAGCACGTAGCCTGACCCTCCCACGTTTCCGTACCCTCACCTGTGCCCTAAGCCTTGCCGTTCCCTAACCCTAACCCTAGCCCGGAACGGAAACCCACCACCAGCCCTACACCTTACCCCCAAGCCGTAGCCTACTCCTGGCCCGTACGCTGGCACTGACCCGTGCGTCAGCACGTAGCCAGACCCTCCAACGTTTCCGTACCCTCACCTGTGCCCTAAGCCTTGCCCTTCCCTAACTCTAACCCTAGCCCGGAACGGAAACCCACCACCAGCCCTACAGCTTACCCCCAAGCCGTAGCCTACTCCTGGCCGGTACGAGGCACTGACCCGTGCGTCAGCACGTAGCCTGACCCTCCCAAGTTTCCGTACCCTCACCTGTGCCCTAAGCCTTGCCGTTCCCTAACCCTAACCGTAGCCCAGATCGGAAACCCACCACCAGCCCTACAGCTTACCCCCAAGCCGTAGCCTACTCCTGTCCCGTACGCTGGCACTGACCCGTGCGTCAGCACGTAGCCTGACCCTCCCACGTTTCCGTACCCTCACCTGTGCCCTAAGCCTTGCCGTTCCCTAACCCTAAACATAGCCCGGAACGGAAACCCACCACCAGCCCTACAGCTTACCCCCAAGCCGTAGCCTACTCCTGGCCGGTACGAGGCACTGACCCGTGCGTCAGCACGTAGCCTGACCCTCCCACGTTTCCGTACCCTCACCTGTGCCCTAAGCCTTGCCGTTCCCTAACCCTAACCCTAGCCCGGAACGGAAACCCACCACCAGCCCTACACCTTACCCTACATTGTAGCCTACTCCTGGCCCGTACGCTGGCACTGACCCGTGCGTCAGCACGTAGCCTGACCCTCCCACGTTTCCGTACCCTCACCTGTGCCCTAAGCCTTGCCGTTCCCTAACCCTAACCCTAGCCCGGAACGGAAACCCACCACCAGCCCTACACCTTACCCTACGCCGTAGCCTACTCCTGGCCCGTACGCTGGCACTGACCCGTGCGTCAGCACGTAGCCTGACCCTCCCACGTTTCCGTACCCTCACCTGTGCCCTAAGCCTTGCCGTTCCCTAACCCTAACCCTAGCCCGGAACGGAAACACACCAAAAGCCCTACACCTTACCCCCAAGCCGTAGCGTACTCCTGGCCCGTACGCTGGCACTGACCCGTGCGTCAGCACGTAGCCTGACCCTCCCACGTTTCTGTACCCTCACCTGTGCCCTAAGCCTTGCCGTTCCCTAACCCTAACCCTAGCCCGGAACGGAAACCCACCACCAGCCCTACAACTTACCCCCAAGCCGTAGCCTACTCCTGGCCCGTACGCTGGCACTGACCCGTGCGTCAGCACGTAGCCTGACCCTCCCACGTTTCCGTACCCTCACCTGTGCCCTAAGCCTTGCCGTTCCCTAACCCTAACCCTAGCTCGGAACGGAAACCCACCACCAGCCCTACAGCTTACCCCCAAGCCGTAGCCTACTCCTGGCCCGTACGCTGGCACTGACCCGTGCGTCAGCACGTAGCCTGACCCTCCCACGTTTCCGTACCCTCACCTGTGCCCTAAGCCTTGCCGTTCCCTAACCCTAACCCTAGCACGGAACGGAAACCCACCACCAGCCCTACACCTTACCCTACGCCGTAGCCTACTCCTGGCCCGTACGCTGGCACTGACCCGTGCGTCAGCACGTAGCCTGACCCTCCCACGTTTCCGTACCCTCACCTGTGCCCTAAGCCTTGCCGTTCCCTAACCCTAACCCTAGCCCGGAACGGAAACCCACCACCAGCCCTACACCTTACCCCCAAGCCGTAGCCTACTCCTGGCCCGTACGCTGGCACTGACCCGTGCGTCAGCACGTAGCCTGACCCTCCCACGTTTCCGTACCCTCACCTGTGCCCTAAGCCTTGCCGTTCCCTAACCCTAACCCTAGCCCGGAACGGAAACCCACCACCAGCCCTACACCTTACCCCCAAGCCGTAGCCTACTCCTGTCCCGTACGCTGGCACTGACCCGTGCGTCAGCACGTAGCCTGACCCTCCCACGTTTCCGTACCCTCACCTGTGCCCTAAGCCTTGCCGTTCCCTAACCCTAACCCTAGCCCGGAACGGAAACCCACCACCAGCCCTACACCTTACCCTACGCCGTAGCCTACTCCTGGCCCGTACGCTGGCACTGACCCGTGCGTTAGCACGTAGCCTGACCCTCCCACGTTTCCGTACCCTCACCTGTGCCCTAAGCCTTGCCGTTCCCTAACCCTAACCCTAGCCCGGAACGGAAAACCACCACCAGCCCTACAACTTACCCCCAAGCCGTAGCCTACTCCTGGCCCGTAAGCTGGCACTGACCCGTGCGTCAGCACGTAGCCTGACCCTCCCACGTTTAAGTACCCTCACCTGTGCCCTAAGCCTTGCCGTTCCCTAACCCTAACCCTAGCCCGGAACGGAAACCCACCACCAGCCCTACACCTTACCCCCAAGCCGTAGCCTACTCCTGTCCCGTACGCTGGCACTGACCCGTGCGTCAGCACGTAGCCTGACTCTCCCACGTTTCCGTACCCTCACCTGTGCCCTAAGCCTTGCCGTTCCCTAACCCTAACCCTAGCCCGGAACGGAAACCCACCACCAGCCCTACATCTTACCCCCAAGCCGTAGCCTACTCCTGGCCGGTACGAGGCACTGACCCGTGCGTCAGCACGTAGCCTGACCCTCCCACGTTTCCGTACCCTCACCTGTGCCCTAAGCCTTGCCGTTCCCTAACCCTAACCCTAGCCCAGAACGGAAACCCACCACCAGCCCTACACCTTACCCTACATTGTAGCCTACTCCTGGCCCGTACGCTGGCACTGACCCGTGCGTCAGCACGTAGCCTGACCCTCCCACGTTTCCGTACCCTCACCTGTGCCCTAAGCCTTGCCGTTCCCTAACCCTAACCCTAGCCCGGAACGGAAACCCACCACCAGCCCTACACCTTACCCTACGCCGTAGCCTACTCCTGGCCCGTACGCTGGCACTGACCCGTGCGTCAGCACGTAGCCTGACCCTCCCACGTTTCCGTACCCTCACCTGTGCCCTAAGCCTTGCCGTTCCCTAACCCTAACCCTAGCCCGGAACGGAAACCCACCAAAAGCCCTACACCTTACCCCCAAGCCGTAGCGTACTCCTGGCCCGTACGCTGGCACTGACCCGTGCGTCAGCACATAGCCTGACCCTCCCACGTTTCTGTACCCTCACCTGTGCCCTAAGCCTTGCCGTTCCCTAACCCTAACCCTAGCCCGGAACGGAAACCCACCACCAGCCCTACAACTTAACCCCAAGCCGTAGCCTACTCCTGGCCCGTACGCTGGCACTGACCCGTGCGTCAGCACGTAGCCTGACCCTCCCACGTTTCCGTACCCTCACCTGTGCCCTAAGCCTTGCCGTTCCCTAACCCTAACCCTAGCTCGGAACGGAAACCCACCACCAGCCCTACACCTTACCCCCAAGCCGTAGCCTACTCCTGGCCCGTACGCTGGCACTGACCCGTGCGTCAGCACGTAGCCTGACCCTCCCACGTTTCCGTACACTCACCTTTGCCCTAAGCCTTGCCGTTCCCAAACCCTAACCCTAGCACGGAACGGAAACCCACCACCAGCCCTACACCTTACCCTACGCCGTAGCCTACTCCTGGCCCGTACGCTGGCACTCACCCGTGCGTCAGCACGTAGCCTGACCCTCCCACGTTTCCGTACCCTCACCTGTGCCCTAAGCCTTGCCATTCCCTAACCCTAACCCTAGCCCGGAACGGAAACCCACCACCAGCCCTACACCTTACCCCCAAGCCGTAGCCTACTCCTGGCCCGTACGCTGGCACTGACCCGTGCGTCAGCACGTAGCCTGACCCTCCCACGTTTCCGTACCCTCACCTGTGCCCTAAGCCTTGCCGTTCCCTAACCCTAACCCTAGCCCGGAACGGAAACCCACCACCAGCCCTACACCTTACCCACAAGCCATAGCCTATACCTGGCCGGTACGCTGGCACAGACCCGTGCGTCAGCACGTAGCCTGACCCTCCCACGTTTCCGTACCCTCACCTGTGCCCTAAGCCTTGCCGTTCCCTAACCCTAACCCTAGCACGGAACGGAAACCCACCACCAGCCCTACACCTTACCCTACACCGTAGCCTACTCCTGGCCCGTACGCTGGCACTGACCCGTGCATCAGCACGTAGCCTGACCCTCCCACGTTTCCGTACCCTCACCTGTGCCCTAAGCCTTGCCGTTCCCTAACCCTAACCATAGCCCCGAACGGAAACCCACCACCAGCCCTACACCTTACCCTATGCGGTAGCCTACTCCTGGCCCGTATGCTGGCACTGACCGATGCGTCAGCACGTAGCCTGACTGTGCCATGTTTCCGTACCCTCACCTGTGCCCTAAGCCTTGCCGTTCCCTAACCCTAACCCTAGCCCAGAACGGAAACCCACCACCAACCCTACACCTTACCCCCAAGCCGTAGCCTATTCCTGGCCCGTACGCTGGCACTGACCCGTGCGTCAGCACGTAGCCTGACCCTCCCACGTTTCCGTTCCCTCACCTGTGCCTAAGCCTTGCCGTTCCCTAACCCTAACCCTAGCCCGGAACGAAAACCCACCACCAGCCCTACACCTTACCCTACGCCGTAGCCTACTCCTGGCCCGTACGCTGGCACTGCCCCGTGCGTCAGCACGTAGCCTGACCCTCCCACGTTTCCGTACCCTCACCTGTGCCCTAAGCCTTGCCGTTCCCTAACCATAACCCTAGCCCACAATGGAAACCCACCACCAGCCCTACACCTTACCCTGTGCGGTAGCCTACTCCTGGCCCGTATGCGGGCACTGACCCGTGTGTCAGCACATAGCCTGACCGTGCCACGTTTCCGTACCCTCACCTGTGCCCTTAGCCTTGCCGTTCCCTAACCCTAACCCTAGCCCGGAACGGAAAACCACCAACAGCCTTACAACTTACCCCCAAGCCGTAGCCTACTCCTGGCCCGTACGCTGGCACTGACCCGTGCGTCAGCCCGTAGCCTGACCCTCCCACGTTTACGTACCCTCACCTGTGCCCTAAGCCTTGCCATTCCCTAACCCTAACCCTAGCCCAGAACGGAAACCCACCACCAGCCCTCCACATTACCCTTAGCCGTAGCCTACTCCTGGCCCGTACGCTGGCAATGACACATGCATCAGCACGTAGCCTGACCTCCATCGTTTCCGTACCCTCACCTGTTCCCTAAGCCTGGCCGTTCCCTAACCCTAACCCTAGCCCGGAACGGAAAACCACCAACAGCCTTACACCTTACCACCAAGCTGTAGCCTACTCCTGGCCCGTACGCTGGCACTGACCCGTGCGGCAGCACGTAGCCTGACCCTCCCACGTTTCTGTACCCTCACCTGTGCCCTAAGCCTTTCCGTTCCCTAACCCTAACCCTAGCCCAGAACGAAAACCCACCACCAGCCCTACACCTTACCCTACGCCGTAGCCTACTCCTGGCCCGTACGCTGGCACTGACTCGTGCGTCAACACGTAGCCTGACCTTCCCACGTTTCCGTACCCTCACCTGTGCCCTAAGCCTTGCCGTTCCCTAACCCTAACCCTAGCCCGGAACGGAAACCCACCAAAAGCCCTACACCTTACCCCCAAGCCGTAGCGTACTCCTGGCCCGTACGCTGGCACTGACCCGTGCGTCAGCACATAGCCTGACCCTCCCACGTTTCTGTACCCTCACCTGTGCCCTAAGCCTTGCCGTTCCCTAACCCTAACCCTAGCCCGGAACGGAAACCCACCACCAGCCCTACAACTTAACCCCAAGCCGTAGCCTACTCCTGGCCCGTACGCTGGCACTGACCCGTGCGTCAGCACGTAGCCTGACCCTCCCACGTTTCCGTACCCTCACCTGTGCCCTAAGCCTTGCCGTTCCCTAACCCTAACCCTAGCCCGGAACGGAAACCCACCACCAGTCCTACACCTTACCCCCAAGCCGTAGCCTACTCCTGGCCCGTACGCTGGCACTGACCCGTGCGTCAGCACGTAGCCAGACCCTCCAACGTTTCCGTACCCTCACCTGTGCCCTAAGCCTTGCCGTTCCCTAACTCTAACCCTAGCCCGGAACGGAAACCCACCACCAGCCCTACAGCTTACCCCCAAGCCGTAGCCTACTCCTGGCCGGTACGAGGCACTGACCCGTGCGTCAGCACGTAGCCTGACCCTCCCAAGTTTCCGTACCCTCACCTGTGCCCTAAGCCTTGCCGTTCCCTAACCCTAACCGTAGCCCAGATCGGAAACCCACCACCAGCCCTACACCTTACCCCCAAGCCGTAGCCTACTCCTGTCCCGTACGCTGGCACTGACCCGTGCGTCAGCACGTAGCCTGACCCTCCCACGTTTCCGTACCCTCACCTGTGCCCTAAGCCTTGCCGTTCCCTAACCCTAAACATAGCCCGGAACGGAAACCCACCACCAGCCCTACAGCTTACCCCCAAGCCGTAGCCTACTCCTGGCCGGTACGAGGCACTGACCCGTGCGTCAGCACGTAGCCTGACCCTCCCACGTTTCCGTACCCTCACCTGTGCCCTAAGCCTTGCCGTTCCCTAACCCTAACCCTAGCCCGGAACGGAAACCCACCACCAGCCCTACACCTTACCCTACATTGTAGCCTACTCCTGGCCCGTACGCTGGCACTGACCCGTGCGTCAGCACGTAGCCTGACCCTCCCACGTTTCCGTACCCTCACCTGTGCCCTAAGCCTTGCCGTTCCCTAACCCTAACCCTAGCCCGGAACGGAAACCCACCACCAGCCCTACACCTTACCCTACGCCGTAGCCTACTCCTGGCCCGTACGCTGGCACTGACCCGTGCGTCAGCACGTAGCCTGACCCTCCCACGTTTCCGTACCCTCACCTGTGCCCTAAGCCTTGCCGTTCCCTAACCCTAACCCTAGCCCGGAACGGAAACACACCAAAAGCCCTACACCTTACCCCCAAGCCGTAGCGTACTCCTGGCCCGTACGCTGGCACTGACCCGTGCGTCAGCACGTAGCCTGACCCTCCCACGTTTCTGTACCCTCACCTGTGCCCTAAGCCTTGCCGTTCCCTAACCCTAACCCTAGCCCGAAACGGAAACCCACCACCAGCCCTACAACTTACCCCCAAGCCGTAGCCTACTCCTGGCCCGTACGCTGGCACTGACCCGTGCGTCAGCACGTAGCCTGACCCTCCCACGTTTCCGTACCCTCACCTGTGCCCTAAGCCTTGCCGTTCCCTAACCCTAACCCTAGCCCGGAACGGAAACCCACCACCAGCCCTACACCTTACCCCCAAGCCGTAGCCTACTCCTGGCCCGTACGCTGGCACTGACCCGTGCGTCAGCACGTAGCCTGACCCTCCCACGTTTCCGTACCCTCACCTGTGCCCTAAGCCTTGCCGTTCCCTAACCCTAACCCTAGCCCGGAACGGAAACCCACCACCAGCCCTACACCTTACCCCCAAGCCGTAGCCTACTCCTGTCCCGTACGCTGGCACTGACCCGTGCGTCAGCACGTAGCCTGACCCTCCCACGTTTCCGTACCCTCACCTGTGCCCTAAGCCTTGCCGTTCCCTAACCCTAACCCTAGCCCGGAACGGAAACCCACCACCAGCCCTACACCTTACCCTACGCCGTAGCCTACTCCTGGCCCGTACGCTGGCACTGACCCGTGCGTTAGCACGTAGCCTGACCCTCCCACGTTTCCGTACCCTCACCTGTGCCCTAAGCCTTGCCGTTCCCTAACCCTAACCCTAGCCCGGAACGGAAAACCACCACCAGCCCTACAACTTACCCCCAAGCCGTAGCCTACTCCTGGCCCGTAAGCTGGCACTGACCCGTGCGTCAGCACGTAGCCTGACCCTCCCACGTTTAAGTACCCTCACCTGTGCCCTAAGCCTTGCCGTTCCCTAACCCTAACCCTAGCCCGGAACGGAAACCCACCACCAGCCCTACACCTTACCCCCAAGCCGTAGCCTACTCCTGTCCCGTACGCTGGCACTGACCCGTGCGTCAGCACGTAGCCTGACTCTCCCACGTTTCCGTACCCTCACCTGTGCCCTAAGCCTTGCCGTTCCCTAACCCTAACCCTAGCCCGGAACGGAAACCCACCACCAGCCCTACATCTTACCCCCAAGCCGTAGCCTACTCCTGGCCGGTACGAGGCACTGACCCGTGCGTCAGCACGTAGCCTGACCCTCCCACGTTTCCGTACCCTCACCTGTGCCCTAAGCCTTGCCGTTCCCTAACCCTAACCCTAGCCCAGAACGGAAACCCACCACCAGCCCTACACCTTACCCTACATTGTAGCCTACTCCTGGCCCGTACGCTGGCACTGACCCGTGCGTCAGCACGTAGCCTGACCCTCCCACGTTTCCGTACCCTCACCTGTGCCCTAAGCCTTGCCGTTCCCTAACCCTAACCCTAGCCCGGAACGGAAACCCACCACCAGCCCTACACCTTACCCTACGCCGTAGCCTACTCCTGGCCCGTACGCTGGCACTGACCCGTGCGTCAGCACGTAGCCTGACCCTCCCACGTTTCCGTACCCTCACCTGTGCCCTAAGCCTTGCCGTTCCCTAACCCTAACCCTAGCCCGGAACGGAAACCCACCAAAAGCCCTACACCTTACCCCCAAGCCGTAGCGTACTCCTGGCCCGTACGCTGGCACTGACCCGTGCGTCAGCACATAGCCTGACCCTCCCACGTTTCTGTACCCTCACCTGTGCCCTAAGCCTTGCCGTTCCCTAACCCTAACCCTAGCCCGGAACGGAAACCCACCACCAGCCCTACAACTTAACCCCAAGCCGTAGCCTACTCCTGGCCCGTACGCTGGCACTGACCCGTGCGTCAGCACGTAGCCTGACCCTCCCACGTTTCCGTACCCTCACCTGTGCCCTAAGCCTTGCCGTTCCCTAACCCTAACCCTAGCTCGGAACGGAAACCCACCACCAGCCCTACACCTTACCCCCAAGCCGTAGCCTACTCCTGGCCCGTACGCTGGCACTGACCCGTGCGTCAGCACGTAGCCTGACCCTCCCACGTTTCCGTACACTCACCTTTGCCCTAAGCCTTGCCGTTCCCAAACCCTAACCCTAGCACGGAACGGAAACCCACCACCAGCCCTACACCTTACCCTACGCCGTAGCCTACTCCTGGCCCGTACGCTGGCACTCACCCGTGCGTCAGCACGTAGCCTGACCCTCCCACGTTTCCGTACCCTCACCTGTGCCCTAAGCCTTGCCGTTCCCTAACCCTAACCCTAGCCCGGAACGGAAACCCACCACCAGCCCTACACCTTACCCCCAAGCCGTAGCCTACTCCTGGCCCGTACGCTGGCACTGACCCGTGCGTCAGCACGTAGCCTGACCCTCCCACGTTTCCGTACCCTCACCTGTGCCCTAAGCCTTGCCGTTCCCTAACCCTAACCCTAGCCCGGAACGGAAACCCACCACCAGCCCTACACCTTACCCACAAGCCATAGCCTATACCTGGCCGGTACGCTGGCACAGACCCGTGCGTCAGCACGTAGCCTGACCCTCCCACGTTTCCGTACCCTCACCTGTGCCCTAAGCCTTGCCGTTCCCTAACCCTAACCCTAGCACGGAACGGAAACCCACCACCAGCCCTACACCTTACCCTACACCGTAGCCTACTCCTGGCCCGTACGCTGGCACTGACCCGTGCATCAGCACGTAGCCTTACCCTCCCACGTTTCCGTACCCTCACCTGTGCCCTAAGCCTTGCCGTTCCCTAACCCTAACCATAGCCCCGAACGGAAACCCACCACCAGCCCTACACCTTACCCTATGCGGTAGCCTACTCCTGGCCCGTATGCTGGCACTGACCGATGCGTCAGCACGTAGCCTGACTGTGCCATGTTTCCGTACCCTCACCTGTGCCCTAAGCCTTGCCGTTCCCTAACCCTAACCCTAGCCCAGAACGGAAACCCACCACCAACCCTACACCTTACCCCCAAGCCGTAGCCTATTCCTGGCCCGTACGCTGGCACTGACCCGTGCGTCAGCACGTAGCCTGACCCTCCCACGTTTCCGTTCCCTCACCTGTGCCTAAGCCTTGCCGTTCCCTAACCCTAACCCTAGCCCGGAACGAAAACCCACCACCAGCCCTACACCTTACCCTACGCCGTAGCCTACTCCTGGCCCGTACGCTGGCACTGCCCCGTGCGTCAGCACGTAGCCTGACCCTCCCACGTTTCCGTACCCTCACCTGTGCCCTAAGCCTTGCCGTTCCCTAACCATAACCCTAGCCCACAATGGAAACCCACCACCAGCCCTACACCTTACCCTGTGCGGTAGCCTACTCCTGGCCCGTATGCGGGCACTGACCCGTGTGTCAGCACATAGCCTGACCGTGCCACGTTTCCGTACCCTCACCTGTGCCCTTAGCCTTGCCGTTCCCTAACCCTAACCCTAGCCCGGAACGGAAAACCACCAACAGCCTTACAACTTACCCCCAAGCCGTAGCCTACTCCTGGCCCGTACGCTGGCACTGACCCGTGCGTCAGCCCGTAGCCTGACCCTCCCACGTTTACGTACCCTCACCTGTGCCCTAAGCCTTGCCATTCCCTAACCCTAACCCTAGCCCAGAACGGAAACCCACCACCAGCCCTCCACATTACCCTTAGCCGTAGCCTACTCCTGGCCCGTACGCTGGCAATGACACATGCATCAGCACGTAGCCTGACCTCCATCGTTTCCGTACCCTCACCTGTTCCCTAAGCCTGGCCGTTCCCTAACCCTAACCCTAGCCCGGAACGGAAAACCACCAACAGCCTTACACCTTACCACCAAGCTGTAGCCTACTCCTGGCCCGTACGCTGGCACTGACCCGTGCGGCAGCACGTAGCCTGACCCTCCCACGTTTCTGTACCCTCACCTGTGCCCTAAGCCTTTCCGTTCCCTAACCCTAACCCTAGCCCAGAACGAAAACCCACCACCAGCCCTACACCTTACCCTACGCCGTAGCCTACTCCTGGCCCGTACGCTGGCACTGACTCGTGCGTCAACACGTAGCCTGACCTTCCCACGTTTCCGTACACTCACCTGTGCCCTAAGCCTTGCCGTTCCCTAACCCTAACCCTAGGCCAGCACAGAAACCCACCACCAGCCCTACACCTTACCCTATGCCGTAGCCTACTCCTGGCCCGTATGCTGGCACTGACCCGTGCGCAGCACGTAGCCTCACCCTCACACGTTTCCGTACCCTCACCTGTGCCCTAAGCCTTGCAGTTCCCTAACCCTAACCCTAGCCCAGAACGGAAACCCACCAGCAACCCTACACCTTTCACCCAAGCCATAGCCTACTCCTGGCCCGTACGCTGGCACTGACCCGTGCGTCAGCACGTAGCCTGACCCTCCCACGTTTCCGTACCCTCACCTGTGCCCTAAGCCTTGCCGTTCCCTAACCCTAACCCTAGCCCACAATGGAAACCCACCACCAGCCCTACACCTTACCCTGTGCGGTAGCATACTCCTGGCCCGTACGCTGGCACTGACCCGTGCGTCAGCACATAGCCTGACCGTGCTACGTTTCCGTACCCTCACCTGTGCCCTAAGCCTTGCCGTTCCCTAACCCAAACCCTAGCCCGAAACGGAAACCCACCACCAGCCCTACACCTTACCCTACGCCGTAGCCTACTCCTGGCCTGTATGCTAGCACTGACCCGTGCGTCATCACGTAGCCTGAACCTCACACGTTTCCGTACCCTCACCTGTGCCCTAAGCCTTGCCATTCCCTAACCCTAACCCTATCCCGGAACGGAAACCCACCACCAACCCTACACCTCTCCCCCTAGCCGTAGCCTACTCCTGGCCCGTACGCTGGCACTGACCCGTGCGTCAGCACGTAGCCTGACCCTCCCACGTTTCCGTACCCACACCTGTGCCCTAAGCCTTGCCGTTCCCTAACCCTAACCCTAGCCCGGAACGAAAACGCACCACCAGCCCTACACCTTACCCTACACCGTAGCCTACTCCTGGTCCGTATGCTGGCACTGACCCGTACGTCAGAACGTAGCCTGACCCTCCCACGTTTACGTACCCTCACCTGTGCCCTAAGCCTTGCCGTTCCCTAACCCTAACCCTAGGCCGGCACAGAAACACACCACCAGCCCTACACCTTACCCCCAAGCCGTAGCCTACTCCTGGCCCGTACGCTGGCACTGACCCATGCGTCAGCACATAGCCTGACCGTACCTCGTTTCCGTACCCTCACCTGTGCCCTAAGCCTTGCCGTTCCCTAACCCTAACCCTAGCCCGGAACGGAAAACCACCAACAGCCTAACACCTTACTCCAAGGCGTAGCCTACTCCTGGCCCGTACGCTGGCACTGACCCGTGCGTCAGCTCGTAGCCTGACCCTCCCACGTTTCCGTACCCTCACCTGTGCCCTAAGCCTTGCCGTTCCCTAACCCTAACCCTAGCCCGGAATGGAAACCCACCACCAGCCCTACACCTTACCCTACGCCGTAGCCTACTCCTGGCCTGTATGCTAGCACTGACCCGTGCGTCAGCACGTAGCCTGACCCTCACACGTTTCCGTACCCTCACCTGTGCCCTAAGCCTTGCCGTTCCCTAACCCTAACCCTAGCACGGAACGGAAACCCACCACCAACCATACACCTCTCCCCCAAGCCGTAGCCTACTCCTGGCCCGTACGCTGGCACTGACCCGTGCGTCAGCACGTAGCCTGACCCTCCCACGTTTTCGTACCCTCACCTGTGCCCTAAGCCTTGCCATTCCCTAACCCTAACCCTAGCCCGGAACGAAAACCCACCACCAGCCCTACACCTTACACTACGCCGTAGCCTACTCCAGGCCCGTATGCTGGCACTGACCCGTGCGTCAGCACGTAGCCTGACCCTCCCACGTTTCCGTACCCTCACCTGTGCCCTAAGCCTTGCCGTTCCCTAACCCTAACCCTAGCCCACAATGGAAACCCACCACCAGCCCTACACCTTACCCTGTATGGTAGCCTACTCCTGGCCCGTATGCTGGCACTGAGCCGTGCGTCAGCACATAGCCTGACCGTGCCACGTTTCCGTACCCTCACCTGTGCCCTAAGCCTTGCCGTTCCATAACCCTAACCCTAGACCGGAACGGAAAACCACCAACAGCCTTACACCTTACCCCCAAGCCGTAGCCTACTCCTGGCACGTACGCTGGCACTGACCCGTGCGTCAGCCCGTAGCCTGACCCTCCCACGTTTCCGTACGCTCACCTGTGCCCTAAGCCTTTCCGTTCCCTAACCCTAACCCTAGGCCGGCACAGAAACCCACCACCAGCCCTACACCTTACCCCCAAACCGTAGCCTACTCCTGGCCCGTACGCTGGCACTGACTCGTGCGTCAGCACGTACCCTGACCCTCCCACGTTTCCGTACCCTCACCTGTGCCCTAAGCCTTGCCGTTCCCTAACCCTAACCCTAGCCCGGAATGGAAACCCACCACCAGCCCTACACCTTACCCTACGCCGTAGCCTACTCCTGGCCCGTACGCTGGCACTGCCCCGTGCCTCAGCACGTAGCCTGACCCTCCCACGTTTCCGTAACCTCACCTGTGCCCTAAGCCTTGCCGTTCCCTAACCCTAACCCTAGGCCGGCACAGAAACCCACCACCATCCCTAAACCTTACCCCCAAGCCGTAGCCTACTCGTGGCCCGTACGCTGGCACTGACCCGTGCGTCAGCACGTAGCCTGATCCTCCCACGTTTCCGTACCCTCACCTGTGCCCTAAGCCTTGCCGTTCCCTAACCCTAACCCTAGCCCAGCTCGGAAACCCACCACCACCCCTACAGCTTACCCCCAAGCCGTTGCCTACTCCTGGCCCGTACGCTGGCACTGACCCGTGCGTCAGCATGTAGCCTGACCCTCCCACGTTTCAGTACCCTCACCTGTGCCCTAAGGCTTGCCGTTCCCTAACCCTAACCCTAGCCCGGAACGGAAACACAACACCAACCCTACACCTCTCCCCCAAGCCGTAGCCTACTCCTGGCCCATACGCTGGCACTGACCCGTGCGTCAGCACGTAGCCTGAACCTCCCACGTTTCCGTACCCTCACCTGTGCCCTAAGCCTTGCCGTTTCCCTAACCCTAACCCTACCCCGGAACGAAAACCCACCACCAGCCCTACACCTTACCCTACGCCGTAGCCTACTCCTGGCCCGTACGCTGGCACTGCCCCGTGCGTCAGCACGTAGCCTGACCCTCCCACGTTTCCGTACCCTCACCTGTGCCCTAAGCCTTGCCGTTCCCTAACCATAACCCTAGCCCACAATGGAAACCCACCACCAGCCCTACACCTTACCCTGTGCGGTAGCCTACTCCTGGCCCGTATGCGGGCACTGACCCGTGTGTCAGCACATAGCCTGACTGTGCCACGTTTCCGTACCCTCACCTGTGCCCTAAGCCTTGCCGTTCCCTAACCCTAACCCTACCCCGGAACGGAAACCCACCACCAGCCCTACACCTTACCCCCAAGCCGTAGCCTACTCCTGGCCCGTACGCTGGCACTGACCCGTGCGTCAGCTCGTAGCCTGACCCTCCCACGTTTCCGTACCCTCACCTGTGCCCTAAGCCTTGCCGTTCCCTAAGCCTAACCCGAGCCCGGAACGGAAACCCACCACCAGCCCTACACCTTACCCTACGCCGTAGCCTACTCCTGGCCCGTATGCTGGCACTGACCCTTGCGTCAGCACGTAACCTGACCCTCCCACGTTTCCGTACCCTCACCTGTGCCCTAAGCCTTGCCGTTCCCTAACCCTAACCCTAGCCGGGAACGGAAACCCACCACCAACCCTACACCTTTCCCCCAAGCCGTAGCCTACTCCTGACCCGTATGCTGGCACTGGCCCGTGCGTCAGAACGTAGCCTGACCCTCGCACGTTTACGTACCGTCACCTGTGCCCTAAGCCTTGCCGTTCCCTAACCCTAACCCTAGCACAAAACGGAAACCCACCACCAGCCCTACACCTTATCCTAAGCTGTAGCCTACTCCTGGCCCGTACGCTGGCACTGACCCGTGCGTCAGCACGTAGCCTGACCCTCCCACGTTTCCGTACCCTCACCTGTGCCCTAAGCCTTGCCGTTCCCTAACCCTAACCCTAGGCCAGCACGGAAACCCACCAACAACCCTATACCGTACTCCCAAGCCGTAGCCTACTCCTGGCCCGTACACTGGCACTGACCCGTGCGTCAGCAGGTAGCCTGACCCTCCCACGTTTACGTACCCTCACCTGTGCCCTAACCCATGCCGTTCCCTAATCCTAACCCTAGCCCAGAACGGAAAACCACCACCAGCCCTACACTTACCCTACACCGTAGCATACTCCTGGCCTGTATGCTAGCACTGACCCGTGCGTCAGCACGTAGCCTGACCCTCCCACGTTTCCGTACCATCACCTGTGCCCTAAGCCTTGCCGTTCCCTAACCCTAACCCTACCCCGGAAGGGAAACCCACCACAAACCCTACACCTCTCCCCCTAGCCGTAGACTACTCCTGGCCCGTACGCTGGCACTGACCCGTGCGTCAGCATGTAGCCTGACCCTCCAACGTTTCCGTACCCTTACCTGTGCCCTAAGCCTTGCCGTTCCCTAACCCTATCCGTAGCCCACAATGGAAACCCACCACCAGCCCTACACCTTACCCTGTGCGGTAGCCTACACCTCGCCCCTATGCTGGCACTGACACGTGCGTGAGCACGTAGCCGTACCCTCCCACGTTTACGTACCCTCACCTGTGCCCTAAGCCTTGCCATTCCCTAACCCTAACCCTAGCCCAGAACGGAAACCCACCACCAGCCCTACACCTTACCCTCAGCCGTAGCCTACTCCTGGCCCGTACGCTGGCACTGACTCGTGCGTCAGCACATAGCCTGACCGTGCCACGTTTCCATACCCTCACCTGTGCCCTAAGCCTTGCCGTTCCCTAACCCTAACCCTAGCCCGGAACGGAAAACCACCAACAGCCTTACACCTTACCACCAAGCTGTAGCCTACTCCTGGCCCGTACGCTGGCACTGACCCGTGTGTCAGCCCGTAGCCTGACCCTCCCACGTTTCCGTAACCTCACCTGTGCCCTAAGCCTTGACGTTCCCTAACCCTAACCCTAGCCCGGAACGGAAACCCCCCACCAGCCCTACACCTTACCCTACGCCGTAGCCTACTCCTGGCCCGTATGCTGGCACTGACCCGTGCGTCATAACGTAGCCTCAACCTCACACGTTTCCGTACCCTCACCTGTGCCCTAAGCCTTGCAGTTCCCTAACCCTAACCCTAGCCCGGAACGGAAACCCACCACCAACCCTACACCTTTCCCCCAAGCCATAGCCTACTCCTGGCCCGTACGCTGGCACTGACCCGTGCGTCAGCACGTAGCCTGACCCTCCCACGTTTACGTACCCTCACCTGTGCCCTAAGCCTTGCCGTTCCCTAACCCTAACCCTAGCCCGGAACGGAAAACCAGCACCAGCCCTACACCTTACCCTACACCGTAGCCTACTCCTGGCCCGTATGCTGGCACTGACCCGTGCGTCAGCACGTAACCTGACCCTCCCACGTTTCCGTACACTCACCTGTGCCCTAAGCCTTGCCGTTACCTAACCCTAACCCTAGGCCAGCACGGAAACACACCACCAACCCTACACCTTACCCCCAATCCGTAGCCTACTCCTGACCCGTACGCTGGCACTGACCAGTGCGTCAGCACGTAGCCTGACCCTCCCACGTTTACGTACCCTCACCTGTGCCCTAAGCCTTGCCGTTCCCTAACCCTAACCCTAGCCCGGAACGGAAACCCACCACCAGCCCTACACCTTACCCTACGCCGTATCCTACTCCTGGCCTATATGCTAGCACAGACCCGTGCGTCAGCACGTAGCCTGACCCTCACACGTTTCTGTACCCTCACCTGTGCCCTAAGCCTTGCCATTCCCTAACCCTAAACCTAGCCCGGAATGGAAACACACCACCAGCCCTACACCTTACCCACAAGCCGTAGCCTACACCTGGCCGGTACGCTGGCACTGACCCGTGCATCAGCACGTAGCCTGACCCTCCCACGTTTCCGTACCCTCACCTGTGCCCTAAGCCTTGCCGTTCCCTAACCATAACCCTAGCCCGGAACGGAAACCCACCACCAGCCCTACACCTTACCCCCAAGCCGTAGCCTACTCCTGGCCCGTACGCTGGCACTGAACCGTGCATCAGCACGTAGCCTGACCCTCCCACGTTTCCGTACCCTCACCTGTGCCCTAAGCCTTGCCGTTCCCTAACCCGAACCCTAGCCCGGAACGGAAACGAACCACCAGCCCTACACCTTACCCAGAAGCCGTAGCCTACACCTGGCCGGTACGCTGGCACTGACCCGTGCATCAGCACGTAGCCTGACCCTCCCACGTTTCCATACCCTCACCTGTGCCCTCAGCCTTGCCGTTCCCTAACCCTAACCCTAGACCGGAACGGAAACCCACCACCAGCCCTACACCTTACCCTACACCTTAGCCTACTCCTGGCCCGTACGCTGGCACTGACCCGTGCGTCACCACGTAGCCTGACCCTCCCACGTTTCCATACCCTCACCTGTGCCCTAAGCCTTGCCGTTCCCTAACCCTAACCCTAGCCCGGAACGGAAACCCAACACCAACCCTACACCTCTCCCCCAAGCCGTAGCCTACTCCTGGCCCGTACGCTGGCACTGACCCGTGCGTCAGCACGTAGCCTGACCCTCCCACGTTTCCATACCCTCACCTGTGCCCTAAGCCTTGCCGTTCCCTAACCCTAACCCTAGCCCGGAACGGAAACCCACCACCAGCCCTACAACTTACCCCCAAGCCGTAGCCTACTCCTGGCCCGTACGCTGGCACTGACCCGTGCGTCAGCACGTAGCCTGACCCTCCCACGTTTCCGTACCTTCACCTGTGCCCTAAGCCTTGCCGTTCCCTAACCCTAACCCTAGCCCGGAACGGAAACCCACCACCAGCCCTACAACTTACCCCCAAGCCGTAGCCTAGTCCTGGCCCGTACGCTGGCACTGACCCGTGCGTCAGCACGTAGCCTGATCCTCCCACGTTTCCATACCCTCACCTGTGCCCTAAGCCTTGCCGTTCCCTAACCCTAACCCTAGCCCGGAACGGAAACCCACCGAAAGCCCTACACCTTACCCCCAAGCCGTAGCCTACTCCTGGCCCGTACGCTGGCACTGACCCGTGCATCAGCACGTAGCCTGACCCTCCCACGTTTCCGTACCCTCACCTGTGCCCTAAGCCTTGCCGTTCCCTAACCCTAACCCTAGCCCGGAACGGAAACCCACCACCAGCCCTACAACTTACCCCCAAGCCGTAGCCTACTCCTGGCCCGTACGCTGGCACTGACCCGTGCATCAGCACGTAGCCTGACCCTCCCACGTTTCCGTACCCTCATCTGTGCCCTAAGCCTTGCCGTTCCCTAACCCTAACCCTAGCCCGGAACGGAAACCCACCACCAGCCCTACACCTTACCCTACGCCGTAGCCTACTCCTGGCCCGTACGCTGGCACTGACCCATGCGTCAGCACGTAGCCTGACCCTCCCACGTTTCCGTACCCTCACCTGTGCCCTAAGCCTTGCCGTTCCCTAACCCTAACCCTAGCCCAGAACGGAAACCCACCACCAGCCCTACATCTTACCCCCAAGCCGTAGCCTACTCCTGGCCCGTACGCTGGCACTGACCCGTGCGTCAGCACGTAACCTGACCCTCCCACGTTTCCGTACCCTCACCTGTGCCCTAAGCCTTGCCGTTCCCTAACCCTAACCCTAGCCCGGAACGGAAACCCACCACCAGCCCTACAGCTTACCCCCAAGCCGTAGCCTACTCCTGGCCGGTACGAGGCACTGACCCGTGCGTCAGCACGTAGCCTGACCCTCCCACGTTTCCGTACCCTCACCTGTGCCCTAAGCCTTGCCGTTCCCTAACCCTAACCCTAGCCCAGAACGGAAACCCACCACCAGCCCTACACCTTACCCTACATTGTATCCTACTCCTGGGCCGTACGCTGGCACTGACCCGTGCGTCAGCACGTAGCCTGACCCTCCCACGTTTCCGTATCCTCACCTGTGCCCTAAGCCTTGCCGTTCCATAACCCTAACCCTAGCTCGGAACGGAAACCCACCACCAGCCCTACACCTTACCCCAAAGCCGTAGCCTACTCCTGGCCCGTACGCTGGCACTGACACGTGCGTCAGCACGTAGCCTGAGCCTCCCACGTTTCCGTACCCTCACCTGTGCCCTAAGCCTTGCCGTTCCCTAAGCCTAACCCTAGCACGGAACGGAAACCCACCACCAGCCCTACACCTTACCCTACGCCGTAGCCTACTCCTGGCCCGTACGCTGGCAGTGACCCGTGCGTCAGCACGTAGCCTGACCCTCCCACGTTTCCGTACCCTCACCTGTGCCCTAAGCCTTGCCGTTCCCTAACCCTAACCCTAACCCGGAACGGACACCCACCACCAGCCCTACACCTTACCCCCAAGCCGTAGCCTACTCCTGGCCCGTACGCTGGCACTGACCCGTGCGTCAGCACGTAGCCTGACCCTCCCACGTTTCCGTACCCTCACCTGTGCCCTAAGCCTTGCCGTTCCCTAACCCTAACCCTAGCACAGAACGGAAACCCACCACCAGCCCTACAGCTTACCCCCAAGCCGTAGCCTACTCCTGGCCGGTACGAGGCACTGACCCGTGCGTCAGCACGTAGCCTGACCCTCCCACGTTTCCGTACCCTCACCTGTGCCCTAAGCCTTGCCGTTCCCTAACCCTAACCCTAGCCCAGAACGGAAACCCACCACCAGCCCTACACCTTACCCTACATTGTAGCCTACTCCTGGCCCGTACGCTGGCACTGACCCGTGCGTCAGCACGTAGCCTGACCCTCCCACGTTTCCGTACCCTCACCTGTGCCCTAAGCCTTGCCGTTCCCTAACCCTAACCCTAGCCCGGAACGGAAACCCACCACCAGCCCTACACCTTACCCACAAGCAGTAGCCTACACCTGGCCAGTACGCTGGCACTGACCCGTGCATCAGCACGTAGCCTGACCCTCCCACGTTTCCGTACCCTCACCTGTGCCCTAAGCCTTGCCGTTCCCTAACCCTAACCCTAGCCTGGAACGGAAACCCACCACCAGCCCTAAACCTTACCCTACGCCGTAGCCTACTCCTGGCCCGTACGCTGGCACTGACCCGTGCATCAGCACGTAGCCTGACCCTCCCACGTTTCCGTACCCTCACCTGTGCCCTCAGCCTTGCCGTTCCCTAACCCTAACCCTAGCCCGGAACGGAAACCCACCACCAGCCCTACACCTTACCCTACGCCGTAGCCTACTCCTGGCCCGTACGCTGGCACTGACCCGTGCGTCAGCACGTAGCCTGACCCTCCCACGTTTCTGTACCCTCACCTGTGCCCTAAGGCTTGCCGTTCCCTAACCCTAAACCTAGCCCGGAATGGAAACCCACCACCAGCCCTACACCTTACCCACAAGCCGTAGCCTACACCTGGCCGGTACGCTGGCACTGACCCGTGCATCAGCACGTAGCCTGACCCTCCCACGTTTCCGTACCCTCACCTGTGCCCTAAGCCTTGCCGTTCCCTAACCCTAACCCTAGCCCGAAACGGAAACCCACCACCAGCCCTACAACTTACCCCCAAGCCGTAGCCTACTCCTGGCCCGTACGCTGGCACTGACCCGTGCGTCAGCACGTAGCCTGACCCTCCCACGTTTCCGTACCCTCACCTGTGCCCTAAGCCTTGCCGTTCCCTAACCCTAACCCTAGCCCGGAACGGAAACCCACCACCAGCCCTACACCTTACCCAGAAGCCGTAGCCTACACCTGGCCGGTACGCTGGCACTGACCCGTGCGTCAGCACGTAGCCTGACCCTCCCACGTTTCCATACCCTCACCTGTGCCCTAAGCCTTGCCGTTCCCTAACCCTAACCCTAGCCCGGAACGGAAACCCACCACCAGCCCTACACCTTACCCTACACCTTAGCCTACTCCTGGCCCGTACGCTGGCACTGACCCGTGCGTCACCACGTAGCCTGACCCTCCCACGTTTCCATACCCTCACCTGTGCCCTAAGCCTTGCCGTTCCATAACCCTAACCCTAGCCCGGAACGGAAACCCACCACCAGCCCTACACCTTACCCTACGCCGTAGCCTACTCCTGGCCCGTACGCTGGCACTGACCCGTGCGTCAGCACGTAGCCTGACCCTCCCACGTTTCCGTACCCTCACCTGTGCCCTAAGCCTTGCCGTTCCCTAACCCTAACCCTAGCCCGGAACGGAAACCCACCACCAGCCCTACAACTTACCCCCAAGCCGTAGCCTACTCCTGGCCCGTACGCTGGCACTGACCCGTTGGTCAGCACGTAGCCTGACCCTCCCACGTTTCCGTACCCTCACCTGTGCCCTAAGCCTTGCCGTTCCCTAACCCTAACCCTAGCCCGGAACGGAAACCCACCACCAGCCCTACACCTTACCCCCAAGCCGTAGCCTACTCCTGGCCCGTACGCTGGCACTGACCCGTGCGTCAGCACGTAGCCAGACCCTCCAACGTTTCCGTACCCTCACCTGTGCCCTAAGCCTTGCCGTTCCCTAACTCTAACCCTAGCCCGGAACGGAAACCCACCACCAGCCCTACAGCTTACCCCCAAGCCGTAGCCTACTCCTGGCCGGTACGAGGCACTGACCCGTGCGTCAGCACGTAGCCTGACCCTCCCAAGTTTCCGTACCCTCACCTGTGCCCTAAGCCTTGCCGTTCCCTAACCCTAACCGTAGCCCAGAACGGAAACCCACCACCAGCCCTACACCTTACCCCCAAGCCGTAGCCTACTCCTGGCCCATACGCTGGCACTGACCCGTGCGTCAGCACGTAGCCTGACCCTCCCACGTTTCCGTACCCTCACCTGTGCCCTAAGCCTTGCCGTTCCCTAACCCTAACCCTAGCACAGAACTGAAACCCACCACCAGCCCTACACCTTACCCCCAAGCCGTAGCCTACTCCTGGCCCATACGCTGGCACTGACCCGTGCGTCAGCACGTAGCCTGACCCTCCCACGTTTCCGTACCCTCACCTGTGCCCTAAGCCTTGCCGTTCGCTAACCCTAACCCTAGCACGGAACGGAAACCCACCACCAGCCCTACACCTTACCCTACGCCGTAGCCTACTCCTGGCCCGTACGCTGGCACTGACCCGTGCGTCAGCACGTAGCCTGACCCTCCCACTTTTCCGTACCCTCACCTGTGCCCTAAGCCTTGCCGTTCCCTAACCCTAACCCTAGCCCGGAACGGAAACCCACCACCAGCCCTACACCTTACCCCCAAGCCGTAGCCTACTCCTGGCCCGTACGCTGGCACTGACCCGTGCGTCAGCACGTAGCCTGACCCTCCCACGTTTCCGTACCCTCACCTGTGCCCTAAGCCTTGCCGTTCCCTAACCCTAACCCTAGCCCGGAACGGAAACCCACCACCAGCCCTACACCTTACCCACAAGCCGTAGCCTAAACCTGGCCGGTACGCTGGCACTGACCCGTGCGTCAGCACGTAGCCTGACCCTCCCACGTTTCCGTACCCTCACCTGTGCCCTCAGCCTTGCCGTTCCCTAACCCTAACCCTAGCCCGGAACGGGAACCCAGCACCAGCCCTACACATTACCCTACGCCGTAGCCTACTCCTGGCCCGTACGCTGGCACTGACCCGTGCGTCAGCACGTAGCCTGACCCTCCCACGTTTCTGTACCCTCACCTGTGCCCTAAGCCTTGCCGTTCCCTAACCCTAAACCTAGCCCGGAATGGAAACACACCACCAGCCCTACACCTTACCCACAAGCCGTAGCGTACACCTGGCCGGTACGCTGGCACTGACCCGTGCATCAGCACGTAGCCTGACCCTCCCACGTTTCTGTACCATCACCTGTGCCCTAAGCCTTGCCGTTCCCTAACCCTAACCCTAGCCCGGAACGGAAACCCACCACCAGCCCTACACCTTACCCTACGCCGTAGCCTACTCCTGGCCCGTACGCTGGCACTGACCCGTGCGTCAGCACGTAGCCTGACCCTCCCACGTTTCCGTACCCTCACCTGTGCCCTAAGCCTTGCCGTCCCCTAACCCTAACCCTAGCCCGGAACGGAAACCCACCACCAGCCCTACACCTTACCCAGAAGCCGTAGCCTACACCTGGCCGGTACGCTGGCACTGACCCGTGCGTCAGCACGTAGCCTGACCCTCCCACGTTTCCGTACCCTCACCTGTGCCCAAAGCGTTGCCGTTCCCTAACCCTAACCCTAGCCCCGAACGGAAACCCACCACCAGCCCTACAACTTACCCCCAAGCCGTAGCCTACTCCTGGCCCGTACGCTGGCACTGACCCGTGCGTCAGCACGTAGCCTGACCCTCCCACGTTTCCGTACCCTCACCTGTGCCCTAAGCCTTGCCGTTCCCTAACCCTAACCCTAGCCCGGAACGGAAACCCACCACCAGCCCTACACCTTACCCCCAAGCCGTAGCCTACTCCTGGCCCGTACGCTGGCACTGACCCGTGCGTCAGCACGTAGCCAGACCCTCCAACGTTTCCGTACCCTCACCTGTGCCCTAAGCCTTGCCGTTCCCTAACTCTAACCCTAGCCCGGAACGGAAACCCACCACCAGCCCTACAGCTTACCCCCAAGCCGTAGCCTACTCCTGGCCGGTACGAGGCACTGACCCGTGCGTCAGCACGTAGCCTGACCCTCCCAAGTTTCCGTACCCTCACCTGTGCCCTAAGCCTTGCCGTTCCCTAACCCTAACCGTAGCCCAGATCGGAAACCCACCACCAGCCCTACACCTTACCCCCAAGCCGTAGCCTACTCCTGTCCCGTACGCTGGCACTGACCCGTGCGTCAGCACGTAGCCTGACCCTCCCACGTTTCCGTACCCTCACCTGTGCCCTAAGCCTTGCCGTTCCCTAACCCTAAACATAGCCCGGAACGGAAACCCACCACCAGCCCTACAGCTTACCCCCAAGCCGTAGCCTACTCCTGGCCGGTACGAGGCACTGACCCGTGCGTCAGCACGTAGCCTGACCCTCCCACGTTTCCGTACCCTCACCTGTGCCCTAAGCCTTGCCGTTCCCTAACCCTAACCCTAGCCCGGAACGGAAACCCACCACCAGCCCTACACCTTACCCTACATTGTAGCCTACTCCTGGCCCGTACGCTGGCACTGACCCGTGCGTCAGCACGTAGCCTGACCCTCCCACGTTTCCGTACCCTCACCTGTGCCCTAAGCCTTGCCGTTCCCTAACCCTAACCCTAGCCCGGAACGGAAACCCACCACCAGCCCTACACCTTACCCTACGCCGTAGCCTACTCCTGGCCCGTACGCTGGCACTGACCCGTGCGTCAGCACGTAGCCTGACCCTCCCACGTTTCCGTACCCTCACCTGTGCCCTAAGCCTTGCCGTTCCCTAACCCTAACCCTAGCCCGGAACGGAAACACACCAAAAGCCCTACACCTTACCCCCAAGCCGTAGCGTACTCCTGGCCCGTACGCTGGCACTGACCCGTGCGTCAGCACGTAGCCTGACCCTCCCACGTTTCTGTACCCTCACCTGTGCCCTAAGCCTTGCCGTTCCCTAACCCTAACCCTAGCCCGGAACGGAAACCCACCACCAGCCCTACAACTTACCCCCAAGCCGTAGCCTACTCCTGGCCCGTACGCTGGCACTGACCCATGCGTCAGCACATAGCCTGACCGTACCTCGTTTCCGTACCCTCACCTGTGCCCTAAGCCTTGCCGTTCCCTAACCCTAACCCTAGCCCGGAACGGAAAACCACCAACAGCCTAACACCTTACTCCAAGGCGTAGCCTACTCCTGGCCCGTACGCTGGCACTGACCCGTGCGTCAGCTCGTAGCCTGACCCTCCCACGTTTCCGTACCCTCACCTGTGCCCTAAGCCTTGCCGTTCCCTAACCCTAACCCTAGCCCGGAATGGAAACCCACCACCAGCCCTACACCTTACCCTACGCCGTAGCCTACTCCTGGCCTGTATGCTAGCACTGACCCGTGCGTCAGCACGTAGCCTGACCCTCACACGTTTCCGTACCCTCACCTGTGCCCTAAGCCTTGCCGTTCCCTAACCCTAACCCTAGCACGGAACGGAAACCCACCACCAACCATACACCTCTCCCCCAAGCCGTAGCCTACTCCTGGCCCGTACGCTGGCACTGACCCGTGCGTCAGCACGTAGCCTGACCCTCCCACGTTTTCGTACCCTCACCTGTGCCCTAAGCCTTGCCATTCCCTAACCCTAACCCTAGCCCGGAACGAAAACCCACCACCAGCCCTACACCTTACACTACGCCGTAGCCTACTCCAGGCCCGTATGCTGGCACTGACCCGTGCGTCAGCACGTAGCCTGACCCTCCCACGTTTCCGTACCCTCACCTGTGCCCTAAGCCTTGCCGTTCCCTAACCCTAACCCTAGCCCACAATGGAAACCCACCACCAGCCCTACACCTTACCCTGTATGGTAGCCTACTCCTGGCCCGTATGCTGGCACTGACCCGTGCGTCAGCACATAGCCTGACCGTGCCACGTTTCCGTACCCTCACCTGTGCCCTAAGCCTTGCCGTTCCATAACCCTAACCCTAGACCGGAACGGAAAACCACCAACAGCCTTACACCTTACCCCCAAGCCGTAGCCTACTCCTGGCACGTACGCTGGCACTGACCCGTGCGTCAGCCCGTAGCCTGACCCTCCCACGTTTCCGTACGCTCACCTGTGCCCTAAGCCTTTCCGTTCCCTAACCCTAACCCTAGGCCGGCACAGAAACCCACCACCAGCCCTACACCTTATCCCCAAACCGTAGCCTACTCCTGGCCCGTACGCTGGCACTGACTCGTGCGTCAGCACGTAGCCTGATCCTCCCACGTTTCCGTACCCTCACCTGTGCCCTAAGCCTTGCCGTTCCCTAAGCCTAACCCTAGCCCAGCTCGGAAACCCACCACCACCCCTACAGCTTACCCCCAAGCCGTTGCCTACTCCTGGCCCGTACGCTGGCACTGACCCGTGCGTCAGCATGTAGCCTGACCCTCCCACGTTTCAGTACCCTCACCTGTGCCCTAAGGCTTGCCGTTCCCTAACCCTAACCCTAGCCCGGAACGGAAACACAACACCAACCCTACACCTCTCCCCCAAGCCGTAGCCTACTCCTGGCCCATACGCTGGCACTGACCCGTGCGTCAGCACGTAGCCTGAACCTCCCACGTTTCCGTACCCTCACCTGTGCCCTAAGCCTTGCCGTTTCCCTAACCCTAACCCTAGCCCGGAACGAAAACCCACCACCAGCCCTACACCTTACCCTACGCCGTAGCCTACTCCTGGCCCGTACGCTGGCACTGCCCCGTGCGTCAGCACGTAGCCTGACCCTCCCACGTTTCCGTACCCTCACCTGTGCCCTAAGCCTTGCCGTTCCCTAACCATAACCCTAGCCCACAATGGAAACCCACCACCAGCCCTACACCTTACCCTGTGCGGTAGCCTACTCCTGGCCCGTATGCGGGCACTGACCCGTGTGTCAGCACATAGCCTGACTGTGCCACGTTTCCGTACCCTCACCTGTGCCCTAAGCCTTGCCGTTCCCTAACCCTAACCCTAGCCCGGAACGGAAACCCACCACCAGCCCTACACCTTACCCCCAAGCCGTAGCCTACTCCTGGCCCGTACGCTGGCACTGACCCGTGCGTCAGCTCGTAGCCTGACCCTCCCACGTTTCCGTACCCTCACCTGTGCCCTAAGCCTTGCCGTTCCCTAAGCCTAACCCGAGCCCGGAACGGAAACCCACCACCAGCCCTACACCTTACCCTACGCCGTAGCCTACTCCTGGCCCGTATGCTGGCACTGACCCTTGCGTCAGCACGTAACCTGACCCTCCCACGTTTCCATACCCTCACCTGTGCCCTAAGCCTTGCCGTTCCCTAACCCTAACCCTAGCCGGGAACGGAAACCCACCACCAACCCTACACCTTTCCCCCAAGCCGTAGCCTACTCCTGACCCGTATGCTGGCACTGGCCCGTGCGTCAGAACGTAGCCTGACCCTCGCACGTTTACGTACCGTCACCTGTGCCCTAAGCCTTGCCGTTCCCTAACCCTAACCCTAGCACAGAACGGAAACCCACCACCAGCCCTACACCTTATCCTAAGCTGTAGCCTACTCCTGGCCCGTACGCTGGCACTGACCCGTGCGTCAGCACGTAGCCTGACCCTCCCACGTTTCCGTACCATCACCTGTGCCCTAAGCCTTGCCGTTCCCTAACCCTAACCCTAGGCCAGCACGGAAACCCACCAACAACCCTATACCGTACTCCCAAGCCGTAGCCTACTCCTGGCCCGTACACTGGCACTGACCCGTGCGTCAGCAGGTAGCCTGACCCTCCCACGTTTACGTACCCTCACCTGTGCCCTAACCCATGCCGTTCCCTAATCCTAACCCTAGCCCAGAACGGAAAACCACCACCAGCCCTACACCTTACCCTACACCGTAGCATACTCCTGGCCTGTATGCTAGCACTGACCCGTGCGTCAGCACGTAGCCTGACCCTCCCACGTTTCCGTACCATCACCTGTGCCCTAAGCCTTGCCGTTCCCTAACCCTAACCCTACCCCGGAAGGGAAACCCACCACAAACCCTACACCTCTCCCCCTAGCCGTAGACTACTCCTGGCCCGTACGCTGGCACTGACCCGTGCGTCAGCATGTAGCCTGACCCTCCAACGTTTCCGTACCCTTACCTGTGCCCTAAGCCTTGCCGTTCCCTAACCCTATCCGTAGCCCACAATGGAAACCCACCACCAGCCCTACACCTTACCCTGTGCGGTAGCCTACACCTCGCCCCTATGCTGGCACTGACACGTGCGTGAGCACGTAGCCGTACCCTCCCACGTTTACGTACCCTCACCTTTGCCCTAAGCCTTGCCATTCCCTAACCCTAACCCTAGCCCAGAACGGAAACCCACCACCAGCCCTACACCTTACCCTCAGCCGTAGCCTACTCCTGGCCCGTACGCTGGCACTGACTCGTGCGTCAGCACGTAGCCTGACCTTCCCACGTTTCCGTACCCTCACCTGTGCCCTAAGCCTTGCCGTTCCCTAACCCTAACCCTAGGCCAGCACAGAAACCCACCACCAGCCCTACACCTTACCCCCAAGCCGTAGCCTACTCCTGGCCCGTACGCTGGCACTGACCCGTGCGTCAGCACATAGCCTGACCGTGCCACGTTTCCATACCCTCACCTGTGCCCTAAGCCTTGCCGTTCCCTAACCCTAACCCTAGCCCAGAACGGAAAACCACCAACAGCCTTACACCTTACCACCAAGCTGTAGCCTACTCCTGGCCCGTACGCTGGCACTGACCCGTGTGTCAGCCCGTAGCCTGACCCTCCCACGTTTCCGTAACCTCACCTGTGCCCTAAGCCTTGACGTTCCCTAACCCTAACCCTAGCCCGGAATGGAAACCCCCCACCAGCCGTACACCTTACCCTACGCCGTAGCCTACTCCTGGCCCGTATGCTGGCACTGACCCGTGCGTCATAACGTAGCCTCAACCACACACGTTTCCGTACCCTCACCTGTGCCCTAAGCCTTGCAGTTCCCTAACCCTAACCCTAGCCCGGAACGGAAACCCACCACCAACCCTACACCTTTCCCCCAAGCCATAGCCTACTCCTGGCCCGTACGCTGGCACTGACCCGTGCGTCAGCACGTAGCCTGACCCTCCCACGTTTACGTACCCTCACCTGTGCCCTAAGCCTTGCCGTTCCCTAACCCTAACCCTAGCCCGGAACGGAAAACCAGCACCAGCCCTACACCTTACCCTACACCGTAGCCTACTCCTGGCCCGTATGCTGGCACTGACCCGTGCGTCAGCACGTAACCTGACCCTCCCACGTTTCCGTACACTCACATGTGCCCTAAGCCTTGCCGTTACCTAACCCTAACCCTAGGCCAGCACGGAAACACACCACCAACCCTACACCTTACCCCCAAGCCGTAGCCTACTCCTGACCCGTACGCTGGCACTGACCAGTGCGTCAGCACGTAGCCTGACCCTCCCACGTTTACGTACCCTCACCTGTGCCCTAAGCCTTGCCGTTCCCTAACCCTAACCCTAGCCCGGAACGGAAACCCACCACCAGCCCTACACCTTACCCTACGCCGTATCCTACTCCTGGCCTATATGCTAGCACTGACCCGTGCGTCAGCACGTAGCCTGACCCTCACACGTTTCTGTACCCTCACCTGTGCCCTAAGCCTTGCCGTTCCCTAACCCTAAACCTAGCCCGGAATGGAAACACACCACCAGCCCTACACCTTACCCACAAGCCGTAGCCTACACCTGGCCGGTACGCTGGCACTGACCCGTGCATCAGCACGTAGCCTGACCCTCCCACGTTTCCGTACCCTCACCTGTGCCCTAAGCCTTGCCGTTCCCTAACCGTAACCCTAGCCCGGAACGGAAACCCACCACCAGCCCTACACCTTACCCCCAAGCCGTAGCCTACTCCTGGCCCGTACGCTGGCACTGAACCGTGCATCAGCACGTAGCCTGACCCTCCCACGTTTCTGTACCCTCACCTGTGCCCTAAGCCTTGCCGTTCCCTAACCCGAACCCTAGCCCGGAACGGAAACCCACCACCAGCCCTACACCTTACCCAGAAGCCGTAGCCTACACCTGGCCGGTACGCTGGCACTGACCCGTGCATCAGCACGTAGCCTGACCCTCCCACGTTTCCATACCCTCACCTGTGCCCTCAGCCTTGCCGTTCCCTAACCCTAACCCTAGACCGGAACGGAAACCCACCACCAGCCCTACACCTTACCCTACACCTTAGCCTACTCCTGGCCCGTACGCTGGCACTGACCCGTGCGTCACCACGTAGCCTGACCCTCCCACGTTTCCATACCCTCACCTGTGCCCTAAGCCTTGCCGTTCCCTAACCCTAACCCTAGCCTGGAACGGAAACCCAACACCAACCCTACACCTCTCCCCCAAGCCGTAGCCTACTCCTGGCCCGTACGCTGGCACTGACCCGTGCGTCAGCACGTAGCCTGACCCTCCCACGTTTCCATACCCTCACCTGTGCCCTAAGCCTTGCCGTTCCCTAACCCTAACCCTAGCCCGGAACGGAAACCCACCACCAGCCCTACAACTTACCCCCAAGCCGTAGCCTACTCCTGGCCCGTACGCTGGCACTGACCCGTGCGTCAGCACGTAGCCTGACCCTCCCACGTTTCCGTACCTTCACCTGTGCCCTAAGCCTTGCCGTTCCCTAACCCTAACCCTAGCCCGGAACGGAAACCCACCACCAGCCCTACAACTTACCCCCAAGCCGTAGCATAGTCCTGGCCCGTACGCTGGCACTGACCCGTGCGTCAGCACGTAGCCTGACCCTCCCACGTTTCCATACCCTCACCTGTGCCCTAAGCCTTGCCGTTCCCTAACCCTAACCCTAGCCCGGAACGGAAACCCACCGAAAGCCCTACACCTTACCCCCAAGCCGTAGCCTACTCCTGGCCCGTACGCTGGCACTGACCCGTGCATCAGCACGTAGCCTGACCCTCCCACGTTTCCGTACCCTCACCTGTGCCCTAAGCCTTGCCGTTCCCTAACCCTAACCCTAGCCCGGAACGGAAACCCACCACCAGCCCTACAACTTACCCCCAAGCCGTAGCCTACTCCTGGCCCGTACGCTGGCACTGACCCGTGCATCAGCACGTAGCCTGACCCTCCCACGTTTCCGTACCCTCATCTGTGCCCTAAGCCTTGCCGTTCCCTAACCCTAACCCTAGCCCGGAACGGAAACCCACCACCAGCCCTACACCTTACCCTACGCCGTAGCCTACTCCTGGCCCGTACGCTGGCACTGACCCATGCGTCAGCACGTAGCCTGACCCTCCCACGTTTCCGTACCCTCACCTGTGCCCTAAGCCTTGCCGTTCCCTAACCCTAACCCTAGCCCAGAACGGAAACCCACCACCAGCCCTACAGCTTGCCCCCAAGCCGTAGCCTACTCCTGGCCCGTACGCTGGCACTGACCCGTGCGTCAGCACGTAGCCTGACCCTCCCACGTTTCCGTACCCTCACCTGTGCCCTAAGCCTTGCCGTTCCCTAACCCTAACCCTAGCCCGGAACGGAAACCCACCACCAGCCCTACAGCTTACCCCCAAGCCGTAGCCTACTCCTGGCCGGTACGAGGCACTGACCCGTGCGTCAGCACGTAGCCTGACCCTCCCACGTTTCCGTACCCTCACCTGTGCCCTAAGCCTTGCCGTTCCCTAACCCTAACCCTAGCCCAGAACGGAAACCCACCACCAGCCCTACACCTTACCCTACATTGTATCCTACTCCTGGGCCGTACGCTGGCACTGACCCGTGCGTCAGCACGTAGCCTGACCCTCCCACGTTTCCGTACCCTCACCTGTGCCCTAAGCCTTGCCGTTCCATAACCCTAACCCTAGCCCGGAACGGAAACCCACCACCAGCCCTACACCTTACCCCCAAGCCGTAGCCTACTCCTGGACCGTACGCTGGCACTGACCCGTGAGTCAGCACGTAGCCTGACCCTCCCACGTTTCTGTACCCTCACCTGTGCCCTAAGCCTTGCCGTTCCCTAACCCTAACCCTAGCCCGGAACGGAAACCCACCAAAAGCCCTACACCTTACCCCCAAGCCGTAGCGTACTCATGGCCCGTACGCTGGCACTGACCCGTGCGTCAGCACGTAGCCTGACCCTCCCACGTTTCTGTACCCTCACCTGTGCCCTAAGCCTTGCCGTTCCCTAACCCTAACCCTAGCCCGGAACGGAAACCCACCACCAGCCCTACAACTTACCCCCAAGCCGTAGCCTACTCCTGGCCCGTACGCTGGCACTGACCCGTGCGTCAGCACGTAGCCTGACCCTCCCACGTTTCCGTACCCTCACCTGTGCCCTAAGCCTTGCCGTTCCCTAACCCTAACCCTAGCTCGGAACGGAAACCCACCACCAGCCCTACACCTTACCCCAAAGCCGTAGCCTACTCCTGGCCCGTACGCTGGCACTGACACGTGCGTCAGCACGTAGCCTGAGCCTCCCACGTTTCCGTACCCTCACCTGTGCCCTAAGCCTTGCCGTTCCCTAAGCCTAACCCTAGCACGGAACGGAAACCCACCACCAGCCCTACACCTTACCCTACGCCGTAGCCTACTCCTGGCCCGTACGCTGGCACTGACCCGTGCGTCAGCACGTAGCCTGACCCTCCCACGTTTCCGTACCCTCACCTGTGCCCTAAGCCTTGCCGTTCCCTAACCCTAACCCTAACCCGGAACGGACACCCACCACCAGCCCTACACCTTACCCCCAAGCCGTAGCCTACTCCTGGCCCGTACGCTGGCACTGACCCGTGCGTCAGCACGTAGCCTGACCCTCCCACGTTTCCGTACCCTCACCTGTGCCCTAAGCCTTGCCGTTCCCTAACCCTAACCCTAGCACAGAACAGAAACCCACCACCAGCCCTACAGCTTACCCCCAAGCCGTAGCCTACTCCTGGCCGGTACGAGGCACTGACCCGTGCGTCAGCACGTAGCCTGACCCTCCCACGTTTCCGTACCCTCACCTGTGCCCTAAGCCTTGCCGTTCCCTAACCCTAACCCTAGCACAAAACGGAAACCCACCACCAGCCCTACACCTTATCCTAAGCTGTAGCCTACTCCTGGCCCGTACGCTGGCACTGACCCGTGCGTCAGCACGTAGCCTGACCCTCCCACGTTTCCGTACCCTCACCTGTGCCCTAAGCCTTGCCGTTCCCTAACCCTAACCCTAGGCCAGCACGGAAACCCACCAACAACCCTATACCGTACTCCCAAGCCGTAGCCTACTCCTGGCCCGTACACTGGCACTGACCCGTGCGTCAGCAGGTAGCCTGACCCTCCCACGTTTACGTACCCTCACCTGTGCCCTAACCCATGCCGTTCCCTAATCCTAACCCTAGCCCAGAACGGAAAACCACCACCAGCCCTACACTTACCCTACACCGTAGCATACTCCTGGCCTGTATGCTAGCACTGACCCGTGCGTCAGCACGTAGCCTGACCCTCCCACGTTTCCGTACCATCACCTGTGCCCTAAGCCTTGCCGTTCCCTAACCCTAACCCTACCCCGGAAGGGAAACCCACCACAAACCCTACACCTCTCCCCCTAGCCGTAGACTACTCCTGGCCCGTACGCTGGCACTGACCCGTGCGTCAGCATGTAGCCTGACCCTCCAACGTTTCCGTACCCTTACCTGTGCCCTAAGCCTTGCCGTTCCCTAACCCTATCCGTAGCCCACAATGGAAACCCACCACCAGCCCTACACCTTACCCTGTGCGGTAGCCTACACCTCGCCCCTATGCTGGCACTGACACGTGCGTGAGCACGTAGCCGTACCCTCCCACGTTTACGTACCCTCACCTGTGCCCTAAGCCTTGCCATTCCCTAACCCTAACCCTAGCCCAGAACGGAAACCCACCACCAGCCCTACACCTTACCCTCAGCCGTAGCCTACTCCTGGCCCGTACGCTGGCACTGACTCGTGCGTCAGCACATAGCCTGACCGTGCCACGTTTCCATACCCTCACCTGTGCCCTAAGCCTTGCCGTTCCCTAACCCTAACCCTAGCCCGGAACGGAAAACCACCAACAGCCTTACACCTTACCACCAAGCTGTAGCCTACTCCTGGCCCGTACGCTGGCACTGACCCGTGTGTCAGCCCGTAGCCTGACCCTCCCACGTTTCCGTAACCTCACCTGTGCCCTAAGCCTTGACGTTCCCTAACCCTAACCCTAGCCCGGAACGGAAACCCCCCACCAGCCCTACACCTTACCCTACGCCGTAGCCTACTCCTGGCCCGTATGCTGGCACTGACCCGTGCGTCATAACGTAGCCTCAACCTCACACGTTTCCGTACCCTCACCTGTGCCCTAAGCCTTGCAGTTCCCTAACCCTAACCCTAGCCCGGAACGGAAACCCACCACCAACCCTACACCTTTCCCCCAAGCCATAGCCTACTCCTGGCCCGTACGCTGGCACTGACCCGTGCGTCAGCACGTAGCCTGACCCTCCCACGTTTACGTACCCTCACCTGTGCCCTAAGCCTTGCCGTTCCCTAACCCTAACCCTAGCCCGGAACGGAAAACCAGCACCAGCCCTACACCTTACCCTACACCGTAGCCTACTCCTGGCCCGTATGCTGGCACTGACCCGTGCGTCAGCACGTAACCTGACCCTCCCACGTTTCCGTACACTCACCTGTGCCCTAAGCCTTGCCGTTACCTAACCCTAACCCTAGGCCAGCACGGAAACACACCACCAACCCTACACCTTACCCCCAATCCGTAGCCTACTCCTGACCCGTACGCTGGCACTGACCAGTGCGTCAGCACGTAGCCTGACCCTCCCACGTTTACGTACCCTCACCTGTGCCCTAAGCCTTGCCGTTCCCTAACCCTAACCCTAGCCCGGAACGGAAACCCACCACCAGCCCTACACCTTACCCTACGCCGTATCCTACTCCTGGCCTATATGCTAGCACAGACCCGTGCGTCAGCACGTAGCCTGACCCTCACACGTTTCTGTACCCTCACCTGTGCCCTAAGCCTTGCCATTCCCTAACCCTAAACCTAGCCCGGAATGGAAACACACCACCAGCCCTACACCTTACCCACAAGCCGTAGCCTACACCTGGCCGGTACGCTGGCACTGACCCGTGCATCAGCACGTAGCCTGACCCTCCCACGTTTCCGTACCCTCACCTGTGCCCTAAGCCTTGCCGTTCCCTAACCATAACCCTAGCCCGGAACGGAAACCCACCACCAGCCCTACACCTTACCCCCAAGCCGTAGCCTACTCCTGGCCCGTACGCTGGCACTGAACCGTGCATCAGCACGTAGCCTGACCCTCCCACGTTTCCGTACCCTCACCTGTGCCCTAAGCCTTGCCGTTCCCTAACCCGAACCCTAGCCCGGAACGGAAACGAACCACCAGCCCTACACCTTACCCAGAAGCCGTAGCCTACACCTGGCCGGTACGCTGGCACTGACCCGTGCATCAGCACGTAGCCTGACCCTCCCACGTTTCCATACCCTCACCTGTGCCCTCAGCCTTGCCGTTCCCTAACCCTAACCCTAGACCGGAACGGAAACCCACCACCAGCCCTACACCTTACCCTACACCTTAGCCTACTCCTGGCCCGTACGCTGGCACTGACCCGTGCGTCACCACGTAGCCTGACCCTCCCACGTTTCCATACCCTCACCTGTGCCCTAAGCCTTGCCGTTCCCTAACCCTAACCCTAGCCCGGAACGGAAACCCAACACCAACCCTACACCTCTCCCCCAAGCCGTAGCCTACTCCTGGCCCGTACGCTGGCACTGACCCGTGCGTCAGCACGTAGCCTGACCCTCCCACGTTTCCATACCCTCACCTGTGCCCTAAGCCTTGCCGTTCCCTAACCCTAACCCTAGCCCGGAACGGAAACCCACCACCAGCCCTACAACTTACCCCCAAGCCGTAGCCTACTCCTGGCCCGTACGCTGGCACTGACCCGTGCGTCAGCACGTAGCCTGACCCTCCCACGTTTCCGTACCTTCACCTGTGCCCTAAGCCTTGCCGTTCCCTAACCCTAACCCTAGCCCGGAACGGAAACCCACCAACAGCCCTACAACTTACCCCCAAGCCGTAGCCTAGTCCTGGCCCGTACGCTGGCACTGACCCGTGCGTCAGCACGTAGCCTGATCCTCCCACGTTTCCATACCCTCACCTGTGCCCTAAGCCTTGCCGTTCCCTAACCCTAACCCTAGCCCGGAACGGAAACCCACCGAAAGCCCTACACCTTACCCCCAAGCCGTAGCCTACTCCTGGCCCGTACGCTGGCACTGACCCGTGCATCAGCACGTAGCCTGACCCTCCCACGTTTCCGTACCCTCACCTGTGCCCTAAGCCTTGCCGTTCCCTAACCCTAACCCTAGCCCGGAACGGAAACCCACCACCAGCCCTACAACTTACCCCCAAGCCGTAGCCTACTCCTGGCCCGTACGCTGGCACTGACCCGTGCATCAGCACGTAGCCTGACCCTCCCACGTTTCCGTACCCTCATCTGTGCCCTAAGCCTTGCCGTTCCCTAACCCTAACCCTAGCCCGGAACGGAAACCCACCACCAGCCCTACACCTTACCCTACGCCGTAGCCTACTCCTGGCCCGTACGCTGGCACTGACCCATGCGTCAGCACGTAGCCTGACCCTCCCACGTTTCCGTACCCTCACCTGTGCCCTAAGCCTTGCCGTTCCCTAACCCTAACCCTAGCCCAGAACGGAAACCCACCACCAGCCCTACATCTTACCCCCAAGCCGTAGCCTACTCCTGGCCCGTACGCTGGCACTGACCCGTGCGTCAGCACGTAACCTGACCCTCCCACGTTTCCGTACCCTCACCTGTGCCCTAAGCCTTGCCGTTCCCTAACCCTAACCCTAGCCCGGAACGGAAACCCACCACCAGCCCTACAGCTTACCCCCAAGCCGTAGCCTACTCCTGGCCGGTACGAGGCACTGACCCGTGCGTCAGCACGTAGCCTGACCCTCCCACGTTTCCGTACCCTCACCTGTGCCCTAAGCCTTGCCGTTCCCTAACCCTAACCCTAGCCCAGAACGGAAACCCACCACCAGCCCTACACCTTACCCTACATTGTATCCTACTCCTGGGCCGTACGCTGGCACTGACCCGTGCGTCAGCACGTAGCCTGACCCTCCCACGTTTCCGTATCCTCACCTGTGCCCTAAGCCTTGCCGTTCCATAACCCTAACCCTAGCTCGGAACGGAAACCCACCACCAGCCCTACACCTTACCCCAAAGCCGTAGCCTACTCCTGGCCCGTACGCTGGCACTGACACGTGCGTCAGCACGTAGCCTGAGCCTCCCACGTTTCCGTACCCTCACCTGTGCCCTAAGCCTTGCCGTTCCCTAAGCCTAACCCTAGCACGGAACGGAAACCCACCACCAGCCCTACACCTTACCCTACGCCGTAGCCTACTCCTGGCCCGTACGCTGGCAGTGACCCGTGCGTCAGCACGTAGCCTGACCCTCCCACGTTTCCGTACCCTCACCTGTGCCCTAAGCCTTGCCGTTCCCTAACCCTAACCCTAACCCGGAACGGACACCCACCACCAGCCCTACACCTTACCCCCAAGCCGTAGCCTACTCCTGGCCCGTACGCTGGCACTGACCCGTGCGTCAGCACGTAGCCTGACCCTCCCACGTTTCCGTACCCTCACCTGTGCCCTAAGCCTTGCCGTTCCCTAACCCTAACCCTAGCACAGAACGGAAACCCACCACCAGCCCTACAGCTTACCCCCAAGCCGTAGCCTACTCCTGGCCGGTACGAGGCACTGACCCGTGCGTCAGCACGTAGCCTGACCCTCCCACGTTTCCGTACCCTCACCTGTGCCCTAAGCCTTGCCGTTCCCTAACCCTAACCCTAGCCCAGAACGGAAACCCACCACCAGCCCTACACCTTACCCTACATTGTAGCCTACTCCTGGCCCGTACGCTGGCACTGACCCGTGCGTCAGCACGTAGCCTGACCCTCCCACGTTTCCGTACCCTCACCTGTGCCCTAAGCCTTGCCGTTCCCTAACCCTAACCCTAGCCCGGAACGGAAACCCACCACCAGCCCTACACCTTACCCACAAGCAGTAGCCTACACCTGGCCAGTACGCTGGCACTGACCCGTGCATCAGCACGTAGCCTGACCCTCCCACGTTTCCGTACCCTCACCTGTGCCCTAAGCCTTGCCGTTCCCTAACCCTAACCCTAGCCTGGAACGGAAACCCACCACCAGCCCTAAACCTTACCCTACGCCGTAGCCTACTCCTGGCCCGTACGCTGGCACTGACCCGTGCATCAGCACGTAGCCTGACCCTCCCACGTTTCCGTACCCTCACCTGTGCCCTCAGCCTTGCCGTTCCCTAACCCTAACCCTAGCCCGGAACGGAAACCCACCACCAGCCCTACACCTTACCCTACGCCGTAGCCTACTCCTGGCCCGTACGCTGGCACTGACCCGTGCGTCAGCACGTAGCCTGACCCTCCCACGTTTCTGTACCCTCACCTGTGCCCTAAGGCTTGCCGTTCCCTAACCCTAAACCTAGCCCGGAATGGAAACCCACCACCAGCCCTACACCTTACCCACAAGCCGTAGCCTACACCTGGCCGGTACGCTGGCACTGACCCGTGCATCAGCACGTAGCCTGACCCTCCCACGTTTCCGTACCCTCACCTGTGCCCTAAGCCTTGCCGTTCCCTAACCCTAACCCTAGCCCGAAACGGAAACCCACCACCAGCCCTACAACTTACCCCCAAGCCGTAGCCTACTCCTGGCCCGTACGCTGGCACTGACCCGTGCGTCAGCACGTAGCCTGACCCTCCCACGTTTCCGTACCCTCACCTGTGCCCTAAGCCTTGCCGTTCCCTAACCCTAACCCTAGCCCGGAACGGAAACCCACCACCAGCCCTACACCTTACCCAGAAGCCGTAGCCTACACCTGGCCGGTACGCTGGCACTGACCCGTGCGTCAGCACGTAGCCTGACCCTCCCACGTTTCCATACCCTCACCTGTGCCCTAAGCCTTGCCGTTCCCTAACCCTAACCCTAGCCCGGAACGGAAACCCACCACCAGCCCTACACCTTACCCTACACCTTAGCCTACTCCTGGCCCGTACGCTGGCACTGACCCGTGCGTCACCACGTAGCCTGACCCTCCCACGTTTCCATACCCTCACCTGTGCCCTAAGCCTTGCCGTTCCATAACCCTAACCCTAGCCCGGAACGGAAACCCACCACCAGCCCTACACCTTACCCTACGCCGTAGCCTACTCCTGGCCCGTACGCTGGCACTGACCCGTGCGTCAGCACGTAGCCTGACCCTCCCACGTTTCCGTACCCTCACCTGTGCCCTCAGCCTTGCCGTTCCCTAACCCTAACCCTAGCCCGGAACGGGAACCCAGCACCAGCCCTACACATTACCCTACGCCGTAGCCTACTCCTGGCCCGTACGCTGGCACTGACCCGTGCGTCAGCACGTAGCCTGACCCTCCCACGTTTCTGTACCCTCACCTGTGCCCTAAGCCTTGCCGTTCCCTAACCCTAAACCTAGCCCGGAATGGAAACACACCACCAGCCCTACACCTTACCCACAAGCCGTAGCGTACACCTGGCCGGTACGCTGGCACTGACCCGTGCATCAGCACGTAGCCTGACCCTCCCACGTTTCTGTACCATCACCTGTGCCCTAAGCCTTGCCGTTCCCTAACCCTAACCCTAGCCCGGAACGGAAACCCACCACCAGCCCTACACCTTACCCTACGCCGTAGCCTACTCCTGGCCCGTACGCTGGCACTGACCCGTGCGTCAGCACGTAGCCTGACCCTCCCACGTTTCCGTACCCTCACCTGTGCCCTAAGCCTTGCCGTCCCCTAACCCTAACCCTAGCCCGGAACGGAAACCCACCACCAGCCCTACACCTTACCCAGAAGCCGTAGCCTACACCTGGCCGGTACGCTGGCACTGACCCGTGCGTCAGCACGTAGCCTGACCCTCCCACGTTTCCGTACCCTCACCTGTGCCCAAAGCGTTGCCGTTCCCTAACCCTAACCCTAGCCCCGAACGGAAACCCACCACCAGCCCTACAACTTACCCCCAAGCCGTAGCCTACTCCTGGCCCGTACGCTGGCACTGACCCGTGCGTCAGCACGTAGCCTGACCCTCCCACGTTTCCGTACCCTCACCTGTGCCCTAAGCCTTGCCGTTCCCTAACCCTAACCCTAGCCCGGAACGGAAACCCACCACCAGCCCTACACCTTACCCCCAAGCCGTAGCCTACTCCTGGCCCGTACGCTGGCACTGACCCGTGCGTCAGCACGTAGCCAGACCCTCCAACGTTTCCGTACCCTCACCTGTGCCCTAAGCCTTGCCGTTCCCTAACTCTAACCCTAGCCCGGAACGGAAACCCACCACCAGCCCTACAGCTTACCCCCAAGCCGTAGCCTACTCCTGGCCGGTACGAGGCACTGACCCGTGCGTCAGCACGTAGCCTGACCCTCCCAAGTTTCCGTACCCTCACCTGTGCCCTAAGCCTTGCCGTTCCCTAACCCTAACCGTAGCCCAGATCGGAAACCCACCACCAGCCCTACACCTTACCCCCAAGCCGTAGCCTACTCCTGTCCCGTACGCTGGCACTGACCCGTGCGTCAGCACGTAGCCTGACCCTCCCACGTTTCCGTACCCTCACCTGTGCCCTAAGCCTTGCCGTTCCCTAACCCTAAACATAGCCCGGAACGGAAACCCACCACCAGCCCTACAGCTTACCCCCAAGCCGTAGCCTACTCCTGGCCGGTACGAGGCACTGACCCGTGCGTCAGCACGTAGCCTGACCCTCCCACGTTTCCGTACCCTCACCTGTGCCCTAAGCCTTGCCGTTCCCTAACCCTAACCCTAGCCCGGAACGGAAACCCACCACCAGCCCTACACCTTACCCTACATTGTAGCCTACTCCTGGCCCGTACGCTGGCACTGACCCGTGCGTCAGCACGTAGCCTGACCCTCCCACGTTTCCGTACCCTCACCTGTGCCCTAAGCCTTGCCGTTCCCTAACCCTAACCCTAGCCCGGAACGGAAACCCACCACCAGCCCTACACCTTACCCTACGCCGTAGCCTACTCCTGGCCCGTACGCTGGCACTGACCCGTGCGTCAGCACGTAGCCTGACCCTCCCACGTTTCCGTACCCTCACCTGTGCCCTAAGCCTTGCCGTTCCCTAACCCTAACCCTAGCCCGGAACGGAAACACACCAAAAGCCCTACACCTTACCCCCAAGCCGTAGCGTACTCCTGGCCCGTACGCTGGCACTGACCCGTGCGTCAGCACGTAGCCTGACCCTCCCACGTTTCTGTACCCTCACCTGTGCCCTAAGCCTTGCCGTTCCCTAACCCTAACCCTAGCCCGGAACGGAAACCCACCACCAGCCCTACAACTTACCCCCAAGCCGTAGCCTACTCCTGGCCCGTACGCTGGCACTGACCCATGCGTCAGCACATAGCCTGACCGTACCTCGTTTCCGTACCCTCACCTGTGCCCTAAGCCTTGCCGTTCCCTAACCCTAACCCTAGCCCGGAACGGAAAACCACCAACAGCCTAACACCTTACTCCAAGGCGTAGCCTACTCCTGGCCCGTACGCTGGCACTGACCCGTGCGTCAGCTCGTAGCCTGACCCTCCCACGTTTCCGTACCCTCACCTGTGCCCTAAGCCTTGCCGTTCCCTAACCCTAACCCTAGCCCGGAATGGAAACCCACCACCAGCCCTACACCTTACCCTACGCCGTAGCCTACTCCTGGCCTGTATGCTAGCACTGACCCGTGCGTCAGCACGTAGCCTGACCCTCACACGTTTCCGTACCCTCACCTGTGCCCTAAGCCTTGCCGTTCCCTAACCCTAACCCTAGCACGGAACGGAAACCCACCACCAACCATACACCTCTCCCCCAAGCCGTAGCCTACTCCTGGCCCGTACGCTGGCACTGACCCGTGCGTCAGCACGTAGCCTGACCCTCCCACGTTTTCGTACCCTCACCTGTGCCCTAAGCCTTGCCATTCCCTAACCCTAACCCTAGCCCGGAACGAAAACCCACCACCAGCCCTACACCTTACACTACGCCGTAGCCTACTCCAGGCCCGTATGCTGGCACTGACCCGTGCGTCAGCACGTAGCCTGACCCTCCCACGTTTCCGTACCCTCACCTGTGCCCTAAGCCTTGCCGTTCCCTAACCCTAACCCTAGCCCACAATGGAAACCCACCACCAGCCCTACACCTTACCCTGTATGGTAGCCTACTCCTGGCCCGTATGCTGGCACTGACCCGTGCGTCAGCACATAGCCTGACCGTGCCACGTTTCCGTACCCTCACCTGTGCCCTAAGCCTTGCCGTTCCATAACCCTAACCCTAGACCGGAACGGAAAACCACCAACAGCCTTACACCTTACCCCCAAGCCGTAGCCTACTCCTGGCACGTACGCTGGCACTGACCCGTGCGTCAGCCCGTAGCCTGACCCTCCCACGTTTCCGTACGCTCACCTGTGCCCTAAGCCTTTCCGTTCCCTAACCCTAACCCTAGGCCGGCACAGAAACCCACCACCAGCCCTACACCTTATCCCCAAACCGTAGCCTACTCCTGGCCCGTACGCTGGCACTGACTCGTGCGTCAGCACGTAGCCTGATCCTCCCACGTTTCCGTACCCTCACCTGTGCCCTAAGCCTTGCCGTTCCCTAAGCCTAACCCTAGCCCAGCTCGGAAACCCACCACCACCCCTACAGCTTACCCCCAAGCCGTTGCCTACTCCTGGCCCGTACGCTGGCACTGACCCGTGCGTCAGCATGTAGCCTGACCCTCCCACGTTTCAGTACCCTCACCTGTGCCCTAAGGCTTGCCGTTCCCTAACCCTAACCCTAGCCCGGAACGGAAACACAACACCAACCCTACACCTCTCCCCCAAGCCGTAGCCTACTCCTGGCCCATACGCTGGCACTGACCCGTGCGTCAGCACGTAGCCTGAACCTCCCACGTTTCCGTACCCTCACCTGTGCCCTAAGCCTTGCCGTTTCCCTAACCCTAACCCTAGCCCGGAACGAAAACCCACCACCAGCCCTACACCTTACCCTACGCCGTAGCCTACTCCTGGCCCGTACGCTGGCACTGCCCCGTGCGTCAGCACGTAGCCTGACCCTCCCACGTTTCCGTACCCTCACCTGTGCCCTAAGCCTTGCCGTTCCCTAACCATAACCCTAGCCCACAATGGAAACCCACCACCAGCCCTACACCTTACCCTGTGCGGTAGCCTACTCCTGGCCCGTATGCGGGCACTGACCCGTGTGTCAGCACATAGCCTGACTGTGCCACGTTTCCGTACCCTCACCTGTGCCCTAAGCCTTGCCGTTCCCTAACCCTAACCCTAGCCCGGAACGGAAACCCACCACCAGCCCTACACCTTACCCCCAAGCCGTAGCCTACTCCTGGCCCGTACGCTGGCACTGACCCGTGCGTCAGCTCGTAGCCTGACCCTCCCACGTTTCCGTACCCTCACCTGTGCCCTAAGCCTTGCCGTTCCCTAAGCCTAACCCGAGCCCGGAACGGAAACCCACCACCAGCCCTACACCTTACCCTACGCCGTAGCCTACTCCTGGCCCGTATGCTGGCACTGACCCTTGCGTCAGCACGTAACCTGACCCTCCCACGTTTCCATACCCTCACCTGTGCCCTAAGCCTTGCCGTTCCCTAACCCTAACCCTAGCCGGGAACGGAAACCCACCACCAACCCTACACCTTTCCCCCAAGCCGTAGCCTACTCCTGACCCGTATGCTGGCACTGGCCCGTGCGTCAGAACGTAGCCTGACCCTCGCACGTTTACGTACCGTCACCTGTGCCCTAAGCCTTGCCGTTCCCTAACCCTAACCCTAGCACAGAACGGAAACCCACCACCAGCCCTACACCTTATCCTAAGCTGTAGCCTACTCCTGGCCCGTACGCTGGCACTGACCCGTGCGTCAGCACGTAGCCTGACCCTCCCACGTTTCCGTACCCTCACCTGTGCCCTAAGCCTTGCCGTTCCCTAACCCTAACCCTAGGCCAGCACGGAAACCCACCAACAACCCTATACCGTACTCCCAAGCCGTAGCCTACTCCTGGCCCGTACACTGGCACTGACCCGTGCGTCAGCAGGTAGCCTGACCCTCCCACGTTTACGTACCCTCACCTGTGCCCTAACCCATGCCGTTCCCTAATCCTAACCCTAGCCCAGAACGGAAAACCACCACCAGCCCTACACCTTACCCTACACCGTAGCATACTCCTGGCCTGTATGCTAGCACTGACCCGTGCGTCAGCACGTAGCCTGACCCTCCCACGTTTCCGTACCATCACCTGTGCCCTAAGCCTTGCCGTTCCCTAACCCTAACCCTACCCCGGAAGGGAAACCCACCACAAACCCTACACCTCTCCCCCTAGCCGTAGACTACTCCTGGCCCGTACGCTGGCACTGACCCGTGCGTCAGCATGTAGCCTGACCCTCCAACGTTTCCGTACCCTTACCTGTGCCCTAAGCCTTGCCGTTCCCTAACCCTATCCGTAGCCCACAATGGAAACCCACCACCAGCCCTACACCTTACCCTGTGCGGTAGCCTACACCTCGCCCCTATGCTGGCACTGACACGTGCGTGAGCACGTAGCCGTACCCTCCCACGTTTACGTACCCTCACCTTTGCCCTAAGCCTTGCCATTCCCTAACCCTAACCCTAGCCCAGAACGGAAACCCACCACCAGCCCTACACCTTACCCTCAGCCGTAGCCTACTCCTGGCCCGTACGCTGGCACTGACTCGTGCGTCAGCACGTAGCCTGACCTTCCCACGTTTCCGTACCCTCACCTGTGCCCTAAGCCTTGCCGTTCCCTAACCCTAACCCTAGGCCAGCACAGAAACCCACCACCAGCCCTACACCTTACCCCCAAGCCGTAGCCTACTCCTGGCCCGTACGCTGGCACTGACCCGTGCGTCAGCACATAGCCTGACCGTGCCACGTTTCCATACCCTCACCTGTGCCCTAAGCCTTGCCGTTCCCTAACCCTAACCCTAGCCCAGAACGGAAAACCACCAACAGCCTTACACCTTACCACCAAGCTGTAGCCTACTCCTGGCCCGTACGCTGGCACTGACCCGTGTGTCAGCCCGTAGCCTGACCCTCCCACGTTTCCGTAACCTCACCTGTGCCCTAAGCCTTGACGTTCCCTAACCCTAACCCTAGCCCGGAATGGAAACCCCCCACCAGCCGTACACCTTACCCTACGCCGTAGCCTACTCCTGGCCCGTATGCTGGCACTGACCCGTGCGTCATAACGTAGCCTCAACCACACACGTTTCCGTACCCTCACCTGTGCCCTAAGCCTTGCAGTTCCCTAACCCTAACCCTAGCCCGGAACGGAAACCCACCACCAACCCTACACCTTTCCCCCAAGCCATAGCCTACTCCTGGCCCGTACGCTGGCACTGACCCGTGCGTCAGCACGTAGCCTGACCCTCCCACGTTTACGTACCCTCACCTGTGCCCTAAGCCTTGCCGTTCCCTAACCCTAACCCTAGCCCGGAACGGAAAACCAGCACCAGCCCTACACCTTACCCTACACCGTAGCCTACTCCTGGCCCGTATGCTGGCACTGACCCGTGCGTCAGCACGTAACCTGACCCTCCCACGTTTCCGTACACTCACATGTGCCCTAAGCCTTGCCGTTACCTAACCCTAACCCTAGGCCAGCACGGAAACACACCACCAACCCTACACCTTACCCCCAAGCCGTAGCCTACTCCTGACCCGTACGCTGGCACTGACCAGTGCGTCAGCACGTAGCCTGACCCTCCCACGTTTACGTACCCTCACCTGTGCCCTAAGCCTTGCCGTTCCCTAACCCTAACCCTAGCCCGGAACGGAAACCCACCACCAGCCCTACACCTTACCCTACGCCGTATCCTACTCCTGGCCTATATGCTAGCACTGACCCGTGCGTCAGCACGTAGCCTGACCCTCACACGTTTCTGTACCCTCACCTGTGCCCTAAGCCTTGCCGTTCCCTAACCCTAAACCTAGCCCGGAATGGAAACACACCACCAGCCCTACACCTTACCCACAAGCCGTAGCCTACACCTGGCCGGTACGCTGGCACTGACCCGTGCATCAGCACGTAGCCTGACCCTCCCACGTTTCCGTACCCTCACCTGTGCCCTAAGCCTTGCCGTTCCCTAACCGTAACCCTAGCCCGGAACGGAAACCCACCACCAGCCCTACACCTTACCCCCAAGCCGTAGCCTACTCCTGGCCCGTACGCTGGCACTGAACCGTGCATCAGCACGTAGCCTGACCCTCCCACGTTTCTGTACCCTCACCTGTGCCCTAAGCCTTGCCGTTCCCTAACCCGAACCCTAGCCCGGAACGGAAACCCACCACCAGCCCTACACCTTACCCAGAAGCCGTAGCCTACACCTGGCCGGTACGCTGGCACTGACCCGTGCATCAGCACGTAGCCTGACCCTCCCACGTTTCCATACCCTCACCTGTGCCCTCAGCCTTGCCGTTCCCTAACCCTAACCCTAGACCGGAACGGAAACCCACCACCAGCCCTACACCTTACCCTACACCTTAGCCTACTCCTGGCCCGTACGCTGGCACTGACCCGTGCGTCACCACGTAGCCTGACCCTCCCACGTTTCCATACCCTCACCTGTGCCCTAAGCCTTGCCGTTCCCTAACCCTAACCCTAGCCTGGAACGGAAACCCAACACCAACCCTACACCTCTCCCCCAAGCCGTAGCCTACTCCTGGCCCGTACGCTGGCACTGACCCGTGCGTCAGCACGTAGCCTGACCCTCCCACGTTTCCATACCCTCACCTGTGCCCTAAGCCTTGCCGTTCCCTAACCCTAACCCTAGCCCGGAACGGAAACCCACCACCAGCCCTACAACTTACCCCCAAGCCGTAGCCTACTCCTGGCCCGTACGCTGGCACTGACCCGTGCGTCAGCACGTAGCCTGACCCTCCCACGTTTCCGTACCTTCACCTGTGCCCTAAGCCTTGCCGTTCCCTAACCCTAACCCTAGCCCGGAACGGAAACCCACCACCAGCCCTACAACTTACCCCCAAGCCGTAGCATAGTCCTGGCCCGTACGCTGGCACTGACCCGTGCGTCAGCACGTAGCCTGACCCTCCCACGTTTCCATACCCTCACCTGTGCCCTAAGCCTTGCCGTTCCCTAACCCTAACCCTAGCCCGGAACGGAAACCCACCGAAAGCCCTACACCTTACCCCCAAGCCGTAGCCTACTCCTGGCCCGTACGCTGGCACTGACCCGTGCATCAGCACGTAGCCTGACCCTCCCACGTTTCCGTACCCTCACCTGTGCCCTAAGCCTTGCCGTACCCTAACCCTAACCCTAGCCCGGAACGGAAACCCACCACCAGCCCTACAACTTACCCCCAAGCCGTAGCCTACTCCTGGCCCGTACGCTGGCACTGACCCGTGCATCAGCACGTAGCCTGACCCTCCCACGTTTCCGTACCCTCATCTGTGCCCTAAGCCTTGCCGTTCCCTAACCCTAACCCTAGCCCGGAACGGAAACCCACCACCAGCCCTACACCTTACCCTACGCCGTAGCCTACTCCTGGCCCGTACGCTGGCACTGACCCATGCGTCAGCACGTAGCCTGACCCTCCCACGTTTCCGTACCCTCACCTGTGCCCTAAGCCTTGCCGTTCCCTAACCCTAACCCTAGCCCAGAACGGAAACCCACCACCAGCCCTACAGCTTGCCCCCAAGCCGTAGCCTACTCCTGGCCCGTACGCTGGCACTGACCCGTGCGTCAGCACGTAGCCTGACCCTCCCACGTTTCCGTACCCTCACCTGTGCCCTAAGCCTTGCCGTTCCCTAACCCTAACCCTAGCCCGGAACGGAAACCCACCACCAGCCCTACAGCTTACCCCCAAGCCGTAGCCTACTCCTGGCCGGTACGAGGCACTGACCCGTGCGTCAGCACGTAGCCTGACCCTCCCACGTTTCCGTACCCTCACCTGTGCCCTAAGCCTTGCCGTTCCCTAACCCTAACCCTAGCCCAGAACGGAAACCCACCACCAGCCCTACACCTTACCCTACATTGTATCCTACTCCTGGGCCGTACGCTGGCACTGACCCGTGCGTCAGCACGTAGCCTGACCCTCCCACGTTTCCGTACCCTCACCTGTGCCCTAAGCCTTGCCGTTCCATAACCCTAACCCTAGCCCGGAACGGAAACCCACCACCAGCCCTACACCTTACCCCCAAGCCGTAGCCTACTCCTGGACCGTACGCTGGCACTGACCCGTGAGTCAGCACGTAGCCTGACCCTCCCACGTTTCTGTACCCTCACCTGTGCCCTAAGCCTTGCCGTTCCCTAACCCTAACCCTAGCCCGGAACGGAAACCCACCAAAAGCCCTACACCTTACCCCCAAGCCGTAGCGTACTCATGGCCCGTACGCTGGCACTGACCCGTGCGTCAGCACGTAGCCTGACCCTCCCACGTTTCTGTACCCTCACCTGTGCCCTAAGCCTTGCCGTTCCCTAACCCTAACCCTAGCCCGGAACGGAAACCCACCACCAGCCCTACAACTTACCCCCAAGCCGTAGCCTACTCCTGGCCCGTACGCTGGCACTGACCCGTGCGTCAGCACGTAGCCTGACCCTCCCACGTTTCCGTACCCTCACCTGTGCCCTAAGCCTTGCCGTTCCCTAACCCTAACCCTAGCTCGGAACGGAAACCCACCACCAGCCCTACACCTTACCCCAAAGCCGTAGCCTACTCCTGGCCCGTACGCTGGCACTGACACGTGCGTCAGCACGTAGCCTGAGCCTCCCACGTTTCCGTACCCTCACCTGTGCCCTAAGCCTTGCCGTTCCCTAAGCCTAACCCTAGCACGGAACGGAAACCCACCACCAGCCCTACACCTTACCCTACGCCGTAGCCTACTCCTGGCCCGTACGCTGGCACTGACCCGTGCGTCAGCACGTAGCCTGACCCTCCCACGTTTCCGTACCCTCACCTGTGCCCTAAGCCTTGCCGTTCCCTAACCCTAACCCTAACCCGGAACGGACACCCACCACCAGCCCTACACCTTACCCCCAAGCCGTAGCCTACTCCTGGCCCGTACGCTGGCACTGACCCGTGCGTCAGCACGTAGCCTGACCCTCCCACGTTTCCGTACCCTCACCTGTGCCCTAAGCCTTGCCGTTCCCTAACCCTAACCCTAGCACAGAACAGAAACCCACCACCAGCCCTACAGCTTACCCCCAAGCCGTAGCCTACTCCTGGCCGGTACGAGGCACTGACCCGTGCGTCAGCACGTAGCCTGACCCTCCCACGTTTCCGTACCCTCACCTGTGCCCTAAGCCTTGCCGTTCCCTAACCCTAACCCTAGCCCAGAACGGAAACCCACCACCAGCCCTACACCTTACCCTACATTGTAGCCTACTCCTGGCCCGTACGCTGGCACTGACCCGTGCGTCAGCACGTAGCCTGACCCTCCCACGTTTCCGTACCCTCACCTGTGCCCTAAGCCTTGCCGTTCCCTAACCCTAACCCTAGCCCGGAACGGAAACCCACCACCAGCCCTACACCTTACCCACAAGCAGTAGCCTACACCTGGCCAGTACGCTGGCACTGACCCGTGCATCAGCACGTAGCCTGACCCTCCCACGTTTCCGTACCCTCACCTGTGCCCTAAGCCTTGCCGTTCCCTAACCCTAACCCTAGCCTGGAACGGAAACCCACCACCAGCCCTAAACCTTACCCTACGCCGTAGCCTACTCCTGGCCCGTACGCTGGCACTGACCCGTGCATCAGCACGTAGCCTGACCCTCCCACGTTTCCGTACCCTCACCTGTGCCCTCAGCCTTGCCGTTCCCTAACCCTAACCCTAGCCCGGAACGGAAACCCACCACCAGCCCTACACCTTACCCTACGCCGTAGCCTACTCCTGGCCCGTACACTGGCACTGACCCGTGCGTCAGCACGTAGCCTGACCCTCCCACGTTTCTGTACCCTCACCTGTGCCCTAAGGCTTGCCGTTCCCTAACCCTAAACCTAGCCCGGAATGGAAACCCACCACCAGCCCTACACCTTACCCACAAGCCGTAGCCTACACCTGGCCGGTACGCTGGCACTGACCCGTGCATCAGCACGTAGCCTGACCCTCCCACGTTTCCGTACCCTCACCTGTGCCCTAAGCCTTGCCGTTCCCTAACCCTAACCCTAGCCCGGAACGGAAACCCACCACCTGCCCTACACCTTACCCCCAAGCCGTAGCCTACTCCTGGCCCGTACACTGGCACTGACCCGTGCATCAGCACGTAGCCTGACCCTCCCACGTTTCCGTACCCTCACCTGTGCCCTAAGCCTTGCCGTTCCCTAACCCTAACACTAGCCCGGAACGGAAACCCACCACCAGCCCTACACCTTACCCAGAAGCCGTAGCATACACCTGGCCGGTACGCTGGCACAGACCCGTGCGTCAGCACGTAGCCTGAGCCTCCCACGTTTCCATAACCTCACCTGTGCCCTAAGCCTTGCCGTTCCCTAACCCTAACCCTAGCCCGGAACGGAAACCCACCACCAGCCCTACACCTTACCCTACGCCGTAGCCTACTCCTGGCCCGTACGCTGGCACTGACCCATGTGTCAGCACGTAGCCTGACCCTCCCACGTTTCCGTACCCTCACCTGTGCCCTCAGCCTTGCCGTTCCCTAACCCTAAACCTAGCCCGGAATGGAAACACACCACCAGCCCTACACCTTACCCACAAGCCGTAGCCTACACCTGGCCGGTACGCTGGCACTGACCCGTGCATCAGCATGTAGCCTGACCCTCCCACGTTTCCGTACCCTCAACTGTGCCCTAAGCCTTGCCGTTCCCTAACCCTAACCCTAGCCCGGAATGGAAACCCACCACCAGCCCTACACCTTACCCCCAAGCCGTAGCCTACTCCTGGCCCGTACGCTGGCACTGACCCGTGCATCAGCACGTAGCCTGACCCTCCCACGTTTCCGTACCCTCACCTGTGCCCTAAGCCTTGCCGTTCCCTAACCCTAACCCTAGCCCGGAACGGAAACCCACCACCAGCCCCACACCTTATCCAGAAGCCGTAGCCTACACCTGGCCGGTACGCTGGCACTGACCCGTGCGTCAGCACGTAGCCTGACCCTCCCACGTTTCCATACCCTCACCTGTGCCCTAAGCCTTGCCGTTCCCTAACCCTAAACCTAGCTCGGAACGTAAACCCACCACCAGCCCTACACCTTACCCTACGCCATAGCCTACTCCTGGCCCGTACGCTGGCACTGACCCGTGCGTCAGCACGTAGCCTGACCCTCCCACGTTTCCGTACCCTCACCTGTGCCCTAAGCCTTGCCGTTCCCTAACCCTAACCCTAGCCCGGAACGGAAACCCACCACCAACCCTACAACTTACCCCCAAGCCGTAGCCTACTCCTGGCCCGTACGCTGGCACTGACCCGTGCGTCAGCACGTAGCCTGACCCTCCCACGATTCCGTACACTCACCTGTGCCCTAAGCCTTGCCGTTCCCTAACCCTAACCCTAGCCCGGAAAGGAAACCCACCACGAGCCCTACACCTTACCCACAAGCCGTAGCCTATACCTGGCCGGTACGCTGGCACTGACCCGTGCGTCAGCACGTAGCCTGACCCTCCCACGTTTCGTACCCTCACCTGTGCCCTAAGCCTTGCCGTTCCCTAACTCTAACCCTAGCACGGAACGGAAACCCACCACCATCCCTACACCTTACCCTACACCGTAGCCTACTCCTGGCCCGTACGCTGGCACTGACCCGTGCATCAGCACGTAGCCTGACCCTCCCACGTTTCCGTACCCTCACCTGTGCCCTAAGCCTTGCCGTTCCCTAACCCTAACCCTAGCCCGGAACGGAAACCCACCACCAGCCCTACACCTTACCCTACACCGTAGCCTACTCCTGGCCCGTACGCTGGCACTGACCCGTGCGTCAGCACGTAGCCTGACCCTCCCACGTTTCCGTACCCTCACCTGTGCCCTAAGCCTTGCCGTTCCCTAACCCTAACCCTAGCCCGGAACGGAAACCCACCACCAGCCCTACAGCTTACCCCCAAGCCGTAGCCTACTCCTGGCCGGTACGAGGCACTGACCCGTGCGTCAGCACGTAGCCTGACCCTCCCACGTTTCCGTTCCCTCACCTGTGCCCTAAGCCTTGCCGTTCCCTAACCCTAACCCTAGCCCTGAACGGAAACCGACCACCAGCCCTACAACTTACCCTACATTGTAGCCTACTCCTGGCCCGTACGCTGGCACTGACCCGTGCGTCAGCACGTAGCCTGACCCTCCCACGTTTCCGTACCCTCACCTGTGCCCTAAGCCTTGCCGTTCCCTAACCCTAACCCTAGCCCGGAACGGAAACCCACCACCAGCCCTACACCTTACCCACAAGCAGTAGCCTACACCTGGCCAGTACGCTGGCACTGACCCGTGCATCACCACGTAGCCTGACCCTCCCACGTTTCCGTACCCTCACCTGTGCCCTAAGCCTTGCCGTTCCATAACCCTAACCCTAGCCTGGAACGGAAACCCACCACCAGCCCTACACCTTGCCCTACGCCGTAGCCTACTCCTGGCCCGTACGCTGGCACTGACCCGTGCATCAGCACGTAGCCTGACCCTCCCACGTTTCCGTACCCTCACCTGTGCCCTCAGCCTTGCCGTTCCCTAACCCTAACCCTAGCCCGGAACGGAAACCCACCACCAGCCCTACACCTTACCCTACGCCGTAGCCTACTCCTGGCCCGTACGCTGGCACTGACCCGTGCGTCAGCACGTAGCCTGACCCTCCCACGTTTCTGTACCCTCACCTGTGCCCTAAGCCTTCCCGTTCCCTAACCCTAAACCTAGCCCGGAATGGAAACCCACCACCAGCCCTACACCTTACCCACAAGCCGTAGCCGACACCTGGCCGGTACGCTGGCACTGACCCGTGCATCAGCACGTAGCCTGACCCTCCCACGTTTCCGTACCCTCACCTGTGCCCTAAGCCTTGCCGTTCCCTAACCCTAACCCTAGCCCGGAACGGAAACCCACCACCTGCCCTACACCTTACCCCCAAGCCGTAGCCTACTCCTGGCCCATACGCTGGCACTGACCCGTGCATCAGCACGTAGCCTGACCCTCCCACGTTTCCGTACCCTCACCTGTGCCCTAAGCCTTGCCGTTCCCTAACCCTAACCCTAGACCGAAACGGAAACCCACCACCAGCCCTACACCTTACCCAGAAGCCGTAGCATACACCTGGCCGGTACGCTAGCACTGACCCGTGCGTCAGCACGTAGCCTGACCCTCCCACGTTTCCATACCCTCACCTGTGCCCTAAGCCTTGCCGTTCCCTAACCCTAACCCTAGCCCGGAACGGAAACCCACCGCCAGCCCTACACCTTACCCTACGCCGTAGCCTACTCCTGGCCCGTACGCTGGCACTGACCCGTGCGTCAGCACGTAGCCTGACCCTCCCACGTTTCCGTACCCTCACCTGTGCTCTCAGCCTTGCCGTTCCCTAACCCTAACCCTAGCCCGGAACGGAAACCCACCACCAGCCCTACACCTTACCCTACGCTGTAGCCTACTCCTGGCCCGTACGCTGGCACTGACCCGTGCGTCAGCACGTAGCCTGACCCTCCCACGTTTCTGTACCCTCACCTGTGCCCTAAGCCTTGCCGTTCCCTAACCCTAACCCTAGCCCGGAATGGAAACACACCACCAGCCCTACACCTTACCCCCAAGCCGTAGCCTACTCCTGGCCCGTACGCTGGCACTGACCCGTGCGTCAGCACGTAGCCTGACCCTCCCACGTTTCCGTACCCTCACCTGTGCCCTAAGCCTTGCCGTTCCCTAACCCTAACCCTAGCCCGGAATGGAAACCCACCACCAGCCCTACACCTTACCCCCAAGCCGTAGCCTACTCCTGGCCCGTACGCTGGCACTGACCCGTGCATCAGCACGTAGCCTGACCCTCGCACGTTTCCGTACCCTCACCTGTGCCCTAAGCCTTGCCGTTCCCTAACCCTAACCCTAGCCCGGAACGGAAACCCACCACCAGCCCTACACCTTACCCCCAAGCCGTAGCCTACTCCTGGCCCGTACGCTGGCACTGACCCGCGCGTCAGCACGTAGCCTGACCCTCCCACGTTTCCGTACCCTCACCTGTGCCCTAAGCCTTGCCGTTCCCTAACCCTATCCCTAGCCCCGAACGGAAACCCACCACCAGCCCTACACCTTACCCTACACCGTAGCCTACTCCTGGCCCGTACGCTGGCACTGACCCGTGCATCAGCATGTAGCCTGACCCTCCCACGTTTCCGTACCCTCACCTGTGCCCTAAGCCTTGCCGTTCCCTAACCCTAACCCTAGCCCGGAACGGAAACCCACCACCAGCCCTACACCTTACCCTTCGCCGTAGCCTACTCCTGGCCCGTACGCTGGCACTGACCCGTGCGTCAGCACGTAGCCTGACCCTCCCACGTTTCCGTACCCTCACCTGTGCCCTAAGCCTTGCCGTTCCCTAACCCTAACACTAGCCCGGAACAGAAACCCACCACCAGCCCTACACCTTACCCACAAACAGTAGCCTACACCTGGCCAGTACGCTGGCACTGACCCGTGCATCAGCACGTAGCCTGACCCTCCCACATTTCCGTACCCTCACCTGTGCCCTAAGCCTTGCCGTTCCCTAACCCTAACCCTAGCCCGGAACGGAAACCCACCACCAGCCCTACACCTTACCCTACTCCGTAGCCTACTCCTGGCCCGTACGCTGGCACTGACCCGTGCATCAGCACGTAGCCTGACCCTCCCACGTTTCCGTACCCTCACCTGTGCCCTCAGCCTTGCCGTTCCCTAACCCTAACCCTAGCCCGGAACGGAAACCCACCACCAGCCCTACACCTTACCCTACGCCGTAGCCTACTCTTGGCCCGTACGCTGGCACTGACCCGTGCGTCAACACGTAGCCTGACCCTCCCACGTTTCTGTACCCTCACCTGTGCCCTAAGCCTTGCCGTTCCCTAACCCTAAACCTAGCCCGGAATGGAAACCCACCACCAGCCCTACACCTTACCCACAAGCCGTAGCCTACACCTGGCTGGTACGCTGGCACTGACCCGTGCGTCAGCACGTAGCCTGACCCTCCCACGTTTCCGTACCCTCACCTGTGCCCTAAGCCTTGCCGTTCCCTAACCCTAACCCTAGCCCGGAACGGAAACCCACCACCTGCCCTACACCTTACCCCCAAGCCGTAGCCTATTCCTGGCCCGTACGCTGGCACTGACCCGTGCGTCAGCACGTAGCCTGACCCTCCCACGTTTCCGTACCCTCACCTGTGCCCTAAGCCTTGCCGTTCCCTAACCCTAACCCTAGCCCGGAACGGAAACCCACCTCCAGTCCTACACCTTACCCAGAAGCCGTAGCCTACACCTGGCCGGTACGCTGGCACTGACCCGTGCATCAGCACGTACCCTGACCCTCCCACGTTTCCGTACCCTCACCTGTGCCCTAAGCCTTGCCGTTCCCTAACCCTAACCCTAGCCCAGAACGGAAACCCACCACCAGCCCTAAACCTTACCCAGAAGCCGTAGCCTACACCTGGCCGGTACGCTGGCACTGACCCGTGCATCAGCACGTAGCCTGACCCTCCCACGTTTCCGTACCCTCACCTGTGCCCTAAGCCTTGCCGTTCCCTAACCCTAACCCTAGCCCGGAACGGAAACCCACCACCAGCCCTACACCTTACCCTACGCCGTAGCCTACTCCTGGCCCGTACGCTGGCACTGACCCGTGCATCAGCACGTAGCCTGACCCTCCCACGTTTCCGTACCCTCACCTGTGCCCTCAGCCTTGCCGTTCCCTAACCCTAACCCTAGCCCGGAATGGAAACCCACCACCAGCCCTACACCTTACCCCCAAGCCGTAGCCTACTCCTGGCCCGTACGCTGGCACTGACCCGTGCATCAGCACGTAGCCTGACCCTCCCACGTTTCCTTACCCTCACCTGTGCCCTAAGCCTTGCCGTTCCCTAACCCTAACCCTAGCCCGGAACGGAAACCCACCACCAGCCCTACATCTTACCCCCAAGCCGTAGCCTACACCTGGCCGGTACGCTGGCACTGACCCGTGCGTCAGCACGTAGCCTGACCCTCCCACGTTTCCATACCCTCACCTGTGCCCTAAGCCTTGCCGTTCCCTAACCCTAACCCTAGCCCGGAACGGAAACCCACCACCAGCCCTACAACTTACCCTACACCTTAGCCTACTCCTGGCCCGTACGCTGGCACTGACCTGTGCGTCACCACGTAGCCTGACCCTCCCACGTTTCCATACCCTCACCTGTGCCCTAAGCCTTGCCGTTCCCTAACCCTAACCCTAGCCCGGAACGGAAACCCACCACCAGCCCTACACCTTACCCTACGCCGTAGCCTACTCCTGGCCCGTACGCTGGCACTGACCCGTGCGTCAGCACGTAGCCTGACCCTCCCACGTTTCCGTACCCTCACCTGTGCCCTAAGCCTTGCCGTTCCCTAACCCTAACCCTAGCCCGGAACGGAAACCCACCACCAGCCCTACACCTTACCCAGAAGCCGTAGCCTACACCTGGCCGGTACGCTGGCACTGACCCGTGCGTCAGCACGTAGCCTGACCCTCCCACGTTTCCATACCCTCACCTGTGCCCTAAGCCTTGCCGTTCCCTAACCCTAACCCTAGACCGGAACGGAAACCCACCACCAGCCCTACACCTTACCCTACACCTTAGCCTACTCCTGGCCCGTACGCTGGCACTGACCCGTGCGTCACCACGTAGCCTGACCCTCCCACGTTTCCATACCCTCACCTGTGCCCTAAGCCTTGCCGTTCCATAACCCTAACCCTAGCCCGGAACGGAAACCCACCACCAGCCCTACACCTTACCCTACGCCGTAGCCTACTCCTGGCCCGTACGCTGGCACTGACCCGTGCGTCAGCACGTAGCCTGACCCTCCCACGTTTCCGTACCCTCACCTGTGCCCTAAGCCTTGCCGTTCCCTAACCCTAACCCTAGCCCGGAACGGAAACCCACCACCAGCCCTACAACTTACCCCCAAGCCGTAGCCTACTCCTGGCCCGTACGCTGGCACTGACCCGTGCGTCAGCACGTAGCCTGACCCTCCCACGTTTCCGTACCCTCACCAGTGCCCTAAGCCTTGCCGTTCCCTAACCCTAACCCTAGCCCGGAACGGAAACCCACCACCAGCCCTACACCTTACCCCCAAGCCGTAGCCTACACCTGGCCCGTACGCTGGCACTGACCCGTGCGTCAGCACGTAGCCAGACCCTCCAACGTTTCCGTACCCTCACCTGTGCCCTAAGCCTTGCCGTTCCCTAACTCTAACCCTAGCCCGGAACGGAAACCCACCACCAGCCCTACAGCTTACCCCCAAGCCGTAGCCTACTCCTGGCCGGTACGAGGCACTGACCCGTGCGTCAGCACGTAGCCTGACCCTCCCAAGTTTCCGTACCCTCACCTGTGCCCTAAGCCTTGCCGTTCCCTAACCCTAACCGTAGCCCAGAACGGAAACCCACCACCAGCCCTACACCTTACCCCCAAGCCGTAGCCTACTCCTGGCCCATACGCTGGCACTGACCCGTGCGTCAGCACGTAGCCTGACCCTCCCACGTTTCCGTACCCTCACCTGTGCCCTAAGCCTTGCCGTTCCCTAACCCTAACCCTAGCACAGAACGGAAACCCACCACCAGCCCTACACCTTACCCCCAAGCCGTAGCCTACTCCTGGCCCATACGCTGGCACTGACCCGTGCGTCAGCACGTAGCCTGACCCTCCCACGTTTCCGTACCCTCACCTGTGCCCTAAGACTTGCCGTTCCCTAACCCTAACCCTAGCACGGAACGGAAACCCACCACCAGCCCTACACATTACCCTACGCCGTAGCCTACTCCTGGCCCGTACGCTGGCACTGACCCGTGCGTCAGCACGTAGCCTGACCCTCCCACGTTTCCGTACCCTCACCTGTGCCCTAAGCCTTGCCGTTCCCTAACCCTAACCCTACCCCGGAACGGAAACCCACCACCAGCCCTACACCTTACCCCCAAGCCGTAGCCTACTCCTGGCCCGTACGCTGGCACTGACCCGTGCGTCAGCACGTAGCCTGACGCTCCCACGTTTCCGTACCCTCACCTGTGCCCTAAGCCTTGCCGTTCCCTAACCCTAACCCTAGCCCGGAACGGAAACCCACCACCAGCCCTACACCTTACCCACAAGCCGTAGCCTAAACCTGGCCGGTACGCTGGCACTGACCCGTGCGTCAGCACGTAGCCTGACCCTCCCACGTTTCCGTACCCTCACCTGTGCCCTCAGCCTTGCCGTTCCCTAACCCTAACCCTAGCCCGGAACGGGAACCCACCACCAGCCCTACACCATACCCTACGCCGTAGCCTACTCCTGGCCCGTACGCTGGCACTGACCCGTGCGTCAGCACGTAGCCTGACCCTCCCACGTTTCTGTACCCTCACCTGTGCCCTAAGCCTTGCCGTTCCCTAACCCTAAACCTAGCCCGGAATGGAAACACACCACCAGCCCTACACCTTACCCACAAGCCGTAGCCTACACCTGGCCGGTACGCTGGCACTGACCCGTGCATCAGCACGTAGCCTGACCCTCCCACGTTTCCGTACCATCACCTGTGCCCTAAGCCTTGCCGTTCCCTAACCCTAACCCTAGCCCGGAACGGAAACCCACCACCAGCCCTACACCTTACCCTACGCCGTAGCCTACTCCTGGCCCGTACGCTGGCACTGACCCGTGCGTCAGCACGTAGCCTGACCCTCCCACGTTTCCGTACCCTCACCTGTGCCCTAAGCCTTGCCGTTCCCTAACCCTAACCCTAGCCCGGAACGGAAACCCACCACCAGCCCTACACCTTACCCAGAAGCCGTAACCTACACCTGGCCGGTACGCTGGCACTGACCCGTGCGTCAGCACGTAGCCTGACCCTCCCACGTTTCCATACCCTCACCTGTGCCCTAAGCCTTGCCGTTCCCTAACCCTAACCCTAGCCCGGAACGGAAACCCACCACCAGCCCTACACCTTACCCTACACCTTAGCCTACTCCTGGCCCGTACGCTGGCACTGACCCGTGCGTCAGCACGTAGCCTGACCCTCCCACGTTTCCATACCCTCACCTGTGCCCTAAGCCTTGCCGTTCCCTAACCCTAACCCTAGCCCGGAACGGAAACCCACCACCAGCCCTACACCTTACCCTACACCTTAGCCTACTCCTGGCCCGTACGCTGGCACTGACCTGTGCGTCACCACGTAGCCTGACCCTCCCACGTTTCCGTACCCTCACCTGTGCCCTAAGCCTTGCCGTTCCCTAACCCTAACCCTAGCCCGGAACGGAAACCCACCACCAGCCCTACAGCTTACCCCCAAGCCGTAGCCTACTCCTGGCCGGTACGAGGCACTGACCCGTGCGTCAGCACGTAGCCTGACCCTCCCACGTTTCCGTACCCTCACCTGTGCCCTAAGCCTTGCCGTTCCCTAACCCTAACCCTAGCCCAGAACGGAAACCCACAACCAGCCCTACACCTTACCCTACATTGTAGCCTACTCCTGGCCCGTACGCTGGCACTGACCCGTGCGTCAGCACGTAGCCTGACCCTCCCACGTTTCCGTACCCTCACCTGTGCCCTAAGCCTTGCCGTTCCCTAACCCTAACCCTAGCCCGGAACGGAAACCCACCTCCAGTCCTACACCTTACCCAGAAGCCGTAGCCTACACCTGGCCGGTACGCTGGCACTGACCCGTGCATCAGCACGTAGCCTGACCCTCCCACGTTTCCGTACCCTCACCTGTGCCCTAAGCCTTGCCGTTCCCTAACCCTAACCCTAGCCCGGAACGGAAACCCACCACCAGCCCTACACCTTACCCAGAAGCCGTAGCCTACACCTGGCCGGTACGCTGGCACTGACCCGTGCATCAGCACGTAGCCTGACCCTCCCACGTTTCCGTACCCTCACCTGTGCCCTAAGCTTTGCCGTTCCCTAACCCTAACCCTAGCCCGGAACGAAAACCCACCACCAGCTCTACACCTTACCCTACGCCGTAGCCTACTCCTGGCCCGTACGCTGGCACTGACCGGTGCATCAGCACGTAGCCTGACCCTCCCACGTTTCCGTACCCTCACCTGTGCCCTCAGCCTTGCCGTTCCCTAACCCTAACCCTAGCCCGGAACGGAAACCCACCACCAGCCCTACACCTTACCCTACGCCGTAGCCTACTCCTGGCCCGTACGCTGGCACTGACCCGTGCGTCAGCACGTAGCCTGACCCTCCCACGTTTCTGTACCCTCACCTGTGCCCTAAGCCTTGCCGTTCCCTAACCCTAAACCTAGCCCGGAATGGAAACACACCACCAGCCCTACACCTTACCCACAAGCCGTAGCCTACACCTGGCCGGTACGCTGGCACTGACCCGTGCATCAGCACGTAGCCTGACCCTCCCACGATTCCGTACCCTCACCTGTGCCCTAAGCCTTGCCGTTCCCTAACCCTAACCCTAGCCCGGAACGGAAAACCACCACCAGCCCTACACCTTACCCAGAAGCCGTAGCCTACACCTGGCCGGTACGCTGGCACTGACCCGTGCGTCAGCACGTAGCCTGACCCTCCCACGTTTCCATACCCTCACCTGTGCCCTAAGCCTTGCCGTTCCCTAACCCTAACCCTAGCCCGGAACGGAAAACCAGCACCAGCCCTACACCTTACCCTACACCGTAGCCTACTCCTGGCCCGTATGCTGGCACTGACCCGTGCGTCAGCACGTAACCTGACCCTCCCACGTTTCCGTACACTCACCTGTGCCCTAAGCCTTGCCGTTACCTAACCCTAACCCTAGGCCAGCACGGAAACACACCACCAACCCTACACCTTACCCCCAAGCCGTAGCCTACTCCTGGCCCGTACGCTGGCACTGACCAGTGCGTCAGCACGTAGCCTGACCCTCCCACGTTTACGTACCCTCACCTGTGCCCTAAGCCTTGCCGTTCCCTAACCCTAACCCTAGCCCGGAACGGAAACCCACCACCAGCCCTACACCTTACCCTACGCCGTATCCTACTCCTGGCCTATATGCTAGCACTGACCCGTGCGTCAGCACGTAGCCTGACCCTCACACGTTTCTGTACCCTCACCTGTGCCCTAAGCCTTGCCGTTCCCTAACCCTAAACCTAGCCCGGAATGGAAACACACCACCAGCCCTACACCTTACCCACAAGCCGTAGCCTACACCTGGCCGGTACGCTGGCACTGACCCGTGCATCAGCACGTAGCCTGACCCTCCCACGTTTCCGTACCCTCACCTGTGCCCTAAGCCTTGCCGTTCCCTAACCGTAACCCTAGCCCGGAACGGAAACCCACCACCAGCCCTACACCTTACCCCCAAGCCGTAGCCTACTCCTGGCCCGTACGCTGGCACTGAACCGTGCATCAGCACGTAGCCTGACCCTCCCACGTTTCTGTACCCTCACCTGTGCCCTAAGCCTTGCCGTTCCCTAACCCGAACCCTAGCCCGGAACGGAAACCCACCACCAGCCCTACACCTTACCCAGAAGCCGTAGCCTACACCTGGCCGGTACGCTGGCACTGACCCGTGCATCAGCACGTAGCCTGACCCTCCCACGTTTCCATACCCTCACCTGTGCCCTAAGCCTTGCCGTTCCCTAACCCTAACCCTAGACCGGAACGGAAACCCACCACCAGCCCTACACCTTACCCTACACCTTAGCCTACTCCTGGCCCGTACGCTGGCACTGACCCGTGCGTCACCACGTAGCCTGACCCTCCCACGTTTCCATACCCTCACCTGTGCCCTAAGCCTTGCCGTTCCCTAACCCTAACCCTAGCCCGGAACGGAAACCCACCACCAGCCCTACAACTTACCCCCAAGCCGTAGCCTACTCCTGGCCCGTACGCTGGCACTGACCCGTGCGTCAGCACGTAGCCTGACCCTCCCACGTTTCCGTACCTTCACCTGTGCCCTAAGCCTTGCCGTTCCCTAACCCTAACCCTAGCCCGGAACGGAAACCCACCACCAGCCCTACAACTTACCCCCAAGCCGTAGCCTAGTCCTGGCCCGTACGCTGGCACTGACCCGTGCGTCAGCACGTAGCCTGACCCTCCCACGTTTCCGTACCCTCACCTGTGCCCTAAGCCTTGCCATTCCCTAACCCTAACCCTAGCCCAGAACGGAAACCCACCACCAGCCCTACAGCTTACCCCCAAGCCGTAGCCTACTCCTGGCCCGTACGCTGGCACTGACCCGTGCGTCAGCACGTAGCCTGACCCTCGCACGTTTCCGTACCCTCACCTGTGCCCTAAGCCTTGCCGTTCCCTAACCCTAACCCTAGCCCGGAACGGAAACCCACCACCAGCCCTACAGCTTACCCCCAAGCCGTAGCCTACTCCTGGCCGGTACGAGGCACTGACCCGTGCGTCAGCACGTAGCCTGACCCTCCCACGTTTCCGTACCCTCACCTGTGCCCTAAGCCTTGCCGTTCCCTAACCCTAACCCTAGCCCAGAACGGAAACCCACCACCAGCCCTACACCTTACCCTACATTGTATCCTACACCTGGGCCGTACGCTGGCACTGACCCGTGCGTCAGCACGTAGCCTGACCCTCCCACGTTTCCGTACCCTCACCTGTGCCCTAAGCCTTGCCGTTCCATAACCCTAACCCTAGCCCGGAACGGAAACCCACCACCAGCCCTACACCTTACCCCCAAGCCGTAGCCTACTCCTGGACCGTACGCTGGCACTGACCCGTGAGTCAGCACGTAGCCTGACCCTCCCACGTTTCTGTACCCTCACCTGTGCCCTAAGCCTTGCCGTTCCCTAACCCTAACCCTAGCCCGGAACGGAAACCCACCAAATGCCCTACACCTTACCCCCAAGCCGTAGCGTACTCATGGCCCGTACGCTGGCACTGACCCGTGCGTCAGCACGTAGCCTGACCCTCCCACGTTTCTGTACCCTCACCTGTGCCCTAAGCCTTGCCGTTCCCTAACCCTAACCCTAGCCCGGAACGGAAACCCACCACCAGCCCTACAACTTACCCCCAAGCCGTAGCCTACTCCTGGCCCGTACGCTGGCACTGACCCGTGCGTCAGCACGTAGCCTGACCCTCCCACGTTTCCGTACCCTCACCTGTGCCCTAAGCCTTGCCGTTCCCTAACCCTAACCCTAGCTCGGAACGGAAACCCACCACCAGCCCTACACCTTACCCCAAAGCCGTAGCCTACTCCTGGCCCGTACGCTGGCACTGACACGTACGTCAGCACGTAGCCTGAGCCTCCCACGTTTCCGTACCCTCACCTGTGCCCTAAGCCTTGCCGTTCCCTAAGCCTAACCCTAGCACGGAACGGAAACCCACCACCAGCCCTACACCTTACCCTACGCCGTAGCCTACTCCTGGCCCGTACGCTGGCACTGACCCGTGCGTCAGCACGTAGCCTGACCCTCCCACGTTTCCGTACCCTCACCTGTGCCCTAAGCCTTGCCGTTCCCTAACCCTAACCCTAACCCGGAACGGACACCCACCACCAGCCCTACACCTTACCCCCAAGCCGTAGCCTACTCCTGGCCCGTACGCTGGCACTGACCCGTGCGTCAGCACGTAGCCTGACCCTCCCACGTTTCCGTACCCTCACCTGTGCCCTAAGCCTTGCCGTTCCCTAACCCTAACCCTAGCACAGAACGGAAACCCACCACCAGCCCTACAGCTTACCCCCAAGCCGTAGCCTACTCCTGGCCGGTACGAGGCACTGACCCGTGCGTCAGCACGTAGCCTGACCCTCCCACGTTTCCGTACCCTCACCTGTGCCCTAAGCCTTGCCGTTCCCTAACCCTAACCCTAGCCCAGAACGGAAACCCACCACCAGCCCTACACCTTACCCTACATTGTAGCCTACTCCTGGCCCGTACGCTGGCACTGACCCGTGCGTCAGCACGTAGCCTGACCCTCCCACGTTTCCGTACCCTCACCTGTGCCCTAAGCCTTGCCGTTCCCTAACCCTAACCCTAGCCCGGAACGGAAACCCACCACCAGCCCTACACCTTACCCACAAGCAGTAGCCTACACCTGGCCAGTACGCTGGCACTGACCCGTGCATCAGCACGTAGCCTGACCCTCCCACGTTTCCGTACCCTCACCTGTGCCCTAAGCCTTGCCGTTCCCTAACCCTAACCCTAGCCTGGAACGGAAACCCACCACCAGCCCTAAACCTTACCCTACGCCGTAGCCTACTCCTGGCCCGTACGCTGGCACTGACCCGTGCATCAGCACGTAGCCTGACCCTCCCACGTTTCCGTACCCTCACCTGTGCCCTCAGCCTTGCCGTTCCCTAACCCTAACCCTAGCCCGGAACGGAAACCCACCACCAGCCCTACACCTTACCCTACGCCGTAGCCTACTCCTGGCCCGTACGCTGGCACTGACCCGTGCGTCAGCACGTAGCCTGACCCTCCCACGTTCCTGTACCCTCACCTGTGCCCTAAGGCTTGCCGTTCCCTAACCCTAAACCTAGCCCGGAATGGAAACCCACCACCAGCCCTACACCTTACCCACAAGCCGTAGCCTACACCTGGCCGGTACGCTGGCACTGACCCGTGCATCAGCACGTAGCCTGACCCTCCCACGTTTCCGTACCCTCACCTGTGCCCTAAGCCTTGCCGTTCCCTAACCCTAACCCTAGCCCGGAACGGAAACCCACCACCTGCCCTACACCTTACCCCCAAGCCGTAGCCTACTCCTGGCCCGTACACTGGCACTGACCCGTGCATCAGCACGTAGCCTGACCCTCCCACGTTTCCGTACCCTCACCTGTGCCCTAAGCCTTGCCGTTCCCTAACCCTAACACTAGCCTGGAACGGAAACCCACCACCAGCCCTACACCTTACCCAGAAGCCGTAGCATACACCTGGCCGGTACGCTGCCACAGACCCGTGCGTCAGCACGTAGCCTGAGCCTCCCACGTTTCCATAACCTCACCTGTGCCCTAAGCCTTGCCGTTCCCTAACCCTAACCCTAGCCCGGAACGGAAACCCACCACCAGCCCTACACCTTACCCTACGCCGTAGCCTACTCCTGGCCCGTACGCTGGCACTGACCCATGTGTCAGCACGTAGCCTGACCCTCCCACGTTTCCGTACCCTCACCTGTGCCCTCAGCCTTGCCGTTCCCTAACCCTAAACCTAGCCCGGAATGGAAACACACCACCAGCCCTACACCTTACCCACAAGCCGTAGCCTACACCTGGCCGGTACGCTGGCACTGACCCGTGCATCAGCATGTAGCCTGACCCTCCCACGTTTCCGTACCCTCACCTGTGCCCTAAGCCTTGCCGTTCCCTAACCCTAACCCTAGCCCGGAACGGAAACCCACCACCAGCCCCACAACTTATCCAGAAGCCGTAGCCTACACCTGGCCGGTACGCTGGCACTGACCCGTGCGTCAGCACGTAGCCTGACCCTCCCACGTTTCCATACCCTCACCTGTGCCCTAAGCCTTGCCGTTCCCTAACCCTAACCCTAGCTCGGAACGGAAACCCACCACCAGCCCTACACCTTACCCTACGCCGTAGCCTACTCCTGGCCCGTACGCTGGCACTGACCCGTGCGTCAGCACGTAGCCTGACCCTCCCACGTTTCCGTACCCTCACCTGTGCCCTAAGCCTTGCCGTTCCCTAACCCTAACCCTAGCCCGGAACGGAAACCCACCACCAACCCTACAACTTACCCCCAAGCCGTAGCCTACTCCTGGCCCGTACGCTGGCACTGACCCGTGCGTCAGCACGTAGCCTGACCCTCCCACGATTCCGTACACTCACCTGTGCCCTAAGCCTTGCCGTTCCCTAACCCTAACCCTAGCCCGGAAAGGAAACCCACCACCAGCCCTACACCTTACCCACAAGCCGTAGCCTATACCTGGCCGGTACGCTGGCACTGACCCGTGCGTCAGCACGTAGCCTGACCCTCCCACGTTTCGTACCCTCACCTGTGCCCTAAGCCTTGCCGTTCCCTAACCCTAACCCTAGCACGGAACGGAAACCCACCACCATCCCTACACCTTACCCTACACCGTAGCCTACTCCTGGCCCGTACGCTGGCACTGACCCGTGCATCAGCACGTAGCCTGACCCTCCCACGTTTCCGTACCCTCACCTGTGCCCTAAGCCTTGCCGTTCCCTAACCCTAACCCTAGCCCGGAACGGAAACCCACCACCAGCCCTACACCTTACCCTACACCGTAGCCTACTCCTGGCCCGTACGCTGGCACTGACCCGTGCATCAGCACGTAGCCTGACCCTCCCACGTTTCCGTACCCTCACCTGTGCCCAAAGCCTTGCCGTTCCCTAACCCTAACCCTAGCCCCAAACGGAAACCCACCACCAGCCCTACAACTTACCCCCAAGCCGTAGCCTACTCCTGGCCCGTACGCTGGCACTGACCCGTGCGTCAGCACGTAGCCTGACCCTCCCACGTTTCCGTACCCTCACCTGTGCCCTAAGCCTTGCCGTTCCCTAACCCTAACACTAGCCCGGAACGGAAACCCACCACCAGCCCTACAGCTTACCCCCAAGCCGTAGCCTACTCCTGGCCGGTACGAGGCACTGACCCGTGCGTCAGCACGTAGCCTGACCCTCCCACGTTTCCGTTCCCTCACCTGTGCCCTAAGCCTTGCCGTTCCCTAACCCTAACCCTAGCCCTGAACGGAAACCCACCACCAGCCCTACAACTTACCCTACATTGTAGCCTACTCCTGGCCCGTACGCTGGCACTGACCCGTGCGTCAGCACGTAGCCTGACCCTCCCACGTTTCCGTACCCTCACCTGTGCCCTAAGCCTTGCCGTTCCCTAACCCTAACCCTAGCCCGGAACGGAAACCCACCACCAGCCCTACACCTTACCCACAAGCAGTAGCCTACACCTGGCCAGTACGCTGGCACTGACCCGTGCATCACCACGTAGCCTGACCCTCCCACGTTTCCGTACCCTCACCTGTGCCCTAAGCCTTGCCGTTCCATAACCCTAACCCTAGCCTGGAACGGAAACCCACCACCAGCCCTACACCTTGCCCTACGCCGTAGCCTACTCCTGGCCCGTACGCTGGCACTGACCCGTGCATCAGCACGTAGCCTGACCCTCCCACGTTTCCGTACCCTCACCTGTGCCCTCAGCCTTGCCGTTCCCTAACCCTAACCCTAGCCCGGAACGGAAACCCACCACCAGCCCTACACCTTACCCTACGCCGTAGCCTACTCCTGGCCCGTACGCTGGCACTGACCCGTGCGTCAGCACGTAGCCTGACCCTCCCACGTTTCTGTACCCTCACCTGTGCCCTAAGCCTTCCCGTTCCCTAACCCTAAACCTAGCCCGGAATGGAAACCCACCACCAGCCCTACACCTTACCCCCAAGCCGTAGCCGACACCTGGCCGGTACGCTGGCACTGACCCGTGCATCAGCACGTAGCCTGACCCTCCCACGTTTCCGTACCCTCACCTGTGCCCTAAGCCTTGCCGTTCCCTAACCCTAACCCTAGCCCGGAACGGAAACCCACCACCTGCCCTACACCTTACCCCCAAGCCGTAGCCTACTCCTGGCCCATACGCTGGCACTGACCCGTGCATCAGCACGTAGCCTGACCCTCCCACGTTTCCGTACCCTCACCTGTGCCCTAAGCCTTGCCGTTCCCTAACCCTAACCCTAGACCGGAACGGAAACCCACCACCAGCCCTACACCTTACCCAGAAACCGTAGCATACACCTGGCCGGTACGCTGGCACTGACCCGTGCGTCAGCACGTAGCCTGACCCTCCCACGTTTCCATACCCTCACCTGTGCCCTAAGCCTTGCCGTTCCCTAACCCTAACCCTAGCCCGGAACGGAAACCCACCGCCAGCCCTACACCTTACCCTACGCCGTAGCCTACTCCTGGCCCGTACGCTGGCACTGACCCGTGCGTCAGCACGTAGCCTGACCCTCCCACGTTTCCGTACCCTCACCTGTGCCCTCAGCCTTGCCGTTCCCTAACCCTAACCCTAGCCCGGAACGGAAACCCACCACCAGCCCTACACCTTACCCTACGCTGTAGCCTACTCCTGGCCCGTACGCTGGCACGGACCCGTGCGTCAGCACGTAGCCTGACCCTCCCACGTTTCTGTACCCTCACCTGTGCCCTAAGCCTTGCCGTTCCCTAACCCTAACCCTAGCCCGGAATGGAAACACACCACCAGCCCTACACCTTACCCCCAAGCCGTAGCCTACTCCTGGCCCGTACGCTGGCACTGACCCGTGCGTCAGCACGTAGCCTGACCCTCCCACGTTTCCGTACCCTCACCTGTGCCCTAAGCCTTGCCGTTCCCTAACCCTAACCCTAGCCCGGAATGGAAACCCACCACCAGCCCTACACCTTACCCCCAAGCTGTAGCCTACTCCTGGCCCGTACGCTGGCACTGACCCGTGCATCAGCACGTAGCCTGACCCTCGCACGTTTCCGTACCCTCACCTGTGCCCTAAGCCTTGCCGTTCCCTAACCCTAACCCTAGCCCGGAACGGAAACCCACCACCAGCCCTACAACTTACCCCCAAGCCGTAGCCTACTCCTGGCCCGTACGCTGGCACTGACCCGCGCGTCAGCACGTAGCCTGACCCTCCCACGTTTCCGTACCCTCACCTGTGCCCTAAGCCTTGCCGTTCCCTAACCCTATCCCTAGCCCCGAACGGAAACCCACCACCAGCCCTACACCTTACCCTACACCGTAGCCTACTCCTGGCCCGTACGCTGGCACTGACCCGTGCATCAGCATGTAGCCTGACCCTCCCACGTTTCCGTACCCTCACCTGTGCCCTAAGCCTTGCCGTTCCCTAACCCTAACCCTAGCCCGGAACGGAAACCCACCACCAGCCCTACACCTTACCCTTCGCCGTAGCCTACTCCTGGCCCGTACGCTGGCACTGACCCGTGCGTCAGCACGTAGCCTGACCCTCCCACGTTTCCGTACCCTCACCTGTGCCCTAAGCCTTGCCGTTCCCTAACCCTAACCCTAGCCCGGAACAGAAACCCACCACCAGCCCTACACCTTACCCACAAACAGTAGCCTACACCTGGCCAGTACGCTGGCACTGACCCGTGCATCAGCACGTAGCCTGACCCTCCCACATTTCCGTACCCTCACCTGTGCCCTAAGCCTTGCCGTTCCCTAACCCTAACCCTAGCCCGGAACGGAAACCCACCACCAGCCCTACACCTTACCCTACTCCGTAGCCTACTCCTGGCCCGTACGCTGGCACTGACCCGTGCATCAGCACGTAGCCTGACCCTCCCACGTTTCCGTACCCTCACCTGTGCCCTCAGCCTTGCCGTTCCCTAACCCTAACCCTAGCCCGGAACGGAAACCCACCACCAGCCCTACACCTTACCCTACGCCGTAGCCTACTCCTGGCCCGTACGCTGGCACTGACCCGTGCGTCAACACGTAGCCTGACCCTCCCACGTTTCTGTACCCTCACCTGTGCCCTAAGCCTTGCCGTTCCCTAACCCTAAACCTAGCCCGGAATGGAAACCCACCACCAGCCCTACACCTTACCCACAAGCCGTAGCCTACACCTGGCCGGTACGCTGGCACTGACCCGTGCGTCAGCACGTAGCCTGACCCTCCCACGTTTCCGTACCCTCACCTGTGCCCTAAGCCTTGCCGTTCCCTAACCCTAACCCTAGCCCGGAACGGAAACCCACCACCTGCCCTACACCTTACCCCCAAGCCGTAGCCTATTCCTGGCCCGTACGCTGGCACTGACCCGTGCGTCAGCACGTAGCCTGACCCTCCCACGTTTCCGTACCCTCACCTGTGCCCTAAGCCTTGCCGTTCCCTAACCCTAACCCTAGCCCGGAACGGAAACCCACCTCCAGTCCTACACCTTACCCAGAAGCCGTAGCCTACACCTGGCCGGTACGCTGGCACTGACCCGTGCATCAGCACGTAGCCTGACCCTCCCACGTTTCCGTACCCTCACCTGTGCCCTAAGCCTTGCCGTTCCCTAACCCTAACCCTAGCCCGGAACGGAAACCCACCACCAGCCCTACACCTTACCCTACGCCGTAGCCTACTCCTGGCCCGTACGCTGGCACTGACCCGTGCATCAGCACGTAGCCTGACCCTCCCACGTTTCCGTACCCTCACCTGTGCCCTCAGCCTTGCCGTTCCCTAACCCTAACCCTAGCCCGGAATGGAAACCCACCACCAGCCCTACACCTTACCCCCAAGCCGTAGCCTACTCCTGGCCCGTACGCTGGCACTGACCCGTGCATCAGCACGTAGCCTGACCCTCCCACGTTTCCGTACCCTCACCTGTGCCCTAAGCCTTGCCGTTCCCTAACCCTAACCCTAGCCCGGAACGGAAACCCACCACCAGCCCTACAACTTACCCCCAAGCCGTAGCCTACACCTGGCCGGTACGCTGGCACTGACCCGTGCGTCAGCACGTAGCCTGACCCTCCCACGTTTCCATACCCTCACCTGTGCCCTAAGCCTTGCCGTTCCCTAACCCTAACCCTAGCCCGGAACGGAAACCCACCACCAGCCCTACACCTTACCCTACACCTTAGCCTACTCCTGGCCCGTACGCTGGCACTGACCTGTGCGTCACCACGTAGCCTGACCCTCCCACGTTTCCATACCCTCACCTGTGCCCTAAGCCTTGCCGTTCCCTAACCCTAACCCTAGCCCGGAACGGAAACCCACCACCAGCCCTACACCTTACCCTACGCCGTAGCCTACTCCTGGCCCGTACGCTGGCACTGACCCGTGCGTCAGCACGTAGCCTGACCCTCCCACGTTTCCGTACCCTCACCTGTGCCCTAAGCCTTGCCGTTCCCTAACCCTAACCCTAGCCCGGAACGGAAACCCACCACCAGCCCTACAACTTACCCCCAAGCCGTAGCCTACTCCTGGCCCGTACGCTGGCACTGACCCGTGCGTCAGCACGTAGCCTGACCCTCCCACGTTTCCGTACCCTCACCTGTGCCCTAAGCCTTGCCGTTCCCTAACCCTAACCCTAGCCCGGAACGGAAACCCACCACCAGCCCTACACCTTACCCAGAAGCCGTAGCCTACACCTGGCCGGTACGCTGGCACTGACCCGTGCGTCAGCACGTAGCCTGACCCTCCCACGTTTCCATACCCTCACCTGTGCCCTAAGCCTTGCCGTTCCCTAACCCTAACCCTAGCCCGGAACGGAAACCCACCACCAGCCCTACACCTTACCCTACACCTTAGCCTACTCCTGGCCCGTACGCTGGCACTGACCCGTGCGTCACCACGTAGCCTGACCCTCCCACGTTTCCATACCCTCACCTGTGCCCTAAGCCTTGCCGTTCCATAACCCTAACCCTAGCCCGGAACGGAAACCCACCACCAGCCCTACACCTTACCCTACGCCGTAGCCTACTCCTGGCCCGTACGCTGGCACTGACCCATGTGTCAGCACGTAGCCTGACCCTCCCACGTTTCCGTACCCTCACCTGTGCCCTCAGCCTTGCCGTTCCCTAACCCTAAACCTAGCCCGGAATGGAAACACACCACCAGCCCTACACCTTACCCACAAGCCGTAGCCTACACCTGGCCGGTACGCTGGCACTGACCCGTGCATCAGCATGTAGCCTGACCCTCCCACGTTTCCGTACCCTCAACTGTGCCCTAAGCCTTGCCGTTCCCTAACCCTAACCCTAGCCCGGAATGGAAACCCACCACCAGCCCTACACCTTACCCCCAAGCCGTAGCCTACTCCTGGCCCGTACGCTGGCACTGACCCGTGCATCAGCACGTAGCCTGACCCTCCCACGTTTCCGTACCCTCACCTGTGCCCTAAGCCTTGCCGTTCCCTAACCCTAACCCTAGCCCGGAACGGAAACCCACCACCAGCCCCACACCTTATCCAGAAGCCGTAGCCTACACCTGGCCGGTACGCTGGCACTGACCCGTGCGTCAGCACGTAGCCTGACCCTCCCACGTTACCATACCCTCACCTGTGCCCTAAGCCTTGCCGTTCCCTAACCCTAACCCTAGCTCGGAACGGAAACCCACCACCAGCCCTACACCTTACCCTACGCCGTAGCCTACTCCTGGCCCGTACGCTGGCACTGACCCGTGCGTCAGCACGTAGCCTGACCCTCCCACGTTTCCGTACCCTCACCTGTGCCCTAAGCCTTGCCGTTCCCTAACCCTAACCCTAGCCCGGAACGGAAACCCACCACCAACCCTACAACTTACCCCCAAGCCGTAGCCTACTCCTGGCCCGTACGCTGGCACTGACCCGTGCGTCAGCACGTAGCCTGACCCTCCCACGATTCCGTACACTCACCTGTGCCCTAAGCCTTGCCGTTCCCTAACCCTAACCCTAGCCCGGAAAGGAAACCCACCACCAGCCCTACACCTTACCCACAAGCCGTAGCCTATACCTGGCCGGTACGCTGGCACTGACCCGTGCGTCAGCACGTAGCCTGACCCTCCCACGTTTCGTACCCTCACCTGTGCCCTAAGCCTTGCCGTTCCCTAACCCTAACCCTAGCACGGAACGGAAACCCACCACCATCCCTACACCTTACCCTACACCGTAGCCTACTCCTGGCCCGTACGCTGGCACTGACCCGTGCATCAGCACGTAGCCTGACCCTCCCACGTTTCCGTACCCTCACCTGTGCCCTAAGCCTTGCCGTTCCCTAACCCTAACCCTAGCCCGGAACGGAAACCCACCACCAGCCCTACACCTTACCCTACACCGTAGCCTACTCCTGGCCCGTACGCTGGCACTGACCCGTGCATCAGCACGTAGCCTGACCCTCCCACGTTTCCGTACCCTCACCTGTGCCCAAAGCCTTGCCGTTCCCTAACCCTAACCCTAGCCCCAAACGGAAACCCACCACCAGCCCTACAACTTACCCCCAAGCCGTAGCCTACTCCTGGCCCGTACGCTGGCACTGACCCGTGCGTCAGCACGTAGCCTGACCCTCCCACGTTTCCGTACCCTCACCTGTGCCCTAAGCCTTGCCGTTCCCTAACCCTAACCCTAGCCCGGAACGGAAACCCACCACCAGCCCTACAGCTTACCCCCAAGCCGTAGCCTACTCCTGGCCGGTACGAGGCACTGACCCGTGCGTCAGCACGTAGCCTGACCCTCCCACGTTTCCGTTCCCTCACCTGTGCCCTAAGCCTTGCCGTTCCCTAACCCTAACCCTAGCCCTGAACGGAAACCCACCACCAGCCCTACAACTTACCCTACATTGTAGCCTACTCCTGGCCCGTACGCTGGCACTGACCCGTGCGTCAGCACGTAGCCTGACCCTCCCACGTTTCCGTACCCTCACCTGTGCCCTAAGCCTTGCCGTTCCCTAACCCTAACCCTAGCCCGGAACGGAAACCCACCACCAGCCCTACACCTTACCCACAAGCAGTAGCCTACACCTGGCCAGTACGCTGGCACTGACCCGTGCATCACCACGTAGCCTGACCCTCCCACGTTTCCGTACCCTCACCTGTGCCCTAAGCCTTGCCGTTCCATAACCCTAACCCTAGCCTGGAACGGAAACCCACCACCAGCCCTACACCTTGCCCTACGCCGTAGCCTACTCCTGGCCCGTACGCTGGCACTGACCCGTGCATCAGCACGTAGCCTGACCCTCCCACGTTTCCGTACCCTCACCTGTGCCCTCAGCCTTGCCGTTCCCTAACCCTAACCCTAGCCCGGAACGGAAACCCACCACCAGCCCTACACCTTACCCTACGCCGTAGCCTACTCCTGGCCCGTACGCTGGCACTGACCCGTGCGTCAGCACGTAGCCTGACCCTCCCACGTTTCTGTACCCTCACCTGTGCCCTAAGCCTTCCCGTTCCCTAACCCTAAACCTAGCCCGGAATGGAAACCCACCACCAGCCCTACACCTTACCCACAAGCCGTAGCCGACACCTGGCCGGTACGCTGGCACTGACCCGTGCATCAGCACGTAGCCTGACCCTCCCACGTTTCCGTACCCTCACCTGTGCCCTAAGCCTTGCCGTTCCCTAACCCTAACCCGAGCCCGGAACGGAAACCCACCACCTGCCCTACACCTTACCCCCAAGCCGTAGCCTACTCCTGGCCCATACGCTGGCACTGACCCGTGCATCAGCACGTAGCCTGACCCTCCCACGTTTCCGTACCCTCACCTGTGCCCTAAGCCTTGCCGTTCCCTAACCCTAACCCTAGACCGGAACGGAAACCCACCACCAGCCCTACACCTTACCCAGAAACCGTAGCATACACCTGGCCGGTACGCTGGCACTGACCCGTGCGTCAGCACGTAGCCTGACCCTCCCACGTTTCCATACCCTCACCTGTGCCCTAAGCCTTGCCGTTCCCTAACCCTAACCCTAGCCCGGAACGGAAACCCACCGCCAGCCCTACACCTTACCCTACGCCGTAGCCTACTCCTGGCCCGTACGCTGGCACTGACCCGTGCGTCAGCACGTAGCCTGACCCTCCCACGTTTCCGTACCCTCACCTGTGCCCTCAGCCTTGCCGTTCCCTAACCCTAACCCTAGCCCGGAACGGAAACCCACCACCAGCCCTACACCTTACCCTACGCTGTAGCCTACTCCTGGCCCGTACGCTGGCACTGACCCGTGCGTCAGCACGTAGCCTGACCCTCCCACGTTTCTGTACCCTCACCTGTGCCCTAAGCCTTGCCGTTCCCTAACCCTAACCCTAGCCCGGAATGGAAACACACCACCAGCCCTACACCTTACCCCCAAGCCGTAGCCTGCTCCTGGCCCGTACGCTGGCACTGACCCGTGCGTCAGCACGTAGCCTGACCCTCCCACGTTTCCGTACCCTCACCTGTGCCCTAAGCCTTGCCGTTCCCTAACCCTAACCCTAGCCCGGAATGGAAACCCACCACCAGCCCTACACCTTACCCCCAAGCTGTAGCCTACTCCTGGCCCGTACTCTGGCACTGACCCGTGCATCAGCACGTAGCCTGACCCTCGCACGTTTCCGTACCCTCACCTGTGCCCTAAGCCTTGCCGTTCCCTAACCCTAACCCTAGCCCGGAACGGAAACCCACCACCAGCCCTACACCTTACCCCCAAGCCGTAGCCTACTCCTGGCCCGTACGCTGGCACTGACCCGCGCGTCAGCACGTAGCCTGACCCTCCCACGTTTCCGTACCCTCACCTGTGCCCTAAGCCTTGCCGTTCCCTAACCCTATCCCTAGCCCCGAACGGAAACCCACCACCAGCCCTACACCTTACCCTACACCGTAGCCTACTCCTGGCCCGTACGCTGGCACTGACCCGTGCATCAGCATGTAGCCTGACCCTCCCACGTTTCCGTACCCTCACCTGTGCCCTAAGCCTTGCCGTTCCCTAACCCTAACCCTAGCCCGGAACGGAAACCCACCACCAGCCCTACACCTTACCCTTCGCCGTAGCCTACTCCTGGCCCGTACGCTGGCACTGACCCGTGCGTCAGCACGTAGCCTGACCCTCCCACGTTTCCGTACCCTCACCTGTGCCCTAAGCCTTGCCGTTCCCTAACCCTAACCCTAGCCCGGAACAGAAACCCACCACCAGCCCTACACCTTACCCACAAACAGTAGCCTACACCTGGCCAGTACGCTGGCACTGACCCGTGCATAAGCACGTAGCCTGACCCTCCCACATTTCCGTACCCTCACCTGTGCCCTAAGCCTTGCCGTTCCCTAACCCTAACCCTAGCCCGGAACGGAAACCCACCACCAGCCCTACACCTTACCCTACTCCGTAGCCTACTCCTGGCCCGTACGCTGGCACTGACCCGTGCATCAGCACGTAGCCTGACCCTCCCACGTTTCCGTACCCTCACCTGTGCCCTCAGCCTTGCCGTTCCCTAACCCTAACCCTAGCCCGGAACGGAAACCCACCACCAGCCCTACACCTTACCCTACGCCGTAGCCTACTCCTGGCCCGTACGCTGGCACTGACCCGTGCGTCAACACGTAGCCTGACCCTCCCACGTTTCTGTACCCTCACCTGTGCCCTAAGCCTTGCCGTTCCCTAACCCTAAACCTAGCCCGGAATGGAAACCCACCACCAGCCCTACACCTTACCCACAAGCCGTAGCCTACACCTGGCCGGTACGCTGGCACTGACCCGTGCGTCAGCACGTAGCCTGACCCTCCCACGTTTCCGTACCCTCACCTGTGCCCTAAGCCTTGCCGTTCCCTAACCCTAACCCTAGCCCGGAACGGAAACCCACCACCTGCCCTACACCTTACCCCCAAGCCGTAGCCTATTCCTGGCCCGTACGCTGGCACTGACCCGTGCGTCAGCACGTAGCCTGACCCTCCCACGTTTCCGTACCCTCACCTGTGCCCTAAGCCTTGCCGTTCCCTAACCCTAACCCTAGCCCGGAACGGAAACCCACCTCCAGTCCTACACCTTACCCAGAAGCCGTAGCCTACACCTGGCCGGTACGCTGGCACTTACCCGTGCATCAGCACGTAGCCTGACCCTCCCACGTTTCCGTACCCTCACCTGTGCCCTAAGCCTTGCCGTTCCCTAACCCTAACCCTAGCCCGGAACGGAAACCCACCACCAGCCCTACACCTTACCCAGAAGCCGTAGCCTACACCTGGCCGGTACGCTGGCACTGACCCGTGCATCAGCACGTAGCCTGACCCTCCCACGTTTCCGTACCCTCACCTGTGCCCTAAGCCTTGCCGTTCCCTAACCCTAACCCTAGCCCGGAACGGAAACCCACCACCAGCCCTACACCTTACCCTACGCCGTAGCCTACTCCTGGCCCGTACGCTGGCACTGACCCGTGCATCAGCACGTAGCCTGACCCTCCCACGTTTCCGTACCCTCACCTGTGCCCTCAGCCTTGCCGTTCCCTAACCCTAACCCTAGCCCGGAATGGAAACCCACCACCAGCCCTACACCTTACCCCCAAGCCGTAGCCTACTCCTGGCCCGTACGCTGGCACTGACCCGTGCATCAGCACGTAGCCTGACCCTCCCACGTTTCCGTACCCCACCTGTGCCCTAAGCCTTGCCGTTCCCTAACCCTAACCCTAGCCCGGAACGGAAACCCACCACCAGCCCTACAACTTACCCCCAAGCCGTAGCCTACACCTGGCCGGTACGCTGGCACTGACCCGTGCGTCAGCACGTAGCCTGACCCTCCCACGTTTCCATACCCTCACCTGTGCCCTAAGCCTTGCCGTTCCCTAACCCTAACCCTAGCCCGGAACGGAAACCCACCACCAGCCCTACACCTTACCCTACACCTTAGCCTACTCCTGGCCCGTACGCTGGCACTGACCTGTGCGTCACCACGTAGCCTGACCCTCCCACGTTTCCATACCCTCACCTGTGCCCTAAGCCTTGCCGTTCCCTAACCCTAACCCTAGCCCGGAACGGAAACCCACCACCAGCCCTACACCTTACCCTACGCCGTAGCCTACTCCTGGCCCGTACGCTGGCACTGACCCGTGCGTCAGCACGTAGCCTGACCCTCCCACGTTTCCGTACCCTCACCTGTGCCCTAAGCCTTGCCGTTCCCTAACCCTAACCCTAGCCCGGAACGGAAACCCACCACCAGCCCTACAACTTACCCCCAAGCCGTAGCCTACTCCTGGCCCGTACGCTGGCACTGACCCGTGCGTCAGCACGTAGCCTGACCCTCCCACGTTTCCGTACCCTCACCTGTGCCCTAAGCCTTGCCGTTCCCTAACCCTAACCCTAGCCCGGAACGGAAACCCACCACCAGCCCTACACCTTACCCAGAAGCCGTAGCCTACACCTGGCCGGTACGCTGGCACTGACCCGTGCGTCAGCACGTAGCCTGACCCTCCCACGTTTCCATACCCTCACCTGTGCCCTAAGCCTTGCCGTTCCCTAACCCTAACCCTAGCCCGGAACGGAAACCCACCACCAGCCCTACACCTTACCCTACACCTTAGCCTACTCCTGGCCCGTACGCTGGCACTGACCCGTGCGTCACCACGTAGCCTGACCCTCCCACGTTTCCATACCCTCACCTGTGCCCTAAGCCTTGCCGTTCCATAACCCTAACCCTAGCCCGGAACGGAAACCCACCACCAGCCCTACACCTTACCCTACGCCGTAGCCTACTCCTGGCCCGTACGCTGGCACTGACCCGTGCGTCAGCACGTAGCCTGACCCTCCCACGTTTCCGTACCCTCACCTGTGCCCTAAGCCTTGCCGTTCCCTAACCCTAACCCTAGCCCGGAACGGAAACCCACCACCAGCCCTACAACTTACCCCCAAGCCGTAGCCTACTCCTGGCCCGTACGCTGGCACTGACCCGTGCGTCAGCACGTAGCCTGACCCTCCCACGTTTCCGTACCCTCACCTGTGCCCTAAGCCTTGCCGTTCCCTAACCCTAACCCTAGCCCGGAACGGAAACCCACCACCAGCCCTACACCTTACCCTACGCCGTAGCCTACTCCTGGCCCGTACGCTGGCACTGACCCGTGCGTCAGCACGTAGCCAGACCCTCCAACGTTTCCGTACCCTCACCTGTGCCCTAAGCCTTGCCGTTCCCTAACTCTAACCCTAGCCCGGAACGGAAACCCACCACCAGCCCTACAGCTTACCCCCAAGCCGTAGCCTACTCCTGGCCGGTACGAGGCACTGACCCGTGCGTCAGCACGTAGCCTGACCCTCCCAAGTTTCCGTACCCTCACCTGTGCCCTAAGCCTTGCCGTTCCCTAACCCTAACCGTAGCCCAGAACGGAAACCCACCACCAGCCCTACACCTTACCCCCAAGCCGTAGCCTACTCCTGGCCCATACGCTGGCACTGACCCGTGCGTCAGCACGTAGCCTGACCCTCCCACGTTTCCGTACCCTCACCTGTGCCCTAAGCCTTGCCGTTCCCTAACCCTAACCCTAGCACAGAACGGAAACCCACCACCAGCCCTACACCTTACCCCCAAGCCGTAGCCTACTCCTGGCCCATACGCTGGCACTGACCCGTGCGTCAGCACGTAGCCTGACCCTCCCACGTTTCCGTACCCTCACCTGTGCCCTAAGACTTGCCGTTCCCTAACCCTAACCCTAGCATAGAACGGAAACCCACCACCAGCCCTACACCTTACCCTACGCCGTAGCCTACTCCTGGCCCGTACGCTGGCACTGACCCGTGCGTCAGCACGTAGCCTGACCCTCCCACGTTTCCGTACCCTCACCTGTGCCCTAAGCCTTGCCGTTCCCTAACCCTAACCATAGCCCGGAACGGAAACCCACCACCAGCCCTACACCTTACCCCCAAGCCGTAGCCTACTCCTGGCCCGTACGCTGGCACTGACCCGTGCGTCAGCACGTAGCCTGACGCTCCCACGTTTCCGTACCCTCACCTGTGCCCTAAGCCTTGCCGTTCCCTAACCCTAACCCTAGCCCGGAACGGAAACCCACCACCAGCCCTACACCTTACCCACAAGCCGTAGCCTAAACCTGGCCGGTACGCTGGCACTGACCCGTGCGTCAGCACGTAGCCTGACCCTCCCACGTTTCCGTACCCTCACCTGTGCCCTCAGCCTTGCCGTTCCCTAACCCTAACCCTAGCCCGAAACGGGAACCCACCACCAGCCCTACACCTTACCCTACGCCGTAGCCTACTCCTGGCCCGTACGCTGGCACTGACCCGTGCGTCAGCACGTAGCCTGACCCTCCCACGTTTCTGTACCCTCACCTGTGCCCTAAGCCTTGCCGTTCCCTAACCCTAAACCTAGCCCGGAATGGAAACACACCACCAGCCCTACACCTTACCCACAAGCCGTAGCCTACACCTGGCCGGTACGCTGGCACTGACCCGTGCATCAGCACGTAGCCTGACCCTCCCACGTTTCCGTACCATCACCTGTGCCCTAAGCCTTGCCGTTCCCTAACCCTAACCCTAGCGGGGAACGGAAACCCACCACCAGCCCTACACCTTACCCTACGCCGTAGCCTACTCCTGGCCCGTACGCTGGCACTGACCCGTGCGTCAGCACGTAGCCTGACCCTCCCACGTTTCCGTACCCTCACCTGTGCCCTAAGCCTTGCCGTTCCCTAACCCTAACCCTAGCCCGGAACGGAAACCCACCACCAGCCCTACACCTTACCCAGAAGCCGTAACCTACACCTGGCCGGTACGCTGGCACTGACCCGTGCGTCAGCACGTAGCCTGACCCTCCCACGTTTCCATACCCTCACCTGTGCCCTAAGCCTTGCCGTTCCCTAACCCTAACCCTAGCCCGGAACGGAAACCCACCACCAGCCCTACACCTTACCCTACACCTTAGCCTACTCCTGGCCCGTACGCTGGCACTGACCCGTGCGTCAGCACGTAGCCTGACCCTCCCACGTTTCCATACCCTCACCTGTGCCCTAAGCCTTGCCGTTTCCTAACCCTAACCCTAGCCCGGAACGGAAACCCACCACCAGCCCTACACCTTACCCTACACCTTAGCCTACTCCTGGCCCGTACGCTGGCACTGACCTGTGCGTCACCACGTAGCCTGACCCTCCCACGTTTCCGTACCCTCACCTGTGCCCTAAGCCTTGCCGTTCCCTAACCCTAACCCTAGCCCGGAACGGAAACCCACCACCAGCCCTACAGCTTACCCCCAAGCCGTAGCCTACTCCTGGCCGGTACGAGGCACTGACCCGTGCGTCAGCACGTAGCCTGACCCTCCCACGTTTCCGTACCCTCACCTGTGCCCTAAGCCTTGCCGTTCCCTAACCCTAACCCTAGCCCAGAACGGAAACCCACAACCAGCCCTACACCTTACCCTACATTGTAGCCTACTCCTGGCCCGTACGCTGGCACTGACCCGTGCGTCAGCACGTAGCCTGACCCTCCCACGTTTCCGTACCCTCACCTGTGCCCTAAGCCTTGCCGTTCCCTAACCCTAACCCTAGCCCGGAACGGAAACCCACCTCCAGTCCTACACCTTACCCAGAAGCCGTAGCCTACACCTGGCCGGTACGCTGGCACTGACCCGTGCATCAGCACGTAGCCTGACCCTCCCACGTTTCCGTACCCTCACCTGTGCCCTAAGCCTTGCCGTTCCCTAACCCTAACCCTAGCCCAGAACGGAAACCCACCACCAGCCCTACACCTTACCCAGAAGCCGTAGCCTACACCTGGCCGGTACGCTGGCACTGACCCGTGCATCAGCACGTAGCCTGACCCTCCCACGTTTCCGTACCCTCACCTGTGCCCTAAGCCTTGCCGTTCCCTAACCCTAACCCTAGCCCGGAACGGAAACCCACCACCAGCTCTACACCTTACCCTACGCCGTAGCCTACTCCTGGCCCGTACGCTGGCACTGACCGGTGCATCAGCACGTAGCCTGACCCTCCCACGTTTCCGTACCCTCACCTGTGCCCTCAGCCTTGCCGTTCCCTAACCCTAACCCTAGCCCGGAACGGAAACCCACCACCAGCCCTACACCTTACCCTACGCCGTAGCCTACTCCTGGCCCGTACGCTGGCACTGACCCGTGCGTCAGCACGTAGCCTGACCCTCCCACGTTTCTGTACCCTCACCTGTGCCCTAAGCCTTGCCGTTCCCTAACCCTAAACCTAGCCCGGAATGGAAACCCACCACCAGCCCTACACCTTACCCACAAGCCGTAGCCTACACCTGGCCGGTACGCTGGCACTGACCCGTGCATCAGCACGTAGCCTGACCCTCCCACGATTCCGTACCCTCACCTGCGCCCTACGCCTTGCCGTTCCCTAACCCTAACCCTAGCCCGGAACGGAAAACCACCACCAGCCCTACACCTTACCCAGAAGCCGTAGCCTACACCTGGCCGGTACGCTGGCACTGACCCGTGCGTCAGCACGTAGCCTGACCCTCCCACGTTTCCATACCCTCACCTGTGCCCTAAGCCTTGCCGTTCCCTAACCCTAACCCTAGCCCGGAACGGAAACCCACCACCAGCCCTACACCTTACCCTACACCTTAGCCTACTCCTGGCCCGTACGCTGGCACTGACCTGTGCGTCACCACGTAGCCTGACCCTCCCACGTTTCCATACCCTCACCTGTGCCCTAAGCCTTGCCGTTCCCTAACCCTAACCCTAGCCCGGAACGGAAACCCACCACCAGCCCTACACCTAACCCTACGCCGTAGCCTACTCCTGGCCCGTACGCTGGCACTGACCCGTGCGTCAGCACGTAGCCTGACCCTCCCACGTTTCCGTACCCTCACCTGTGCCCTAAGCCTTGCCGTTCCCTAACCCTAACCCTAGCCCGGAAGGGAAACCCACCACCAGCGCTACAACTTACCCCCAAGCCGTAGCCTACTCCTGGCCCGTACGCTGGCACTGACCCGTGCGTCAGCACGTAGCCTGACCCTCCCACGTTTCCGTACCCTCACCTGTGCCCTAAGCCTTGCCGTTCCCTAACCCTAACCCTAGCCCGGAACGGAAACCCACCACCAGCCCTACACCTTACCCAGAAGCCGTAGCCTACACCTGGCCGGTACGCTGGCACTGACCCGTGCGTCAGCACGTAGCCTGACCCTCCCACGTTTCCATACCCTCACCTGTGCCCTAAGCCTTGCCGTTCCCTAACCCTAACCCTAGCCCGGAACGGAAACCCACCACCAGCCCTACACCGTACCCTACACCTTAGCCTACTCCTGGCCCGTACGCTGGCACTGACCCGTGCGTCAGCACGTAGCCTGACCCTCCCACGTTTCCGTACCCTCACCTGTGCCCTAAGCCTTGCCGTTCCCTAACCCTAACCCTAGCCTGGAACGGAAACCCACCACCAGCCCTACACCTTACCCCCAAGCCGTAGCCTACTCCTGGCCCGTACGCTGGCACTGACCCGTGCGTCAGCACGTAGCCAGACCCTCCAACGTTTCCGTACCCTCACCTGTGCCCTAAGCCTTGCCGTTCCCTAACTCTAACCCTAGCCCGGAACGGAAACCCACCACCAGCCCTACAGCTTACCCCCAAGCCGTAGCCTACTCCTGGCCGGTACGAGGCACTGACCCGTGCGTCAGCACGTAGCCTGACCCTCCCAAGTTTCCGTACCCTCACCTGTGCCCTAAGCCTTGCCGTTCCCTAACCCTAACCGTAGCCCAGATCGGAAACCCACCACCAGCCCTACACCTTACCCCCAAGCCGTAGCCTACTCCTGTCCCGTACGCTGGCACTGACCCGTGCGTCAGCACGTAGCCTGACCCTCCCACGTTTCCGTACCCTCACCTGTGCCCTAAGCCTTGCCGTTCCCTAACCCTAAACCTAGCCCGGAACGGAAACCCACCACCAGCCCTACAGCTTACCCCCAAGCCGTAGCCTACTCCTGGCCGGTACGAGGCACTGACCCGTGCGTCAGCACGTAGCCTGACCCTCCCACGTTTCCGTACCCTCACCTGTGCCCTAAGCCTTGCCGTTCCCAAACCCTAACCCTAGCCCAGAACGGAAACCCACCACCAGCCCTACACCTTACCCTACATTGTAGCCTACTCCTGGCCCGTACGCTGACACTGACCCGTGCGTCAGCACGTAGCCTGACCCTCCCACGTTTCCGTACCCTCACCTGTGCCCTAAGCCTTGCCGTTCCCTAACCCTAACCCTAGCCCGGAACGGAAACCCACCACCAGCCCTACACCTTACCCCCAAGCCGTAGCCTACTCCTGTCCCGTACGCTGGCACTGACCCGTGCGTCAGCACGTAGCCTGACCCTCCCACGTTTCCGTACCCTCACCCGTGCCCTAAGCCTTGCCGTTCCCTAACCCTAACCCTAGCCCGGAACGGAAACCCACCACCAGCCCTACACCTTACCCTACGCCGTAGCCTACTCCTGGCCGGTACGAGGCACTGACCCGTGCGTCAGCACGTAGCCTGACCCTCCCACGTTTCCGTACCCTCACCTGTGCCCTAAGCCTTGCCGTTCCCTAACCCTAACCCTAGCCCAGAACGGAAACCCACCACCAGCCCTACACCTTACCCTACATTGTAGCCTACTCCTGGCCCGTACGCTGGCACTGACCCGTGCGTCAGCACGTAGCCTGACCCTCCCACGTTTCCGTACCCTCACCTGTGCCCTAAGCCTTGCCGTTCCCTAACCCTAACCCTAGCCCGGAACGGAAACCCACCACCAGCCCTACACCTTACCCTACGCCGTAGCCTACTCCTGGCCCGTACGCTGGCACTGACCCGTGCGTCAGCACGTAGCCTGACCCTCCCACGTTTCCGTACCCTCACCTGTGCCCTAAGCCTTGGCGTTCCCTAACCCTAACCCTAGCCCGGAACGGAAACCCACCAAAAGCCCTACACCTTACCCCCAAGCCGAAGCGTACTCCTGGCCCGTACGCTGGCACTGACCCGTGCGTCAGCACATAGCCTGACCCTCCCACGTTTCTGTACCCTCACCTGTGCCCTAAGCCTTGCCGTTCCCTAACCCTAACCCTAGCCCGGAACGGAAACCCACCACCAGCCCTACAACTTAACCCCAAGCCGTAGCCTACTCCTGGCCCGTACGCTGGCACTGACCCGTGCGTCAGCACGTAGCCTGACCCTCCCACGTTTCCGTACCCTCACCTGTGCCCTAAGCCTTGCCGTTCCCTAACCCTAACCCTAGCTCGGAACGGAAACCCACCACCAGCCCTACACCTTACCCCCAAGCCGTAGCCTACTCCTGGCCCGTACGCTGGCACTGACCCGTGCGTCAGCACGTAGCCTGACCCTCCCACGTTTCCGTACACTCACCTGTGCCCTAAGCCTTGCCGTTCCCTAACCCTAACCCTAGCACGGAACGGAAACCCACCACCAGCCCTACACCTTACCCTACGCCGTAGCCTACTCCTGGCCCGTACGCTGGCACTCACCCGTGCGTCAGCACGTAGCCTGACCCTCCCACGTTTCCGTACCCTCACCTGTGCCCTAAGCCTTGCCGTTCCCTAACCCTAACCCTAGCCCGGAACGGAAACCCACCACCAGCCCTACACCTTACCCCCAAGCCGTAGCCTACTCCTGGCCCGTACGCTGGCACTGACCCGTGCGTCAGCACGTAGCCTGACCCTCCCACGTTTCCGTACCCTCACCTGTGCCCTAAGCCTTGCCGTTCCCTAACCCTAACCCTAGCCCGGAACGGAAACCCACCACCAGCCCTACACCTTACCCTACGCCGTAGCCTACTCCTGGCCCGTACGCTGGCACTGACCCGTGCGTCAGCACGTAGCCTGACCCTCCCACGTTTCCGTACCCTCACCTGTGCCCTAAGCCTTGCCGTTCCCTAACCCTAACCCTAGCCCGGAACGGAAACACACCAAAAGCCCTACACCTTACCCCCAAGCCGTAGCGTACTCCTGGCCCGTACGCTGGCACTGACCCGTGCGTCAGCACGTAGCCTGACCCTCCCACGTTTCTGTACCCTCACCTGTGCCCTAAGCCTTGCCGTTCCCTAACCCTAACCCTAGCCCGGAACGGAAACCCACCACCAGCCCTACAACTTACCCCCAAGCCGTAGCCTACTCCTGGCCCGTACGCTGGCACTGACCCGTGCGTCAGCACGTAGCCTGACCCTCCCACGTTTCCGTACCCTCACCTGTGCCCTAAGCCTTGCCGTTCCCTAACCCTAACCCTAGCTCGGAACGGAAACCCACCACCAGCCCTACACCTTACCCCCAAGCCGTAGCCTACTCCTGGCCCGTACGCTGGCACTGACCCGTGCGTCAGCACGTAGCCTGACCCTCCCACGTTTCCGTACCCTCACCTGTGCCCTAAGCCTTGCCGTTCCCTAACCCTAACCCTAGCACGGAACGGAAACCCACCACCAGCCCTACACCTTACCCTACGCCGTAGCCTACTCCTGGCCCGTACGCTGGCACTGACCCGTGCGTCAGCACGTAGCCTGACCCTCCCACGTTTCCGTACCCTCACCTGTGCCCTAAGCCTTGCCGTTCCCTAACCCTAACCCTAGCCCGGAACGGAAACCCACCACCAGCCCTACACCTTACCCCCAAGCCGTAGCCTACTCCTGGCCCGTACGCTGGCACTGACCCGTGCGTCAGCACGTAGCCTGACCCTCCCACGTTTCCGTACCCTCACCTGTGCCCTAAGCCTTGCCGTTCCCTAACCCTAACCCTAGCCCGGAACGGAAACCCACCACCAGCCCTACACCTTACCCCCAAGCCGTAGCCTACTCCTGTCCCGTACGCTGGCACTGACCCGTGCGTCAGCACGTAGCCTGACCCTCCCACGTTTCCGTACCCTCACCTGTGCCCTAAGCCTTGCCGTTCCCTAACCCTAACCCTAGCCCGGAACGGAAACCCACCACCAGCCCTACACCTTACCCTACGCCGTAGCCTACTCCTGGCCCGTACGCTGGCACTGACCCGTGCGTCAGCACGTAGCCTGACCCTCCCACGTTTCCGTACCCTCACCTGTGCCCTAAGCCTTGCCGTTCCCTAACCCTAACCCTAGCCCGGAACGGAAAACCACCACCAGCCCTACAACTTACCCCCAAGCCGTAGCCTACTCCTGTCCCGTACGCTGGCACTGACCCGTGCGTCAGCACGTAGCCTGACCCTCCCACGTTTCCGTACCCTCACCTGTGCCCTAAGCCTTGCCGTTCCCTAACCCTAACCCTAGCCCGGAACGGAAACCCACCACCAGCCCTACAGCTTACCCCCAAGCCGTAGCCTACTCCTGGCCGGTACGAGGCACTGACCCGTGCGTCAGCACGTAGCCTGACCCTCCCACGTTTCCGTACCCTCACCTGTGCCCTAAGCCTTGCCGTTCCCTAACCCTAACCCTAGCCCAGAACGGAAACCCACCACCAGCCCTACACCTTACCCTACATTGTAGCCTACTCCTGGCCCGTACGCTGGCACTGACCCGTGCGTCAGCACGTAGCCTGACCCTCCCACGTTTCCGTACCCTCACCTGTGCCCTAAGCCTTGCCGTTCCCTAACCCTAACCCTAGCCCGGAACGGAAACCCACCACCAGCCCTACACCTTACCCCCAAGCCGTAGCCTATTCCTGGCCCGTACGCTGGCACTGACCCGTGCGTCAGCACGTAGCCTGACCCTCCCACGTTTCCGTTCCCTCACCTGTGACCTAAGCCTTGCCGTTCCCTAACCCTAACCCTAGCCCGGAACGGAAACCCACCACCAGCCCTACACCTTACCCTACGCCGTAGCCTACTCCTGGCCCGTACGCTGGCAATGACCCATGCGACAGCACGTAGCCTGACCCTCCCACGTTTCCGTACCCTCACCTGTGCCCTAAGCCTTGCCGTTCCCTAACCCTAACCCTAGGCCCGCACGGAAACACACCACCAGCCCTACAACTTACCCCTAAGCCGTAGCCTACTCCTGACCCGTACGCTGGCACTGACCCGTGTGTCAGCTCGTAGCCGGACCCTCCCACGTTTCCGTACCCTCACCTGTGCCCTAACACTTGCCGTTCCCTAACCCTAACCCTAGCCCGGAATGGAAACCCACCACCAGCCCGACACCTTACCCTACGCCGTAGCCTACTCCTGGCCTGTATGCTAGCACTGACCCGTGCGTCAGCACGTATCCTGACCCTCACACGTTTCCGTACCCTCACCTGTGCCCTAAGGCTTGCCGTTCCCTAACCCTAACCCTAGCACGGAACGGAAACCCAACACCAACACTACACCTCTCCCCCAAGCCGTAGCCTACTCCTGGCCCGTACGCTGGCACTGACCCGTGCGTCAGCACGTAGCCTGACCCTCCCACGTTTCCGTACCCTCACCTGTGCCTAAGCCTTGCCGTTCCCTAACCCTAACCCTAGCCCGGAACGAAAACCCACCACCAGCCCTACACCTTACCCTACGCCGTAGCCTACTCCTGGCCCGTACGCTGGCACTGCCCCGTGCGTCAGCACGTAGCCTGACCCTCCCACGTTTCCGTACCCTCACCTGTGCCCTAAGCCTTGCCGTTCCCTAACCATAACCCTAGCCCACAATGGAAACCCACCACCAGCCCTACACCTTACCCTGTGCGGTAGCCTACTCCTGGCCCGTATGCGGGCACTGACCCGTGTGTCAGCACATAGCCTGACCGTGCCACGTTTCCGTACCCTCACCTGTGCCCTTAGCCTTGCCGTTCCCTAACCCTAACCCTAGCCCGGAACGGAAAACCACCAACAGCCTTACACCTTACCCCCAAGCCGTAGCCTACTCCTGGCCCGTACGCTGGCACTGACCCGTGCGTCAGCCCGTAGCCTGACCCTCCCACGTTTACGTACCCTCACCTGTGCCCTAAGCCTTGCCATTCCCTAACCCTAACCCTAGCCCAGAACGGAAACCCACCACCAGCCCTCCACACTACCCTCAGCCGTAGCCTACTCCTGGCCCGTACGCTGGCAATGACACATGCATCAGCACGTAGCCTGACCTCCAACGTTTCCGTACCCTCACCTGTGCCCTAAGCCTGGCCGTTCCCTAACCCTAACCCTAGCCCGGAACGGAAAACCACCAACAGCCTTACACCTTACCACCAAGCTGTAGCCTACTCCTGGCCCGTACGCTGGCACTGACCCGTGCGGCAGCACGTAGCCTGACCCTCCCACGTTTCCGTACCCTCACCTGTGCCCTAAGCCTTTCCGTTCCCTAACCCTAACCCTAGCCCGGAACAGAAACCCACCACCAGCCCTACACCTTACCCACAAACAGTAGCCTACACCTGGCCAGTACGCTGGCACTGACCCGTGCATCAGCACGTAGCCTGACCCTCCCACATTTCCGTACCCTCACCTGTGCCCTAAGCCTTGCCGTTCCCTAACCCTAACCCTAGCCCGGAACGGAAACCCACCACCAGCCCTACACCTTACCCTACTCCGTAGCCTACTCCTGGCCCGTACGCTGGCACTGACCCGTGCATCAGCACGTAGCCTGACCCTCCCACGTTTCCGTACCCTCACCTGTGCCCTCAGCCTTGCCGTTCCCTAACCCTAACCCTAGCCCGGAACGGAAACCCACCACCAGCCCTACACCTTACCCTACGCCGTAGCCTACTCCTGGCCCGTACGCTGGCACTGACCCGTGCGTCAACACGTAGCCTGACCCTCCCACGTTTCTGTACCCTCACCTGTGCCCTAAGCCTTGCCGTTCCCTAACCCTAAACCTAGCCCGGAATGGAAACCCACCACCAGCCCTACACCTTACCCACAAGCCGTAGCCTACACCTGGCCGGTACGCTGGCACTGACCCGTGCGTCAGCACGTAGCCTGACCCTCCCACGTTTCCGTACCCTCACCTGTGCCCTAAGCCTTGCCGTTCCCTAACCCTAACCCTAGCCCGGAACGGAAACCCACCACCTGCCCTACACCTTACCCCCAAGCCGTAGCCTATTCCTGGCCCGTACGCTGGCACTGACCCGTGCGTCAGCACGTAGCCTGACCCTCCCACGTTTCCGTACCCTCACCTGTGCCCTAAGCCTTGCCGTTCCCTAACCCTAACCCTAGCCCGGAACGGAAACCCACCTCCAGTCCTACACCTTACCCAGAAGCCGTAGCCTACACCTGGCCGGTACGCTGGCACTGACCCGTGCATCAGCACGTAGCCTGACCCTCCCACGTTTCCGTACCCTCACCTGTGCCCTAAGCCTTGCCGTTCCCTAACCCTAACCCTAGCCCGGAACGGAAACCCACCACCAGCCCTACACCTTACCCAGAAGCCGTAGCCTACACCTGGCCGGTACGCTGGCACTGACCCGTGCATCAGCACGTAGCCTGACCCTCCCACGTTTCCGTACCCTCACCTGTGCCCTAAGCCTTGCCGTTCCCTAACCCTAACCCTAGCCCGGAACGGAAACCCACCACCAGCCCTACACCTTACCCTACGCCGTAGCCTACTCCTGGCCCGTACGCTGGCACTGACCCGTGCATCAGCACGTAGCCTGACCCTCCCACGTTTCCGTACCCTCACCTGTGCCCTCAGCCTTGCCGTTCCCTAACCCTAACCCTATCCCGGAATGGAAACCCACCACCAGCCCTACACCTTACCCCCAAGCCGTAGCCTACTCCTGGCCCGTACGCTGGCACTGACCCGTGCGTCAGCACGTAGCCTGACCCTCCCACGTTTCCGTACCCTCACCTGTGCCCTAAGCCTTGCCGTTCCCTAACCCTAACCCTAGCCCGGAACGGAAACCCACCACCAGCCCTACAACTTACCCCCAAGCCGTAGCCTACACCTGGCCGGTACGCTGGCACTGACCCGTGCGTCAGCACGTAGCCTGACCCTCCCACGTTTCCATACCCTCACCTGTGCCCTAAGCCTTGCCGTTCCCTAACCCTAACCCTAGCCCGGAACGGAAACCCACCACCAGCCCTACACCTTACCCTACACCTTAGCCTACTCCTGGCCCGTACGCTGGCACTGACCTGTGCGTCACCACGTAGCCTGACCCTCCCACGTTTCCATACCCTCACCTGTGCCCTAAGCCTTGCCGTTCCCTAACCCTAACCCTAGCCCGGAACGGAAACCCACCACCAGCCCTACACCTTACCCTACGCCGTAGCCTACTCCTGGCCCGTACGCTGGCACTGACCCGTGCGTCAGCACGTAGCCTGACCCTCCCACGTTTCCGTACCCTCACCTGTGCCCTAAGCCTTGCCGTTCCCTAACCCTAACCCTAGCCCGGAACGGAAACCCACCACCAGCCCTACAACTTACCCCCAAGCCGTAGCCTACTCCTGGCCCGTACGCTGGCACTGACCCGTGCGTCAGCACGTAGCCTGACCCTCCCACGTTTCCGTACCCTCACCTGTGCCCTAAGCCTTGCCGTTCCCTAACCCTAACCCTAGCCCGGAACGGAAACCCACCACCAGCCCTACACCTTACCCAGAAGCCGTAGCCTACACCTGGCCGGTACGCTGGCACTGACCCGTGCGTCAGCACGTAGCCTGACCCTCCCACGTTTCCATACCCTCACCTGTGCCCTAAGCCTTGCCGTTCCCTAACCCTAACCCTAGCCCGGAACGGAAACCCACCACCAGCCCTACACCTTACCCTACACCTTAGCCTACTCCTGGCCCGTACGCTGGCACTGACCCGTGCGTCACCACGTAGCCTGACCCTCCCACGTTTCCATACCCTCACCTGTGCCCTAAGCCTTGCCGTTCCATAACCCTAACCCTAGCCCGGAACGGAAACCCACCACCAGCCCTACACCTTACCCTACGCCGTAGCCTACTCCTGGCCCGTACGCTGGCACTGACCCGTGCGTCAGCACGTAGCCTGACCCTCCCACGTTTCCGTACCCTCACCTGTGCCCTAAGCCTTGCCGTTCCCTAACCCTAACCCTAGCCCGGAACGGAAACCCACCACCAGCCCTACAACTTACCCCCAAGCCGTAGCCTACTCCTGGCCCGTACGCTGGCACTGACCCGTGCGTCAGCACGTAGCCTGACCCTCCCACGTTTCCGTACCCTCACCTGTGCCCTAAGCCTTGCCGTTCCCTAACCCTAACCCTAGCCCGGAACGGAAACCCACCACCAGCCCTACACCTTACCCTACGCCGTAGCCTACTCCTGGCCCGTACGCTGGCACTGACCCGTGCGTCAGCACGTAGCCAGACCCTCCAACGTTTCCGTACCCTCACCTGTGCCCTAAGCCTTGCCGTTCCCTAACTCTAACCCTAGCCCGGAACGGAAACCCACCACCAGCCCTACAGCTTACCCCCAAGCCGTAGCCTACTCCTGGCCGGTACGAGGCACTGACCCGTGCGTCAGCACGTAGCCTGACCCTCCCAAGTTTCCGTACCCTCACCTGTGCCCTAAGCCTTGCCGTTCCCTAACCCTAACCGTAGCCCAGAACGGAAACCCACCACCAGCCCTACACCTTACCCCCAAGCCGTAGCCTACTCCTGGCCCATACGCTGGCACTGACCCGTGCGTCAGCACGTAGCCTGACCCTCCCACGTTTCCGTACCCTCACCTGTGCCCTAAGCCTTGCCGTTCCCTAACCCTAACCCTAGCACAGAACGGAAACCCACCACCAGCCCTACACCTTACCCCCAAGCCGTAGCCTACTCCTGGCCCATACGCTGGCACTGACCCGTGCGTCAGCACGTAGCCTGACCCTCCCACGTTTCCGTACCCTCACCTGTGCCCTAAGACTTGCCGTTCCCTAACCCTAACCCTAGCATAGAACGGAAACCCACCACCAGCCCTACACCTTACCCTACGCCGTAGCCTACTCCTGGCCCGTACGCTGGCACTGACCCGTGCGTCAGCACGTAGCCTGACCCTCCCACGTTTCCGTACCCTCACCTGTGCCCTAAGCCTTGCCGTTCCCTAACCCTAACCATAGCCCGGAACGGAAACCCACCACCAGCCCTACACCTTACCCCCAAGCCGTAGCCTACTCCTGGCCCGTACGCTGGCACTGACCCGTGCGTCAGCACGTAGCCTGACGCTCCCACGTTTCCGTACCCTCACCTGTGCCCTAAGCCTTGCCGTTCCCTAACCCTAACCCTAGCCCGGAACGGAAACCCACCACCAGCCCTACACCTTACCCACAAGCCGTAGCCTAAACCTGGCCGGTACGCTGGCACTGACCCGTGCGTCAGCACGTAGCCTGACCCTCCCACGTTTCCGTACCCTCACCTGTGCCCTCAGCCTTGCCGTTCCCTAACCCTAACCCTAGCCCGAAACGGGAACCCACCACCAGCCCTACACCTTACCCTACGCCGTAGCCTACTCCTGGCCCGTACGCTGGCACTGACCCGTGCGTCAGCACGTAGCCTGACCATCCCACGTTTCTGTACCCTCACCTGTGCCCTAAGCCTTGCCGTTCCCTAACCCTAAACCTAGCCCGGAATGGAAACACACCACCAGCCCTACACCTTACCCACAAGCCGTAGCCTACACCTGGCCGGTACGCTGGCACTGACCCGTGCATCAGCACGTAGCCTGACCCTCCCACGTTTCCGTACCATCACCTGTGCCCTAAGCCTTGCCGTTCCCTAACCCTAACCCTAGCGGGGAACGGAAACCCACCACCAGCCCTACACCTTACCCTACGCCGTAGCCTACTCCTGGCCCGTACGCTGGCACTGACCCGTGCGTCAGCACGTAGCCTGACCCTCCCACGTTTCCGTACCCTCACCTGTGCCCTAAGCCTTGCCGTTCCCTAACCCTAACCCTAGCCCGGAACGGAAACCCACCACCAGCCCTACACCTTACCCAGAAGCCGTAACCTACACCTGGCCGGTACGCTGGCACTGACCCGTGCGTCAGCACGTAGCCTGACCCTCCCACGTTTCCATACCCTCACCTGTGCCCTAAGCCTTGCCGTTCCCTAACCCTAACCCTAGCCCGGAACGGAAACCCACCACCAGCCCTACACCTTACCCTACACCTTAGCCTACTCCTGGCCCGTACGCTGGCACTGACCCGTGCGTCAGCACGTAGCCTGACCCTCCCACGTTTCCATACCCTCACCTGTGCCCTAAGCCTTGCCGTTCCCTAACCCTAACCCTAGCCCGGAACGGAAACCCACCACCAGCCCTACACCTTACCCTACACCTTAGCCTACTCCTGGCCCGTACGCTGGCACTGACCTGTGCGTCACCACGTAGCCTGACCCTCCCACGTTTCCGTACCCTCACCTGTGCCCTAAGCCTTGCCGTTCCCTAACCCTAACCCTAGCCCGGAACGGAAACCCACCACCAGCCCTACAACTTACCCCCAAGCCGTAGCCTACTCCTGGCCGGTACGAGGCACTGACCCGTGCGTCAGCACGTAGCCTGACCCTCCCACGTTTCCGTACCCTCACCTGTGCCCTAAGCCTTGCCGTTCCCTAACCCTAACCCTAGCCCAGAACGGAAACCCACAACCAGCCCTACACCTTACCCTACATTGTAGCCTACTCCTGGCCCGTACACTGGCACTGACCCGTGCGTCAGCACGTAGCCTGACCCTCCCACGTTTCCGTACCCTCACCTGTGCCCTAAGCCTTGCCGTTCCCTAACCCTAACCCTAGCCCGGAACGGAAACCCACCTCCAGTCCTACACCTTACCCAGAAGCCGTAGCCTACACCTGGCCGGTACGCTGGCACTGACCCGTGCATCAGCACGTAGCCTGACCCTCCCACGTTTCCGTACCCTCACCTGTGCCCTAAGCCTTGCCGTTCCCTAACCCTAACCCTAGCCCGGAACGGAAACCCACCACCAGCCCTACACCTTACCCAGAAGCCGTAGCCTACACCTGGCCGGTACGCTGGCACTGACCCGTGCATCAGCACGTAGCCTGACCCTCCCACGTTTCCGTACCCTCACCTGTGCCCTAAGCCTTGCCGTTCCCTAACCCTAACCCTAGCCCGGAACGGAAACCCACCACCAGCTCTACACCTTACCCTACGCCGTAGCCTACTCCTGGCCCGTACGCTGGCACTGACCGGTGCATCAGCACGTAGCCTGACCCTCCCACGTTTCCGTACCCTCACCTGTGCCCTCAGCCTTGCCGTTCCCTAACCCTAACCCTAGCCCGGAACGGAAACCCACCACCAGCCCTACACCTTACCCTACGCCGTAGCCTACTCCTGGCCCGTACGCTGGCACTGACCCGTGCGTCAGCACGTAGCCTGACCCTCCCACGTTTCTGTACCCTCACCTGTGCCCTAAGCCTTGCCGTTCCCTAACCCTAAACCTAGCCCGGAATGGAAACCCACCACCAGCCCTACACCTTACCCACAAGCCGTAGCCTACACCTGGCCGGTACGCTGGCACTGACCCGTGCATCAGCACGTAGCCTGACCCTCCCACGATTCCGTACCCTCACCTGCGCCCTACGCCTTGCCGTTCCCTAACCCTAACCCTAGCCCGGAACGGAAAACCACCACCAGCCCTACACCTTACCCAGAAGCCGTAGCCTACACCTGGCCGGTACGCTGGCACTGACCCGTGCGTCAGCACGTAGCCTGACCCTCCCACGTTTCCATACCCTCACCTGTGCCCTAAGCCTTGCCGTTCCCTAACCCTAACCCTAGCCCGGAACGGAAACCCACCACCAGCCCTACACCTTACCCTACACCTTAGCCTACTCCTGGCCCGTACGCTGGCACTGACCTGTGCGTCACCACGTAGCCTGACCCTCCCACGTTTCCATACCCTCACCTGTGCCCTAAGCCTTGCCGTTCCCTAACCCTAACCCTAGCCCGGAACGGAAACCCACCACCAGCCCTACACCTTACCCTACGCCGTAGCCTACTCCTGGCCCGTACGCTGGCACTGACCCGTGCGTCAGCACGTAGCCTGACCCTCCCACGTTTCCGTACCCTCACCTGTGCCCTAAGCCTTGCCGTTCCCTAACCCTAACCCTAGCCCGGAAGGGAAACCCACCACCAGCGCTACAACTTACCCCCAAGCCGTAGCCTACTCCTGGCCCGTACGCTGGCACTGACCCGTGCGTCAGCACGTAGCCTGACCCTCCCACGTTTCCGTACCCTCACCTGTGCCCTAAGCCTTGCCGTTCCCTAACCCTAACCCTAGCCCGGAACGGAAACCCACCACCAGCCCTACACCTTACCCAGAAGCCGTAGCCTACACCTGGCCGGTACGCTGGCACTGACCCGTGCGTCAGCACGTAGCCTGACCCTCCCACGTTTCCATACCCTCACCTGTGCCCTAAGCCTTGCCGTTCCCTAACCCTAACCCTAGCCCGGAACGGAAACCCACCACCAGCCCTACACCGTACCCTACACCTTAGCCTACTCCTGGCCCGTACGCTGGCACTGACCCGTGCGTCAGCACGTAGCCTGACCCTCCCACGTTTCCGTACCCTCACCTGTGCCCTAAGCCTTGCCGTTCCCTAACCCTAACCCTAGCCTGGAACGGAAACCCACCACCAGCCCTACACCTTACCCCCAAGCCGTAGCCTACTCCTGGCCCGTACGCTGGCACTGACCCGTGCGTCAGCACGTAGCCAGACCCTCCAACGTTTCCGTACCCTCACCTGTGCCCTAAGCCTTGCCGTTCCCTAACTCTAACCCTAGCCCGGAACGGAAACCCACCACCAGCCCTACAGCTTACCCCCAAGCCGTAGCCTACTCCTGGCCGGTACGAGGCACTGACCCGTGCGTCAGCACGTAGCCTGACCCTCCCAAGTTTCCGTACCCTCACCTGTGCCCTAAGCCTTGCCGTTCCCTAACCCTAACCGTAGCCCAGATCGGAAACCCACCACCAGCCCTACACCTTACCCCCAAGCCGTAGCCTACTCCTGTCCCGTACGCTGGCACTGACCCGTGCGTCAGCACGTAGCCTGACCCTCCCACGTTTCCGTACCCTCACCTGTGCCCTAAGCCTTGCCGTTCCCTAACCCTAAACCTAGCCCGGAACGGAAACCCACCACCAGCCCTACAGCTTACCCCCAAGCCGTAGCCTACTCCTGGCCGGTACGAGGCACTGACCCGTGCGTCAGCACGTAGCCTGACCCTCCCACGTTTCCGTACCCTCACCTGTGCCCTAAGCCTTGCCGTTCCCAAACCCTAACCCTAGCCCAGAACGGAAACCCACCACCAGCCCTACACCTTACCCTACATTGTAGCCTACTCCTGGCCCGTACGCTGACACTGACCCGTGCGTCAGCACGTAGCCTGACCCTCCCACGTTTCCGTACGCTCACCTGTGCCCTAAGCCTTGCCGTTCCCTAACCCTAACCCTACCCCGGAACGGAAACCCACCACCAGCCCTACACCTTACCCTACGCCGTAGCCTACTCCTGGCCCGTACGCTGGCACTGACCCGTGCGTCAGCACGTAGCCTGACCCTCCCACGTTTCCGTACCCTCACCTGTGCCCTAAGCCTTGCCGTTCCCTAACCCTAACCCTAGCCCGGAACGGAAACACACCAAAAGCCCTACACCTTACCCCCAAGCCGTAGCGTACTCCTGGCCCGTACGCTGGCACTGACCCGTGCGTCAGCACGTAGCCTGACCCTCCCACGTTTCTGTACCCTCACCTGTGCCCTAAGCCTTGCCGTTCCCTAACCCTAACCCTAGCCCGGAACGGAAACCCACCACCAGCCCTACAACTTACCCCCAAGCCGTAGCCTACTCCTGGCCCGTACGCTGGCACTGACCCGTGCGTCAGCACGTAGCCTGACCCTCCCACGTTTCCGTACCCTCACCTGTGCCCTAAGCCTTGCCGTTCCCTAACCCTAACCCTAGCTCGGAACGGAAACCCACCACCAGCCCTACACCTTACCCCCAAGCCGTAGCCTACTCCTGTCCCGTACGCTGGCACTGACCCGTGCGTCAGCACGTAGCCTGACCCTCCCACGTTTCCGTACCCTCACCCGTGCCCTAAGCCTTGCCGTTCCCTAACCCTAACCCTAGCCCGGAACGGAAACCCACCACCAGCCCTACACCTTACCCTACGCCGTAGCCTACTCCTGGCCCGTACGCTGGCACTGACCCGTGCGTCAGCACGTAGCCTGACCCTCCCACGTTTCCGTACCCTCACCTGTGCCCTAAGCCTTGCCGTTCCCTAACCCTAACCCTAGCCCGGAACGGAAAACCACCACCAGCCCTACAACTTACCCCCAAGCCGTAGCCTACTCCTGTCCCGTACGCTGGCACTGACCCGTGCGTCAGCACGTAGCCTGACCCTCCCACGTTTCCGTACCCTCACCTGTGCCCTAAGCCTTGCCGTTCCCTAACCCTAACCCTAGCCCGGAACGGAAACCCACCACCAGCCCTACAGCTTACCCCCAAGCCGTAGCCTACTCCTGGCCGGTACGAGGCACTGACCCGTGCGTCAGCACGTAGCCTGACCCTCCCACGTTTCCGTACCCTCACCTGTGCCCTAAGCCTTGCCGTTCCCTAACCCTAACCCTAGCCCAGAACGGAAACCCACCACCAGCCCTACACCTTACCCTACATTGTAGCCTACTCCTGGCCCGTACGCTGGCACTGACCCGTGCGTCAGCACGTAGCCTGACCCTCCCACGTTTCCGTACCCTCACCTGTGCCCTAAGCCTTGCCGTTCCCTAACCCTAACCCTAGCCCGGAACGGAAACCCACCACCAGCCCTACACCTTACCCTACGCCGTAGCCTACTCCTGGCCCGTACGCTGGCACTGACCCGTGCGTCAGCACGTAGCCTGACCCTCCCACGTTTCCGTACCCTCACCTGTGCCCTAAGCCTTGCCGTTCCCTAACCCTAACCCTAGCCCGGAACGGAAACCCACCAAAAGCCCTACACCTTACCCCCAAGCCGTAGCGTACTCCTGGCCCGTACGCTGGCACTGACCCGTGCGTCAGCACATAGCCTGACCCTCCCACGTTTCTGTACCCTCACCTGTGCCCTAAGCCTTGCCGTTCCCTAACCCTAACCCTAGCCCGGAACGGAAACCCACCACCAGCCCTACAACTTAACCCCAAGCCGTAGCCTACTCCTGGCCCGTACGCTGGCACTGACCCGTGCGTCAGCACGTAGCCTGACCCTCCCACGTTTCCGTACCCTCACCTGTGCCCTAAGCCTTGCCGTTCCCTAACCCTAACCCTAGCTCGGAACGGAAACCCACCACCAGCCCTACACCTTACCCCCAAGCCGTAGCCTACTCCTGGCCCGTACGCTGGCACTGACCCGTGCGTCAGCACGTAGCCTGACCCTCCCACGTTTCCGTACACTCACCTGTGCCCTAAGCCTTGCCGTTCCCTAACCCTAACCCTAGCACGGAACGGAAACCCACCACCAGCCCTACACCTTACCCTACGCCGTAGCCTACTCCTGGCCCGTACGCTGGCACTCACCCGTGCGTCAGCACGTAGCCTGACCCTCCCACGTTTCCGTACCCTCACCTGTGCCCTAAGCCTTGCCGTTCCCTAACCCTAACCCTAGCCCGGAACGGAAACCCACCACCAGCCCTACACCTTACCCCCAAGCCGTAGCCTACTCCTGGCCCGTACGCTGGCACTGACCCGTGCGTCAGCACGTAGCCTGACCCTCCCACGTTTCCGTACCCTCACCTGTGCCCTAAGCCTTGCCGTTCCCTAACCCTAACCCTAGCCCGGAACGGAAACCCACCACCAGCCCTACACCTTACCCTACGCCGTAGCCTACTCCTGGCCCGTACGCTGGCACTGACCCGTGCATCAGCACGTAGCCTGACCCTCCCACGTTTCCGTACCCTCACCTGTGCCCTAAGCCTTGCCGTTCCCTAACCCTAACCCTAGCCCGGAACGGAAACACACCAAAAGCCCTACACCTTACCCCCAAGCCGTAGCGTACTCCTGGCCCGTACGCTGGCACTGACCCGTGCGTCAGCACGTAGCCTGACCCTCCCACGTTTCTGTACCCTCACCTGTGCCCTAAGCCTTGCCGTTCCCTAACCCTAACCCTAGCCCGGAACGGAAACCCACCACCAGCCCTACAACTTACCCCCAAGCCGTAGCCTACTCCTGGCCCGTACGCTGGCACTGACCCGTGCGTCAGCACGTAGCCTGACCCTCCCACGTTTCCGTACCCTCACCTGTGCCCTAAGCCTTGCCGTTCCCTAACCCTAACCCTAGCTCGGAACGGAAACCCACCACCAGCCCTACACCTTACCCCCAAGCCGTAGCCTACTCCTGGCCCGTACGCTGGCACTGACCCGTGCGTCAGCACGTAGCCTGACCCTCCCACGTTTCCGTACCCTCACCTGTGCCCTAAGCCTTGCCGTTCCCTAACCCTAACCCTAGCACGGAACGGAAACCCACCACCAGCCCTACACCTTACCCTACGCCGTAGCCTACTCCTGGCCCGTACGCTGGCACTGACCCGTGCGTCAGCACGTAGCCTGACCCTCCCACGTTTCCGTACCCTCACCTGTGCCCTAAGCCTTGCCGTTCCCTAACCCTAACCCTAGCCCGGAACGGAAACCCACCACCAGCCCTACACCTTACCCCCAAGCCGTAGCCTACTCCTGGCCCGTACGCTGGCACTGACCCGTGCGTCAGCACGTAGCCTGACCCTCCCACGTTTCCGTACCCTCACCTGTGCCCTAAGCCTTGCCGTTCCCTAACCCTAACCCTAGCCCGGAACGGAAACCCACCACCAGCCCTACACCTTACCCCCAAGCCGTAGCCTACTCCTGTCCCGTACGCTGGCACTGACCCGTGCGTCAGCACGTAGCCTGACCCTCCCACGTTTCCGTACCCTCACCTGTGCCCTAAGCCTTGCCGTTCCCTAACCCTAACCCTAGCCCGGAACGGAAACCCACCACCAGCCCTACACCTTACCCTACGCCGTAGCCTACTCCTGGCCCGTACGCTGGCACTGACCCGTGCGTCAGCACGTAGCCTGACCCTCCCACGTTTCCGTACCCTCACCTGTGCCCTAAGCCTTGCCGTTCCCTAACCCTAACCCTAGCCCGGAACGGAAAACCACCACCAGCCCTACAACTTACCCCCAAGCCGTAGCCTACTCCTGTCCCGTACGCTGGCACTGACCCGTGCGTCAGCACGTAGCCTGACCCTCCCACGTTTCCGTACCCTCACCTGTGCCCTAAGCCTTGCCGTTCCCTAACCCTAACCCTAGCCCGGAACGGAAACCCACCACCAGCCCTACAGCTTACCCCCAAGCCGTAGCCTACTCCTGGCCGGTACGAGGCACTGACCCGTGCGTCAGCACGTAGCCTGACCCTCCCACGTTTCCGTACCCTCACCTGTGCCCTAAGCCTTGCCGTTCCCTAACCCTAACCCTAGCCCAGAACGGAAACCCACCACCAGCCCTACACCTTACCCTACATTGTAGCCTACTCCTGGCCCGTACGCTGGCACTGACCCGTGCGTCAGCACGTAGCCTGACCCTCCCACGTTTCCGTACCCTCACCTGTGCCCTAAGCCTTGCCGTTCCCTAACCCTAACCCTAGCCCGGAACGGAAACCCACCACCAGCCCTACACCTTACCCCCAAGCCGTAGCCTATTCCTGGCCCGTACGCTGGCACTGACCCGTGCGTCAGCACGTAGCCTGACCCTCCCACGTTTCCGTTCCCTCACCTGTGACCTAAGCCTTGCCGTTCCCTAACCCTAACCCTAGCCCTGAACGGAAACCCACCACCAGCCCTACACCTTACCCTACGCCGTAGCCTACTCCTGGCCCGTACGCTGGCAATGACCCATGCGACAGCACGTAGCCTGACCCTCCCACGTTTCCGTACCCTCACCTGTGCCCTAAGCCTTGCCGTTCCCTAACCCTAACCCTAGGCCCGCACGGAAACACACCACCAGCCCTACAACTTACCCCTAAGCCGTAGCCTACTCCTGACCCGTACGCTGGCACTGACCCGTGTGTCAGCTCGTAGCCGGACCCTCCCACGTTTCCGTACCCTCACCTGTGCCCTAACACTTGCCGTTCCCTAACCCTAACCCTAGCCCGGAATGGAAACCCACCACCAGCCCGACACCTTACCCTACGCCGTAGCCTACTCCTGGCCTGTATGCTAGCACTGACCCGTGCGTCAGCACGTATCCTGACCCTCACACGTTTCCGTACCCTCACCTGTGCCCTAAGGCTTGCCGTTCCCTAACCCTAACCCTAGCACGGAACGGAAACCCAACACCAACACTACACCTCTCCCCCAAGCCGTAGCCTACTCCTGGCCCGTACGCTGGCACTGACCCGTGCGTCAGCACGTAGCCTGACCCTCCCACGTTTCCGTACCCTCACCTGTGCCTAAGCCTTGCCGTTCCCTAACCCTAACCCTAGCCCGGAACGAAAACCCACCACCAGCCCTACACCTTACCCTACGCCGTAGCCTACTCCTGGCCCGTACGCTGGCACTGCCCCGTGCGTCAGCACGTAGCCTGACCCTCCCACGTTTCCGTACCCTCACCTGTGCCCTAAGCCTTGCCGTTCCCTAACCATAACCCTAGCCCACAATGGAAACCCACCACCAGCCCTACACCTTACCCTGTGCGGTAGCCTACTCCTGGCCCGTATGCGGGCACTGACCCGTGTGTCAGCACATAGCCTGACCGTGCCACGTTTCCGTACCCTCACCTGTGCCCTTAGCCTTGCCGTTCCCTAACCCTAACCCTAGCCCGGAACGGAAAACCACCAACAGCCTTACACCTTACCCCCAAGCCGTAGCCTACTCCTGGCCCGTACGCTGGCACTGACCCGTGCGTCAGCCCGTAGCCTGACCCTCCCACGTTTACGTACCCTCACCTGTGCCCTAAGCCTTGCCATTCCCTAACCCTAACCCTAGCCCAGAACGGAAACCCACCACCAGCCCTCCACACTACCCTCAGCCGTAGCCTACTCCTGGCCCGTACGCTGGCAATGACACATGCATCAGCACGTAGCCTGACCTCCAACGTTTCCGTACCCTCACCTGTGCCCTAAGCCTGGCCGTTCCCTAACCCTAACCCTAGCCCGGAACGGAAAACCACCAACAGCCTTACACCTTACCACCAAGCTGTAGCCTACTCCTGGCCCGTACGCTGGCACTGACCCGTGCGGCAGCACGTAGCCTGACCCTCCCACGTTTCTGTACCCTCACCTGTGCCCTAAGCCTTTCCGTTCCCTAACCCTAACCCTAGCCCAGAACGAAAACCCACCACCAGCCCTACACCTTACCCTACGCCGTAGCCTACTCCTGGCCCGTACGCTGGCACTGACTCGTGCGTCAACACGTAGCCTGACCTTCCCACGTTTCCGTACCCTCACCTGTGCCCTAAGCCTTGCCGTTCCCTAACCCTAACCCTAGGCCGGCACAGAAACCCACCACCAGCCCTACACCTTACCCTACGCCGTAGCCTACTCCTGGCCCGTATGCTGGCACTGACCCGTGCGCAGCACGTAGCCTCACCCTCACACGTTTCCGTACCCTCACCTGTGCCCTAAGCCTTGCAGTTCCCTAACCCTAACCCTAGCCCAGAACGGAAACCCACCACCAACCCTACACCTTTCACCCAAGCCATAGCCTACTCCTGGCCCGTACGCTGGCACTGACCCGTGCGTCAGCACGTAGCCTGACCCTCCCACGTTTCCGTACCCTCACCTGTGCCCTAAGCCTTGCCGTTCCCTAACCCTAACCCTAGCCCACAATGGAAACCCACCACCAGCCCTACACCTTACCCTGTGCGGTAGCATACTCCTGGCCCGTACGCTGGCACTGACCCGTGCGTCAGCACATAGCCTGACCGTGCTACGTTTCCGTACCCTCACCTGTGCCCTAAGCCTTGCCGTTCCCTAACCCTAACCCTAGCCCGAAACGGAAACCCACCACCAGCCCTACACCTTACCCTACGCCGTAGCCTACTCCTGGCCTGTATGCTAGCACTGACCCGTGCGTCATCACGTAGCCTGAACCTCACACGTTTCCGTACCCTCACCTGTGCCCTAAGCCTCGCCATTCCCTAACCCTAACCCTAGCCCGGAACGGAAACCCACCACCAACCCTACACCTCTCCCCCTAGCCGTAGCCTATTCCTGGCCCGTACGCTGGCACTGACCCGTGCGTCAGCACGTAGCCTGACCCTCCCACGTTTCCGTACCCACACCTGTGCCCTAAGCCTTGCCGTTCCCTAACCCTAACCCTAGCCCGGAACGAAAACGCACCACCAGCCCTACACCTTACCCTACACCGTAGCCTACTCCTGGTCCGTATGCTGGCACTGACCCGTACGTCAGAACGTAGCCTGACCCTCCCACGTTTACGTACCCTCACCTGTGCCCTAAGCCTTGCCGTTCCCTAACCCTAACCCTAGGCCGGCACAGAAACACACCACCAGCCCTACACCTTACCCCCAAGCCGTAGCCTACTCCTGGCCCGTACGCTGGCACTGACCCATGCGTCAGCACATAGCCTGACCGTACCTCGTTTCCGTACCCTCACCTGTGCCCTAAGCCTTGCCGTTCCCTAACCCTAACCCTAGCCCGGAACGGAAAACCACCAACAGCCTAACACCTTACTCCAAGGCGTAGCCTACTCCTGGCCCGTACGCTGGCACTGACCCGTGCGTCAGCACATAGCCTGACCGTGCCACGTTTCCGTACCCTCACCTGTGCCCTAAGCCTTGCCGTTCCATAACCCTAACCCTAGACCGGAACGGAAAACCACCAACAGCCTTACACCTTACCCCCAAGCCGTAGCCTACTCCTGGCACGTACGCTGGCACTGACCCGTGCGTCAGCCCGTAGCCTGACCCTCCCACGTTTCCGTACGCTCACCTGTGCCCTAAGCCTTTCCGTTCCCTAACCCTAACCCTAGGCCGGCACAGAAACCCACCACCAGCCCTACACCTTACCCCCAAACCGTAGCCTACTCCTGGCCCGTACGCTGGCACTGACTCGTGCATCAGCACGTACCCTGACCCTCCCACGTTTCCGTACCCTCACCCGTGCCCTAAGCCTTGCCGTTCCCTAACCCTAACCCTAGCCCGGAATGGAAACCCACCACCAGCCCTACACCTTACCCTACGCCGTAGCCTACTCCTGGCCCGTACGCTGGCACTGCCCCGTGCCTCAGCACGTAGCCTGACCCTCCCACGTTTCCGTAACCTCACCTGTGCCCTAAGCCTTGCCGTTCCCTAACCCTAACCCTAGGCCGGCACAGAAACCCACCACCAGCCCTACACCTTACCCTGTGCGGTAGCCTACTCCTGGCCCGTACGCTGGCACTGACCCGTGCGTCAGCACATAGCCTGACCGTGCCACGTTTCCGTACCATCACCTGTGCCCTAAGCCTTGCCGTTCCCTAACCCTAACCCTAGCCCGGAACGGAAACCCACCACCAGCCCTACACCTTACCCCCAATCCGTAGCCTATTCCTGGCCCGTACGCTGGCACTGACCCGTGCGTCAGCACGTAGCCTGACCCTCCCACGTTTCCGTACCCTCACCTGTGCCCTAAGCCTTGCCGTTCCCTAACCCTAACCCTAGCCCTGAACGGAAACCCACCACCAGCCCTACACCTTACCCTACGCCGTAGCCTACGCCTGGCCCGTACGCTGGCAATGAACCATGCGTCAGCACGTAGCCTGACCCTCCCACGTTTCCGTACCCTCACCTGTGCCCTAAGCCTTGCCGTTCCCTAACCCTAACCCTAGGCCAGCACGGAAACACACCACCAGCCCTACAAATTACCCCCAAGCCGTAGCCTACTCCTGGCCCGTACGCTGGCACTGACCAGTGTGTCAGCACGTAGCCTGACCCTCCCACGTTTCCGTAACCTTACCTATGCCCTAAGCCTTGCAGTTCCCTAACCCTAACCCTAGCCCTCAACGGAAACCCACCACCAGCCCTACTCCTTACCCTACGCCGTAGACTACGCCTGGCCTGTATGCTAGCACTGACCCGTGCGTCATCACGTAGCCTGACCCTCCCACGTTTCCGTACCCTCACCTGTGCCCTAAGGCTTACCGTTCCCTAACCCTAACCCTAGCCCGGAACGGAAACCCACCACCAACCCTAAACCTCTCCCCCAAGCCGTAACCTACTCCTGGCCCGTACGCTGGCACTGACCCGTGCGTCAGCACGTAGCCTGACCCTCCCACGTTTCCGTACCCTCACCTGTGCCCTAAGACTTGTCGTTCCCTAACACTAACCCTAGCCCGGAACGAAGACCCACCACCAGCCCTAAACCTTACCCTACGCCGTAGCCTACTCCTGGCCCGTACGCTGGCACTGACCCGTGCGTCAGCACGTAGCCTGACCCTCCCACGTTTCCGTACCCTCACCTGAGCCATAAGCCTTGCCGTTCCCTAACCCTAACCCTAGACCGGAACGGAAAGCCACCACCAGCCTTACACCTTACCCCCAAACCATAGTCTACTCCTGGCCCGTACGCTGGCACTGACCCGTGCGTCAGCACGTAGCCTGACCCTCCCACGTTTCCGTACCCTCACCTGTGCCCTAAGCCTTGCTGTTCCCTAACCCTAACCCTAGGCCAGCACAGAAACCCACCACCAGCCCTACACCTTACCCCCAAGCCGTAGCCTACTCCTGGCCCGTACGCTGGCACTGAGCCGTGCGTCAGCACGTAGCCTGATCCTCCCACGTTTCCGTACCCTCACCTGTGCCCTAAGCCTTGCCGTTCCCTAAACGTAACCCTAGCCCGGAACGGAAACCCACCACCAACCCTACACCTCTCCCCCAAGCCGTAGCCTACTCCTGGACCGTACGCTGGCACTGACCCGTGCGTCAGCACGTAGCCTGACCCTCCCACGTTTCCGTACCCTCACCTGTGCCCTAAGCCTTGCCGTTCCCTAACCCTAAACCCTAGCCCGGAACGGAAACCCACCACCAGCCCTACACCATACACTACACCGTAGCCTAATCCTGGCGCGTACGCTGGCACTGACCCGTGCGTCAGCACGTAGCCTGACCCTCCCACGTTTCCGTAACCTCACCTGTGCCCTAAGCCTTGCCGTTCCCTAACCCTAACCCTAGGCCGGCACAGAAACCCACCACCAGCCCTAAACCTTACCCCCAAGCCGTAGCCTACTCGTGGCCCGTACGCTGGCACTGACCCGTGCGTCAGCACGTAGCCTGACCCTCCCACGTTTCCGTACCCTCACCTGTGCCCTAAGCCTTGCCGTTTCCTAACCCTAACCCTAGCCCAGCTCGGAAACCCACCACCACCCCTACACCTTACCCCCAAGCCGTTGCCTACTCCTGGCCCGTACGCTGGCACTGACCCGTGCGTCAGCATGTAGCCTGACCCTCCCACGTTTCAGTACCCTCACCTGTGCCCTAAGGCTTGCCGTTCCCTAACCCTAACCCTAGCCCGGAACGGAAACCCAACACCAAACCTACACCTCTCCCCCAAGCCGTAGCCTACTCCTGGCCCGTACGCTGGCACTGACCCGTGCGTCAGCACGTAGCCTGACCCTCCCACGTTTCCGTACCCTCACCTGTGCCCTAAGCCTTGCTGTTCCCTAACCCTAACCCTAGGCCAGCACAGAAACCCACCACCAGCCCTACACCTTACCCCCAAGCCGTAGCCTACTCCTGGCCCGTACGCTGGCACTGAGCCGTGCGTCAGCACGTAGCCTGATCCTCCCACGTTTCCGTACCCTCACCTGTGCCCTAAGCCTTGCCGTTCCCTAAACGTAACCCTAGCCCGGAACGGAAACCCACCACCAACCCTACACCTCTCCCCCAAGCCGTAGCCTACTCCTGGACCGTACGCTGGCACTGACCCGTGCGTCAGCACGTAGCCTGACACTCCCACGTTTCCGTACCCTCACCTGTGCCCTAAGCCTTGCCGTTCCCTAACCCTAAACCCTAGCCCGGAACGGAAACCCACCACCAGCCCTACACCATACACTACACCGTAGCCTAATCCTGGCGCGTACGCTGGCACTGACCCGTGCGTCAGCACGTAGCCTGACCCTCCCACGTTTCCGTAACCTCACCTGTGCCCTAAGCCTTGCCGTTCCCTAACCCTAACCCTAGGCCGGCACAGAAACCCACCACCAGCCCTAAACCTTACCCCCAAGCCGTAGCCTACTCGTGGCCCGTACGCTGGCACTGACCCGTGCGTCAGCACGTAGCCTGACCCTCCCACGTTTCCGTACCCTCACCTGTGCCCTAAGCCTTGCCGTTTCCTAACCCTAACCCTAGCCCAGCTCGGAAACCCACCACCACCCCTACACCTTACCCCCAAGCCGTTGCCTACTCCTGGCCCGTACGCTGGCACTGACCCGTGCGTCAGCATGTAGCCTGACCCTCCCACGTTTCAGTACCCTCACCTGTGCCCTAAGGCTTGCCGTTCCCTAACCCTAACCCTAGCCCGGAACGGAAACCCAACACCAAACCTACACCTCTCCCCCAAGCCGTAGCCTACTCCTGGCCCGTACGCTGGCACTGACCCGTGCGTCAGCACGTAGCCTGAACCTCCCACGTTTCCGTACCCTCACCTGTGCCCTAAGCCTTGCCGTTTCCCTAACCCTAACCCTAGCCCGGAACGAAAACCCACCACCAGCCCTACACCTTACCCTACGCCGTAGCCTACTCCTGGCCCGTATGCTGGCACTGACCCGTGCGTCAGCATGTAACCTGACCCTCCCACGTTTCCGTACCCTCACCTGTGCCCTAAGCCTTGCCGTTCCCTAACCCTAACCCTAGGCCAGCACGGAAACACACCACCAACCCTACAACTTACCCCCAAGCCGTAGCCTACTCCTGGCCCGTACGCTGGCACTGACCCGTGCGTCAGCACGTAGCCTGACCCTCACACGTTTAAGTACCCTCACCTGTGCCCTAAGCCTTGCCATTCCCTAACCCTAACCCTAGCCCGGAACGGAAACCCACCACCAACCCTACACCTCTCCCCCTAGCCGTAGCCTACTCCTGGCCCGTACGCTGGCACTGACCCGTGCGTCAGCACGTAGCCTGACCCTCCCACGTTTCCGTACCCTCACCTGTGCCCTAAGCCTTGCCGTTCCCTAACCCTAACCCTAGCCGGGAACGGAAACCCACCACCAACCCTACACCTTTCCCCCAAGCCGTAGCCTACTCCTGACCCGTATGCTGGCACTGACCCGTGCGTCAGAACGTAGCCTGACCCTCCCACGTTTACGTACCGTCACCTGTGCCCTAAGCCTTGCCGTTCCCTAACCCTAACCCTAGCACAGAACGGAAACCCACCACCAGCCCTACACCTTATCCTAAGCTGTAGCCTACTCCTGGCCCGTACGCAGGCACTGACACGTGCGTCAGCACGTAGCCTGACCCTCCCACGTTTCCGTACCCTCACATGTGCCCTAAGCCTTGCCGTTCCCTAACCCTAACCCTAGGCCAGCACGGAAACCCACCAACAACCCTACACCGTACTCCCAAGCCGTAGCCTACTCCTGGCCCGTACGCTGGCACTGACCCGTGCGTCAGCAGGTAGCCTGACCCTCCCACGTTTACATACCCTCACCTGTGCCCTAACCCATGCCGTTCCCTAACCCTAACCCTAGCCCAGAACGGAAAACCACCACCAGCCCTACACCTTACCCTACACCGTAGCCTACTCCTGGCCTGTGTGCTAGCACTGACCCGTGCGTCAGCACGTAGCCTGACCCTCACACGTTTCCGTACCCTCACCTGTGCCCTAAGCCTTGCCGTTCCCTAACCCTCACCCTACCCCGGAAGGGAAACCCACCACCAACCCTACACCTCTCCCCCTAGCCGTAGACTACTCCTGGCCCGTACGCTGGCACTGACCCGTGCGTCAGCATGTAGCCTGACCCTCCAACGTTTCCGTACCCTCACCTGTGCCCTAAGCCTTGCCGTTCCCTAACCCTATCCGTAGCCCACAATGGAAACCCACCACCAGCCCTACACCTTACCCTGTGCGGTAGCCTACTCCTGGCCCCTATGCTGGCACTGACACGTGCGTGAGCACGTAGCCTGACCCTCCCACGTTTACGTACCCTCACCTGTGCCCTAAGCCTTGCCATTCCCTAACCCTAACCCTAGCCCAGAACGGAAACCCACCACCAGCCCTACACCTTACCCTACGCCGTAGCCTACTCCTGGCCCGTACGCTGGCACTGAGTCGTGCGTCAGCACGTAGCCTGACCTTCCCACGTTTCCGTACCCTCACCTGTGCCCTAAGCCTTGCCGTTCCCTAACCCTAACCCTAGGCCGGCACAGAAACCCACCACCAGCCCTACACCTTACCCCCAAGCCGTAGCCTACTCCTGGCCCGTACGCTGGCACTGACCCGTGCGTCAGCACCTAGCCTGACCTTCCCACGTTTCCGTACCCTCACCTGTGCCCTAAGCCTTGCCGTTCCCTAACCCTAACCCTAGCCCGGAACGGAAACCCACCACCAGCCCTACACCTTACCCTACGCCGTAGCCTACTCCTGGCCCGTACGCTGGCACTGCCCCGTGCGTCACCACGTAGCCTGACCCTCCCACGTTTCCGTACCCTCACCTGTGCTCTAAGCCTTGCCGTTCCCTAACCATAACCCTAGCCCACAATGGAAACCCACCACCAGCCCTACACCTTACCCTGTGCGGTAGCCTACTCCTGGCCCGTATGCGGGCACTGACCCGTGTGTCAGCACATAGCCTGACTGTGCCACGTTTCCGTACCCTCACCTGTGCCCTAAGCCTTGCCGTTCCCTAACCCTAACCCTAGCCCGGAACGGAAACCCACCACCAGCCCTACAACTTACCCCCAAACCGTAGCCTACTCCTGGCCCGTACGCTGGCACTGACCCGTGCGTCAGCTCGTAGCCTGACCCTCCCACGTTTCCGTACCCTCACCTGTGCCCTAAGCCTTGCCGTTCCCTAACCCTAACCCGAGCCCGGAACGGAAACCCACCACCAGCCCTACACCTTACCCTACGCCGTAGCCTACTCCTGGCCCGTATGCTGGCACTGACCCGTGCGTCAGCACGTAACCTGACCCTCCCACGTTTCCGTACCCTCACCTGTGCCCTAAGCCTTGCCGTTCCCTAACCCTAACCCTAGGCCAGCACGGAAACACACCACCAACCCTACACCTTACCCCCAAGCCGTAGCCTACTCCTGGCCCGTACGCTGGCACTGACCCGTGCGTCAGCACGTAGCCTGACCCTCACACGTTTAAGTACCCTCACCTGTGCCCTAAGCCTTGCCATTCCCTAACCCTAACCCTAGCCCGGAACGGAAACCCACCACCAACCCTACACCTCTCCCCCTAGCCGTAGCCTACTCCTGGCCCGTACGCTGGCACTGACCCGTGCGTCAGCACGTAGCCTGACCCTCCCACGTTTCCGTACCCTCACCTGTGCCCTAAGCCTTGCCCTTCCCTAACCCTAACCCTAGCCGGGAACGGAAACCCACCAACAACCCTACACCTTTCCCCCAAGCCGTAGCCTACTCCTGACCCGTATGCTGGCACTGACCCGTGCGTCAGAACGTAGCCTGACCCTCCCACGTTTACGTACCGTCACCTGTGCCCTAAGCCTTCCCGTTCCCTAACCCTAACCCTAGCCCGGAACGGAAACCCACCACCAGCCCTACACCTTACCCTACGCTGTAGACTACTCCAGGCCCGTACGCTGGCACTGATCCATGCGTCAGCACGTAGTCTGACCCTCCCACGTTTCCGTACCCTCACCTGTGCCCTAAGCCTTGCCGTTCCCTAACCCTAACCCTAGCCCAGAACGGAAACCCACCACCAGCCCTACACCTTACCCCCAAGCCGTAGCCTACACCTGGCCTGTACGCTGGCACTGACCCGTGCGTCAGCAGGTAGACTGACCCTCCCACGTTTACGTACCCTCACCTGTGCCCTAACACATGCCGTTCCCTAACCCTAACCCTAGCCCAGAACGGAAAACCACCACCAGCCCTACACCTTACCCTACACCGTAGCCTACTCCTGGCCTGTATGCTAGCACTGACCCGTGCGTCAGCACGTAGCCTGACCCTCCCACGTTTCCGTACCCTCACCTGTGCCCTAAGCCTTGCCGTTCCCTAACCCTAACCCTACCCCGGAAGGGAAACCCACCACCAACCCTACACCTCTCCCCCTAGCCGTAGACTACTCCTGGCCCGTACGCTGGCACAGACCCGTGCGTCAGCATGTAGCCTGACCCTCCAACGTTTCCGTACCCTCACCTGTGCCCTAAGCCTTGCCGTTCCCTAACCCTATCCGTAGCCCACAATAGAAACCCACCACCAGCCCTACACCTTACCCTGTGCGGTAGCCTACTCCTGGCCCCTATGCTGGCACTGACACGTGCGTGAGCACGTAGCCTGACCCTCCCACGTTTACGTACCCTCACCTGTGCCCTAAGCCTTGCCATTCCCTAACCCTAACCCTAGCCCAGAACGGAAACCCACCACCAGCCCTACACCTTACCCTACGCCGTAGCCTACTCCTGGCCCGTACGCTGGCACTGACTCGTGCGTCAGCACGTAGCCTGACTTTCCCACGTTTCCGTACCCTCACCTGTGCCCTAAGCCTTGCCGTTCCCTAACCCTAACCCTAGGCCGGCACAGAAACCCACCACCAGCCCTACACCTTACCCCCAAGCCGTAGCCTACTCCTGGCCCGTACGCTGGCACTGACCCGTGCGTCAGCACCTAGCCTGACCTTCCCACGTTTCCGTACCCTCACCTGTGCCCTAAGCCTTGCCGTTCCATAACCCTAACCCTAGCCCGGAACGGAAACCCACCACCAACCCTACACCTCTCCCCCAAGCCGTTGCCTACTCCTGACCCGTACGCTGGCACTGACCCGTGCGTCAGCACGTAGCCTGACCCTCCCACGTTTCCGTACCCTCACCTGTGCCCTAAGCCTTGCCGTTCCCTAACCCTAATCCTAGCCCGGAACGAAAACCCACCACCAGCCCTACAACTTACACTACGCCGTAGCCTACTCCAGGCCCGTACGCTGGCACTGACCCGTGCGTCAGCACGTAGCCTGACCCTCCCACGTTTCCGTACGCTCACCTGTGCCCTAAGCCTTGCCGTTCCCTAACCCTAACCCTAGCCCACAATGGAAACCCACCACCAGCCCTAAACCTTACCCTGTGCGGTAGCCTACTCCTGGCCCGTATGCTGGCACTGACCCGTGCGTCAGCACATAGCCTGACCGTGCCACGTTTCCGTACCCTCACCTGTGCCCTAAGCCTTGCCGTTCCATAACCCTAACCCTAGCCTGGAACGGAAAACCACCAACAGCCTTAAACCTTACCCCCAAGCCGTAGCCTACTCCTGGCCCGTACGCTGGCACTGACCCGTGCGTCAGCTCGTAGCCTGACCCTCCCACGTTTCCGTACCCTCACCTGTGCCCTAAGACTTGCCGTTCCCTAACCCTAACCCTAGCCCACAATGGAAACGCACCACAAGCCCTACACCTTACCCTGTGCGGTAGGCTACTCCTGGCCCGTACGCTGGCACTGACCCGTGCGTCAGCACATAGCCTGACCGTGCCACGTTTCCGTACCCTCACCTGTGCCCTAAGCCTTGCCGTTCCCTAACCCTAACCCTAGCCCGGAACGGAAACCCACCACCAGCCCTACACCTTACCCCCAAGCCGTAGCCTGCTCCTGGCCCGTACGGTGGCACTGACCCGTGCGTCAGCACGTAGCCTGACCCTCCCACGTTTCCGTACCCTCACCTGTGCCCTAAGCCTTGCCGTTCCCTAACCCTAACCCTAGCCCTGAACGGAAACCCACCACCAGCCCTACACCTTACCCTACGCCGTAGCCTACTCCTGGCCCGTACGCTGGCAATGACCCATGCGTCAGCACGTAGCCTGAACCTCCCACGTTTCCGTACCCTCACGTGTGCCCTAAGCCTTGCCGTTCCCTAACCCTAACCCTAGGCCAGCACGGAAACCCACCGCCAGCCCTACACCTTACCCCCAAGCCGTAGCCTACTCCTGGCCCGTACGCTGGCACTGACACGTGCGTCAGCACGTAGCCTGACCCTCCCACGTTTCCGTACCCTCACCTGTGCCATACGCCTTGCCGTTCCCTAAACGTAACCCTAGCCCGGAACGGAAACCCACCACCAACCCTACCCCTCTCCCCCAAGCCGTAGCCTACTCCTGGACCGTACGCTGGCACTGACCCGTGCGTCAGCACGTAGCCTGACCCTCCCACGTTTCCGTACCCTCACCTGTGCCCTAAGCCTTGCCGTTCCCTAACCCTAAACCCTAGCCCGGAACGGAAACCCACCATCAGCCCTACACCTTACCCTACACCGTAGCCTAATCCTGGCCCGTACGCTGGCACTGACCCGTGTGTCAGCCGGTAGCCTGACCCTCCCACGTTTCCGTACCCTCACCTGTGCCCTAAGCCTTGCCGTTCCCTAACCCTAACCCTAGCCCAGCACGGAAACCCACCACCACCCCTACACCTTACCCCCAAGCCGTAGCCTACTCCTGGCCCGTACGCTGGCACTGACCCGTGCGTCAGCACGTAGCCTGACCCTTCCACGTTTCTGTACCCTCACCTGTGCCCTAAGCCTTGCAGTTCCCTAACCCTCACCCTAGCCCGGAACGGAAACCCACCACCAGCCCTACACCTTACCCTACGCCGTAGCCTACTCCTGGCCTGTATGCTAGCACTGACCCGTGCGTCAGCACATAGCCTGATCCTCACACGTTTCCGTACCCTCACCTGTGCCCTAAGCCTTGCCGTTCCCTAACCGTAACCCTAGCCCGGAACGGAAACCCACCACCAGCCCTACACCTTACCCGCAAGCCGTAGCCTGCTCCTGGCCCGTACGCTGGCACTGACCCGCGTATCAGCACGTAGCCTGACCCTCCCACGTTTCCGTACCCTCACCTGTGCCCTAAGCCTTGCCGTTCCCTAACCCTAACCCTAGCCCGGAACGGAAACCCACCACCAGCCCTACACCTTACCCTAAGCTGTAGCCTACTCTTGGCCCGTACGCTGGCAATGACCCATGCGTCAGCACGTAGCCTGACCCTCCAACGTTTCCGTACCCTCACCTGTGCCCTAAGCCTTCCCGTTCCCTAACCCTAACCCTAGGCCGGCAGAGAAACCCACCACCAGCCCTACACCTTACCCCCAAGCCGTAGCCTTCTCCTGGCCCGTACGCTGGCACTGACCCGTGCGTCAGCACATAGCCTGACCGTGCCACGTTTCCATACCCTCACCTGTGCCCTAAGCCTGGCCATTCCCTAACCCTAACCCTAGCCCGGAACGGAAAACCACCAACAGCCTTACACCTTACAACCAAGCTGTAGCCTACTCCTGGCCCGTACGCTGGCACTGACCCGTGGGTCAGCCCGTAGCCTGACCCTCCCACGTTTCCGTACCCTCACCTGTGCCCTAAGCCTTGCCGATCCCTAACCCTAACCCTAGGCCGGCACCGAAACCCACCACCAGCCCTACACCTTACCCCCAAGCCGTAGCCTACTCCTGGCCCGTACGCTGGCACTGACCGTGCGTCAGCACATAGCCTGACCGTGCCACGTTTCCATACCCTCACCTGTGCCCTAAGCCTTGCCGTTCCCTAACCCTAACCCTAGCCCGGAACGGAAAACCACCAACAGCCTTACACCTTACCACCATGCCGTAGCCTATTCCTGGCCCGTACGCTGGCACTGACCCGTGTGTCAGCCCGTAGCCTGACCCTCCCACGTTTCCGTAACCTCACCTGTGCCCTAAGCCTTGCCGTTCCCTAACCCTAACCCTAGCCCTGAAAGGAAACCCACCAACAGCCCTACAACTTACCACCAAGCCGTAGCCTACTCCTGGCCCGTACGCTGGCACTGACCCGTACGTCAGCACCTAGCCTGACCTTCCCACGTTTCCGTACCCTCACCCGTGCCCTAAGCCTTGCCGTTCCCTAACCCTAACCCTAGCCCGGAACGGAAACCCCCCACCAGCCCTACACCTTACCCTACGCCGTAGCCTACTCCTGGCCCGTACGCTGGCACTGACCCGTGCGTCAGAACGTAGCCTCACCCTCACACGTTTCCGTACCCTCACCTGTGCCCTAAGCCTTGCAGTTCCCTAACCCTAACCCTAGCCCGGAACGGAAACCCACCACCAACCCTACACCTTTCCACCAAGCCATAGCCTACTCCTGGCCCGTACGCTGGCACTGACCCGTGCGTCAGCACGTAGCCTGACCCTCCCACGTTTACGTACCCTCACCTGTGCCCTAAGCCTTGCCGTTCCCTAACCCTAACCCTAGCCCGGAACGGAAAACCAGCACCAGCCCTACACCTTACCCTACACCGTAGCCTACTCCTGGCCCGTATGCTGGCACTGACCCGTGCGTCAGCACGTAACCTGACCCTCCCACGTTTCCGTACCCTCACCTGTGCCCTAAGCCTTGCCGTTCCCTAACCCTAACCCTAGCCCAGAACGGAAACCCACCACCAGCCCTACACCTTACCCTACATTGTAGCCTACTCCTGGCCCGTACGCTGGCACTGACCCGTGCGTCAGCACGTAGCCTGACCCTCCCACGTTTCCGTACCCTCACCTGTGCCCTAAGCCTTGCCGTTCCCTAACCCTAACCCTAGCCCGGAACGGAAACCCACCACCAGCCCTACACCTTACCCTACGCCGTAGCCTACTCCTGGCCCGTACGCTGGCACTGACCCGTGCGTCAGCACGTAGCCTGACCCTCCCACGTTTCCGTACCCTCACCTGTGCCCTAAGCCTTGCCGTTCCCTAACCCTAACCCTAGCCCGGAACGGAAACCCACCAAAAGCCCTACACCTTACCCCCAAGCCGTAGCGTACTCCTGGCCCGTACGCTGGCACTGACCCGTGCGTCAGCACATAGCCTGACCCTCCCACGTTTCTGTACCCTCACCTGTGCCCTAAGCCTTGCCGTTCCCTAACCCTAACCCTAGCCCGGAACGGAAACCCACCACCAGCCCTACAACTTAACCCCAAGCCGTAGCCTACTCCTGGCCCGTACGCTGGCACTGACCCGTGCGTCAGCACGTAGCCTGACCCTCCCACGTTTCCGTACCCTCACCTGTGCCCTAAGCCTTGCCGTTCCCTAACCCTAACCCTAGCTCGGAACGGAAACCCACCACCAGCCCTACACCTTACCCCCAAGCCGTAGCCTACTCCTGGCCCGTACGCTGGCACTGACCCGTGCGTCAGCACGTAGCCTGACCCTCCCACGTTTCCGTACACTCACCTGTGCCCTAAGCCTTGCCGTTCCCTAACCCTAACCCTAGCACGGAACGGAAACCCACCACCAGCCCTACACCTTACCCTACGCCATAGCCTACTCCTGGCCCGTACGCTGGCACTCACCCGTGCGTCAGCACGTAGCCTGACCCTCCCACGTTTCCGTACCCTCACCTGTGCCCTAAGCCTTGCCGTTCCCTAACCCTAACCCTAGCCCGGAACGGAAACCCACCACCAGCCCTACACCTTACCCCCAAGCCGTAGCCTACTCCTGGCCCGTACGCTGGCACTGACCCGTGCGTCAGCACGTAGCCTGACCCTCCCACGTTTCCGTACCCTCACCTGTGCCCTAAGCCTTGCCGTTCCCTAACCCTAACCCTAGCCCGGAACGGAAACCCACCACCAGCCCTACACCTTACCCTACGCCGTAGCCTACTCCTGGCCCGTACGCTGGCACTGACCCGTGCGTCAGCACGTAGCCTGACCCTCCCACGTTTCCGTACCCTCACCTGTGCCCTAAGCCTTGCCGTTCCCTAACCCTAACCCTAGCCCGGAACGGAAACACACCAAAAGCCCTACAACTTACCCCCAAGCCGTAGCGTACTCCTGGCCCGTACGCTGGCACTGACCCGTGCGTCAGCACGTAGCCTGACCCTCCCACGTTTCCGTACCCTCACCTGTGCCCTAAGCCTTGCCGTTCCCTAACCCTAACCCTAGCCCGGAACGGAAACCCACCACCAGCCCTACAACTTACCCCCAAGCCGTAGCCTACTCCTGGCCCGTACGCTGGCACTGACCCGTGCGTCAGCACGTAGCCTGACCCTCCCACGTTTCCGTACCCTCACCTGTGCCCTAAGCCTTGCCGTTCCCTAACCCTAACCCTAGCTCGGAACGGAAACCCACCACCAGCCCTACACCTTACCCCCAAGCCGTAGCCTACTCCTGGCCCGTACGCTGGCACTGACCCGTGCGTCAGCACGTAGCCTGACCCTCCCACGTTTCCGTACCCTCACCTGTGCCCTAAGCCTTGCCGTTCCCTAACCCTAACCCTAGCACGGAACGGAAACCCACCACCAGCCCTACACCTTACCCTACGCCGTAGCCTACTCCTGGCCCGTACGCTGGCACTGACCCGTGCGTCAGCACGTAGCCTGACCCTCCCACGTTTCCGTACCCTCACCTGTGCCCTAAGCCTTGCCGTTCCCTAACCCTAACCCTAGCCCGGAACGGAAACCCACCACCAGCCCTACACCTTACCCCCAAGCCGTAGCCTACTCCTGGCCCGTACGCTGGCACTGACCCGTGCGTCAGCACGTAGCCTGACCCTCCCACGTTTCCGTACCCTCACCTGTGCCCTAAGCCTTGCCGTTCCCTAACCCTAACCCTAGCCCGGAACGGAAACCCACCACCAGCCCTACACCTTACCCCCAAGCCGTAGCCTACTCCTGTCCCGTACGCTGGCACTGACCCGTGCGTCAGCACGTAGCCTGACCCTCCCACGTTTCCGTACCCTCACCTGTGCCCTAAGCCTTGCCGTTCCCTAACCCTAACCCTAGCCCGGAACGGAAACCCACCACCAGCCCTACACCTTACCCTACGCCGTAGCCTACTCCTGGCCCGTACGCTGGCACTGACCCGTGCGTCAGCACGTAGCCTGACCCTCCCACGTTTCCGTACCCTCACCTGTGCCCTAAGCCTTGCCGTTCCCTAACCCTAACCCTAGCCCGGAACGGAAAACCACCACCAGCCCTACAACTTACCCCCAAGCCGTAGCCTACTCCTGTCCCGTACGCTGGCACTGACCCGTGCGTCAGCACGTAGCCTGACCCTCCCACGTTTCCGTACCCTCACCTGTGCCCTAAGCCTTGCCGTTCCCTAACCCTAACCCTAGCCCGGAACGGAAACCCACCACCAGCCCTACAGCTTACCCCCAAGCCGTAGCCTACTCCTGGCCGGTACGAGGCACTGACCCGTGCGTCAGCACGTAGCCTGACCCTCCCACGTTTCCGTACCCTCACCTGTGCCCTAAGCCTTGCCGTTCCCTAACCCTAACCCTAGCCCAGAACGGAAACCCACCACCAGCCCTACACCTTACCCTACATTGTAGCCTACTCCTGGCCCGTACGCTGGCAATGACACATGCATCAGCACGTAGCCTGACCTCCAACGTTTCCGTACCCTCACCTGTGCCCTAAGCCTGGCCGTTCCCTAACCCTAACCCTAGCCCGGAACGGAAAACCACCAACAGCCTTACACCTTACCACCAAGCTGTAGCCTACTCCTGGCCCGTACGCTGGCACTGACCCGTGCGGCAGCACGTAGCCTGACCCTCCCACGTTTCTGTACCCTCACCTGTGCCCTAAGCCTTTCCGTTCCCTAACCCTAACCCTAGCCCAGAACGAAAACCCACCACCAGCCGTACACCTTACCCTACGCCGTAGCCTACTCCTGGCCCGTACGCTGGCACTGACTCGTGCGTCAACACGTAGCCTGACCTTCCCACGTTTCCGTACCCTCACCTGTGCCCTAAGCCTTGCCGTTCCCTAACCCTAACCCTAGGCCGGCACAGAAACCCACCACCAGCCCTACACCTTACCCTACGCCGTAGCCTACTCCTGGCCCGTATGCTGGCACTGACCCGTGCGCAGCACGTAGCCTCACCCTCACACGTTTCCGTACCCTCACCTGTGCCCTAAGCCTTGCAGTTCCCTAACCCTAACCCTAGCCCAGAACGGAAACCCACCACCAACCCTACACCTTTCACCCAAGCCATAGCCTACTCCTGGCCCGTACGCTGGCACTGACCCGTGCGTCAGCACGTAGCCTGACCCTCCCACGTTTCCGTACCCTCACCTGTGCCCTAAGCCTTGCCGTTCCCTAACCCTAACCCTAGCCCACAATGGAAACCCACCACCAGCCCTACACCTTACCCTGTGCGGTAGCATACTCCTGGCCCGTACGCTGGCACTGACCCGTGCGTCAGCACATAGCCTGACCGTGCTACGTTTCCGTACCCTCACCTGTGCCCTAAGCCTTGCCGTTCCCTAACCCTAACCCTAGCCCGAAACGGAAACCCACCACCAGCCATACACCTTACCCTACGCCGTAGCCTACTCCTGGCCTGTATGCTAGCACTGACCCGTGCGTCATCACGTAGCCTGAACCTCACACGTTTCCGTACCCTCACCTGTGCCCTAAGCCTTGCCATTCCCTAACCCTAACCCTAGCCCGGAACGGAAACCCACCACCAACCCTACACCTCTCCCCCTAGCCGTAGCCTACTCCTGGCCCGTACGCTGGCACTGACCCGTGCGTCAGCACGTAGCCTGACCCTCCCACGTTTCCGTACCCACACCTGTGCCCTAAGCCTTGCCGTTCCCTAACCCTAACCCTAGCCCGGAACGAAAACGCACCACCAGCCCTACACCTTACCCTACACCGTAGCCTACTCCTGGTCCGTATGCTGGCACTGACCCGTACGTCAGAACGTAGCCTGACCCTCCCACGTTTACGTACCCTCACCTGTGCCCTAAGCCTTGCCGTTCCCTAACCCTAACCCTAGGCCGGCACAGAAACACACCACCAGCCCTACACCTTACCCCCAAGCCGTAGCCTACTCCTGGCCCGTACGCTGGCACTGACCCATGCGTCAGCACATAGCCTGACCGTACCTCGTTTCCGTACCCTCACCTGTGCCCTAAGCCTTGCCGTTCCCTAACCCTAACCCTAGCCCGGAACGGAAAACCACCAACAGCCTAACACCTTACTCCAAGGCGTAGCCTACTCCTGGCCCGTACGCTGGCACTGACCCGTGCGTCAGCACATAGCCTGACCGTGCCACGTTTCCGTACCCTCACCTGTGCCCTAAGCCTTGCCGTTCCATAACCCTAACCCTAGACCGGAACGGAAAACCACCAACAGCCTTACACCTTACCCCCAAGCCGTAGCCTACTCCTGGCACGTACGCTGGCACTGACCCGTGCGTCAGCCCGTAGCCTGACCCTCCCACGTTTCCGTACGCTCACCTGTGCCCTAAGCCTTTCCGTTCCCTAACCCTAACCCTAGGCCGGCACAGAAACCCACCACCAGCCCTACACCTTACCCCCAAACCGTAGCCTACTCCTGGCCCGTACGCTGGCACTGACTCGTGCATCAGCACGTACCCTGACCCTCCCACGTTTCCGTACCTTCACCCGTGCCCTAAGCCTTGCCGTTCCCTAACCCTAACCCTAGCCCGGAATGGAAACCCACCACCAGCCCTACACCTTACCCTACGCCGTAGCCTACTCCTGGCCCGTACGCTGGCACTGCCCCGTGCCTCAGCACGTAGCCTGACCCTCCCACGTTTCCGTAACCTCACCTGTGCCCTAAGCCTTGCCGTTCCCTAACCCTAACCCTAGGCCGGCACAGAAACCCACCACCAGCCCTACACCTTACCCTGTGCGGTAGCCTACTCCTGGCCCGTACGCTGGCACTGACCCGTGCGTCAGCACATAGCCTGACCGTGCCACGTTTCCGTACCCTCACCTGTGCCCTAAGCCTTGCCGTTCCCTAACCCTAACCCTAGCCCGGAACGGAAACCCACCACCAGCCCTACACCTTACCCCCAATCCGTAGCCTATTCCTGGCCCGTACGCTGGCACTGACCCGTGCGTCAGCACGTAGCCTGACCCTCCCACGTTTCCGTACCCTCACCTGTGCCCTAAGCCTTGCCGTTCCCTAACCCTAACCCTAGCCCTGAACGGAAACCCACCACCAGCCCTACACCTTACCCTACGCCGTAGCCTACGCCTGGCCCGTACGCTGGCAATGACCCATGCGTCAGCACGTAGCCTGACCCTCCCACGTTTCCGTACCCTCACCTGTGCCCTAAGCCTTGCCGTTCCCTAACCCTAACCCTAGGCCAGCACGGAAACACACCACCAGCCCTACAAATTACCCCCAAGCCGTAGCCTACTCCTGGCCCGTACGCTGGCACTGACCAGTGTGTCAGCACGTAGCCTGAACCTCCCACGTTTCCGTAACCTTACCTATGCCCTAAGCCTTGCAGTTCCCTAACCCTAACCCTAGCCCTCAACGGAAACCCACCACCAGCCCTACTCCTTACCCTACGCCGTAGACTACGCCTGGCCTGTATGCTAGCACTGACCCGTGCGTCATCACGTAGCCTGACCCTCCCACGTTTCCGTACCCTCACCTGTGCCCTAAGGCTTACCGTTCCCTAACCCTAACCCTAGCCCGGAACGGAAACCCACCACCAACCCTAAACCTCTCCCCCAAGCCGTAACCTACTCCTGGCCCGTACGCTGGCACTGACCCGTGCGTCAGCACGTAGCCTGACCCTCCCACGTTTCCGTACCCTCACCTGTGCCCTAAGACTTGTCGTTCCCTAACACTAACCCTAGCCCGGAACGAAAACCCACCACCAGCCCTAAACCTTACCCTACGCCGTAGCCTACTCCTGGCCCGTACGCTGGCACTGACCCGTGCGTCAGCACGTAGCCTGACCCTCCCACGTTTCCGTACCCTCACCTGAGCCATAAGCCTTGCCGTTCCCTAACCCTAACCCTAGACCGGAACGGAAAGCCACCACCAGCCTTACACCTTACCCCCAAACCATAGTCTACTCCTGGCCCGTACGCTGGCACTGACCCGTGCGTCAGCACGTAGCCTGACCCTCCCACGTTTCCGTACCCTCACCTGTGCCCTAAGCCTTGCTGTTCCCTAACCCTAACCCTAGGCCAGCACAGAAACCCACCACCAGCCCTACACCTTACCCCCAAGCCGTAGCCTACTCCTGGCCCGTACGCTGGCACTGAGCCGTGCGTCAGCACGTAGCCTGATCCTCCCACGTTTCCGTACCCTCACCTGTGCCCTAAGCCTTGCCGTTCCCTAAACGTAACCCTAGCCCGGAACGGAAACCCACCACCAACCCTACACCTCTCCCCCAAGCCGTAGCCTACTCCTGGACCGTACGCTGGCACTGACCCGTGCGTCAGCACGTAGCCTGACCCTCCCACGTTTCCGTACCCTCACCTGTGCCCTAAGCCTTGCCGTTCCCTAACCCTAAACCCTAGCCCGGAACGGAAACCCACCACCAGCCCTACACCATACACTACACCGTAGCCTAATCCTGGCGCGTACGCTGGCACTGACCCGTGCGTCAGCACGTAGCCTGACCCTCCCACGTTTCCGTAACCTCACCTGTGCCCTAAGCCTTGCCGTTCCCTAACCCTAACCCTAGGCCGGCACAGAAACCCACCACCAGCCCTAAACCTTACCCCCAAGCCGTAGCCTACTCGTGGCCCGTACGCTGGCACTGACCCGTGCGTCAGCACGTAGCCTGACCCTCCCACGTTTCCGTACCCTCACCTGTGCCCTAAGCCTTGCCGTTTCCTAACCCTAACCCTAGCCCAGCTCGGAAACCCACCACCACCCCTACACCTTACCCCCAAGCCGTTGCCTACTCCTGGCCCGTACGCTGGCACTGACCCGTGCGTCAGCATGTAGCCTGACCCTCCCACGTTTCAGTACCCTCACCTGTGCCCTAAGGCTTGCCGTTCCCTAACCCTAACCCTAGCCCGGAACGGAAACCCAACACCAAACCTACACCTCTCCCCCAAGCCGTAGCCTACTCCTGGCCCGTACGCTGGCACTGACCCGTGCGTCAGCACGTAGCCTGAACCTCCCACGTTTCCGTACCCTCACCTGTGCCCTAAGCCTTGCCGTTTCCCTAACCCTAACCCTAGCCCGGAACGAAAACCCACCACCAGCCCTACACCTTACCCTACGCCGTAGCCTACTCCTGGCCCGTATGCTGGCACTGACCCGTGCGTCAGCACGTAACCTGACCCTCCCACGTTTCCGTACCCTCACCTGTGCCCTAAGCCTTGCCGTTCCCTAACCCTAACCCTAGGCCAGCACGGAAACACACCACCAACCCTACAACTTACCCCCAAGCCGTAGCCTACTCCTGGCCCGTACGCTGGCACTGACCCGTGCGTCAGCACGTAGCCTGACCCTCACACGTTTAAGTACCCTCACCTGTGCCCTAAGCCTTGCCATTCCCTAACCCTAACCCTAGCCCGGAACGGAAACCCACCACCAACCCTACACCTCTCCCCCTAGCCGTAGCCTACTCCTGGCCCGTACGCTGGCACTGACCCGTGCGTCAGCACGTAGCCTGACCCTCCCACGTTTCCGTACCCTCACCTGTGCCCTAAGCCTTGCCGTTCCCTAACCCTAACCGTAGCCGGGAACGGAAACCCACCACCAACCCTACACCTTTCCCCCAAGCCGTAGCCTACTCCTGACCCGTATGCTGGCACTGACCCGTGCGTCAGAACGTAGCCTGACCCTCCCACGTTTACGTACCGTCACCTGTGCCCTAAGCCTTGCCGTTCCCTAACCCTAACCCTAGCACAGAACGGAAACCCACCACCAGCCCTACACCTTATCCTAAGCTGTAGCCTACTCCTGGCCCGTACGCAGGCACTGACACGTGTGTCAGCACGTAGCCTGACCCTCCCACGTTTCCGTACCCTCACATGTGCCCTAAGCCTTGCCGTTCCCTAACCCTAACCCTAGGCCAGCACGGAAACCCACCAACAACCCTACACCGTACTCCCAAGCCGTAGCCTACTCCTGGCCCGTACGCTGGCACTGACCCGTGCGTCAGCAGGTAGCCTGACCCTCCCACGTTTACATACCCTCACCTGTGCCCTAACCCATGCCGTTCCCTAACCCTAACCCTAGCCCAGAACGGAAAACCACCACCAGCCCTACACCTTACCCTACACCGTAGCCTACTCCTGGCCTGTGTGCTAGCACTGACCCGTGCGTCAGCACGTAGCCTGACCCTCACACGTTTCCGTACCCTCACCTGTGCCCTAAGCCTTGCCGTTCCCTAACCCTAACCCTACCCCGGAAGGGAAACCCACCACCAACCCTACACCTCTCCCCCTAGCCGTAGACTACTCCTGGCCCGTACGCTGGCACTGACCCGTGCGTCAGCATGTAGCCTGACCCTCCAACGTTTCCGTACCCTCACCTGTGCCCTAAGCCTTGCCGTTCCCTAACCCTATCCGTAGCCCACAATGGAAACCCACCACCAGCCCTACACCTTACCCTGTGCGGTAGCCTACTCCTGGCCCCTATGCTGGCACTGACACGTGCGTGAGCACGTAGCCTGACCCTCCCACGTTTACGTACCCTCACCTGTGCCCTAAGCCTTGCCATTCCCTAACCCTAACCCTAGCCCAGAACGGAAACCCACCACCAGCCCTACACCTTACCCTACGCCGTAGCCTACTCCTGGCCCGTACGCTGGCACTGAGTCGTGCGTCAGCACGTAGCCTGACCTTCCCACGTTTCCGTACCCTCACCTGTGCCCTAAGCCTTGCCGTTCCCTAACCCTAACCCTAGGCCGGCACAGAAACCCACCACCAGCCCTACACCTTACCCCCAAGCCGTAGCCTACTCCTGGCCCGTACGCTGGCACTGACCCGTGCGTCAGCACCTAGCCTGACCTTCCCACGTTTCCGTACCCTCACCTGTGCCCTAAGCCTTGCCGTTCCCTAACCCTAACCCTAGCCCGGAAGGGAAACCCACCACCAGCCCTACACCTTACCCTACGCCGTAGCCTACTCCTGGCCCGTACGCTGGCACTGCCCCGTGCGTCACCACGTAGCCTGACCCTCCCACGTTTCCGTACCCTCACCTGTGCCCTAAGCCTTGCCGTTCCCTAACCATAACCCTAGCCCACAATGGAAACCCACCACCAGCCCTACACCTTACCCTGTGCGGTAGCCTACTCCTGGCCCGTATGCGGGCACTGACCCGTGTGTCAGCACATAGCCTGACTGTGCCACGTTTCCGTACCCTCACCTGTGCCCTAAGCCTTGCCGTTCCCTAACCCTAACCCTAGCCCGGAACGGAAACCCACCACCAGCCCTACAACTTACCCCCAAACCGTAGCCTACTCCTGGCCCGTACGCTGGCACTGACCCGTGCGTCAGCTCGTAGCCTGACCCTCCCACGTTTCCGTACCCTCACCTGTGCCCTAAGCCTTGCCGTTCCCTAACCCTAACCCGAGCCCGGAACGGAAACCCACCACCAGCCCTACACCTTACCCTACGCCGTAGCCTACTCCTGGCCCGTATGCTGGCACTGACCCGTGCGTCAGCACGTAACCTGACCCTCCCACGTTTCCGTACCCTCACCTGTGCCCTAAGCCTTCCCGTTCCCTAACCCTAACCCTAGGCCAGCACGGAAACACACCACCAACCCTACACCTTACCCCCAAGCCGTAGCCTACTCCTGGCCCGTACGCTGGCACTGACCCGTGCGTCAGCACGTAGCCTGACCCTCACACGTTTAAGTACCCTCACCTGTGCCCTAAGCCTTGCCATTCCCTAACCCTAACCCTAGCCCGGAACGGAAACCCACCACCAACCCTACACCTCTCCCCCTAGCCGTAGCCTACTCCTGGCCCGTACGCTGGCACTGACCCGTGCGTCAGCACGTAGCCTGACCCTCCCACGTTTCCGTACCCTCACCTGTGCCCTAAGCCTTGCCCTTCCCTAACCCTAACCCTAGCCGGGAACGGAAACCCACCACCAACCCTACACCTTTCCCCCAAGCCGTAGCCTACTCCTGACCCGTATGCTGGCACTGACCCGTGCGTCAGAACGTAGCCTGACCCTCCCACGTTTACGTACCGTCACCTGTGCCCTAAGCCTTGCCGTTCCCTAACCCTAACCCTAGCACAGAACGGAAACCCACCACCAGCCCTACACCTTATCCTAAGCTGTAGCCTACTCCTGGCCCGTACGCTGGCACTGACCCGTGCGTCAGCACGTAGCCTGACCCTCCCACGTTTCCGTACCCTCACCTGTGCCCTAAGCCTTGCCGTTCCCTAACCCTAACCCTAGGCCAGCACGGAAACCCACCAACAACCCTACACCGTACTCCCAAGCCGTAGCCTACTCCTGGCCCGTACGCTGGCACTGACCCGTGCGTCAGCAGGTAGCCTGACCCTCCCACGTTTACGTACCCTCACCTGTGCCCTAACCCATGCCGTTCCCTAACCCTAACCCTAGCCCAGAACGGAAAACCACCACCAGCCCTACACCTTACCCTACACCGTAGCCTACTCCTGGCCTGTATGCTAGCACTGACCCGTGCGTCAGCACGTAGCCTGACCCTCACACGTTTCCGTACCCTCACCTGTGCCCTAAGCCTTGCCGTTCCCTAACCCTAACCCTACCCCGGAAGGGAAACCCACCACCAACCCTACACCTCTCCCCCTAGCCGTAGACTACTCCTGGCCCGTACGCTGGCACTGACCCGTGCGTCAGCATGTAGCCTGACCCTCCAACGTTTCCGTACCCTCACCTGTGCCCTAAGCCTTGCCGTTCCCTAACCCTATCCGTAGCCCACAATAGAAACCCACCACCAGCCCTACACCTTACCCTGTGCGGTAGCCTACTCCTGGCCCCTATGCTGGCACTGACACGTGCGTGAGCACGTAGCCTGACCCTCCCACGTTTACGTACCCTCACCTGTGCCCTAAGCCTTGCCATTCCCTAACCCTAACCCTAGCCCAGAACGGAAACCCACCACCAGCCCTACACCTTACCCTACGCCGTAGCCTACTCCTGGCCCGTACGCTGGCACTGACTCGTGCGTCAGCACGTAGCCTGACTTTCCCACGTTTCCGTACCCTCACCTGTGCCCTAAGCCTTGCCGTTCCCTAACCCTAACCCTAGGCCGGCACAGAAACCCACCACCAGCCCTACACCTTACCCCCAAGCCGTAGCCTACTCCTGGCCCGTACGCTGGCACTGACCCGTGCGTCAGCACCTAGCCTGACCTTCCCACGTTTCCGTACCCTCACCTGTGCCCTAAGCCTTGCCGTTCCATAACCCTAACCCTAGCCCGGAACGGAAACCCACCACCAACCCTACACCTCTCCCCCAAGCCGTTGCCTACTCCTGACCCGTACGCTGGCACTGACCCGTGCGTCAGCACGTAGCCTGACCCTCCCACGTTTCCGTACGCTCACCTGTGCCCTAAGCCTTGCCGTTCCCTAACCCTAACCCTAGCCCACAATGGAAACCCACCACCAGCCCTAAACCTTACCCTGTGCGGTAGCCTACTCCTGGCCCGTATGCTGGCACTGACCCGTGCGTCAGCACATAGCCTGACCGTGCCACGTTTCCGTACCCTCACCTGTGCCCTAAGCCTTGCCGTTCCATAACCCTAACCCTAGCCTGGAACGGAAAACCACCAACAGCCTTAAACCTTACCCCCAAGCCGTAGCCTACTCCTGGCCCGTACGCTGGCACTGACCCGTGCGTCAGCTCGTAGCCTGACCCTCCCACGTTTCCGTACCCTCACCTGTGCCCTAAGACTTGCCGTTCCCTAACCCTAACCCTAGCCCACAATGGAAACGCACCACAAGCCCTACACCTTACCCTGTGCGGTAGGCTACTCCTGGCCCGTACGCTGGCACTGACCCGTGCGTCAGCACATAGCCTGACCGTGCCACGTTTCCGTACCCTCACCTGTGCCCTAAGCCTTGCCGTTCCCTAACCCTAACCCTAGCCCGGAACGGAAACCCACCACCAGCCCTACACCTTACCCCCAAGCCGTAGCCTGCTCCTGGCCCGTACGGTGGCACTGACCCGTGCGTCAGCACGTAGCCTGACCCTCCCACGTTTCCGTACCCTCACCTGTGCCCTAAGCCTTGCCGTTCCCTAACCCTAACCCTAGCCCTGAACGGAAACCCACCACCAGCCCTACACCTTACCCTACGCCGTAGCCTACTCCTGGCCCGTACGCTGGCAATGACCCATGCGTCAGCACGTAGCCTGAACCTCCCACGTTTCCGTACCCTCACGTGTGCCCTAAGCCTTGCCGTTCCCTAACCCTAACCCTAGGCCAGCACGGAAACCCACCGCCAGCCCTACACCTTACCCCCAAGCCGTAGCCTACTCCTGGCCCGTACGCTGGCACTGACACGTGCGTCAGCACGTAGCCTGACCCTCCTACGTTTCCGTACCCTCACCTGTGCCATACGCCTTGCCGTTCCCTAAACGTAACCCTAGCCCGGAACGGAAACCCACCACCAACCCTACCCCTCTCCCCCAAGCCGTAGCCTACTCCTGGACCGTACGCTGGCACTGACCCGTGCGTCAGCACGTAGCCTGACCCTCCCACGTTTCCGTACCCTCACCTGTGCCCTAAGCCTTGCCGTTCCCTAACCCTAAACCCTAGCCCGGAACGGAAACCCACCATCAGCCCTACACATTACCCTACAACGTAGCCTAATCCTGGCCCGTACGCTGGCACTGACCCGTGTGTCAGCCGGTAGCCTGACCCTCCCACGTTTCCGTACCCTCACCTGTGCCCTAAGCCTTGCCGTTCCCTAACCCTAACCCTAGCCCAGCACGGAAACCCACCACCACCCCTACACCTTACCCCCAAGCCGTAGCCTACTCCTGGCCCGTACGCTGGCACTGACCCGTGCGTCAGCACGTAGCCTGACCCTTCCACGTTTCTGTACCCTCACCTGTGCCCTAAGCCTTGCAGTTCCCTAACCCTCACCCTAGCCCGGAACGGAAACCCACCACCAGCCCTACACCTTACCCTACGCCGTAGCCTACTCCTGGCCTGTATGCTAGCACTGACCCGTGCGTCAGCACATAGCCTGATCCTCACACGTTTCCGTACCCTCACCTGTGCCCTAAGCCTTGCCGTTCCCTAACCGTAACCCTAGCCCGGAACGGAAACCCACCACCAGCCCTACACCTTACCCGCAAGCCGTAGCCTGCTCCTGGCCCGTACGCTGGCACTGACCCGCGTGTCAGCACGTAGCCTGACCCTCCCACGTTTCCGTACCCTCACCTGTGCCCTAAGCCTTGCCGTTCCCTAACCCTAACCCTAGCCCGGAACGGAAACCCACCACCAGCCCTACACCTTACCCTAAGCTGTAGCCTACTCTTGGCCCGTACGCTGGCAATGACCCATGCGTCAGCACGTAGCCTGACCCTCCAACGTTTCCGTACCCTCACCTGTGCCCTAAGCCTTCCCGTTCCCTAACCCTAACCCTAGGCCGGCAGAGAAACCCACCACCAGCCCTACACCTTACCCCCAAGCCGTAGCCTTCTCCTGGCCCGTACGCTGGCACTGACCCGTGCGTCAGCACATAGCCTGACCGTGCCACGTTTCCATACCCTCACCTGTGCCCTAAGCCTGGCCATTCCCTAACCCTAACCCTAGCCCGGAACGGAAAACCACCAACAGCCTTACACCTTACAACCAAGCTGTAGCCTACTCCTGGCCCGTACGCTGGCACTGACCCGTGGGTCAGCCCGTAGCCTGACCCTCCCACGTTTCCGTACCCTCACCTGTGCCCTAAGCCTTGCCGATCCCTAACCCTAACCCTAGGCCGGCACCGAAACCCACCACCAGCCCTACACCTTACCCCCAAGCCGTAGCCTACTCCTGGCCCGTACGCTGGCACTGACCGTGCGTCAGCACATAGCCTGACCGTGCCACGTTTCCATACCCTCACCTGTGCCCTAAGCCTTGCCGTTCCCTAACCCTAACCCTAGCCCGGAACGGAAAACCACCAACAGCCTTACACCTTACCACCATGCTGTAGCCTATTCCTGGCCCGTACGCTGGCACTGACCCGTGTGTCAGCCCGTAGCCTGACCCTCCCACGTTTCCGTAACCTCACCTGTGCCCTAAGCCTTGCCGTTCCCTAACCCTAACCCTAGCCCTGAAAGGAAACCCACCAACAGCCCTACAACTTACCACCAAGCCGTAGCCTACTCCTGGCCCGTACGCTGGCACTGACCCGTGCGTCAGCACCTAGCCTGACCTTCCCACGTTTCCGTACCCTCACCCGTGCCCTAAGCCTTGCCGTTCCCTAACCCTAACCCTAGCCCGAAACGGAAACCCCCCACCAGCCCTACACCTTACCCTACGCCGTAGCTTACTCCTGGCCCGTATGCTGGCACTGACCCGTGCGTCAGAACGTAGCCTCACCCTCACACGTTTCCGTACCCTCACCTGTGCCCTAAGCCTTGCAGTTCCCTAACCCTAACCCTAGCCCGGAACGGAAACCCACCACCAACCCTACACCTTTCCACCAAGCCATAGCCTACTCCTGGCCCGTACGCTGGCACTGACCCGTGCGTCAGCACGTAGCCTGACCCTCCCACGTTTACGTACCCTCACCTGTGCCCTAAGCCTTGCCGTTCCCTAACCCTAACCCTAGCCCGGAACGGAAAACCAGCACCAGCCCTACACCTTACCCTACACCGTAGCCTACTCCTGGCCCGTATGCTGGCACTGACCTGTGCGTCAGCACGTAACCTGACCCTCCCACGTTTCCGTACCCTCACCTGTGCCCTAAGCCTTGCCGTTCCCTAACCCTAACCCTAGGCCAGCACGGAAACACACCACCAACCCTACACCTTACCCCCAAGCCGTAGCCTACTCCTGGCCCGTACGCTGGCACTGACCCGTGCGTCAGCACGTAGCCTGACCCTCCCACGTTTCCGTACCCTCACCTGTGCCCTAAGCCTTGCCGTTCCCTAACCCTAATCCTAGCCCGGAACGAAAACCCACCACCAGCCCTACAACTTACACTACGCCGTAGCCTACTCCTGGCCCGTACGCTGGCACTGACCCGTGCGTCAGCACGTAGCCTGACCCTCCCACGTTTCCGTACCCTCACCTGTGCCCTAAGCCTTGCCGTTCCCTAACCCTAACCCTAGCCCACAATGGAAACCCACCACCAGCCCTAAACCTTACCCTGTGCGGTAGCCTACTCCTGGCCCGTATGCTGGCACTGACCCGTGCGTCAGCACATAGCCTGACCGTGCCACGTTTCCGTACCCTCACCTGTGCCCTAAGCCTTGCCGTTCCATAACCCTAACCCTAGCCTGGAACGGAAAACCACCAACAGCCTTAAACCTTACCCCCAAGCCGTAGCCTACTCCTGGCCCGTACGCTGGCACTGACCCATGCGTCAGCTCGTAGCCTGACCCTCCCACGTTTCCGTACCCTCACCTGTGCCCTAAGACTTGCCGTTCCCTAACCCTAACCCCAGCCCTGAACGGAAACCCACCACCAGCCCTACACCTTACCCTACGCCGTAGCCTACTCCTGGCCCGTACGCTGGCACTGACCCGTGCGTCAGCACGTAGCCTGACCCTCCCACGTTTCCGTAACCTCACCTGTGCCCTAAGCCTTGCCGTTCCCTAACCCTAACCCTAGGCCGGCACAGAAACCCACCACCAGCCCTACACCTTACCCCCAAGCCGTAGCCTACTCCTGGCGCGTACGCTGGCACTGAGCCGTGCGTCAGCACGTAGCCTGATCCTCCCACGTTTCCGTACCCTCACCTGTGCCCTAAGCCTTGCCGTTCCCTAAACGTAACCCTAGCCCGGAACGGAAACCCACCACCAACCCTACACCTCTCCCCCAAGCCGTAGCCTACTCCTGGAACGTACGCTGGCACTGACCCGTGCGTCAGCACGTAGCCTGACCCTCCCACGTTTCCGTACCCTCACCTGTGCCCTAAGCCTTGCCGTTCTCTAACCATAAACCCTAGCCCGGAACGGAAACCCACCACCAGCCCTACACCTTACCCTACACCGTAGCCTAATCCTGGCCCGTACGCTGGCACTGACCCGTGCGTCAGCACGTAGCCTGACCCTCCCACGTTTCCGTACCCTCACCTGTGCCCTAAGCCTTGCCGTTCCCTAACCCTAACCCTAGCCCAGCACGGAAACCCACCACCACCCCTACACCTTACCCCCAAGCCGTAGCCTACTCCTGGCCCGTACGCTGGCACTGACTGTGCGTCAGCACATAGCCTGACCGTGCCACGTTTCCATACCCTCACCTGTGCCCTAAGCCTTGCCGTTCCATAACCCTAACCCTAGCCAGGAACGGAAAACCACCAACAGCCTTACACCTTACCACCAAGCTGTAGCCTACTCCTGGCCCGTACGGTGGCACTGACCCGTGTGTCAGCCCGTAGCCTGACCCTCCCATGTTTCCGTAACCTCACCTGTGCCCTAAGCCTTGCCGTTCCCTAACCCTAACCCTAGCCCTGAAAGGAAACCCACCACCAGCCCTACACCTTACCACCAAGCCGTAGCCTACTCCTGGCCCGTACGCTGGCACTGACCCGTGCGTCAGCACCTAGCCTAACCTTCCCACGTTTCCGTACCCTCACCTGTGCCCTAAGCCTTGCCGTTCCCTAACCCTAACCCTAGCCCGGAACGGAAACCCACCACCAGCCCTACACCTTACCCTACGCCGTAGCCTACTCCTGGCCCGTACGCTGGCACTGACCCGTGCGTCAGCACCTAGCCTGACCTTCCCACGTTTCCGTACCCTCACCTGTGCCCTAAGCCTTACAGTTCCCTAACCCTAACCCTAACCCAGAACGGAAACCCACCACCAACCCTACACCTTTCCCCCAAGCCATAGCCTACTCCTGGCCCGTACGCTGGCACTGACCCGTGCGTCAGCACGTAGCCTGACCCTCCCACGTTTCCGTAACCTCACCTGTGCCCTAAGCCTTGCCGTTCCCTAACCCTAACCCTAGCCCTGAAAGGAAACCCACCAACAGCCCTACAACTTACCACCAAGCCGTAGCCTACTCCTGGCCCGTACGCTGGCACTGACCGTGCGTCAGCACATAGCCTGACCGTGCCACGTTTCCATACCCTCACCTGTGCCCTAAGCCTTGCCGTTCCCTAACCCTAACCCTAGCCCGGAACGGAAAACCACCAACAGCCTTACACCTTACCACCATGCTGTAGCCTATTCCTGGCCCGTACGCTGGCACTGACCCGTGTGTCAGCCCGTAGCCTGACCCTCCCACGTTTCCGTAACCTCACCTGTGCCCTAAGCCTTGCCGTTCCCTAACCCTAACCCTAGCCCTGAAAGGAAACCCACCAACAGCCCTACAACTTACCACCAAGCCGTAGCCTACTCCTGGCCCGTACGCTGGCACTGACCCGTGCGTCAGCACCTAGCCTGACCTTCCCACGTTTCCGTACCCTCACCCGTGCCCTAAGCCTTGCCGTTCCCTAACCCTAACCCTAGCCCGGAACGGAAACCCCCCACCAGCCCTACACCTTACCCTACGCCGTAGCTTACTCCTGGCCCGTATGCTGGCACTGACCCGTGCGTCAGAACGTAGCCTCACCCTCACACGTTTCCGTACCCTCACCTGTGCCCTAAGCCTTGCAGTTCCCTAACCCTAACCCTAGCCCGGAACGGAAACCCACCACCAACCCTACACCTTTCCACCAAGCCATAGCCTACTCCTGGCCCGTACGCTGGCACTGACCCGTGCGTCAGCACGTAGCCTGACCCTCCCACGTTTACGTACCCTCACCTGTGCCCTAAGCCTTGCCGTTCCCTAACCCTAACCCTAGCCCGGAACGGAAAACCAGCACCAGCCCTACACCTTACCCTACACCGTAGCCTACTCCTGGCCCGTATGCTAGCACTGACCTGTGCGTCAGCACGTAACCTGACCCTCCCACGTTTCCGTACCCTCACCTGTGCCCTAAGCCTTGCCGTTCCCTAACCCTAACCCTAGGCCAGCACGGAAACACACCACCAACCCTACACCTTACCCCCAAGCCGTAGCCTACTCCTGGCCCGTACGCTGGCACTGACCCGTGCGTCAGCACGTAGCCTGACCCTCCCACGTTTACGTACCCTCACCTGTGCCCTAAGCCTTGCCGTTCCCTAACCCTAACCCTAGCCCGGAACGGAAACCCACCACCAGCCCTACACCTTACCCTACGCCGTAGCCTACTCCTGGCCTGTATGCTAGCACTGACCCGTGCGTCAGCACGTAGCCTGACCCTCACACGTTTCCGTACCCTCACCTGTGCCCTAAGCCTTGCCATTCCCAAACCCTAACCCTAGCCCGGAACGGAAACCCACCACCAACCCTACACCTCTCCCCCTAGCCGTAGCCTACTCCTGGCCCGTACGCTGGCACTGACCCGTGAGTCAGCACGTAGCCTGACCCTCCAACGTTTCCGTACCCTCACCTGTGCCCTAAGCCTTGCCGTTCCCTAACCCTAACCCTAGCCCGAAACGAAAACCCACCACCAGCCCTACACCTTACCCCCAAGCCGTAGCCTTCTCCTGGCCCGTACACTGGAACTGACCCGTGCGTCAGCATGTAGCCTGACCGTGCCACGTTTCCGTACCCTCACCTGTTCCCTAAGCCTTGCCGTTCCCTAACCCTAACCCTAGCCCGGAACGGAAAACCACCAACAGCCTTACACCTTACCACCAAGCTGTAGCCTACTCCTGGCCCGTACGCTGGCACTGACCCGTGTGTCAGCCCGTAGCCTGACCCTCCCACGTTTCCGTAACCTCACCTGTGCCCTAAGCCTTGCCGTTCCCTAACCCTAACCCTAGCCCACAATGGAAACCCACCACCAGACCTACACCTTACCCTGTGCGGTAGCCTACTCCTGGCCCGTACGCTGGAACTGACCCGTGCGTCAGCACATAGCCTGACCGTGCAACGTTTCCGTACCCTCACCTGTGCCCTAAGCCTTGCCGTTCCCTAACCCTAACCCTAGCCCGGAACGGAAACCCACCACCAACCCTACACCTCTCCCCCAAGCCGTAGCCTACTCCTGGCCCGTACGCTGGCACAGACCCGTGCGTCAGCACGTAGCCTGACCCTCCCACGTTTCCGTACCCTCACCTGTGACCAAAGCCTTGCCGTTCCCTAACCCTAATCCTAGCCCGGAACGAAAACCCACCACCAGCCCTACAACTTACACTACGCCGTAGCCTACTCCTGGCCCGTACGCTGGCACTGACCCGTGCGTCAGCACGTAGCCTGACCCTCCCACGTTTCCGTACCCTCACCTGTGCCCTAAGCCTTGCCGTTCCCTAACCCTAACCCTAGCCCACAATGAAAACCCACCACCAGCCCTAAACCTTACCCTGTGCTGTAGCCTACTCCTGGCCCGTATGCTGGCACTGACCCGTGCGTCAGCACATAGCCTGACCGTGCCACGTTTCCGTACACTCACCTGTGCCCTAAGCCTTGCCGTTCCGTAACCCTCACCCTAGCCCGGAACGGAAACCCACCACCAGCCCTACACCTTACCCTACGCCGTAGCCTACTCCTGGCCTGTATGCTAGCACTGACCCGTGCGTCAGCACATAGCCTGATCCTCACACGTTTCCGTACCCTAACCTGTGCCCTAAGCCTTGCTGTTCCCTAACCGTAACCCTAGCCCGGAACGGAAACCCACCACCAGCCCTACACCTTACCCGCAAGCCGTAGCCTGCTCCTGGCCCGTACGCTGGCACTGACCCGTGTGTCAGCACGTAGCCTGACCCTCCCACGTTTCCGTACCCTCACCTGTGCCCTAAGCCTTGCCGTTCCCTAACCCTAACCCTAGCCTGGAACGGAAACCCACCACCAGCCCTACACCTTACCCTAAGCTGTAGCCTACTCCTGGCCCGTACGCTGGCAATGACCCATGCGTCAGCACGTAGCCTGACCCTCCAACGTTTCCGAACCCTCACCTGTGCCCTAAGCCTTGCCGTTCCCTAACCCTAACCCTAGGCCGGCAGAGAAACCCACCACCAGCCCTACACCTTACCCCCAAGCCGTAGCCTACTCCTGGCCCGTACGCTGGCACTGACGCGTGCGTCAGCACATAGCCTGACCCTCCCACGTTTCCGTACCCTCACCTGTGCCCTAAGCCTTGCCGTTCCCTAACCCTAAACCCTAGCCCGGAACGGAAACCCACCACCAGCCCTACACCTTACCCCCAAGCCGTAGCCTACTCCTGGCCCGTACGCTGGCACTGACCCGTGCGTCAGCACGTAGCCTGACCCTCCCACGTTTCCGTACCCTCACCTGTGCCCTAAGTCTTGCCGTTCCCTAACCCTAACCCTAGCCCAGCTCGGAAACCCACCACCACCCCTACACCTTACCCCCAAGCCGTTGCCTACTCCTGGCCCGTACGCTGGCACTGACACGTGCGTCAGCATGTAGCCTGACCCTCCCACGTTTCAGTACCCTCACCTGTGCCCTAAGGCTTGCCGTTCCCTAACCCTAACCCTAGCCCGGAACGGAAACCCAACACCAAACCTACACCTCTCCCCCAAGCCGTAGCCTACTCCTGGCCCGTACGCTGGCACTGACCCGTGCGTCAGCACGTAGCCTGAACCTCCCACGTTTCCGTACCCTCACCTGTGCCCTAAGCCTTGCCGTTTCCCTAACCCTAACCCTAGCCCGGAACGAAAACCCACCACCAGCCCTACACCTTACCCTACGCCGTAGCCTACTCCTGGCCCGTACGCTGGCACTGCCCCGTGCGTCAGCACGTAGCCTGACCCTCCCACGTTTCCGTACCCTCACCTGTGCCCTAAGCCTTGCCGTTCCCTAACCATAACCCTAGCCCACAATGGAAACCCACCACCAGCCCTACACCTTACCCTGTGCGGTAGCCTACTCCTGGCCCGTATGCGGGCACTGACCCGTGTGTCAGCACATAGCCTGACTGTGCCACGTTTCCGTACCCTCACCTGTGCCCTAAGCCTTGCCGTTCCCTAACCCTAACCCTAGCCCGGAACGGAAACCCACCACCAGCCCTACACCTTACCCCCAAGCCGTAGCCTACTCCTGGCCCGTACGCTGGCACTGACCCGTGCGTCAGCTCGTAGCCTGACCCTCCCACGTTTCCGTACCCTCACCTGTGCCCTAAGCCTTGCCGTTCCCTAACCCTAACCCGAGCCCGGAACGGAAACCCACCACCAGCCCTACACCTTACCCTACGCCGTAGCCTACTCCTGGCCCGTATGCTGGCACTGACCCGTGCGTCAGCACGTAACCTGACCCTCCCACGTTTCCGTACCCTCACCTGTGCCCTAAGCCTTGCCGTTCCCTAACCCTAACCCTAGGCCAGCACGGAAACACACCACCAACCCTACACCTTACCCCCAAGCCGTAGCCTACTCCTGGCCCGTACGCTGGCACTGACACGTGCGTCAGCACGTAGCCTGACCCTCCCACGTTTAAGTACCCTCACCTGTGCCCTAAGCCTTCTCATTCCCTAACCCTAACCCTAGCCCGGAACGGAAACCCACCACCAACCCTACACCTCTCCCCCTAGCCGTAGCCTACTCCTGGCCCGTACGCTGGCACTGACCCGTGCGTCAGCACGTAGCCTGACCCTCCCACGTTTCCGTACCCTCACCCGTGCCCTAAGCCTTGCCGTTCCCTAACCCTAACCCTAGCCCGGAACGGAAACCCACCACCAGCCCTACACCTTACCCTTCGCCGTAGCCTACTCCTGGCCCGTACGCTGGCACTGACCCGTGCGTCAGCACGTAGCCTAACCCTCCCACGTTTCCGTACCCTCACCTGTGCCCTAAGCCTTGCCGTTCCCTAACCCTAACCCTAGCCCGGAACGGAAACCCACCACCAACCCTACACCTTTCCCCAAAGCCGTAGCCTACTCCTGGCCCGTACGCTGGCACTGACCCATGCGTCAGCACGTAGCCTGACCCTCCCACGTTTCCGTACCCTCACCTGTGCCCTAAGCCTTGCCGTTCCCTAACCCTAACCCTAGCCGGGAACGGAAACCCACCACCAACCCTACAACTCTCCCCCAAGCCGTAGCCTACTCCTGGCCCGTACGCTGGCACTGACCCGTGCGTCAGCACGTAGCCTGACCCTCCCACGTTTCCGTACCCTCACCTGTGCCCTAAGCCTTGCCGTTCCCTAACCCTAATCCTAGCCCGGAACGAAAACCCACCACCAGCCCTACAACTTACACTACGCCGTAGCCTACTCCTGGCCCGTACGCTGGCACTGACCCGTGCGTCAGCACGTAGCCTGACCCTCCCACGTTTCCGTACCCTCACCTGTGCCCTAAGCCTTGCCGTTCCCTAACCCTAACCCTAGCCCACAATGGAAACCCACCACCAGCCCTAAACCTTACCCTGTGCGGTAGCCTACTCCTGGCCCGTATGCTGGCACTGACCCGTGCGTCAGCACATAGCCTGACCGTGCCACGTTTCCGTACCCTCACCTGTGCCCTAAGCCTTGCCGTTCCATAACCCTAACCCTAGCCTGGAACGGAAAACCACCAACAGCCTTAAACCTTACCCCCAAGCCGTAGCCTACTCCTGGCCCGTACGCTGGCACTGACCCATGCGTCAGCTCGTAGCCTGACCCTCCCACGTTTCCGTACCCTCACCTGTGCCCTAAGACTTGCCGTTCCCTAACCCTAACCCCAGCCCTGAACGGAAACCCACCACCAGCCCTACACCTTACCGTACGCCGTAGCCTACTCCTGGCCCGTACGCTGGCACTGACCCGTGCGTCAGCACGTAGCCTGACCCTCCCACGTTTCCGTAACCTCACCTGTGCCCTAAGCCTTGCCGTTCCCTAACCCTAACCCTAGGCCGGCACAGAAACCCACCACCAGCCCTACACCTTACCCCCAAGCCGTAGCCTACTCCTGGCGCGTACGCTGGCACTGAGCCGTGCGTCAGCACGTAGCCTGATCCTCCCACGTTTCCGTACCCTCACCTGTGCCCTAAGCCTTGCCGTTCCCTAAACGTAACCCTAGCCCGGAACGGAAACCCACCACCAACCCTACACCTCTCCCCCAAGCCGTAGCCTACTCCTGGAACGTACGCTGGCACTGACCCGTGCGTCAGCACGTAGCCTGACCCTCCCACGTTTCCGTACCCTCACCTGTGCCCTAAGCCTTGCCGTTCTCTAACCATAAACCCTAGCCCGGAACGGAAACCCACCACCAGCCCTACACCTTACCCTACACCGTAGCCTAATCCTGGCCCGTACGCTGGCACTGACCCGTGCGTCAGCACGTAGCCTGACCCTCCCACGTTTCCGTACCCTCACCTGTGCCCTAAGCCTTGCCGTTCCCTAACCCTAACCCTAGCCCAGCACGGAAACCCACCACCACCCCTACACCTTACCCCCAAGCCGTAGCCTACTCCTGGCCCGTACGCTGGCACTGACTGTGCGTCAGCACATAGCCTGACCGTGCCACGTTTCCATACCCTCACCTGTGCCCTAAGCCTTGCCGTTCCCTAACCCTAACCCTAGCCAGGAACGGAAAACCACCAACAGCCTTACACCTTACCACCAAGCTGTAGCCTACTCCTGGCCCGTACGGTGGCACTGACCCGTGTGTCAGCCCGTAGCCTGACCCTCCCATGTTTCCGTAACCTCACCTGTGCCCTAAGCCTTGCCGTTCCCTAACCCTAACCCTAGCCCTGAAAGGAAACCCACCACCAGCCCTACACCTTACCACCAAGCCGTAGCCTACTCCTGGCCCGTACGCTGGCACTGACCCGTGCGTCAGCACCTAGCCTGACCTTCCCACGTTTCCGTACCCTCACCTGTGCCCTAAGCCTTGCCGTTCCCTAACCCTAACCCTAGCCCGGAACGGAAACCCACCACCAGCCCTACACCTTACCCTACGCCGTAGCCTACTCCTGGCCCGTACGCTGGCACTGACCCGTGCGTCAGCACCTAGCCTGACCTTCCCACGTTTCCGTACCCTCACCTGTGCCCTAAGCCTTACAGTTCCCTAACCCTAACCCTAACCCAGAACGGAAACCCACCACCAACCCTACACCTTTCCCCCAAGCCATAGCCTACTCCTGGCCCGTACGCTGGCACTGACCCGTGCGTCAGCACGTAGCCTGACCCTCCCACGTTTCCGTACCCTCACATGTGCCCTAAGCCTTGCCGTTCCCTAACCCTAACCCTAGCCCACAATGGAAACCCACCACCAGCCCTACACCTTACCCTGTGCGGTAGCCTACTCCTGGCCCGTACGCTGGCACTGACCCATGCGTCAGCACATAGCCTGACCGTGCCACGTTTCCATACCCTCACCTGTGCCCTAAGCCTTGCCGTTCCCTAACCCTAACCCTAGCCCGGAACGGAAACCCACCACCAGCCCTACACCTTACCCTACGCCGTAGCCTGCTCCTGGCCCATACGGTGGCACTCACCCGTGCGTCAGCACGTAGCCTGACCCTCCCACGTTTCCGTACCCTCACCTGTGCCCTAAGCCTTGCTGTTCCCTAACCCTAACCCTAGGCCAGCACGGAAACCCACCACCAGCCCTACACCTTACCCACAAGCCGTAGCCTACTCCTGGCCCGTACGCTGGCACTGAGCCGTGCGTCAGCACGTAGCCTGATCCTCCCACGTTTCCGTACCCTCACCTGTGCCCTAAGCCTTGCCGTTCCCTAAACGTAACCCTAGCCCGGAACGGAAACCCACCACCAACCCTACACCTCTCCCCCAAGCCGTAGCCTACTCCTGGACCGTACGCTGGCACTGACCCGTGCGTCAGCACGTAGCCTGACCCTCCCACGTTTCCGTACCCTCACCTGTGCCCTAAGCCTTGCCGTTCCCTAACCCTAAACCCTAGCCCGGAACGGAAACCCACCACCAGCCCTACACCTTACCCTACACCGTAGCCTAATCCTGGCCCGTACGCTGGCACTGACCCGTGCGTCAGCACGTAGCCTGACCCTCCCACGTTTCCGTAACCTCACCTGTGCCCTAAGCCTTGCCGTTCCCTAACCCTAACCCTAGCCCGGAACGGAAACCCACCACCAGCCCTACACCTTACCGCCAAGCCGTAGCCTACTCCTGTCCCGTACGCTGGCACTGACCCATGCGTCAGAACGTAGCCTGACCCTCCCACGTTTCCGTACCCTCACCTGTGTCCTAAGCCTTGCCGTTCCCTAACCCTAACCCTAGCCCTGAACGGAAACCCACCACCAGCCCTACACCTTACCCTACGCCGTAGCCTACTCCTGGCCCGTACGCTGGCAATAACCCATGCGTCAGCACGTAGCCTGAACCTCCCACGTTTCCGTACCCTCACATGTGCCCTAAGCCTTGCCGTTCCCTAACCCTAACACTAGGCCAGCACGGAAACCCACCGCCAGCCCTACACCTTACCCCCAAGCCGTAGCCTACTCCTGGCCCGTACGCTGGCACTGACACGTGCGTCAGCACGTAGCCTGACCCTCCCACGTTTCCGTACCCTCACCTGTGCCATAAGCTTTGCCGTTCCCTAAACGTAACCCTAGCCTGGAACGGAAACCCACCACCAACCCTACCTCTCTCCCCCAACCCGTAGCCTACTCCTGGACCGTACGCTGGCACTGACCCGTGCGTCAGCACGTAGCCTGACCCTCCCACGTTTCCGTACCCTCACCTGTGCCCTTAGCCTTGCCGTTCCCTAACCCTAAACCCTAGCCCGGAACGGAAACCCACCATCAGCCCTACACCTTACCCTACACCGTAGCCTAATCCTGGCCCGTACGCTGGCACTGACCCGTGTGTCAGCCCGTAGCCTGACCCTCCCACGTTTCCGTACCCTCACCTGTGCCCTAAGCCTTGCCGTTCCCTAACCCTAACCCTAGCCCAGCACGGAAACCCACCACCACCCCTACAACTTACCCCCAAGCCGTAGCCTACTCCTGGCCCGTACGCTGGCACTGACCCGTGCGTCAGCACGTAGCCTGACCCTTCCACGTTTCCGTACCCTCACCTGTGCCCTAAGCCTTGCAGTTCCCTAACCCTCACCCTAGCCCGGAACGGAAACCCACCACCAGCCCTACACCTTACCCTACGTCGTAGCCTACTCCTGGCCTGTATGCTAGCACTGACCCGTGCGTCAGCACATAGCCTGATCCTCACACGTTTCCGTACCCTCACCTGTGCCCTAAGCCTTGCCGTTCCCTAACCGTAACCCTAGCCCGGAACGGAAACCCACCACCAGCCCTACACCTTACCCGCAAGCCGTAGCCTGCTCCTGGCCCGTACGCTGGCACTGACCCGTGTGTCAGCACGTAGCCTGACCCTCCCACGTTTCCGTACCCTCACCTGTGCCCTAAGCCTTGCCGTTCCCTAACCCTAACCCTAGCCCGGAACGGAAAACCACCAACAGCCTTACACCTTACAACCAAGCTGTAGCCTACTCCTGGCCCGTACGCTGGCACTGACCCGTGGGTCAGCCCGTAGCCTGACCCTCCCACGTTTCCGTACCCTCACCTGTGCCCTAAGCCTTGCCGATCCCTAACCCTAACCCTAGGCCGGCACCGAAACCCACCACCAGCCCTACACCTTACCCCCAAGCCGAAGCCTACTCCTGGCCCGTACGCTGGCACTGACCCGTGCGTCAGCACCTAGCCTGACCTTCCCACGTTTCCGTACCCTCACCCGTGCCCTAAGCCTTGCCGTTCCCTAACCCTAACCCTAGCCCGGAACGGAAACCCCCCACCAGCCCTACACCTTACCCTACGCCGTAGCTTACTCCTGGCCCGTATGCTGGCACTGACCCGTGCGTCAGAACGTAGCCTCACCCTCACACGTTTCCGTACCCTCACCTGTGCCCTGAGCCTTGCAGTTCCCTAACCCTAACCCTAGCCCGGAACGGAAACCCACCACCAACCCTACACCTTTCCCCCAAGCCATAGCCTACTCCTGGCCCGTACGCTGGCACTGACCCGTGCGTCAGCACGTAGCCTGACCCTCCCACGTTTACGTACCCTCACCTGTGCCCTAAGCCTTGCCGTTCCCTAACCCTAACCCTAGCCCGGAACGGAAAACCAGCACCAGCCCTACACCTTACCCTACACGTTAGCCTACTCCTGGCCCGTATGCTGGCACTGACCCGTGCGTCAGCACGTAACCTGACCCTCCCATGTTTCCGTACCCTCACCTGTGCCCTAAGCCTTGCCGTTCCCTAACCCTAACCCTAGGCCAGCACGGAAACACACCACCAACCCTACACCTTACCCCCAAGCCGTAGCCTACTCCTGGCCCGTACGCTGGCACTGACCCGTGCGTCAGCACGTAGCCTGACCCTCCCACGTTTACGTACCCTCACCTGTGCCCTAAGCCTTGCCGTTCCCTAACCCTAACCCTAGCCCGGAACGGAAACCCACCACCAGCCCTCCACCTTACCCTACGCCGTAGCCTACTCCTGGCCTGTATGCTAGCACTGATCCGTCGGTCAGCACGTAGCCTGACCCTCACACGTTTCCGTACCCTCACCTGTGCCCTAAGCCTTGCCATTCCCTAACCCTAACCCTAGCCCGGAACGGAAACCCACCACCAACCCTACACCTCTCCCCCTAGCCGTAGCCTACTCCTGGCCCGTACGCTGGCACTGACCCGTGAGTCAGCACGTAGCCTGACCCTCCCACGTTTCCGTACCCTCACCTGTGCCCTAAGCCTTGCCGTTCCCTAACCCTAACCCTAGCCCGAAACGAAAACCCACCACCAGCCCTACACCTTACCCCCAAGCCGTAGCCTTCTCCTGGACCGTACGCTGGAACTGACCCGTGCGTCAGAACGTAGCCTGACCGTGCCACGTTTCCGTACCCTCACCTGTGCCCTAAGCCTTGCCGTTCCCTAACCCTAACCCTAGCCCGGAACGGAAAACCACCAACAGCCTTACACCTTACCACCAAGCTGTAGCCTACTCCTGGCCCGTACACTGGCACTGACCCGTGTGTCAGCCCGTAGCCTGACCCTCCCACGTTTCCGTAACCTCACCTGTGCCCTAAGCCTTGCCGTTCCATAACCCTAACCCTAGCCCACAATGGAAACCCACCACGAGACCTACACCTTACCCTGTGCGGTAGCCTACTCCTGGCCCGTACGCTGGAACTGACCCGTGCGTCAGCACATAACCTGACCGTGCCACGTTTCCGTACCCTCACCTGTGCCCTAAGCCTTGCCGTTCCCTAACCCTAACCCTAGCCCGGAACGGAAACCCACCACCAACCCTACACCTCTCCCCCAAGCCGTAGCCTACTCCTGGCCCGTACGCTGGCACTGACCCGTGCGTCAGCACGTAGCCTGACCCTCCCACGTTTCCGTACCCTCACCTGTGCCCTAAGCCTTGCCGTTCCCTAACCCTAATCCTAGCCCGGAACGAAAACCCACCACCAGCCCTACACCTTACACTACGCCGTAGCCTACTCCTGGCCCGTACGCTGGCACTGACACGTGCGTCAGCACGTAGCCTGACCCTCCCACGTTTCCGTACCCTCACCTGTGCCCTAAGCCTTGCCGTTCCCTAACCCTAACCCTAGCCCACAATGAAAACCCACCACCAGCCCTACACCTTACCCTGTGCGGTAGCCTACTCCTGGCCCGTATGCTGGCACTGACCCGTGCGTCAGCACATAGCCTGACCGTGCCACGTTTCCGTACACTCACCTGTGCCCTAAGCCTTGCCGTTCCATAACCCTAACCCTAGCCCGGAACGGAAAACCACCAACAGCCTTAAAACTTACCCCCAAGCCGTAGCCGACTCCTGGCCCGTACGCTGGCACTGACCCGTGCGTCAGCTCGTAGCCTGACCCTCCCACGTTTCCGTACCCTCACCTGTGCCCTAAGCCTTGCCGTTCCCTAACCCTAACCCTAGGCCGGCGCAGAAACCCACCACCAGCCCTACACCTTACCCCCAAACCGTAGACTACTCCTCGCCCGTACGCTGTCACTGACTCGTGCGTCAGCACGTAGCCTGACCCTCCCACGTTTCCGTAACCTCACCTGTGCCCTAAGCCTTGCCATTCCCTAACCCTAACCCTAGGCCGGCACAGAAACCCACCACCAGCCCTACACCTTACCCTGTGCGGTAGCCTACTCCTGGCCCGTACGCTGGCACTGACCCGTGCGTCAGCACATAGCCTGACCGTGCGACGTTTCCGTACCCTCACCTGTGCCCTAAGCCTTGCCGTTCCCTAACCCTAACCCTAGCCCAGAACGGAAACCCACCACCAGCCCTACACCTTACCCCCAAGCCGTAGCCTACTCCTGTCCCGTACGCTGGCACTGACCCATGCGTCAGAACGTAGCCTGACCCTCCCACGTTTCCGTACCCTCATCTGTGCCCTAAGCCTTGCCGTTCCCTAACCCTAACCCTAGCCCAAAATGGAAACGCACCACCAGCCCTACACCTTACCCTGTGCGGTAGGCTACTCCTGGCCCGTACGCTGGCACTGACCCGTGCGTCAGCACATAACCTGACCGTGCCACGTTTCCGTACCCTCACCTGTGCCCTAAGCCTTGCCGTTCCCTAACCCTAACCCTAGCCCGGAACGGAAACCCACCACCAGCCCTAAACCTTACCCCCAAGCCGTAGCCTTCTCCTGGCCCGTACGGTGGCACTGACCCGTGCGTCAGCACGTAGCCTGAACTTCCCACGTTTCCGTACCCTCACATGTGCCCTAAGCCTTGCCGTTCCCTAACCCTAAACCTAGGCCAGCACGGAAACCCACCGCCAGCCCTACACCTTACCCCCAAGCCGTAGCCTACTCCTGGCCCGTACGCTGGCACTAACCCGTGCGTCAGCACGTAGCCTGACCCTCCCACGTTTCCGTACCCTCACCTGTGCCATAAGCCTTGCCGTTCCCTAAACGTAACCCTAGTCCGGAACGGAAACCCACCACCAACCCTACACCTCTCCCCCAAGCCGTAGCCTACTCCTGGACCGTACGCTGTCACTGACCCGTGCGTCAGCACGTAGCCTGACCCTCCCACGTTTCCGTACCCTCACCTGTGCCCTAAGCCTTGCCGTTCCCTAACCCTAAACCCTAGCCCGGAACGGAAACCCACCATCAGCCCTACACCTTACCCTACACCGTAGCCTAATCCTGGCCCGTACGCTGGCACTGACCCGTGTGTCAGCCCGTAGCCTGACCCTCCCACGTTTCCGTACCCTCACCTGTGCCCTAAGCCTTGCCGTTCCCTAACCCTAACCCTAGCCCAGCACGGAAACCCACCACCACCCCTACACCTTACCCCCAAGCCGTAGCCTACTCCTGGCCCGTACGCTGGCACTGACCCGTGCGTCAGCACGTAGCCTGACCCTTCCACGTTTCCGTACCCTCACCTGTGCCCTAAGCCTTGCAGTTCCCTAACCCTCACCCTAGCCCGGAACGGAAACCCACCACCAGCCCTACACCTTACCCTACGCCGTAGCCTACTCCTGGCCTGTATGCTAGCACTGACCCGTGCGTCAGCACATAGCCTGATCCTCACATGTTTCCGTACCCTCACCTGTGCCCTAAGCCTTGCCGTTCCCTAACCGTAACCCTAGCCCGGAACGGAAACCCACCACCAGCCCTACACCTTACCCGCAAGCCGTAGCCTGCTCCTGGCCCGTACGCTGGCACTGACCCGTGTGTCAGCACGTAGCCTGACCCTCCCACGTTTCCGTACCCTCACCTGTGCCCTAAGCCTTGCCGTTCCCTAACCCTAACCCTAGCCCGGAACGGAAACCCACCACCAGCCCTACACCTTACCCTAAGCTGTAGCCTACTCCTGGCCCGTACGCTGGCAATGACCCATGCGTCAGCACGTAGCCTGACCCTCCAACGTTTCCGTACCCTCACCTGTGCCCTAAGCCTTGCCGTTCCCTAACCCTAACCCTAGGCCGGCAGAGAAACCCACCACCAGCCCTACACCTTACCCCCAAGCCGTAGCCTACTCCTGGCCCGTACGCTGGCACTGACCCGTGCGTCAGCACATAGCCTGACCGTGCCACGTTTCCATACCCTCACCTGTGCCCTAAGCCTTGCCATTCCCTAACCCTAACCCTAGCCCGGAACGGAAAACCACCAACAGCCTTACACCTTACCACCAAGCTGTAGCCTACTCCTGGCCCGTACGCTGGCACTGACCCGTGGGTCAGCCCGTAGCCTGACCCTCCCACGTTTCCGTACCCTCAACTGTGCCCTAAGCCTTGCCGATCCCTAACCCTAACCCTAGGCCGGCACAGAAACCCACCACCAGCCCTACACCTTACCCCCAAGCCGTAGCCTACTCCTGGCCCGTACGCTGGCACTGACCGTGCGTCAGCACATAGCCTGACCGTGCCACGTTTCCATACCCTCACCTGTGCCCTAAGCCTTGCCCTTCCCTAACCCTAACCCTAGCCCGGAACGGAAAACCACCAACAGCCTTACACCTTACCACCAAGCTGTAGCCTACTCCTGGCCCGTACGCTGGCACTGACCCGTGTGTCAGCCCATAGCCTGACCCTCCCACGTTTCCGTAACCTCACCTGTGCCCTAAGCCTTGCCATTCCCTAACCCTAACCCTAGCCCTGAAAGGAAACCCACCACCAGCCCTACACCTTACCACCAAGCCGTAGCCTACTCCTGGCCCGTACGCTGGCACTGACCCGTGCGTCAGCACCTAGCCTGACCTTCCCACGTTTCCGTACCCTCACCTGTGCCCTAAGCCTTGCCGTTCCCTAACCCTAACCCTAGCCCGGAACGGAAACCCCCCACCAGCCCTACACCTTACCCTACGCCGTAGCCTACTCCTGGCCCGTATGCTGGCACTGACCCGTCCGTCAGAACGTAGCCTCACCCTCACACGTTTCCGTACCCTCACCTGTGCCCTAAGCCTTGCAGTTCCCTAACCCTAACCCTAGCCCGGAACGGAAACCCACCACCAACCCTACACCTTTCCCCCAAGCCATAGCCTACTCCTGGCCCGTACGCTGGCACTGACCCGTGCGTCAGCACGTAGCCTGACCCTCCCACGTTTCCGTACCCTCACCTGTGCCCTAAGCCTTGCCGTTCCCTAACCCTAACCCTAGCCCTGAAAGGAAACCCACCACCAGCCCTACACCTTACCCCCAAGCCGTAGCCTACTCCTGGCCCGTACGCTGGCACTGACCCGTGCGTCAGCACCTAGCCTGACCTTCCCACGTTTCCGTACCCTCACCTGTGCCCTAAGCCTTGCCGTTCCCTAACCCTAACCCTAGCCCGGAACGGAAACCCCCCACCAGCCCTACACCTTACCCTACGCCGTAGCCTACTCCTGGCCCGTATGCTGGCACTGACCCGTGCGTCAGAACGTAGCCTCACCCTCACACGTTTCCGTACCCTCACCTGTGCCCTAAGCCTTGCAGTTCCCTAACCCTAACCCTAGCTCGGAACGGAAACCCACCACCAACCCTACACCTTTCCCCCAAGCCATAGCCTACTCCTGGCCCGTACGCTGGCACTGACCCGTGTGTCAGCCCGTAGCCTGACCCTCCCACGTTTCCGTAACCTCACCTGTGCCCTAAGCCTTGCCGTTCCCTAACCCTAACCCTAGCCCTGAAAGGAAACCCACCACCAGCCCTACACCTTACCCTGTGCGGTAGCCTACTCCTGGCCCGTATGCTGGCACTGACCCGTGCGTCAGCACATAGCCTGACCGTGCCACGTTTCCGTACCCTCACCTGTGCCCTAAGCCTTGCCGTTCCATAACCCTAACCCTAGCTCGGAACGGAAAACCACCAACAGCCTTAAACCTTACCCCCAAGCCGTAGCCTACTCCTGGCCCGTACGCTGGCACTGACCCGTGCGTCAGCTCGTAGCCTGACCCTCCCACGTTTCCGTACCCTCACCTGTGCCCTAAGCCTTGCCGTTCCCTAACCCTAACCCTAGGCCGGCGCAGAAACCCACCACCAGCCCTACAACTTACCCCCAAACCGTAGCCTACTCCTGGCCCGTACGCTGGCACTGACTCGTGCGTCAGCACGTAGCCTGACCCTCCCACGTTTCCGTACCCTCACCCGTGCCCTAAGCCTTGCCGTTCCCTAACCCTAACCCTAGCCCGGAACGGAAACCCACCACCAGCCCTACACGTTACCCTACGCCGTAGCCTACTCCTGGCCCGTACGCTGGCACTGACCCGTGCGTCAGCACGTAGCCTGACCCTCCCACGTTTCCGTAACCTCACCTGTGCCCTAAGCCTTGCCGTTCCCTAACCCTAACCCTAGGCCGGCACAGAAACCCACCACCAGCCCTACACCTTACCCTACAACGTAGCCTACTCCTGGCCCGTAAGCTGGCACTGACCCGTGCGTTAGCACGTACCCTGACACTCCCACGTTTCGGTACCCTCACCTGTGCCCTAAGCCTTGCCGTTCCATAACACTAACCCTAGCCCGGAACGGAAACCCACCACCAGCCCTACACCTTATCCCAAAGCCGTAGCCTACTCCTGGCCCGTACGCTGGCACTGACCCATGTGTCAGCACGTAGCCTGACCCTCCCACGTTTCCGTACCCTCACCTGTGCCCTAAGCCTTGCCGTTCCCTAACCCTAACCCTAGTCCGGAACGGAAACCCACCACCACCCCTACACTTTACCCTACGCCGCAGCGTACTCCTGGCCTGTACGCTGGCACTGACCCATGCGTCAGCACGCAGCCTGACCCTCCCACGTTTCCGTACCCTCACCTTGGCCCTAAGCCTTGCCGTTCCCTAACCCTAACCCTAGCCCGGCACGGAAACCCACCAGCAGCCCTACACCTTACCCTCAAGCCGTAGCGTACTCCTGGTCCGTACGCTGGCACTGACCCGTGCGTCAGCACGTACCCTGACCCTCCCACGTTTCCGTACCCTCACCTGTGCCCTAAGCCTTGCCGTTCCCTAACCCTAACACTAGCCCGCAACGGAAACCCACCACCAGCCCTACACCTTACCCTACGCCGTAGCCTACTCCTGGCCCGTACGCTGGCACTGACCCGTGTGTCAGCACGTAGCCTGACTCTCCCACGTTTCCGTACCCTCACCTGTGCCCTAAGCCTTGCCGTTCCCTCACCCTAACCCTAGCCCGGAACGGAAACCCACCACCAGCCCTATACCTTTCCCTACGCCGTAGCCTACTCCTGGCCTGTACGCTGGCACTGACCCTTGCGTCAGCACGTAGCCTGACCCTCCCACGTTTCCGTACCCTCACCTGTGCCCTAAGCCTTGCCGTTCCCTAACCCTAACCCTAGCCCGCAACGGAAACCCACCACCAGCCCTACACCTTACGCTACGCCGTAGCCTACTCCTGGTCCATACGCTGGCACTGACCCGTGCGTCAGCACGTAGCCTGACCCTCCCACGTTTCCGTACCCTCACCTGTGCCCTAAGCCTTGCCGTTCCCTAACCCTAACACTAGCCTGGAACGGAAACCCACCACCAGCTCTACACCTTACCCTATGCTGTAGCCTACTCCTGGCTCGAACCTGGCACTGACCAGTACTGGGGCTCGGGCTAGGACTGAGGCTGGGGCTAGGGCTAGGGCTAGGGCTCGGCCTGGTGCTTTGTCTACGGCTGGGTTATGGGCTGTGGCTAGGGCTAGGGTTAGGCCCTTAGTTAGGAATAGTGTCACGGCCTTAGTTTATGTCACTGTCATGGCCTTAGGTTTACCATCAGAGCTTTCATTAGGTATAATGACAGGGCCTGAGTTAGTAGTAGTGTCAAGGCATGTGTTAAGGACAGTGTCAGGGCAAGGGCTAGGAGAAGCATAAGGGCCTTTGTAGGATAAGCATCAGAGGCTGGGGCTCGGGTTTGGGTTGGGGCTGGGACTGGGGCTGGGCTGCGGCTGGGGCTGGGCCTTGGGCTGGGGCTGGGGCTGGGGCTGGGGCTAGGGCTAGGGCTACGGCTAGGCCCTTAGTTAGGAATAGTGTCAAGGCCTTAGTTAGTGTCACTGTCAAGTCCTTAGTTAGGGTTAGCATCAGAGCTTTCGTTAGGTATAATGACAGGGCCTGAGATAGTAGTAGTGTCAAGGCCTGAGTTAAGGACCGTGTCAGGGCAAGGCCTAGGAGGAGCATAAGGGCCTCTGTAGGATCAGCATCAGGGGATGGGGTTCGGCCTGGGGCTGGGGCTAGGACTGGGGCTGGGGCTGGGGCTAGGGCTAGGGCTGGGCCTGGGGCTGGGGCTGGGGCTGGGGCTTGGGCTGGCGCTGGGGCTAGGGCTAGGGCTACGCACTTAGTTAGGAATAGTGTGAAGGCCTTAGTTAGTGTCACAGTCAGGGCCTTACTTAGGGTTAGCGTCAGAGCCTACGATAGGTATAATGTCAGGGCATGAGTTAGAAGTAGTGTCAGGGCCTTAGTGAGGGACAGTATCGGGGCCTCAGTTAGGAGGAGCGTCAGAGCTTTTTTTATGTATAATGGCAGGGCCAGAGTTAGGAGGACATCCAGTCCCTTAGACAGGAACACTGTCAGGGCCTTAGTTAGGGACAGTATCACAACCTGAGTTATTAGTAGTGTCAAGGCCTGAGTTAAGGACAGTGTCAGGGCAAGGCCTAGGAGGAGCATAAGGGCCTCTATAGGATCAGCATCAGGGGCTGGGGCTGTGGCTGGGACTGGACCTGGGGCCTTATTTAGAAATAGTGTCAAGGCCTTAGTTACCATATTGTCAGGAGAAGGCCTAGGAGGATCATAAGGGCCTCTATAGGATCAGCATCAGGGGCTAGGGCTGGGCCTGGGGCTAGGGCTGGGGTTGGGGCTATGGCTGGAGCTGGGGCTAGTGGTCAGGCTAGGGCTGGGTCCTTAGTTAGTGTCACTGTCAGGGCCTTAGTTAGGTTTAGCATCTGAGCTTTCGTTAGGTATAATGACAGGGCTTGAGTTAGTAGTAGTATCAAGGCCTGAGTTAAGGACAGTGTCAGGGCAAGGCCTAGGAGGAGCATAAGGGCCTCTGTAGGATCAGCATCAGGGGATGGGGTTGGGCCTGGGGCTGTGGCTGGGGCTGGGGCTTGGGCTGGGGCTGGAGCTGGGTCTAAGGCTAAGACTAGGGCTGGGTCTCGGCCTAGTGCTGGGGCTAGGGCTGGGGCTGGGGCTGGGGCTGGGCCTGGGACTGGGGCTGGGGCTAGGGCTGGGGCTAGGGCTGGGGCTGGGGCTGGGGCTAGGGCTAGGTTTAGGGCTAGGCCCTTAGTTAGGTATAGGGTCAAGCCCTTACTTAAGGACAGTGTCAGGGCAAGGCCTAGGAGGAGCATAAAGGCCTCTGTAGGATCAGCATCAGGGGCTGGGGCTGCAGATGGGGCTGGACTTGGGGCCTTAGTTAGAAACAGTGTCAAGGCCTTAGTTACCACATTGTCAGGGGAAGGCCTAGGAGGATCGCAAGGGCCTCTATAGGATCAGCATAAGGGGCTAGGAATGGGGCTGGGGCGGGGGTTGCGGCTAGGGCTGGGACTGTGGCTGCGGCTAGGGCTAGGGCTGGGGCTGGGGCTTGGGCTCGGGCTGCGGCTGGGGCTAGGGCTGGGGCTGGGGCTAGGGCTGGGTCTGGGTCTAGTGCTGTGGCTGGGGCTGGGGCTGGGGCTGGGGCTGGGGCTAGGGCTGCGGCTGGGGCTGGGGCTGCGGCTGGGGCTGGGGCTGCGGCTGGGGCTGGGACTGTGGCTGGGGCTAGGGCTGGGACTGTGGCTGGGGCTGGGGCTGGAGCTGGGGCCAGGCCTAGGGCTAGGGCTGGGGCTACAGCTGGGGCTGGGCCTGGGGCTAGGTTTAGGGCTAGGCCCTTAGTTAGGAATACGGTCAAGCCCTTACTTAAGGACAGTGTCAGGGCAAGGCCTAGGAGGAGCACAAAGGCCTCTATAGGATCAGCATCAGGAGCTGGGGCTGCGGCTGGGGCTGGACCTGGGGCCTTAGTTAGAAATAGTGTCAAGGCCTTAGTTACCTCATTGTCAGGGGAACGCCTAGGAGGATCATAAGGGCCTCTATAGGATCAGCATCAGGGGCTAGGGCTGGGGCTGGTGCTAGGGCTGGAGTTGGGGCTATGGGTCAGGCTAGGGCTGGGGCCTTAGTTACTGTCACTGTCAGGGCCCTAGTTAGGTTTAGCATCAGAGCTTTCGTTAGGTATAATGACATGGCCTGAGTTAGTAGTAGTGTCAAGGCCTGAGTTAAGGACAGTGTCAGGGCAGGGCCTAGGAGGAGCATAAGAGCCTCTGTAGGATCAGCATCAGGGGATGGTGTTCGGCCTGAGGCTGGGGCTAGGACTGGGGCTGGGGCTGGGGCTAGGGCTAGGGCTGGGCCTGGGGCTGGGGCTGGGGCTAGTGCTGGTGCTGGGGCTTGGACTGGGGCTGCGGCTATGGCTAGGGCTATGCCCTTAGTTAGGAATAGTGTGAAGGACTTAGGGTCACATTCACGGCCTTACTTAGGGTTAGCGTCAGAGCCTACGTTAGGTATAATGTCAGGGCATGAGTTAGAAGTAGAGTCAGGGCATTAGTGAGGGACAGTATCGGGGCCTCGGTTAGGATGATCGTCAGAGCTTTTTTTATGTATAATTGCAGGACCAGAGTTAGGAGGACATCCAGTCCCTTAGACAGGGACACTGTCAGGGCCTTAGTTAGGGACAGTATCACAACCTGAGTTATTATTAGTGTCAAGGCCTGAGTTAATGACAGTGACAGGGAAAGGCCTAGGAGGAGCATAAGGGCCTCTGTAGGATCCGCATCAGGGTATGGGTTTCGGCCTGGGGCTGGGGCTCGGGCTAGGGCTAAGGCTAGGTCTGTGGCTGGGGCTTGGGCTGGGGCTGGGACTACGGCTGGAGCTGGGGCTGAGGCTAAGGCTAGGGCTGGGGCTGGGGCTAGTGCTGGGGCTGGGGCTGGGGCTGGGACTGGGGCTAGGGCTAGGGCTGGGGCTAGGGCTGGGGCTGGGGCTGGGGCTAGCTTTAGGGCTAGGGCCTTAGTTAGGTATAGGGTCAAGGCCTTACTTAATGACAGTGTCAGGGCAAGGCCTAGGAGGAGCACAAAGGCCTCTATAGGATCAGCATCAGGGGCTGGGGCTGCGGCTGGGGCTGGACCTGGGGACTTAGTTAGAAATAGTGTCAAGGCCTTAGTTACAACATTGTCAGGAGAAGGCCTAGGAGGATCATAAGGGCCTCTATAGGATCAGCAGCAGGGGCTATGGCTGGGGTTGTTGCTAGGGCTGAGACTGCAGCTGCGGCTAGGGCTGGGGCTGGGGCTGGGGCTGGGGCTTGTGCTCGGGCTGGGGCAGGGGCTAGGGCTGGGGCTACGCCCTTAGTTAGGAATAGTGTGAAGGCCTTAGTTAGGGTCACAGTCAGGGCCTTACTTAGAGTTAGCATCAGAGCCTACGTTAGGTATAATGTCAGGGCATGAGTTAGAAGTAGTGTCAGGGCCTTAGTGAGGGACAGTATCGGGGCCTCGGTTAGGACGAGCGTCAGAGCTTTTTTTATGTATAATGGCAGGGTCAGAGTTAGGAGGACATCCAGTCCCTTATACAGGGACACTGTCAGGGACTTAGTTAGGGACAGTATCACAGCCTGAGTTATTAGTAGTGTCAAGGCCTGAGTTAAGGACAGTGTCAGGGCGAGGCCTAGGAGGAGCATAAGGGCCTCTGTAGGATCAGCATCAGCGGCTGGGGTTGGGCCTGGGGCTGTGGCTGTGGCTGGGGCTGGGGCTGGAGCTGGGGCTAAGGCTAAGGCTAGGGCTGGGTCTGCGGCTAGTGCTGAGGCTAGGGCTGGGGCTGGAGCTGGGGCTGGGGCTGGGACTGGGGCTAGGGCTGGACTTGGGTCCTTAGTTAGAAACAGTGTCAAGGCCTTAGTTACCACATTGTCAGGGGAAGGCCTAGGAGGATCGCAAGGGCCTCTATAGGATCAGCATAAGGGGCTAGGAATGGGGCTGGGGCTGGGGCGGGGGTTGGGGCTAGGGCTGGGACTGCAGCTGCGCCTAGGGCTAGGGCTGGGGCTGGGGCTTGGGCTCGGGCTGGGGCTGGGGCTAGGGCTGGGGCTAGGGCTGGGACTAGGGCTTGGGCTAGGGCTGGGGCTGGGGCTGGGGCGGGGGCTAGGGCTAGTGCTGGGGCGGGGGCTGGAGCTGGGACTGGGGCTAGTGCTGGGGCTGGGACTGGGGCCAGGGCTAGGGCTGAGGCTAGGGCTGGGGCTGGGGCTGGGGCTGGGGCTAGGTTTAGGGCTAGGGCCTTAGTTAGGTATAGGGTCAAGGCCTTAATTAAGGACAGTGTCAGGGCAAGGCCTAGGAGGAGCACAAAGGCCTCTATAGGATCAGCATCAGGGCATGGGGCTGCGGCTGGGGCTGGACTTGGGGCCTTAGCTAGAAATAGTGTCAAGGCCTTAGTTACCACATTGTCAGGGGAAGGCCTAGGAGGATCGCAAGGGCCTCTATAGGATCAGCATAATGGGCTAGGAATGGGGCTGGGGCTGGGGCAGTGTTTGGGGCTAGGGCTGGGACTGCGGCTGCGGCTAGGGCTAGGGCTGGGGCTGGGGCTTGGTCTCGGGCTGGGGCTGGGGCTCGGGCTGGGGCTGGGGCTAGGGCTGGGGCTGGGGCTAGTGCTGTGGCTGGGGCTGGGGCTGGGGCTGGGGCTGGGGATGGGACTGCGGCTAGGGCTAGGGCTAGGGCTGGGGCTGGGGCTGGGGCTGGGGCTGGGGCTAGGTTTAGGGCTAGGGCCTTACTTAGGAATAGGTTCAAGGCCTTACTTAAGGATTGTGTCAGGGCAAGGCCTAGAGGAGCATAAAGGCCTCTACAGGATCAGCATCAGGGGCTGGGGCTGCGGCTGGGGCTGGACCTGGGGCCTTAGTTAGAAATAGTGTCAAGGCCTTAGTTACCACATTGTCAGGAGAAGGCCTAGGAGGATCATAAGGGCCTCTATAGGATCAGCATCAGGGGCTAGGGCTGGGGCTGGGGCTAGGGCTGGGGTTGGGGCTAGGGCTGGGACTGCAGCTGTGGCTAGGGCTAGGGCTGGGGCTGGGGCTTAGGCTCAGGCTGGGGCTGGGGCTGGGGCTGGGGCTAGGGCTGGGTCTGGGGCCAGTGCTGGGGCTGGGGCTGGGGCTGGGACTGGGGCTAGGCCTAGGGCTGCAGCTGGGGCTGTGGCTAGTGCTGGGGCGGGGGCGGGGGCTGGGACTGGGGCGAGTGCTGGGGCTGTGGCTGGGGCTGGGACTGGGGCCAGGGCTAGGGCTGCGGCTAGGCCTGGGGCTGGGGCTGGGGCTGGGGCTAGCTTTAGGGCTAGGGCCTTAGTTAGGAATGGGGTCAAGGCCTTACTTAAGGACTGTGTCAGGGCAAGGCCTAGGAGGAGCATAAAGGCCTCTATAGGATCAGCATCAGGGGCTGGGGCTGCGGCTGTGGGTGGACCTGGGGCCTTATTTAGAAATAGTGTCTAGGCCTTAGTTACCATATTGTCAGGAGAAGGCCTAGGAGGATCATAAGGGCCTCTATAGGATCAGCATCAGGGGCTAGGGCTGGGGCTGGGGCTAGGGCTGAGGTTGGGGCTATGGCTGGAGCTGGGGCTAGGGGTCAGGCTAGGGCTGGGGCCTTAGTTAGTGTCACTGTCAGGGCCTTAGTTAGGTTTAGCATCTGAGCTTTCGTTAGGTATAATGACAGGGCCTGAGTTAGTAGTAGTGTCAAGGCCTGAGTTAAGGACCGTGTCAGGGCAAGGCCTAGGAGGAGCATAAGGGCCTCTGTAGGATCAGCATCAGGGAATGGGGTTCGGCCTGGGGCTGGGGCTAGGACTGGGGCTGGGGCTAGGGCTAGGGCTGGGCCTGGGGCGGGGGCTGGGACTGGGGCTAGGGCTAGGGCTGAGGCTAGGGCTGGGGCTGGGGCTAGTTCTGGGGCTGGGGCTGGGGCTGGGGCTGGGGCTAGTGCTGGAACTGTGGCTACAGCTAGGGCTGGGGCCAGAGCTTGGCCTCGGCCTGGGGCTGGGGCTAGGGATGGGGCTGGGGCTGGGGCTGGGGCTGGGTTTGGGGCTAGTGCTGTGGCTGTGCCTGGGGATGTGGCTGGGGCTGGGGCTGGGACTGCGGCTAGGGCTAGGGCTGGGTCTAGGGCTGGGGCTGGAGCTAGGTTTAGGGCTAGGACCTTAGTTAGGAATAGGGTCAAGGCCTTACTTAAGGACAGTGTCAGGGCAAGGCCTAGGAGGAGCAAAAAGGCCTCTATAGGATCAGCATCAGGGGCTGGGGCTGCGGCTGGGGCTGGACCTGGGGCCTTAGTTGGAAATAGTGTCAAGTCCTTAGTTACCACGTTGTCAGGAGAAGGCCTAGGAGGATCATAAGGGCCTCTATAGGATCAGCATCAGGGGCTAGGGCTGGGGCTGGGGCTAGGGCTGGGGTTGGGGCTAGGGCTAGGGCTGGGGCTGGGGCTTGGGCTGGGGCTAGGTCTGGGGCTAGGGCTGGGGCTAGGGCTGGGGCTGGGGTTAGGGCTGGGTCTGGGGATAGTGCTGTGGCTGTGGCTGGGGCTGGGACTGGGGCTAGGGCTAGGGCTAGGGCTGAGGCTAGGACTGGGGCTGGTGCTGGGGCTAGGTTTAGGGCTACGGCCTTAGTTAGGTATAGGGTCAAGGCCTTAATTAAGGACAGTGTCAGGGCAAGGCCTAGGAGGAGCACAAAGGCCTCTATAGGATCAGCATCAGGGCATGGGGCTGCGGCTGGGGCTGGACTTGGGGCCTTAGCTAGAAATAGTGTCAAGACCTTAGTTACCACATTGTCAGGGGAAGGCCTAGGAGGATCGCAAGGGCCTCTATAGGATCAGCATAAGGGGCTAGGAATGGGGCTGCGGCGGGGGTTGGGGCTAGGGCTGGGACTGCGGCTAGGGCTAGGGCTGGGGCTGGGGCTTGGGCTCGGGCTGGGGCTGGGGCTGGGGCTGGGGCTGGGGCTAGTGCTGTGGCTGGGGCTGGGGCTGGGGCTAGGGCTAGGGCTGGGGCTGGGACTGCAGCTGCGGCTAGGGCTGGGGCTGGGGCTTGGGCTCGGGCTGGGGTTGGGGCTAGAGCTGGGGCTGGGGCTAGGGCTGGGTCTGGAGCTAGGGCTGGGGCTGGGGCTGGGGCTGGGGCACGGGCTGGGACTGCGGCTAGGGCTAGTGCTGTGGCTGGGGCTGGTGTTGGGACTGGGTCTGGGACTGGGGCTAGGTCTGGGGCTGGGGCTGGGGCTGTGGCTGGGGCTCGGGCTAGTGCTCGGGCTGGGGCTGGGGCTGTGACTGGGGCTAGGGCTAGGGCTGCCGCTGGGGCTGGGGCTGGGGCTGAGGCTAGGGCTGGGGCTGGGGCTGGGGCTAGGGCTGGGGCAGGGGCTAGTGCTGGGACTGAGGATGCGGCTAGGGCTAGGGCTGGGGCTAGGGCTTGGCCTCGGCCTGCGGCTGGGGCTAGTGCTGTGGCTGTGACTGGGGCTGGGGCTGCGGCTGGGCCTGGGACTGGGGCTAGGGCTAGGGCTGCGGCTAGGGCTGGTGCTTGGGCTAGGGTTGGGGCTGGGGCTAGGGCTAGGGCTGGGGCTGGGGCTGGGACTGCAGCTGCGGCTAGGGCTGGGGCTGGGGCTGGGGCTGGGGCTGGGGCTGGGGCTGAGGCTAGGGCTGGGGCTAGGGCTGGGGCAGGGGCTAGTGCTGGGGCTGGGACTGGGGCTGTGGCTGTGGCTGGGCCTTGGGCTCGGTCTAGGGCTGGGGCTGGGGCTGGGGCTAGGGCTGGGGCTGGGGCTGGGGCTAGGGCTGGGGCTGGGGCTGGGGCTAGGACTGGGGCTGAGGCTAAGGCTAGAGCTGGGGCTGGGGCTAGTGCTGGGGCTGGGGCTGGGGCTGGAGCTGGGACTGGGGCTAGGGCTAGGCCTGGGGCTAGGGCTGGGGCTGGGGCTGGGGCTAGCTTTAGGGCTAGGGCCTTAGTTAGGTATAGGGTCAAGGCCTTACTTAAGGACAGTGTCAGGGCAAGGCCTAGGAGGAGCACAAAGGCCTCTATAGGATCAGCATCAGGGGATGGGGCTGCGGCTTGGGCTGGACTTGGGGCCTTAGCTAGAAATAGTGTCAAGGCCTTAGTTACCACATTGTCAGGGGAAGGCCTAGGAGGATCGCAAGGGCCTCTATAGGATCAGCATAATGGGCTAGGAATGGGGCTGGGGCTGGGGCAGTGTTTGGGGCTAGGGCTGGGACTGCGGCTGCGGCTAGGGCTAGGGCTGGGGCTGGGGCTTGGTCTCGGGCTGGGGCTGGAGCTCGGGCTGGGGCTGGGGCTAGGGCTGGGTCTGGAGCTAGTGCTGTGGCTGGGGCTGTGGCTGGGGCTGGGGCTGGGGATGGGACTGCGGCTAGGGCTAGGGCTGGGGCTAGGGCTGGGGCTGGGGCTGGGGCTAGCTTTAGGGCTAGGGCCTTAGTTAGGTATAGGGTCAAGGCCTTAATTAAGGACAGTGTCAGGGCAAGGCCTAGGAGGAGCACAAAGGCCTCTATAGGATCAGCATCAGGGCATGGGGCTGCGGCTGGGGCTGGACTTGGGCCTTAGCTAGAAATAGTGTCAAGGCCTTAGTTACCACATTGTCAGGGGAAGGCCTAGGAGGATCTCAAGGGCCTCTATAGGATCAGCATAATGGGCTAGGAATGGGGCTGGGGCTGGGGCAGTGTTTGGGGCTAGGGCTGGGACTGCGGCTGCGGCTAGGGCTGAGGCTGGGGCTTGGTCTCGGGCTGGGGCTCGGGCTGGGGCTGGGGCTAGGGCTGGGTCTGGGGCTAGTGCTGTGGCTGGGGCTGGGGCTGGGGCTGGGGCTGGGGATGGGACTGCGGCTAGGGCTAGGGCTAGGGCTGGGGCTGGGGCTGGGGCTGGGGCTGGGGCTAGCTTTAGGGCTAGGGCCTTAGTTAGGAATAGGTTCAAGGCCTTACTTAAGGATTGTGTCAGGGCAAGGCCTAGAGGAGCATAAAGGCCTCTACAGGATCAGCATCAGGGGCTGGGGCTGCGGCTGGGGCTGGACCTGGGGCCTTAGTTAGAAATAGTGTCAAGGCCTTAGTTACCACATTGTCAGGAGAAGGCCTAGGAGGATCATAAGGGCCTCTATAGGATCAGCATCAGGGGCTAGGGCTGGGGCTGGGGCTAGGGCTGGGGTTGGGGCTAGGGCTGGGACTGCAGCTGCGGCTAGGGCTAGGGCTGGGGCTGGGGCTTGGTCTCGGGCTGGGGCTGGGGCTCGGGCTGGGGCTGGGGCTAGGGCTGGGTCTGGGGCTAGTGCTGTGGCTGGGGCTGGGGCTGGGGCTGGGGCTGGGACTGCGGCTAGGGCTAGGGCTAGGGCTGGGGCTGGGGCTGGGGCTGGGGCTAGGTTTAGGGCTAGGGCCTTAGTTAGGAATAGGTTCAAGGCCTTACTTAAGGATTGTGTCAGGGCAAGGCCTAGAGGAGCATAAAGGCCTCTACAGGATCAGCATCAGGGGCTGGGGCTGCGGCTGGGGCTGGACCTGGGGCCTTAGTTAGAAATAGTGTCAAGGCCTTAGTTACCACATTGTCAGGAGAAGGCCTAGGAGGATCATAAGGGCCTCTATAGGATCAGCATCAGGGGCTAGGGCTGGGGCTGGGGCTAGGGCTGGGACTGCAGCTGCGGCTAGGGCTGGGGCTAGGGCTGGGGCAGGGGCTAGTGCTGGGACTGAGGATGCGGCTAGGGCTAGGGCTGGGGCTAGGGCTTGGCCTCGGCCTGGGGCTGGGGCTAGTGCTGTGGCTGTGACTGGGGCTGGGGCTACAGCTGGGCCTGGGACTGGGGCTAGGGCTAGGGCTGCGGCTAGGGCTGGTGCTTGGGCTAGGGTTGGGGCTGGGGCTAGGGCTAGGGCTGGGGCTGGGGCTGGGACTGCAGCTGCGGCTAGGGCTAGGGCTGGGGCTGGGGCTGGGGCTGGGGCTGGGGCTGGGGCTGGGGCTGGGGCTGAGGCTAGGGCTGGGGCTAGGGCTGGGGCAGGGGCTAGTGCTGGGGCTGGGACTGGGGCTGTGGCTGTGGCTGGGCCTTGGGCTCGGTCTAGGGCTGGGGCTGGGGCTGGGGCTAGGGCTAGGGCTGGGGCTGGGGCTGGGGCTAGGACTGGGGCTGAGGCTAAGGCTAGAGCTGGGGCTGGGGCTAGTGCTGGGGCTGTGGCTGGGGCTGGAGCTGGGACTGGGGCTAGGGCTAGGCCTGGGGCTAGGGCTGGGGCTGGGGCTGG